>NC_077234.1:215150135-215875760 GCF_027887165.1 Monodelphis domestica
TTATTACTACTTACACCCTACTATATTAGATCCAATGCACCTCATACTATGTGAGTGGGCACACTTTATTGTTTGTGTGTATATACAAGCAGCTATCTATTTTTGTTTTTGTAGAGAGAATCAGAAAATTTGTGAATTAGGGTTTATATATTCGTTGTTCTGTTGTGTATAATAATTTAAGACAGATCCTATATTTAATGAAGAGAAATAATATGAACAAATGTTGAGTAACATTTTAGAAATTCAAAAACTTGATCATAGTCCCTACTGGTGTTTCAATGGCATAGCAGTGTAAAGGATATCGTAGTCTTTGAGTTTACAGTTTTTCTTCCCGACTTCAGATTTGAATATTCCCTGTTAGCCTACATTTGATCTTTTTGTGGGTGTGTAATGCAGACCTATATGTGAAAACACAAAAAAAGGCTCTTTCTGGATCCTAATTTAATTTCTAAATAAAATAAATTATGGACTGCGTATACAGAGAAAAGGAAAATATCATCATGCCTATGTGAATATAGATACTTATAGCCCTACTGTAACAAACTCCCTAGGACATTCAGATTATTTTGCTATAGTGACATTTCTATATCAAATACAAGCTAGAAATAAAATTCCCACTCTGTAGAGTGTGTGGATGAAACACAGTTGACATTCTAACCTCCCTACAGTGAAATAATATGGCAAATATCCTTTTATTCTTTCTAATTTGGGGTTTTATTTTTGCATTGTTGACTAATTCTGTTGATTTCCTCCTCTATGTTAACTGGTTAGGAAAATTAAGATAGGGAAGAATGAGTTTTATTAAATATTTAAGCCTGTTTAAATTGCATTTTGTTCTGTCCAAACACAGATATATCTCTTCTCATCTCCATGTTGCAGATCCAATGTACCTTCCATTTTTTTAGGTTTATTTATTTAACTCTTCACAAATGAAGTCTTCTTTCTATTTCCCATGTCATTTCACATTGGGTCAAAGTTGAAGTCTACACAAAGTTATTAATCAAAAGTCAGGAAAGATGTCAAAAGATAATGTGAATTATATCATAGGGATTTACAAGCCCTTATGAGACCTTTCAGTAAAATAGAAATTCCATTACCTGATATAAAATTAGTTTTTTTTTATGTAAATATTTTTTTAAATTTTATAGTATTTTATTTGATAATTTCCATGCATTATTCATTAAAGACAAAGATCATTTTCTTTTTCTCCCTCCCACCCCCCTGTAGCCGACATGTGATTCCACTGGGTATCACATGTGTTCTTGACTTGAACCCATTGCCATGTTGTTAATATTTGCATTAGAGTGTTCGTTTAGAGTCTCTCCTCTGTCATGTCCCCTCAGCCACTGTGGTCAGGCAGTTGCTTTTCCTCGGTATTTCTACTCCCTCAGTTTGTCCTCTGCTTATGGATAGTGTTTTTTCTCCTAGATCCCTGCAGATTGTTCAGGGACATTACACCACCACTAATGGAGAAGTCCATTACATTCGATTATACCACAGTGTATTAGTCTCTGTGTACAATGTTCTCCTAGTTCTGCTCCTTTCGCTCTGCATCACTTCCTGGAGGTCGTTCCCGTCTCCATGGAACTCCTCCACTTTATTATTCCTTTTAGCACAATAGTATTCCATCACCAACATATACCACAATTTGTTCAGCCATTCCCCCATTGATGGGCATCCCCTCGTTTTCCAATTTTTGGCCACCACAAAGAGCGCAGCTATGAATATTCTTGTACAAGTCTTTTTCCTTATTATCTCTTTGGGGTACAGACCCAGCAGTGCTATGGCTGGATCAAAGGGCAGACAGTCTTTTATCCCCCTTTGGGCATAGTTCCAAATTGCCCTCCAGAATGGTTGGATCAATTCACAACTCCACCAGCAATGAATTAGTGTCCCAACTTTGCCACATCCCCTCCAGCATTCATTACTTTCCTTTGCTATCATGCTAGCCAGTCTGCTTGGTGTGAGGTGATACCTCAGAGTTGTTTTAATTTGCATCTCTCTGATTATAAGAGATGTAGAGCACTTCTTCATGTGCTTATTAATCGTTTTGATTTCTTTATCTGAAAACTGCCTATCCATGTCCCTTGCCCATTTATCAATTGGGGAATGGCTTGATTTTGTACAATTGATTTAGCTCTTTATAAATTTGAGTAATTAAACCTTTGTCAGAGGTTTTTATGAAGATTTTTTCCCAATTTGTTGTTTTCCTTCTGATTTTAGTTACATTGGTTTTGTTTGTACAAAAGCCTTTTAATTTGATGTAGTCAAAATTAGTTTTACATACAAATATTATTAGTTTTGTAGATGGATAGGATAGATGGATATTGATAATGATTTGCTAGTATATAATAGTCACAGTGCAAGAAAGGATACTATTGTTTAAAACATGAATATAGGGGTAGCTCACTGGATAGAGATCCAGGCCAGGAGGCAGGAGGTCATGGGTTAAGATCTGGCATCAGATACTTCCTAGTTGTATGGCATTGGGCAAATCACTTAATCCCAGTAGCCTATCTCTTACCACTCCTCTGTCTTAGAATCGATACTTAGTTATTGATTCTAAGACAGAACGTAAAAGTTTAAAAAATGTATATAACTTTATATGTCAGTTCGTCTATAGAGATATAAATAAATTTTGAAATTTACCATTCTACTGGTGATATGATTCACCTAAAAAGGCACAGTGAAATCAGTCAAACCAAATTTTTGTGTTATCCACTTTTCATAATGATTTTTAAGGCAGCATTCACTCCAATGAGGCAAACTGAGAACTGGGCCTAGTGTCAAAAAGACTAGAGTTCAAATGCAGCCTCAGAAACTTTATATCTATGTAACCCTAGGCAAGTTACTTAATATCTCTCCCTGCTGAGGTCCCTTCACCCCACTGCCCTACACCATCCCCTTGACTTTGGACTAGTGGCCTGATTTGGTCTTTGCAAATCTACTTTTTGTCTCTTTCTCCCTTTGGAAATGGTGTCTTTTTGACTCTAACCCTGTGCATACCCTTTGATCCATCAATATCATTACTAGTTACTCTCCCAAAGAGATTTTTTAAAAAGGAGAGAGAGTACCTATTTGTACAAAAATATTTATTGCAGCTCTTTTTGTGGTGGCAAAGAATTGGAAATCAATTGGGGAATGGACAAATTGTTGGTATATGTTGGTGATGGAATACTATTATGTTGTAAGAAATGATAAGCAAGATGATTTCAGGGAAAGTTGGAAAGATCTGCAGGAACTGATGCAAAGCAAAATAAGCAGAACCAGGAGAACATTGTACACAATAACAGCAATATTGGACGATGATTGTGAAAACTTGGCTACTCTCAGCAATGCAATGATCAGGGACAATCCTGAAAGACTTATGTTGGGGAATGCCATCCACTTCCAGAGAAAGAATTGTAGGAGTCATCTTTCACAACAATGTATCCTTGGTTTTACTTTGGGGTGTTGGTAATTTATGAGTGTGCTCTTAAAATGACCAATATGGAAGTGTAAAAAAATATAACAAGCAGGATAATTTCAGAAAAATCTGGAAAGATTGACATGAGTACATTCAAAGTAAAGTGAGCAGAACCAGAAGAGCACTGTATATATTGAGAGCAATATTTCTTTTTTTTAATTTATTTTTTATTGAAACCCTTACCTTCCATTTTGGAATCAATACTGTGTATTGGCTCCAAGGCAGAAGAGTGGTAAGGGCTAGGCAATGGGGGTCAAGTGACTTGCCCAGGGTCACATAGCTGGGAAGTGTCTGAGGCCAGATTTGAACCTAGGACCTCCCATCTCTAGGCCTGGCTCTCAATCCACTGAGCTACCCAGCTGCCCCCAAGAGCAATATTTCTTGATAAAAAACTATGAATGACTTTGTTATTCTCAGCAATGAAGTGATTCAATGCAAACCCAGAAACTCATGATGAATAATGCCATCTGTCCTCCAAGAAAGAACTGCTGGAGTCTGAATGCTGAGTGAAACATACCATATTTCATTTTCTTTCCTTCTTTTTTCAAACTTAAGATCTCTTCCACAAAATGACTAATATAGAAAAGTATTTTATATGATGACATAAAATCTGTATCAGATTGCTTACCATCTTAGTGGTCAGGGGGAAAGCAAAGAGTAGGAAGACGGGAGGGAATTTGGAACACAAAACTTAAAAAAAAATGAATGTTAAATTGTTTTAACATATAATGGGGAAAAAAAATTTAAGGAAATGGAGCTGTTTTGTAAATTAACAACAACAAAAGAAATCCTCCTTCAGTTTCCTAATAGCACCTACCTCAAAGGATCATTGTGTGGATCAAGTAATAAAATATTTGTAAAGGACAACACTCCAGTAGGTGTTATGTTTTTTCCATTCCTATAATCATTTTTAGAGGAAATTTATTTGAACAAATTAATATCTGCTTAAGGATATGAATAGATATAGACATAATTATAAAGAAATACAGCCATAATCTTCACCATTCAATATATTAAAACATTCTAATAGTTGAGAAATAGCAGCAACTTTATTTCTGGAAGATAATCCACTATCACACAATATAGGGTTATTTGCAGTCAGAGTCAAAGAACAACATTAATGTATTCAAGACATTAAAACAAAGACAAATATATTTTTCCCAAATGTCAAAATGGAGATATATATTTATTAATCATGAATAATGGCTATGGCTTGTGGAAGAGCTCATGAAAATGGCTAGAAAATTAAAGCTACCATATTCATAAATACTGTATTGTGTAATGGTGGGGGAGAAATGGAGTCACCCACTACTTAATTTGGGACTAGAGTGTGGTAGAGATAGAATGGAGCTAAAAGTTGGAGAGGAAGGATAGATTGTTCCTCCTCTCTCTTTCTCTAGTAAAACCCACACTAGTTGTCTTTCAGAGTCACAGACTATATTTCTTCAGACTGGGTTGAGATAAAGTCCAGGACTGAACTTCTTCTCCCTCCCTGAGGAAAAGGTGTAGCTTTCCTCCCTAAGTCTCAGGCCTCTCTTCCTAGATATTAAGAAGCAGGCACCTGATCTAATCAAACGGTTATTTATTCTTAAGGAACACATATAAGGTAGGGCAAATAAGATGGTGGGATAAGATAATGGGAAAGTGGGAAGTAGGAAGTCCCTAAAGGCTAACAACTGATCCCTTCTCCCCAAGTCTTGCAGGGTCAGGCTTTGCCTGCCTGGCCTTCTGGGTCAATTGTGAGAGCTGTCCTGACTTCTACCTGTCCTACTTATGATATGAAGTTCAAGGACTGCTTTAGAGGGATGGAGAGGAAATCTTCCTGAGATGGATAGCTTTAAGACAAAGTCCTATCCACTCCTGTCATCTTCCACTGGATTCAGGGGGTCTGGATTTACAGAAGGATGATCAGGACTCAGAGGTCCTCTCTGAAGGGCTCCCCAAAGAAAAGTGAATTAACTGCTTGGATCTTCTCAGCTCTTCTTTTCCTTCTCTGGAATTCTCTGTCCTTCTTGCCCTTCTCCAGCTTGAGTTGCTCTTCCAGCATGTTGAATCTGTATTTTCTCTATTACAATGACTAATACATCTGTTATGCATCTAAAAATAATAATGCTATGATACTATAGAAAAATTAAAATGATTAGCCCCAGTCCTCAGGAGCATTTATTCTAGGTTTTCCATGACCTTATATCACTTGTAGCAATACTGATATTGATGCTAAAATGCAACACTGAAAATATAAACAAACACACTAAAGATTAGTATACTTTGGAAAAATAACATTTCACTGTTAACTGGTATTTTTTACCCCAGGAAAGGAGGACTATGTTGAATGGTACACATAGGAACTCCTGAAAGTAAAATTGTGCCATTTCAAAGTAGTATTCTTTAGGGGGACTTTAAAATGCTTTTCAAGAAGTAATTTTTATCCTAATTCAATATACGAGAAAACGGAGATAAAGAGTAAATTTATGCAAGCTGAGCTTTTAATTTTATCTATACTAAAGTTGTTTATAAATAGCAAGTAGAAGTGGACCTGTTGTAGGTAAAGTTAAAATATATAGTGAGTGTGCAGAATGACAGCAAAGGGCTCTGGAATTTTGAGGATAGCAGCTGTTGTTGAGAAGAAAACAGTCAAGCCTAGGACTTTGGCTTTTCCCCTTCTGGGTGGACCTGAGGAGAATTAGCTTGTCCCTGTGGATTTGGATTTGACTGCTTATTCATCAAACCCTACCTGTTGCTTGGAGTATTTTGTACCTGCTGAACTTGTGACATCTACTGAGTTCCTGACAGCTGAATGTGAGATCATTGCTGGGCCCTGTCAGACTTGCACACAGACTCTTATTTAGATTACCAAAGGGGGGGGGTCGGTATTAGTTAGTTAAATATAGTATCTTTGGGTTATATTAATAGTGTAAGACTAGAGTAAGGAACCACTCAGAAGCAATTTCTCTGTGGAGAGATTTGTAGATCTGGAGAGGTATAGATACTTATTAATAGTGTAAGGGGTGTATGGGGTGCTCAGGGAGGGGTGGTATCTCTGGTATGGAGGGCTTGTCGTGCCCTCCTAGGGCAGCTCTCCAGCCTCTGACCCCCACCTGACACCCAGCTCTCACTTGTGGCTCCCAGTAGCTGCTAGCATGTGGCAGCGGCCACACCCTGGGGAATGGCTTCGACAGGCTGGCTAAGCCTTGTGAGGGTAGCCATCGGGTCATAGACCCCTGGTGAACTAAGGCTTTGCTCACCCAGCATGTGAAGACTGCTTCGGCCGAACAGACGGAAGAAACCAATAAGAAGGTTCAATGGCTGAGAGGGCGACGCAGCAAGGCACTGTGGAGTGCTTAGGGCATGTTGGAGCACAAAAGACAACACGGCCATCCAATGCAGCTGAGGAAGTCTCCAGGTGTAACGACTTTTTGTGCCACTGGACCCAGGCTTCCAACGCCGAGAGAGTGGGACTGTCTCTGTGCATTGACTTTTCCACTTAAATCTCCTTCACGCACAAGTGTCTTTGTGCACACTCATCTATACACCATAGATGAAAACGCACAGACAATCGTCATCCTCGGTTACTGAGAGACTACTACTACTACTACTAAGGAATATCCCATTCCCTTCCAATCTATCCTTATTGTATTAAATACCTCTAATTTATAATCTTGGGGTCTGTGTATGTGTGTGTGTGTGTGTGTGTGATCTCAGGGTCTGGCTCTGCCTACCCTGAGCTTGGCTAGCCTTCCCAAAACCAGGTTACTGGCCTAAATTTCCATCCCCTGAAACCCAATAGTTACAACAGTTGTATCAGATAGTTATATCAGACCCCAAGACATTAAGAGGAAAGTCAATCATTATAGATAACTAGGAATGTGGTTATACTATTTAGCAGTAAATTTGAGGAGCAAAATTATTAAGAGACATGGTTTATAGACATTAATTTAAAAAATTTCTTTCTAGAAAATTAAAGCTACGTAGTTCATAAGTATAGTTTTGACATTACATTTATTTCATGAAGCTGCTATGGAGCATCTGCTCTATAATAATAATTTAAATTTATCAGACATTTTGAGTTAAAAGACATTGATTCTCAAAACTCTGGGTTCAATGGTGCAAACATCCATATTTTAATAGAATTTTATTGATATATTTTGTTTTTACATAATCAGAGATGTATGCAGATGTTTCAAAATGGACTCCTCCCAAATACAAGACATACTTTTTAGTTCTATCTGCATTACTAGCATTTTACCCATTATTTTTTAAAGAAGAGTGATTAACAAAACAATAAACTAAGCCCTGATTTGTATCCTTTGCCAACTTCCATGATATAAATGCTTATATGAAAATTTAACAATTAGATCTCTGGAGTCAATTACATCTTGACATCACCTTACTCTTGCATATCACTCTAATTTTTCCTTTTTTTCCTCCACTCTTCTTGAGATCTATACTTTATAAGAAAGAATTTCTTAAAATGGGAAGAAATGTTTAGCAAACCAAATAACACACTGAATAAGTCTGACATCATACACAATATTCCACCCATATGAGCCCCTACATCTTCAAAGTGGAGTAATAAATTTTTACCCATGTCTTCTAGAAACTAACCTGGGTCACTATAATTTTCAAAATTCAATTTTGATTGTTTTGTTGATGATCTTTCCATTTTCTCTGTTGTAGTTATTGTATATACTGTATTCCTAATTCTGCTTACTGCACTTAGTATCAACTTGGCTATTTTTTAAAAGTCTAGACCTATAATTTTCTCAGTATATAGAAATGCAAATGTAGAATAAGAAATTTGTCTGCATGTTATGTAGTCTTTGAGAATTCCCCAAGGCACCAAGAGTGCAAAAACTTGATCATATTCACAAAGCCAGGATGAATAAAAAATAAGTCAAGTTTTTAGTACTCTGAAGTCAGTCTTGATCCATAAACCTATATTCCTCTTTACCCCAATATTAAAGATGAGGAAAAAACAAAGCACTATAGTTTAATTGCTTCTTGTTATTTAGGTACTGATTATCGTGTTTCTTATGTGTTCCAGTTACATATACTGGTTGATTGGTTCATTAAGAGTATATTCTGTACTTGTCACTCATTTAACTACTTTTTAATCAGGAGTTCTTTAACTATAGTCCATCTATTCCTTAGAGGACTATGAAGTTTAGATTACATGGGATTCATGAATTTGGATGGAAAAATAATTTTCACTAACCACTTCCTGAAATTTAGCATTTTCTTTCATTATGAATATAGACAACATAACAGTAATATTACTAGTACTTGTGACTTGTAATACTAGTAATATTTGCAATTTTTATGGATAGGTACTCAGAGAAATCAAGTGTATATTCTTAACCTATTATAATTGTTACAGATATCTCAAAGATCTTTTTAAAGTCATTACTATTTCAACATTGCCACATTTATTAGATTTATTATTAGAGTGTACATGACCTAGCTATGGATGACTTTGACATAGTAGACCTCTTGACAACTTATAAGAGTAATGTGCAAGGGTAGGACAGAACACCAGATGTTTGTAGAACTCTAAGGTCCTGAAGATATCTGCAAAACACGCAAGAGAGTGTGTGTGCATGTGCACATGTGTGTGCACACATGACGTGTGAACATATGTGCATGTGTGTTTGAGTTTAGGATGTCACCATTAATTATTTCATTAATCTGGGCATATAAGTATGGATTTTCCAAAATAATATCTATATGTTTTTTATATCAAAATTCTGATCCCCTGGATCTGCCCTTATCCTGGGGTGGGGAGAAGGTAGACTGGGAGAGGACTAGAAAATATCCATGAAGATTTAGGTTGTTTTGTGGTCAGTTTATGTAGTTTACAACTTTATCTTCCCCTAAAGTATCTCTAAGTATGGGTGGAGTAAGGTAAAGTTCCCAAGACATTCCTGATTCTTGTTAGACCAAGTATCTCCATTGTTACAATAAGGAAATAGCTAAATCAAATCTTCTAAAGTACAGTCTGAGTAGTTTTTAAGATTCACAATAGAATCTGGTAGCTTCCACACTGAAAGATCAGAAGGCTTGGAATATGATATTCTGGAAGGCAAGGTAACTGGGTTTACAACCAAAAATCACCTACCCATCAAAACTGACTATATTCTTTCAGGGGAAAATATGGTCATTTAATATAATAGAAGATTTCTAAGCATTTTTGAAGAAAAGACCAACCATAAACAGACATTTTGATGTCTAAATTGAAATAACAATAGGGTTTGGGGGGTGGGATAGGATGTTACAATGTAGATCCAATATTAGAAGAATAATACTTTGGGAAGGCTATCTGTGGCTGATTGGCCCAGTCCAGGTTCAGACTGTCCTGAGATAACAAACACAGACCACTTATAATACAGGGACAGTTTGTTGTATTTAATAAACAAGGGAAAGGGATTTGGGATAATCTAAATTAAAGTCAATCTACTTAAATCCACCAGATCTAAATATCTCTTTGGAGAGATTTCTTCTGAATAAACTTCCTACTCTAATTCTCCCTAATTCCCTAAATCTCCAGACCTTGATCTTAACTATAACCCTCAACTAAACCCCACTTTGTTGGATTTAAGGAAAGAGTCTGTGTTGGGCTTTGCTTAGGCCAGGGAAGGTCTTAGATCCAAAAAGGATCCATATTCTATCTCATAATCACTGAAGATGGATCACGTTCACCAGAAACTGCCTCCATGAAATACAGCAAGCAAAACAGAAATCAGGAAAGAACAGGATTAGACACCAAGGAAATTTGCAGCCAATACCTCCAGTGATTCTCCAGAGAGCTAGCTAACAGCCTTGGTCCCAGCCTAACCTTCAAAGTTCCAGAATCTTCCTCCTGGTCTCATTCCCCTTCTCCAAGTTTCTACACTTTCCTCATGACAAAATATAAAGTATAAGAGAAGTATATAATAAGGTAAATGAAAGAGAAAAAAATTAAGGGACTCAATAAGGTTGCATTGGTTATATTTTAACATGGAAAGATGATATAACTCAAATTTTTTATCATTATTATAGTAGTTAGAAGAAGCATACAAAGACAGAGGGTGTGGTAGTAAGCTGTTTAGGATGATATGTCAAAAAAGGGATTAAAAAAGAGGATTATATTGTGAGAAATGGATAAAAAGATAAAATGGGGTAAATTATATCACATAAAGAGTTATGGGGGGAGAAACTATTACAGTGGAGAGTAAAATGAGAATGGTGACAGGCAATACTTAAATCTTACTCGCATCAGAATGGTCTCAGAGAGAGAATTACAGTCAGACTCACTGGTGTATAGAATCTTATTTTACCCTATAGAAAAGTAGAAGGGGAATAAGAGATGTGTGGTGGGGAGGGGAAAGTTTGAGGAGGGGTAATTAAAAGACCTATAGAGAAGGAGGAGGAAATGAGAAAGGTGGTGGTTGAAAAGGAATAAATATAAGGGAGGGGGGGAATGAGGGGAGTGAATAAAGGCAAAACATTTGTGTGGAGGGAGAAAGTGAAAGGAGACAGTGCAGGATTAAAAAGGTAAAACAAGATGGAGGGGAATAGACAAATGGCAATCATAACTGTGAATGTAAATTGGATGAACCCACCCACAAAATAGAAGTAGATAGCAGAGTGGATTAAACCAGAATCCTATAATATTCTGTTTACAAGAAACACATCTGAGTCAGGTAGATACACAGAATAAAGATAAGGACATGGAGCAGAATCTACTGAGTTTCAATGGAGACCAAAAAAACAGGAGTAGCAATCATGATCTTGGAAAAAAAATAAAGCAAAAATAGATATGATTAAAAGAGATAGGGAAGGCAATTACATCTTGATAAAAGGTATTATAGACAATAAAGCATTATCAGTACTTAACAAATATGCATCAAATGGTATAGGCTCCAGATTTTTAAAGGAGAAACTAAAGGAGTTTAAGGAGGAAATAGAAAGTAAAACAATAGTAGTGAGGGACCTCAACCTTCCCCTATCAGAACTAGATAAATGTTACGAAAAAATAAACAAGAAAGAAGTAAAGGCAGTGAATGAATGAAATGAAAGAAAAGTTAGATTTAATAGCTATCTGGAGAAAGCTGAAAAGGGATCATAAGGAATATACCTTCATTTCAGCAGCACATGGTATATACAAAAAAATTGACCATGTACTAGAGCATAAAAACTTCATAACAAAATGCATAAAAAATAAATGCAACTTTTTCAGATCATAATACAATAAAAAAGTATAATCACTAAGGGCTCATGGAAAGTTAAACTAAAAATAAATTAAAAACCAACTAAATAAACTAATTCTTCAAAATGGGTGGATCAAAAAACAAATCATAGAAACATTCACTGGTTTCATTAAAGAAAAATGACAATGAAGAGATAATATATCAAAATTTGTGGGATACAACTAAAGCAGTACTCAGGGAAAATTTATAGCTCTGAATACTTATATCAATGAAATAAAGAAAAAAAACAGGTAAATAATGAATTGGGCATGAAAATAAAAAACCTAGTAAAAGAACAAATTTAAAATGCCCAATTAAAAATTAAATTAGAAATCCTAAAAATCAGAGAAATTAATAAAATTAGAACTAAAAGGACTATTGAATTAAGAAATAATACTGAGTTTATTTTATGAAATAGAGCATTGGTCAACTTGATTTCAAAGATGAAAAAAGAAAACCAAATAACCAGTTTCAAAAAAAATGAAAAGGGTATATATATTCACCACCAATGAAGAGGAAATTGAAGCAATTATTAGGAGCAATTTGCCCAATTATATGCCAATAAATCTGACAATCTAAGTGAAATGGATGAGCATTTACAAAATTAAGTTGATCAGATTAGCAAAAGAATAAATAGAATACTTAATTTCATCTCAGAAAAAGAAATTAAAGAAACCATTAATGAACTCACCAAGAAAAGGCCACATGGATTCACAAGTAAATTCTATCAATCACTTAAAAGAACAATTAATCTCAATACTATATGAACTATTTGACAAAAATAAGCAAAGAAGGAATCCTACCAAATTCTTTTTATGGCAGAATTATGCTACTCATACCTAATCTAGGAAGACCAAAAACAGAGAAAGAAAATTACAGACCAATTTCCTTAATGAATTGTGAATCAAAAATCTTAAAATACTAGCAAAAAGACTATAGCACAATGACCAGGTGAGAGTTATGCCAGGAATGCAAGGATAGTATAATATTAGGAAAACTATCAACATAATCAATCATATCAATAACCCAACTAACAGAAAACAGATAATTATCTCAATAGATGCAGAAAAACCCTTTGACAAAATACAATACCCATTCCTATTGAGAGCAAAGGAATGAAAGGGTCTTTCCTTAAAAAGATAAGTAGTATTTATTTAAAATCATCAGCAAGTATCATCTACAATGGGGAGAAGTTAGAAGATTCCTAATAAGATCAGAAGTAAAGCAAGCATGCCTATTTTGATCACTGTTATTTAATATTATACTAGAAATGTTAGTATTAATGATAAGAGAGAAATTGAAGGAGTTAAAGTAGACAATGAGGAAACTAAACTATCATTCTTTGCAGATTGCTACACTTAGAGAATCCTAGAAAATCAACTTAAATTAGTTAAACTAATTAATAACTTTAGTAAATTAGTAGGATACAAAATAAACCCATGTAAATCATCAGCATTGCTATCTATTTCCAAAAAAAATCAAAGCAGTAAGTTAGAAAGAGAAATTCTATTTAAAGTCACTCTCAAAAATATAAAACTTGGGTATCTGCTAAGACAAACAGGAATTATATGAAAATAATTACAAAACATTTTTTACACAAATAAAGTTAGATCTATACAATTGTAAAGATATTAATTGCTCATGGGTAGGCTGAGCTAATATAATAAAAATGACAATCTTACCTAAATTAATTTACTAATTCAGTTCTATGCCAATAAAATTACCAAAAAACTATTTCATAGAACTAGAAAAAATAAACAAAATTCATCTGGAAGGAAAAAGATCAAGAATATCAAGAGAACTTATGAAAAAAAATGTGAAGGATAGTGACTTAGTAGTACAGATCTTAAACTATACTATAAACCAGTAATCATAAAACAATCTGGTACTGGCTAAGAAATAGAAGGGTGGATCAATGGAATAGATTAGGGGGAAAGAACCTCAGCAATCTAGTGTTTGATAAACGCAAAGATGCTAGCTTTTGGGATAAGAATTCACTACTTGACAAAAACTGCTGGGAAATTTGGAAAACAGTATGGCAAAAATTTGGTATAGGTACCAAGATAAGGTCAAAATAGGCATATGATTTAGATGTAAAGGGTCATATTGTAAGTAAATTAGGGGAATAAAAAATAGTTTAACTGTAAGATCTATAAAAAAGGGAATAATTTATAAATAAACAAGAGACAGAGAACATTATAAGATGTAAAATAAATAATTTTGATTATATTAAATTAAAAAGATTTTATACACAAAAAATCAATGCAACCAAGATTAGAAGGGTAATAATAAACTGGGGGAAATTTTTTATAACAAATTTCTCTGATGAAGGTCTCATTTCTCAAATATATAAAGAACTAGGTTAAATTTATAAAAATCCAAGTCATTTCCCAATTGACGAATGGTGAAAGAATATGAATAGACAGTTTTCAAATGAAAAAATCAAAGTTATCAGTATTCATATGAAAAAATGTTCTAAATAACTCTTGATTAGTCAAATGCAAATTTAAAAAACTCTGAGGTATCATCTCAAACCTATAAGATTAGCCAAAACATCAGTAAACGAAAATGATAAATGTTGGAGGGGATGTGGCAAAACTGGAACACTAACGCATTGTTGGTAGAGCTGTGAACTAATCCAACCATTCTGAAGGGCAATTTGGAATTATGCCCCAAAGGCTATAAAACAATGAATACCCTTTGATCTAGTAATACCACTCCTAGGTCTGAACCCTAAAGGGCCAAAAAAAAAAATGGGAAAGGACCTGCTCATACAAAAATATTTATAGCTCCTCATTTTGAGGTGGTAAAAAAAAATGGAAACTGAAGAAACCTATCAATTGGGGAATGGCTGAATGAATTGTGTTATATGATGGTGATGGAATACTATTGTGATATAAGGAATGATGAATAGGATGATTTCAGAAAGAGGTGGAATGGCCTATACAAATTAATGAAAAGTTAAGTAAATAGAACCAGAAAAACATTGTTCATAATAACAATAATATTGTGGAATGATTAAATGTGATAGACTTAACTACTCTCAGCAATAAAATTACCCAAAACAGTTCTGAAGGTCTTTTAAGAATCCACCTCCTCAGAAAGAATTGTTGGAGTTGGAATGAAGATAAAAGCATACATTTTTTTACTTGTTTAATTAAGTACTTTGGTTTTATAAGATTTGGGTTTTATAAGATTATTCACTTAGAAAAATGAACAATTTGGACAAGATTTTCATGATAACACATGTATTATTGAATTGCTTTCCAACTCTAGAAGGGAAGAAAGGAGGGAGGGAGACAATTTGTATCATATGACTTGGAAAACTTATATGAAGGTTTTTTATTACATGTAATTGAAAAAATAAAATACTTAATGGGCACATTAAACATTTAGAAATCCTTCCATTCTTGACCTCTTGGATTTTGATATGCCTTAATTAGATTGAGTGGGGTATGCAGTAATTAAATGTCTAGAGAATGACAACTGAGCATGATAATTTCTATGAAAACTAAAGTTTTTTTTCATAATTTTGTAATTGATGAATAATGAGAAAGCTGGCATTTATTTAATGTTTTAAAATTAATAAACCTTAAAAATAAATAACCCTCACCTCTAAAGGACTTTTTCCACCACGCTATAAAAAACTCTTCACCATAAAATCTCATTCCATTCCTGATTACTTTTTACTTTCCAAGTATTCAGTCACTGCCAGAAACCTCTCCCTCTGTTTAACTTGTTCCTCCTACAACATCCATTTTTGGAAAAAGGAGACCAAAGCCAACCATATCTTTCCTCCTCTCTAGGCTGCACTGCTAATTTATCTTCACAGGATAGAGTAATTTGGTTTTCATCTTTCCCTTTTTAAATCAAATTAACTAATGGCCTATCTATTTCATTGTTTCTTAATAAAAATTGTACTTGGTTTTATTTATTAGTTCAAAAATATTCTTATTTTCAATTTCATTGATTGCATTTTCAATTTTCAATATTTCCTCTTTAGTGTTTAAATTAGAGATTTTAATTTGTTCTTTTCTTTTACTTTTTTTGTCATATGCCCAATTCATTGACCTATTCTTTCCCTAATTCTTTGATGTAAACATTTAGACATAAATTCTCTCCCAAGTATTGCTTTGGCTGTATCCTATACATTTTTGTTATGTTGCCTCATTGTCATCATTCTCTTCAGTGAAATTACTTATTTTTTCCCCTATGATTTGTTCTTTGATCGACTTATTCTTTAAAATCAGATTATTTAGTTTCCAATTAATTCTAAATTTGTCTTTCCATGGTCCTTTATTTAATGTAATTTTAATTGTATTATGATCTAAAAAAGATACACTTAATATTTATGCTTTTCTGCATTTCTTTGTGAGATTTTTATGCCTTAATACATGGTCAATTTTTGGGTAATTACCATATCTTACTCCTACTGAGAAAAGATACATTTTTTTCTATTCTCATTCAGTTTCCTCCAGAAGTCTATCATACTAATTTTTCTAAAATTCTATTTACAACATTAGCTTCTTTCTTCTTCTTCTTTCTTTTCTTCTTCTTCTTTCTTTTCTTCTTCTTCTTTCTTTTCTTCTTCTTCTTTCTTTTCTTCTTCTTCTTCTTCTTCTTCTTCTTCTTCTTCTTCTTCTTCTTCTTCTTCTTCTTCTTCTTCTTCTTCTTCTTCTTCTTCTTCTTCTTCTTCTTCTTCTTCTTCTTCTTCTTCTTCTTCTTCTTCTTCTTCTTCTTCTTCTTCTTCTTCTTCTTCTCCTTTCTTCTTCTTCTTCTTCTTCTTCTTCCATACTCTCCTATATTTTATGGTAGAAGTGGCTAATCTTATGTTATCCTGATTGGGACTCCATAATATTTGAATGGTTTCTTTTGGATGATTATAGTATTTTGTTCTTAACCTGGGAGTTCTGGAAATTGGCTATACTATTCCTGGATTTTTTCAGGTGTGGTGGGGTGTCTCTTTCTGGAGTTGATCAGGAGATTCTTTCAATTTTTATTGAATGTACCTTTTGATTTTAGGACACAAGAACATTTTTCCTTGATAATTTCTTGAAACATGATGTTCAGATTCTTTTTTGCTCATAGTTTTCTGGTAGCCTAATACTTTTTAAAATGATATATTCTTCTTCTATTTTCCATACCAGTTATTTATTCCAAGGAGAAATTTCACATTTTCTTTTTTTTTCACTCTTCTTATTTTCTTTGTTTTTTGATGCCTCATAGGGTCATTAGCTTCAATTTACCCAATTTTAATTTTAAAGATATTATTTTCTTCAATGAGCTTCTCTATCTCTTTTTCCATTTTGACTATTTCTACTTTATGAGGAGTTGTGTGTGTGTGCCCATTATGTGTATGTGAATTTTTATATATCCTTTTGCAATTTTTGTGCTTCCTTTACCAAGCTGTTGATGCATATTTTATGATTTTCTTACATTACTCTCATTTCTTTTTCTATTTTTTTTCTTCTAATTCTCTTATTTGATTATTAAAGTTCTTTTTTTTTACTTCTTCCAAAAGTTCCTTTCTGGGCCTGACTCCAATTCACATTTTTCTTTGAGGTTTCAGTTATATCCTTTTTTATATTGTTAGCTTCTAAGTTTGTACCATGATCTTCCTTGTCACCATAATAACTTTATATAATTAGGTTCTTTTTTTTCAGTTTATTATGCAAATTTTCACTGTATATTAAAGTTAGGCTTTGTTCCTGGGTTAGAGAAGTCACTGTTCCACATTTATTGTGTAGCTTGTGATTTTTCTTCTAGCTTGTAGGAGCCCCAGGATCTAATTTCTGGCTTGAAATAGTTGGGGGAGGGATCATTGCTGGCTTGCATAGTGGGAAGGCCTTGTTCCTTGCTTTCACATTGGGGGAGCCTTACTGTTTGCTTGTAGTAGTTGGGGGTCCTCACTGCTGGATTATTCAGTGCAGGGGGTCATCTGCTAGTTTGTATAAAGGGAAACCTCACTGTTTGCATAATGGGGTGCCTCACTGCAGACTTGCCCTGGAGGTGAGGCCTGCCAGCTGACCCACCCTGAAGGTGTGATCTTATTGGTGGTAAAACCTGCAGGATTCAGGCTCTGCTGCTGTGAGAGTGGGTCTTCACTGCTGGCTTGCAAGGCCTCACTGCAGCTCTGCATTGCAGGGGGCCCTGCTGGTGGTCTGTATTGGTATGTGGTGGGCCAATGTCTATGTGAGGCTTCCCTGTTAACCTCCACTCAGCTCAGCCCAGCCCCCTGCTGCTTGCTTTTGGTTGAGGCTTCTCTGCTGAGGGGCTGCCTGTTTAGGACTGAGGTTCCTCCCATCCCAGAGAGACAAAACTTCTCCTGCTGATTCTCTGAACTCTTCTGTGGAGAACTTCTTCACTGCTCCAAAATTCAAGCTTTGTTCTATGGGGATTGGAGAGGAATTTGGGAGTGTGAACCTTAAAAATTCTCAGACCCTACTTCATAAGGTTGGTTAAGACCATTCCCCATTTTAAACAATGAAGGAACTTAGATCAGGAATGTGAGACCTCTACTTAGATCAGGAATGTGAGACCTCTACTCCACCCCTACTTAAGCCTGCTTTAGGGGAAGAAACTCCTTGCTGAACAATGAAAATTACTTAAACCCATACTTATAGTAAGACAAAAGTTCTTAAGCTGTGCTTATTTTTAGATATAATACAAAAGGGTGCTAAGTACTTATAAAGGTCAGGTAACTTATGAATTTACAAGCAGCAAAGAGGTGAGAACTTACTCAGAGGTTTCCTGGTGTGAACTTAATGAAAATTTAAGCCTTCTTAGGTGTGAATTAAGAATGGTTTGTCCTTTGAAAAATGTCTACTGTGATTGGTAGATGTGAGAACTTAGGGGAGGTGACATAGGAGAAAATTCCCTTTAAAAGGAGGCCTCAGGAGAGAGAGAGAGATTCATTGAGCTGGTGGAGTCAGCTGAGATAGAGCTGGTCTGGTGTTTCTGAACACTAGAATCCTTGCTTGGACAAATCTTATGGTGAGTGGATAAAGGACTGACTGATCTTTCTCTTAGGGCTTGGGCCTGGGTTGGCCAGGGCTAGCCTGGGCCAGCCTATCCTTTTCTCATTATTCCCCTTTTCTTTCTTTTTCTTTAATTCCACATTTGTATGAATTAAAATCTCTATAAAACCCAGCTGACTTGGATATATTTAATAATTGGGAATATTTCCCTGGCAACCACCTTATATTTGATTTAAAACAAGACACTGTCTTGAACCATATTTTCTGTGGTCACAATTGAAGCCAACCACTCTTATATCTGCAACAATTTATGTCTTCCACTAATTTTAATCATTACAGGAGAGGTCAGATGAGTTCCCTCCTCACTCCACCACCGTGGTACTGGAAGTCTTCCTGCAGCTTTCTATTGAAAAATTAGATAGAATTCACTTGGGAATAGATGGGAATTTTATACAGTAATCTTTTAGTGAGATGTATTTTTTTCTTTAGAAATTGGCACATTATTTCAAAATAAAAATTTACAAAACATGAGCTGTCTTCTTAACGCACCCCAGTGATTAATTAAGTTTATCTCTAGGATTGCTTATTCCTTCTCTCTTTATCCTAAATTATCTGAATTTCCCCTCTCTTTTTTCATTATTTGTAATGAACACATGCAATTGTTAATCTTTTCAATCTCCTTATCCCTCTTTATTTGACTCTCTTTAACTCCAGGTATCATCCAGTAGTTAAAATAATGCCATTATTTTTTAATGCCATATTAATGCCTTGTGTGACACTGGGCAAGTCACTTAACCCTGTTTCTTTCAGTTTCTTCATCTGTAAAATGAGCTGGAGAAGGAAAAGGCAAACCACTCCACTGTCTGTGCTAAGAAAATCCTAAACAGGATCATAAAGAGTCAGACATGACTGAAAATGACTGAACAAGTTGATCACCATTATAACTATCTCTGGATTCAAGTACTTAGTTTGAAAAATCTCAGATATTCTTCATTATGTTCCTTCCAACCTGTATGTCATTCACAGACTTTAGATGTGCTCATTTATATTCCATGTCCAAAGTTCCACTGAGGTTTAGTTAGTTCCTTATGAATTGTTCAAAGCTATCTTGCTTTCTTAGTATCCACTTTTTATCTTAAAAAGAATTATTAGCTTTCCAGAAAAATAGTTTGGGGATTAAGTCCTACGTTTTCTTAACCTGTCATATTCAAGCATCTTCCTTTTTCTTCATATTTTGGTTGAAAAATAATGTGAAATTTAAATTGGCAGCTTAAAAAAAAGTGATGCTTTTCATTCTAATTACTTATAGAATTATTTCTTTGCCACTGAAATATTGACGTTTGACAATAATGCATCCCAATGATTGAATTTTATATATTTCCTTCTTGGCATCTTGTAATTTTTATTTGTAATATGCCCATAATTTTCAAAATTTCGAAAAAATTTCCTTGAACAATTATCTAAAACTAAAAGTCTCATTCCAGTTTTTTTGGAAGTCCAACAATGATTAGAACTCCTCTTCTTTACCTACTTTCCAGATGCTGTTTTTTGTCAAAAATATCTCATGAAATTATTTTAGTTGCGATATTTCCTATGTTTATTTTTCTCCTTTATCATTATATAACACAGTATTTTGTCCTTTGGTTCTAGAAAATCAAAATAGTTTTTCTTGATGATTTCTTAAAAAATGATTTCTAAACTTTTTTTCCTTTTTTTATTATAGTCCAATAATGCTTAAATTATCTCTCCTAGATTTATTTTATAGGTCAGTTGTTTTCCCCAAAATATATTTCACATTTGATTTTCTTCTATTTTTTTTTTCATTCATTAGGCTTTGTTTGATGGTTTCTTGATGTCTTGTGGAGTGATTAGCTTCCACATGCCCAGTCCTAATTTTTAAGTCATAATTTTCTTGAGTGAGCATTTGTACTTCCTTTTCCATTTGGCCAATTCTACTTTGCAAAGAATTCTTTTCTTCAACAAACTTTTATATCTCTTTTTCTAAGAGGCCAATTTTGTTTTTCAAAAAGTTTTTCTCTTTAGTGAATTTTTGCAAATATTTTCCCATTTGGCCAATTCTTCCTTTTAAGTAGTTCTTCTCTTTAGATTTTTATGCCTTTTTTACCATTTGACCTCTTCCATTTTTTTTTAAGTTTTAATTTCTCCATTAATTTTTTGTGCCTACTTTACCAAACCATTGACTCTTTTTTCATGATTTTTCTGTATCAACTCTCATTTCTTTCCCCAAATTTTCTTCTACTTCTCTTAGTTGGTTTTTTAAATCCTTTTTGACCTCCTCCATGAATTATTTTTAGGCTTGCGAGCAATTCATATTTTTCTTGGAGGTTTTGGATGTAGCAGTATTGACTCTTGTCTTCTTATGAGTTTGAGTCTACCCTGTCACCAAAATAACTTTCTATTTTGTATCTTTTTCTGTTGTTTACTCATTTTCCTGCCTTTTTCTTTTCTTTTAGTTTAAAAAAAAACTGTTAAAGTTGGGCTTTGTAACTGTGCTGAAGGGTGAGTAATGTTTCAAGTTTCAGGTTCTTTGTGCAGTTGCCTTTATACCAGATTGTGGGGATCTATATGCTTTCAGTTCTTCCAAAGTGGTATACTGTAAGAAGAGGTGTGTTTAATACTCTTCTAGCCTGTTCTCTGGTCTGTGAGTAAATCCAAGCACGCTTTTATCCTCTGGAACTTTGACCAGGGTCCCCTACTCCCCTGGGGATGCAAGTATTGGTGTATACTGGTGTTCTTCCTTACCCTGGAAATTTGGTTCTATATATGGGCAATGCCACAAGAGGCTTGCACCTGAGCCAGCAAAGGGACCTTTATAATCTTTTTCTGGGCAATTGTCTGAACTCCCCTTAGTATATGTGGCTGAGAGTTCTGGAAGTCTTTAGCTTTAGCTGAGCCCAAATCTTGTTGCCTTGGAGGGGCTTGCCCTGATGTATTGGGTTACACTTCCACTCCAGTGTTGTTTGGGCTGAAAAATTATTTCCCCTTGTCTTTTTTGTAGGTTATGCTGCTCCAGAATTCATCTTGAGGCATTTGCTTTTTTTTGGGGGGGGGGGGGATTTCTTAGAAATCAGATGGGTCCCTGTCCTTTCTTGCAATCTTGGCTCATCTCCTAAAATCCAACTCTTTGAATGCCATTCCTCCAAGGAAGCCCTTTCTGATTCCCTTGTCGGTAAATACCTTACTCCTTCAAGTTTACATAAAATTGTTGAATAATTCCAATGAAATTATTATATAATAGAACATGTTATAACTAGGTATGCATACATGTGAACATCTGTTATTTCTTTTGTAGACTATAATATCCATAAAGGCATAGCATGACTTTTCTAAAAGCTGTATCTCCCAAAGTGCTAGTCTAAGAATCTATTTAGAGTAGATATCTAAAAATAATAGCTGCTTGTAGCATCTAAATTTCCCCCTTACTCTTACCACAAGCTCTACACACAGTAACTGCTTAATAAATGTTTGGTAAATTGAATTAAATTGTGTACACTTAGCCATTAATATCTATTTGGTTTGGCTCAACAATTTTTGGAACAGGTAGAAGAAATTATTTAGCAAGTAATTAAAATTTAGATTCCTGACTGAAAGAGCAAAGTGAAAAAGAAGACATAAACTTTGATCTTTTCCATATGAGGGTGGGGGTAGCTCCATATCGTGTGTGTGTGTGTGTGTGTGTGTGTGTGTGTGTGTGTGTGTGTGTGTGGTCATATTTTTCTCCTGTTGATTTTTCCCTTTGTAATATGCCTTGAACACACGCATATAAAATTTGCTCAGACAATTAACAATAAAGTAGACACATATACTTTGATCAAAGGTGGATTCTTCATGAATTTTGGCTAGAGTGAATGCTGAGCTATGTCTCTGAGCAGGAGTTTCATTTTTCCCATATGCCAAAGGGGACACCATCATCCAAGTATATGATGTTAATTTTATATTGATTAATGGGTGACATTATTATTCCTTATATATTTTTACTTCAGTAAATAGCTAGACAAGACAGGAATTCAGTCATCCATGATACTTAAAATATTAGCTGTATACTTAATTAGTCATAATATTTTCCCAAGCTGTTTTAAAATATTCATGCATAATGTAACATGAGGAGCCCAATAAAAATTTAATATATGATAAATAAAATGATGTATTATCTATGAATGGAATAGCTGTTTGCTTGTTTGTTTGTTTGTTTTTTTTACTATAAGTATACTATAAGTTCCTTAAAGATAAAGATTACTTACATTTCGTCTTTTATGTTCTTATTAAATTAACAATGCTGGGAGGTGGAGTCAAGATGGCAGCGTAGAGGCAGCAAAAGTTCAAATTTCTGAAAACCCTTCCTTACCAATTATAAACTAAATGCTCCTAGGGGAATGAAAATCAAAACTAACAACAAGACATACCCAAGGAACCCTCTTGCTGGACTCAACTTAAAAGGTATGCCCCCTAAAGCCTGAATTTGAGAACACTTGGGTTTAAGAGGAAGGAAGAAGGAGGGTCCCAGGACGCTGCCCCCACCTAGAGTGCTGAGCCTCCAGTGGTAGCTGGAACCTCGGGGTGGACAAAGGGGCTGGTCTAGAGGAAATACCTTGCAGGCAAAGGTGTGCCAGGTTAAGAGAGTCAAACACAGGTGGTGGGGAAGCAGAGAAGAAGAGCAGAGCTCAGAGCGGGCAGCCTAGTTGCAGCAGCAGAGACACTCCATATTGCCACCCCCCCACTTCCCAAGGTTTTAGCCTCAGGGCACATTCAGCAACCCAGGTGGAAATTATCCCAACAAAACCTTCAGAGGGCAGGAAAGCTCAACCTCCAAAACCCTTCCCCACAGAGTGTACTGAGAGATATGCTGACAAAGCACCAAGGGTGAAGGCAGAAAGAAAAGCCCCAAACCTCAAAAGAATGTGAGGAGCGAGAGCTCAGGCAACATCAGGGAGTAAATAACCAGTAAATATGAGCAAACAACAAAAAAAGAAAAAAAGAAATTACAATAGACAGCTTCTATATAGGCAATGAACAGAGAGCAAATGTAACAGAGGATGAAAACAAAGCAAAAACACAAAAATTCCAAAAATTGTACACAGGCTTTGGAAGAACTCAAAATGCAATTCAAAACACAATTAAGAAAGGCTGAAGACAACGAGGAAAAGAACTTAAAAAGCAAGATACATCATCTGGAAACAGGCACTTAAACTAAAACAAGAAAATAGTGTCTTGAAAGCCAAAATTAACCAGTTTGAAAATGAGGCAAAGGAGATAAAGGATGATCTCCAAAGAAAATCAGACAAGAAGAAGGATGACCAAAAAGCCAGGGATAAAATTCAGTCTTTAAAATCCAGAATAAAACAACTAGAAGAAAGCAACTTCACAAGAGAGCAGGATGCTATGAATCAAAATCAAAAGAATGAAAAAATTGAGGAATATATGAAGCACCTCAATCACAAAACAGAAGAATTAGAAAATAGTTCCAGGAAAGACAATTTAAGAATCATTGGTCTACTGGAAGACCATGACAAAAGAAAAGGCCTGGACAGAAAACTACAGGAAATTATCCAAGAAAACTACCAGTATATTCTAGAACAAGAAGGAAAAGTGGAGATTGAAAGAATCCACAGATCGCCTCCTATACTAAATCCCCAACTGACAACACCCAGGAATGTTATAGCCAAATTCAAGAATTTTCAGACCAAGGAAAAAATATTACAAGGTGCTAAGAAGTCATTAAGATACCATGGAACCACAATGAAGAAAACATAGCATCTGGCTGCATCTACACTGAAGGACTAAAAGGAATGGAATATGATATTCTGGAGAGCAAGACAACTAGGTATACAACCAAGAATCAATTACCCATAAAAACTGACTATATTCTTACAAGGGAAAGTATGGTCATTTAACAAAATAGAAGGATTCCAAGCATTTGTAAAGAAAAGACCAGACCTGAAGAGAAAATTTGATGCCCACGCACAGAACTAAAGAGAATCATCAAAAGATAATTAAGAAAGAGGGGGGAAAAAAGAAGAACAAAAGCAAAAAACTCCACTTTTTTTTAAGAGACCCAATCAGTTAAAATGATATGTATCCCTATAAGAAAAGAGGTCATTGGTGACACTTAAAAACTGTTATTATAAACTGGGCAGCTAGAAGAATTACACTTAGAGGGAACAGTGACAAATTGAATAGGATGAAATGCCAAGACATAAACATGTTTATAGATATATGTATGCATAAATATATATACATATATATACAACTAGAGCTAAAAAAAAGAGGTTAATACTAAAAGAAATTGGAAAAGAAACAAAAGGGGTTAAATTTATATGTCACAAAGAAACTCATGGAGGGAGGGAGGAGAACATCAATACACTGGAAGGATAAAGAGGTTGGAGATAGGAAATACTAATTCTTACATGCACTGAAATTGACTCCAAGACAAAAGAACAATCAGATACATTGGGGTAGGAAAATGATTTGCGCCCTTTAGAGAAGTAGAAAGGTAACAAATGGACTGCTGGGGAAAGAACCAGTACAAGAGAGGGAGAGCGTAGGGTGGTACTATAAAAAGGCTGTAAAGAAAATAAGAGGGGAATAAGAAGAGAGGGGGGTAGAAAGGGACATAAAATAAGGGTGGGAATTAGGGGGACTGATTAAAACAAAACATAGGTGTAGAAGGAAATAGTGAAAGAACATGCAGGCTATGAGTGGAAATCAAAATGCTGGGAAATACACAGCTGGTAATCATAACTCTGAATGTGAATAGAATGAACTCACCCATAAAATACAAGCCAATAGCAGAGTGGATTAGAAACCAAAATCCTACCATATACTGTCTACAAGAAACACACATGAGGAACATAAACATGCATAGGATAAAAATAAGATGATGGAGCCAAATCTATTGGGCATCAACTGATAAAAAGAAGGCAGGAGTCTCAATCATGATATCTGACAAAGCCAAAGTAAAAATAGATCTAGTTAAAAGAGATAGGGAAGATAATTACATCCTGATAAAAGGCAGTATAGACATTGAGGAAATATCAGTACTCAACATGTATGCACCAAATGATATAGCATCCAAATTTCTAATGGAGAAAGTGGTGGAGTTCAAGGATGTAATAGATAAAAAAAACTATACTAGTAGGGGATCTGAACCTTCCTCTATATGAACTAGATAAATCAAACCAAAAAAAAAATAAGAAACATGATAGAGAAATGAATGAAATCTTAGAAAAATTAGTTAGTAGATGTAGAGAAAAATAAATAGGGACAAAAAGGAGTACACCTTCTTTTCAGCAGCACATGGTACATTCACAAAGATTGACCATATACTATTGCATAAAAACATTGCAAACAAGTGCAAAAGAGCAGAAATAATAAATGCAATCTTCTCAAACCAAAATGCAATGAAAATAATAATTAGTAAGGGTATATGGAAAGTCAAATAAAAAAATTAAAAATTAAGCAATACAATTCTACAAAATTGGTTAAAGAACAAATCATAGAAACAGTCAATAATTTCATTGAAGAAAATGACAATGATGAGACATCCTTTCAAAATCTATAGGATGAACTCAAAGCAGTACTCAGGGGGAAATTCATATCCTTGAATTCATATATTAACAAATTAGAGAGGGCAGAGGTCAATGAATTGGGCCTGCAAATTAAAAACTAGAAAGTTAACAAATTAAAAATCCTCAGATGAAGACTAAATTAGAGATCCTAAAAATCAAAGGAGAAATTAATAAAATTAAAAGTCAAAGAACTATTGATTTAAAAAATAAGACTAGAAACTGGTACTTTTAAAAAACAAATAAAATAGACAAAGTACTGGTCAATCTAATTTAAAAAAAGGAAAGAAGAAAACCAAATTGACAGTATTCAAGATGAAAGGGAGACCTCATATCTAATGAAGAGGAAATTAAGGCAATGATTAAATCTAGGTGATATGGATGAATATTTACAAAAATGTAAATTGCCTAGAATAACAGAGGAAGAAATAGTCTAGCTAAACAATCCCATATCAGAAAAATAAATTGAACAAGCCATCAAAGAACTCCCTAAGAAAAAATCTCCAGGTCCAGATGGATTCACAAATGAATTCTATCAAACATACAAAGAACAACTCATCCCAATATTATACAAACTGATAGAATAAGCAAAGAAGTAGTTCTACCAAATTCCTTTTACGATACACAAATATAGTACTGATTCCAAAGCCAGGCAGGTCAAAAACAGAGAAAGAAAAATATAGACCAATCTCCTTAATGAATATAGATGCAAATATCTTAAATAGGATACTAGCAAAAAGGCTCCTGAAAGTCATCACAAGGGTTATTCACTATGACCAGGTAGGATTCATACCAGGAATGCCAGAATGGTTCAATATTAGGAAAACCATTCATATAATTGACCCTATTAACAAGCAACCTGACAAAATAATCACATAATTATCTCAATAGATGCAGGAAAAGCCTTTGACAAAATACAACACTCATTCCTATTGAAAACACTAGAAAGCATAGGAATAGAAGGGCCTTTCCTAAAAATAATAAACAGTGTATATCTAAAACTATCAGCAAACATTATCTGCAATGGGGAAAAACTAGAAGCCATCCCAATAAGATTAGGAGTGAAACAAGGATGCCCATTATCACCTCTATTATTTAACATTGTGCTAGAAACAGTAGCTATAGCAATTAGTGAAGAAAAAGAAATTGAAGGTATTAAAATAGGCAAGGAGGAGACCAAGCTATCACTCTTTGCAGAAGATATGAAGGTCTACTTAAAGAATCCTAGAGAAACAACTAAAAAAGATAGTGGAAATAATCAACAACTCTAGCAAAGTTGTAGGATACAAAATAAACCCACATAAATCATCAGCATTTCTATATATCTCCAACCCATCTCAGCAGCAAGAATTAGTAATAGAGATTCCATTTAAAATATCACAGACAATATAAAATACTTAGGAATCTATCTGCTAAGACAAACACAGGAACTATATGAAAACAGATACAAAACACTCTCCACACAATTAAAACTAGATCTAAACAATTGGAAACACATTGATTGCTCATTGGTAGGATGAGCTAACATAATAAAAATGATAATCCTATGCAAATTAATTTACTTATTTATTGCCATATTTAGTGATGGAATACTATTGTGCTCAAAGGAATAAGCACTAAGCTTTCTAGTTTGGTTACCAAAGCTTGTGATCTACAAGCACAACCTTTAAGCGTCATCTACATAGCACAAGAGAAAGAAGAAAATATTTTAGTGGTGTTCCATTTTTTCTCTTCCAACATAGAAACCACTCCAATTCAGGCCTTCGTGATCTCTCAGTTGGACTACTGTACTGTAGTATGTTCCTACTTGATCTCTCTGCCTTAAGTCTCTTCTCTTTCCAAAGCATTTTCCAATCTCAAATGGTTCTTTGAATATGAGTAATTGGAAGTTACTTCTTAGGTTCAGAGCAATGACCACTAAGTTCCATGCCACATAAGTCAGGATACTTTTTCTGAAGGCCCTATTCACCCTTCTCCAAATCAAGATAGGTTATCTTTCTCTTAAAAGTTACTGAAACTATCCTTGCTACTTGATTGAATCTGGGTGGTAAAGCTTGAACCATTGATATAGTTTTCTGATGGCTGTAGTACTATAAAAGTCAGAGCGCAAAAGAGTTAGGATCTCTTTCTACTTTAGTCTATACTAGTTAACTGGAATTGCTAACACAAGATCAGGGAAACTATTCTCAACTGAATAAATACTGTATCCTTTCTGAATATCCACTTCATGCCATGGTTAAGTAAATTCCCTTATGTCATCTGCTAGAAAGTCTGCATTTATTCACTTTTATTACAAACAAGAATCTGAATTAATAGACCAGCTTGTGGCCAAGAACAACATTTCCAAAGAGTCAGACTTCTATCTGTCCATGTCAGTCCCTCCTATGAGAATCTTTTTTTTTTTTTTGCATGCCAAAAAGGTAATTTTTTTTTTGCTCAACTCATATTTTATTTCTTTTTTTTTTTAAATATATTTTATTTGATCATTTCCAAGCATTATTCGTTAAAGACATAGATCATTTTCTTTTCCTCCCCCCCACCCCCCATAGCCGACGCGTAAGTCCACTGGGCATTAGATGTTTTCTTGATTTGAACCCATTGCTTTGTTGATAGTATTTGCATTAGAGTGTTCATTTAAAGTCTATCCTCTGTCATGTCCCCTCAACCTCTGTATTCAGGCAGTTGCTTTTTCTCGGTGTTTCCACTCCCATAGTTTATCCTTTGCTTATGAATGGTGTTTTTTTTTCTCCTGGATCCCTGAAAGTTGTTCAGGGACATTACACCGCCCCTAATGTAGAAGTCCATTACGTTCGATTATACCACAGTGTATTAGTCTCTGTGTACAATGTTCTCCTGGTTCTGCTCCTCTCGCTCTGCATCACTTCCTGGAGGTTGTTCCAGTCTCCATGGAACTTCTCCACTTTATTATTCCTTTGAGCACAATAGTATTCCATCACCAACATATACCACAGTTTGTTCAGCCATTCCCCAATTGATGGGCATCCCCTCGTTTTCCAGTTTTGGGCCACCACAAAGAGCGCAGCTATGAATATTTTTGTACAAGTCTTTGTGTCCATTATCTCGTTGGGGTACAGACCCAGCAGTGCTATGGCTGGGTCAAAGGGTAGATATTCTTTTGTCGCCCTTTGGGCATAGTTCCAAATTGCCCTCCAGAATGGTTGGATCAGTTCACAACTCCACCAGCAATGAATTAATGTCCCTACTTTGCCACATCCCCTCCAGCATTCATTACTTTCCTTTGCTGTTATGTTAGCCAATCTGCTAGGTGTGAGGTGATACCTCAGAGTTGTTTTGATTTGCATCTCTCTGATTATAAGAGATGTAGAACACTTCTTCATGTGCTTGTTAATAGTTTTGATTTCTTTATCTGAGAACTGCCTATCCATTTCCCTTGCCCATTTATCAATTGGAGAATGGCTTGATTTTTTGTACAATTGATTTAGCTCATTATAAATATGAGTAATTAAACCTTTGTCAGAGGTTTCTATGAAGATTTTTCCCCAATTTGTTGTTTCCCTTCTGATTTTAGTTATATTGGTTTTGTTTGTACAAAAGCTTTTTAGTTTGATGTAGTCAAAATTATTTATTTTACATTTTGTGATTCTTTCTATATCTTGCTTGGTTTTAAAGCCTTTCCCCTCCCAAAGGTCTGACATGTATACTATTCTGTGTTCACCTAATTTACTTATGGTTTCCTTCTTTATGTTTAAGTCACTCACCCATTTTGAATTTATCTTGGTGTAGGGTGTGAGGTGTTGATCTATTCCTAGTCTCTCCCACACTGTCTTCCAATTTTCCCAGCAGTTTTTATCGAATAGTGGATTTTTGTCCCAAAAGCTGGGATCTTTGGGTTTATCGTATACTGTCTTGCTGAGGTCGCTTTCCCCCAGTCTATTCCACTGATCTTCCTTTCTGTTTCTTAGCCAGTACCAAATTGTTTTGATGACTGCTGCTTTGTAATATAGTTTGAGGTCTGGGACTGCAAGGCCCCCATCATATGTGTTTTTTTTCATTATTTCCCTGGATATCCTTGATCTTTTGTTCTTCCAAATGAACTTTGTTATGGTTTTTTCTAAATCAGTGAAGAAGTATTTTGGTAGTTCAATGGGTATGGCACTAAATAGATAAATAAGTTTGGGTAGGATGGTCATTTTTATTATATTGGCTCATCCTATCCATGAGCAGTTAATGTTTTTCCAATTGTTCAAGTCTAGTTTTAGTTGTGTGGCGAGTGTTTTGTAGTTGTGTTCATATAGTTCCTGTGTTTGTCTTGGGAGATAGATTCCTAGGTATTTTATTTTGTCTAAGGTGATTTTGAATGGGATTTCTCTTTCTAGTTCTTGCTGCTGAGCTGTGTTGGAGATATATAGAAAAGCTGATGATTTATGTGGGTTTATTTTGTATCCTGCAACTTTGCTAAAGTTGTTGATTATTTCAATTAGCTTTTTGGTTGAATCTCTAGGATTCTTTAAGTAGACCATCATGTCATCCGCAAAGAGTGATTACTTGGTCTCCTCCTTGCCTATTCTGATGCCTTCAATTTCTTTATCTTCTCTAATTGCTACTGCTAGTGTTTCTAGTACAATGTCAAATAGTAGAGGTGATAATGGGCATCCTTGTTTCACTCCTGATCTTATTGGGAATGCATCTAGTTTATCCCCATTGCAGATGATATTAGCTGTTGGTTTTAGATATATACTGTTTATTATTTTTAGGAATGACCCTTCTATTCCTATGCTTTCTAGTGTTTTTAATAGGAATGGGTGTTGTATTTTATCAAAGGCTTTTTCTGCATCTATTGAGATAATCATGTGGTTCTTGCTAGTTTGCTTGTTGATGTGGTCAATTATGTGGATGGTTTTCCTAATGTTGAACCAGCCCTGCATCCCTGGTATGAATCCTACTTGATCATGGTGAATGATCCTTCTGATCACTTGCTGGAGTCTTTTTGCTAGTATCCTATTTAAAATTTTTGCATCTATATTCATTAGGGAGATTGGTCTATAGTTTTCTTTCTCTGTTTTTGACCTGCCTGGTTTTGGAGTCAGTACCATGTTTGTGTCGTAAAAGGAGTTTGGTAGAACTCCCTCTTTGCTTATTATGTCAAATAGTTTGTATAGTATTGGGGTTAACTGTTCTCTGAATGTTTGATAGAATTCACAGGTGAATCCATCAGGCCCTGGGGATTTTTTCTTAGGAAGTTCTTTGATGGCTTGATGGATTTCAATTTCTGATATGGGATTATTTAAGAATTCTATTTCCTCTTCTGTTAGTCTAGGCAGTTTGTATTTTTGTATATATTCATCCATTTCTCCTAAATTGGTGTATTTATTGCCATATAATTGGGCAAAGTAATTTCTAATGATTGCCTTAATTTCCTCCTCATTGGAGGTGCTGTCCCCCTTTTCATCTTTAATGCTGTGAATTTGCTTTTCTTCCTTCCTTTTTTTAATTAGATTGACCAGTACTTTGTCTATTTTGTTTGTTTTTTCAAAGTACCAGCTTCTTGTCTTATTTATTAAATCAATAGTTCTATCACTTTCGATTTTATTAATTTCTCCCTTAATTTTTAGGATTTCTAATTTGGTTTTCTGCTGGGGGTTTTTAATTTGATCGCTTTCGAGTTTTTTCAATTGCATTTCCAATTGATTGATCTCTGCTCTCCCTTGTTTGTTAATATGAGCTTTCAGGGATATGAATTTGCCTCTGATTACCGCTTTGGCTGCATCCCAAAAGGTTTGAAAGGATGTTTCGCCATTGTCATTTTCCTTGATGAAATTATTAATTGTTTCTATGATTTCTTCTTTAGCTAAACGGTTTTGGAGTATCATATTGTTTAATTTCCAATTGGTTTTAGATTTGGTTTTCCATGTACCATTACTAATCATTATTTTTATTGCCTTGTGATCTGAGAAGGCTGCATTCATTATTTCTGCTTTTTTGCATTTGTGTGCTATGTTTCTGTGACCTAATGTATGGTCAATTTTTGTGAATGTGCCATGTGGTGCTGAGAAGAAGGTGTATTCCTTTTTATCCCTATTTATTTTTCTCCATATGTCTATTAATTCTAATTTTTCTAAGATTTCATTCACTTCCTTTACCTCTTTCTTATTTATTTTTTGATTTGATTTATCTAAATTTGATAATGGTTGGTTTAAGTCTCCCACTAGTATGGTTTTATTGTCTATTTCTTCCTTCAATTCTCCTAGTTTCTCCATTAGAAATTTGGGTGCTATATTATTTGGTGCATACATGTTGATTAATGATATTTCCTCATTATCTAGAGTCCCTTTTAACAAAATATAATTACCTTCCCTATCCCTTTTGATCAGGTCTATTTTTGCATTGGCTTTATCAGATATCATGATTACCACTCCTGCCTTCTTTCTATCAGTTGAGGCCCAGAAGGTCTTACTCCATCCTTTAATTCTGACCTTGTGGGTGTCAACCCGCCTCATGTGTGTTTCTTGAAGACAACATATGGTAGGGTTTTGGATTCTAATCCATTCAGCTATTCGTCTACGTTTTATGGGTGAGTTCATCCCATTCACGTTCAAAGTTATGATTGTCATTTGTGGACTCCCTGGCATTTTGATTGCCTTCCCTAATTCTAACCTTTTCTTCTTCGGCTCTACCTTTTAGTCCAGTGATTTACTTTGAATCAGTCCCCCTTGTCCCCTCCCTTGATGTTTCCCTTTTTAGTCCCTCCCTTTTTGTTCCCTCCCCCTCCCCCCTCTCTTTCCCTCCCTTTTTGTTCTCCCTCTCCCCCTCCCCCCCTTGGTTTTCCCTTCTCCTTACCCTTGTTGGGTAAGATAGAATTCAAGATCCCAATGGATCTGGATGTTTTTCCCTCTCAGAGTTGATTTCCCTGAGATTGAGGTTTAAGTAAACCCCCCCCCTCTTCCTCTCCTTCTTTAGGAGTTTTCTTCCCCTCCCCTTCCCCTGTGAATCTTTGTGTGAGAACCATTATTCTATTTGGTCTTTCTTTACCCCCTATTTATACATTACATTTTCCCCACATATTAGTATACATAGATTGATATAAATGTAGTCCTTATAGAAGAGAGTTTGAGTAAAAGAAGAAGATAACATTTTTCCCCTTTCCTTAATATTTACCTTTTCAGGTATTCCTTGCTCTTTGATTTTCGGTATCAAACTTTCCACAGAGCTCTGGTCTTTTCTTTGCAAAAAGTTGGAAGTCTTCTATTTTGTTGAATGCCCATACTTTCCCTTGGAAGTATATAGTCAGTTTTGCTGGGTAGCTGATTCTTGGTTGGAGACCCAGTTCTCTTGCCTTTCTGAAGATCATGTTCCATGCCTTACGATCATTCAGCGTAGAACTTGCAAGGTCTTGTGTGACCCTGATTGGCATTCCTTTATATCTAAATTGTCTTTTTCTGGCTTCCTGTAGGATTTTTTCTTTTGTTTGATAGCTTTGGAATTTGGCAATTACATTCCTGGGAGTTGTCTTTTGGGGGTTTAGTGTAGAAGGTGTTCTGTGAGCTCTGTCAGTGGCTGTATTGCCCCCTTGTTCTAGAATCTCTGGGCAATTTTCTTTGATTATATCTTGTATCACCATGTCCAGTTTGGTGTTTATTTCTGGCTTTTCTGGGAGTCCAATTATTCTTAAATTTTCTCTTCTCCCCCTGTTTTCCAGATCTATCACCTTGTCGGTGAGATATTTTATGTTCTCTTCTAATTTCTTGGTGTTTTGGCTTTGCTTTATTAGTTCTTGCTTTAAAGCCTGGTTTTCTTTTACAGTTTGGTCAAACTGGTTTTGTAGATGCGTGAATTTCTTTTGCATCATTTCCCACTTTTCCTCCCAGAGGGCTTCCATCTTTTTGGTCCTTTCTGATTCAAATTCTTCATGGGTTTGTGGAGAGTTTCTATTTCCTTTGGAAGATTTTGGAGAATTTTCTTGTATATCTTCTTCTATCTGCTCTGTATTTTGTATTTTGGCTCCATAGAATGTGTCCAGAGTCGCCCCTTTCTTCTTATTTTTCTTGGTATTTTGGGGCTTCTGTGCTTCTGTGGAATTTGTCATCTCTGAACGTGGAGGATTGGCTTTTCTTGTCTTTGTCTGGTGATCAGAGGCTTTAGTCCTGGGCAGATGTTGGTTCTATGAGCGTTCCCTGGGTTAAACTGAATATGCCTCACTGGAACTGGAATGGAAGGGTCGGACCACGAGGCCACACTCTCCCCCTGGCTCGATTTCCGGAAGTTGCCTTCAGAATCCCTGGCCGTGAGGCTGTTTCGTCGGCCTGCGGGGGGGATGGGCTGCCGCTTCCCCAAGCTCCGAGAGCACAGACTTTCACTGAGACTTGGAGAGCAGGATCCAGCCCGTGAGGCTGTCTTGCCCGCCCTGAGGGTTGCTGTTGTTTTGACCAGCTCTCTGCAGCGGAGGCCCCAGGCAGTAACTTTCACCCGGACTGGGACTTGGGTAGAAGACCCTGAGGGTTGTTGTTCCTCAGACCCTGCTCTCTGAGCCTGGCGCGGCTGCCGCTTCCGGGAGCCTTGGACTCTGCGCTCCTACCCCTGAGGTCCGAGGGATCTCGGGTTCTGGCTTTTAAGGGGAGCCGTACCTTTTGAACCGGGTCCAGGTCCAGGAGGAGGGTTCCCAGGGTCTGTGCTGTTGATCGTTTTGAATTTCGGCGCCTTAGGAGCTTCTAGTTTGAGATCGGTCGGGAAGGGTTTTCCGGAGATCTGAACTTCAGCTTTCTCTAAGCCGCCATCTTAACCGGAAGTCCTCCTATGAGAATCTTAACCATATTCTTCTAAAAGTTTAACACAGGGGTGTACCCAATGGGCTGAAACCCTTGCAAACTTTCTCTTAACATGATGAAGCTCTCAGTGGAGCACGCTATCTGCCAATATCACCCCTTGCTCTTGCCACGTGACTAGCTCATTTCTTCATAGTATACAGTTCCTTGATGATATCCTTTTCTCTACTTGGGTGGCAAGGGAAGGGAAGACAGGAGGTTTTCTTTTTGTTTATACTTTTAAACAGCTACCATTTGATTTTCCATTATGTTTTATGCGATATTCATTTTTGGATTTTCAAAGGCAGTGGGGGTCAGTGTCTCACTCCCTTATGTCAGTACCAGTAAAATGTTAGAATAGAGAATATTTATCACCTTTGCTTTCATGAGAAATTTGATTTTTTTTTCCTTCATGAGTTTTTTATTGTATATGTGATATGTATCTTCTCTTACAACATGGGGGATATGTAAATATGTATTGCATGACAGCACTGGTATAACCTATATCAGATTATTTCCCCCTTTTTGTGGATGGGGGTGAGAAACCAAATCACAAAATGTCAGAAAAAAATTGTCAAAAATCATTTCTACATGTAAATGAAAAAAAAAGTGAAAAAAAGCTCATTGTTTACTCCCATTCTTCTCATCTTTATATTTATAGTTTCTTTTGACATAGAAATATTTCAGTACATTCATGTACAAGAACTTGTTTAGATATTCCTCACATTGGTGAATGTTTGCTCAATTTCTAGTACTTCTCTATCAGAAAAAGTGTTACTGTGGATATTTTGTTGTATATCTTCTGTCTTTGACTTTTGTGAGAGGGGGGACTTAGCAGTGAGCTCTTTGATAGACATTTTAGTCAGTTTTTTTAAAAAAGTGCAACTCCATGATGCTTTTCAAGATGTGTAGAGCATTCATAGCTCTTTTATTTTATTTTATTTAAAAAAATTTTAAGGGGGCAGCTGGGCAGCTAGGCAGCTCAGCGGATAGAGAGCCAGGCCCAGAGATGGGAGGTCCCAGGTTCAAATATGACCCCAGACACTTCCCAGCTGTGTGAGCCTGGGCAAGTCACCCAACCCCCACCGCCCACCCCCACCACTCTTCCGCCCGGCAGCCAACACACAGCATCGACTCCAAGAAGAAACCCTTACCTTCCGTCTTGGAATCAACACTGTGCACTGGCTTCAAGGCAGAAGAGCGGCAAGGGCTAGGCAGTGGGCATCAAGTGACTCTCCCAGGGCCACACAGCCAAGATGTCTGAGGCCAGATCCGAATCCACGATTTACCTCTTGGCCTGACTAATCCACTGAGCCACCCAAGCTACCCCCCAAAAATGCTTCTTTAAAAAGAGGAAAAGGACCTGTGTGTAGAAAAATATGCATAACAACTTTTTGTTGTTGTTCTAGCAAAGAACTGGAAACTCTTAAGGGGGGTGCCCAATGATTGTGGAATAGCTAAACAGATTATAGTACATGCATCTTACAGAACAATATGTTATCAGAGGTGTTTAAGGGGATGGTTTCATAAAAGCTTGGGAAGGCTTGTATAAACTGATGCAGAATAAAATGAGCAAAACTAGAAGAACAATTTATGCAGTAACAACTTTGTAAAGACAAACAACTTAAAAAGACTTAAAAATTCTTCTCAGTGTACTGTAGAACTATGATTCCAGAAGCCTGATAGTGAAGCTGCTCCTCACTTCCTGATTGAGAGTGGATGGACTTAAGATGAAGAATAAATCATATCTTTTCAGTTATGACCAATATAGGGATTTTTTTTTGCTTGGCTATGTATATTTGTTTCAAGGGATATTTTTTCTTTTTTCTTCCATTTCAGGGTGAGATCGGAGGCAGATGAGGAGAGAGGTATATTCACAAGGTCTGCTTAAGCAAGGATTCTAGTGACACCAGGTCAGCATCATCTCAGCTGCTTTCACCAGCTCCCTCCTCCATCTGAATGCTTCAGAATCAGTCCTTCCTCTATCTGAATGCTTCAGAATGAACCTCCTCAATCTGAATGTTTCAGAAAGCGAGAAATTTGATTTTATAAAAGCTTTTCAACTTCCCAAAAGTGATTCAAACCACCCTATCCTCCTCCTGTTCATCTCTGGGTTCAGCTAGTTGTCTACTTGTACTGTTTGTTCCAGAGATATATACTAATTTTTAAAACCCTTACTTTATATCTTAGAATAATTATTGCACATTGGTTCCAAGGCAGAAGAGTGGTAAGGGCTAGGTAATGGGGGTTAAGTGACTTACCCAGGGTCATATAGCTAGGAAGTGTCTGAGGTCACATTTGAACTAGGGATCTTCTGTCTCTAGGCCTGGTCCTCAATCCACCAAGAAATATACTATTATAGAACTTTATGGAATGTTGATCTAAATGCATGTCGAAATCTGGGCAGTAGACTTTCTTCATCCACTTGGTCTTTCCCATACACCTTTGAGTGACTACAAATTGCTTCCTGGAGACAGCAGTGTTCTGGGGCCTGATCAGCAGAATGTCATTTACATACAAAAGTATCTCTTTATTTCCATCTGCAGCTCTGCTTGGGGCTTTACTCCAGGAGCTTTACTGAGCTTTAAGCCTATTCTAGGATAAACTGACCACCTTCAATCTCATCAGCACAAAGATTAAATCAGTTTTTGGAAGTTGATACCTCAGCTCCTACAGGTACCTCTTCCCTTTGAGTGGGGGTAGAGTAAAAAATTCCTTCCAAAGTCTTCCTTTATAAGAGGGCTTAGAACTTTCCAGGTATCATTCCATTTTCCATCACTTTCCCTTGATTTCCTATCCTCTTCTCACCACCACTTCTTAGCTTATTTTTATGTATTGTCTTCCCCTATTAGACTGTAAACTCTTTTCAGATAGATATTGTCTTTACTTTCCTAATTTGTATCCCCAGTATTTAGCATAGTGCCTGGCACATAGTAGGCTCTTAATAAATGTTTATTGAGGACCTTATCTTCACAGGGAATCCTAGTTTAATGAGCTTTAGTAAAATTCTAAAACTTTTTCCATGCTTTTGGTGTCTTCTCCTTCTTCAAATATGTTGTATATTAGTTTCTCAATGCTCTCACTTGTATGATCTTTAATACATATTTAGCTTCCTTTTCCTGTCTTTATTCTCTTAATATCATTTCCTCCTCTACAAACCCATTTGGGCCTGTAATTAGGGCCCAAACATAGTGGTTTTATAATCCCTAATATTAGAAGAAAAGTTAATTAAATTGATTTTGCGAATCTTTTATTCTTTCTTCTATTTTTATCCCTCATTCCATTTTTATTCTGGAATGTCCTTGGGATGACTTTGCTTAGTTGGACATTTTGATAAGTTTTCTTTAAAATGATTTTACTTTTTACTGATTCTCTCTGCTTTACGGGATTGGTTATAATCATCCATCATCCTTCTTCATAAAATTTAATATATGAGTTTATATTCTTTCCCAGAGTTGCATTTGCAAGATTTCTTTCTCCATTTGCCAAATAAAACAGATATTTATTGACAAAGATGCTTTCTAGGTTCTTTTGTCTTTGTGACAATTAATTTGCATTTCTTAAAACTCTGAATAAGATTGATGGATAAATTGGGTCTGATGTCATTTTTGTTGTCCATTTCTCTTATTATATTTTCAGTTACTTATTTAAATAATTCAGATTTAAGTTATTTTAATTATATACTACATCCTTTATACCTTATAATTCTTTTTTGTACTTTTTTAATTTATTTTTTTTTATTTTTTTCCAATTTATTTTATATATATATATATATATTTTATAATTTATTTTTCCAATTATATGTAATACCAATTTTCAAAATGCATTTTCCAAAATTATAAAATCCAAATTGTTCCCCTCCTTCCCTTCACTCACCTCTGCAGGAGATGTTAAGCAATCTGTTCAAGGTTATAGTTATAGATATACATATACATATACATATGTATATGTATATGTTTCCATTTTCGTCACTATTATGAGAGAATAATCATAGAAAACATAAAAAAACTAAAGTGAAAAATAATATGCTTTTATCTGTATTTTGTTCTTCCTCTAGAAATAGTTCTTCCTCTAGAAATGAATAGTATTCTTTGTCATAAATCCATCAGAGTTGCCCAGGATTAGCATATAGCTGAGAATAGTAACAGTTGATCATCATACAAATTGCTGTTATTATGTACAGTGTTCTCATGATTATGCTTATTTCCTTTCTCCATCAGTTCATGTAGGTCTTTCCAGCTTTTTCTAAAGTCATCTGCTCATCTTTTCTTATAGTACATAGTATTCCATTACAATCATAGTTTATTTAGCCATTCCCTAATTAATGGACATTATCTTAATTTCTAATTCCTTGCCACAACAAAAAGAGATACTATAAATGCCTTTTGTATATAAATGGAGTCTTTTTCTCATTTTTTTTATCTCTTTGGGGTATAGACCTAGTAGTGGTGTTATTGAATTAAAGGGTATTCACAATTTTATAGTCCTTTGGGCAGAGTTCAAAATTGCCCCCAAGAATGATTACATCAGTTCACAACTCCACAAACAGTGCATTTGTGTCCCAATTTTGCCACAGCCCTTCTAATATTTATTATTTTCCTTTCCTGCCATATTGGCCAATCTGATAGTTGTTAGGTGGTATCTCTCTGATATTTTTCTAATTTTGATCTTGGTTCTACCAAACCAATAGTCTGACTGTGTCCAACTGAATTAGGGTTAATTCCCACATCAATAATGGGTCTTTTTCTGTTTGTTAAAATATAACTGATTTCATTAATTTTGGTCTTGTCTGAAGCCCAACTTTTCTAGCACCTAGTAATTCCTTCTTCTGAAGAAAGCATTCATGATGCTGTAGAGGCACAGAGACTGTACAAGTTATTGACACCTCTCTCTCTCCTTATTCCAGAATCATGTATTCTCATATCTTTCTGGCTATTCATACATTTTCCAGCATTGGCACTGAATTCACCAAGTATCAGAGGATATGTTGATCTGACTGAGAAGGTCTTACCAAATTATTTTTAGTATATTTCTAGAAATGTTCTTAGTGATCAATGTTGACACTATATTCTTAATGATTGGTGCTGACACATAAGCTGTAAATATTAAAAAAAAAAAACTACAGTTCTTTGCAAATAGTTATCATTAGTGTGTAATATGAGATGAGAAAATGTCCAATCAACCATTACTTCTTGTTGCCCCTGTGTATACAATGAAATATGTTCTGTCAGTTCATTTTCTCTATCTTTCCTGAAAGTATTCAAGTCATCCATCTATTTAGTTGCAATTACCTTCTTTCTTCTTGCATAACAAGAATGCCATGACTGATATCATTCAGCTCCTGAAATAATATGTCCATTTGTTGTTCACAGGACAATGATCTCACATTTAAAGGAACAAATCAAAATGAAAGGTATTAATGGTCAAAAAACATTGTGACTTAAGCTTATCACATTTTGTTGCCTTTCCTGCCACAGTCAATATAAAATTAGAAAGGGATCACATAAGTTTGAAAACTACTTTGTATTTTTTTCTTTGTTTCATTTGTTGTTATGGCCAAAAATGTATCATCATTGTTAAATTTGCCAATGTTTGTTCTTCATTGGCATGGTCTTTGAAAATCATTACCTTCATACTACAATGAGACATTTGAATAGAACCTTTTGGAAGTTCTCCATTACACAGTTACCAAGGCAATTTTACTAAATTACATGTCTGACTGACTATGTGATTCTATAGAATTCAAATGTTCCCTTTTATGTTTTTCTTTCAATTTAAAAAAAAGTACATACTTAGTAACTACCCCTATGAATGAAAAAAAAACTTTAAATAAAAAATGAATTTTTAAAAGTTATATGCAAAACCAGAAACTCTACATTACAATTTGTTTTAAAATATGTAAATCATATATGTGTGCTAATATAAATATGCTCTGCTTTTTAGTTTCCTTTGGATTAGTTTTATTTTTATACCTTTTTCTCTTGGTATTGTGACTGTTATTTTTAAAAATATAACAATAGTATGTATTATTATTTTCTTTCCTTTTCATCTCTTCATATATTTCTCTAATTTTTTATATTTTGAATATTTGTCATTTCTGATATCTCACTCTATTCAGCCACTTCTCCCAATCATTAAATTTGTGTTATTTCCAGTTATTCTGTCATTACAAACAAACCTTTCAAGAATATTTTCATACAAACATAGCTTTTTACCATCCCAATAATGCACATAAGACCAAATCCTAGTAATGAGAACACTAGGTCCATGATCATAAACAGCTTTACAACTCTTAATGTGTATTTCCATTTTATTTTCTAAAAAACAATGTACTGCTGTTCTGGCAATGTCTCTCCATGTTCTCAGCAGAATTTAATTTGATCAATTTAACATATCTGGTTCTCAGTTAACATACATTATCAGGGCCACATTTAACTAGATTGGTCCTTAGGCAGCAGGCACATGCTGTGGCCAGGATGACATTCTTTCCAAAGCCAAGTCTTTCCAGTTTGGTCATACCCAGTAGAACTTTTGTTCCAATATCACAATCCATCACGAATCTGGGATTACTGCCATAGAATACTGACTGTTAAGGTAAGACTTCTGCAGAATATCTATGCTCTCTAAACCACTGACCCAAAAGAAACTATGTTTGGATTATATGTATGTTCAGGCTTAGATTTACTACTAGCTTCAAGAAGGTATGTGGGGTTTTCTAGATATCTCTCATATTTAACTTATCTAAGGTTCTGTTTATCTCCTTAACTTCTTTCTTAATTATTTATTTCTTGTTAAATTTAAAGTCTTCTGCCATTATTATTTTATTATCCTTTTGTATCTCATTTAGTTTTTCCTTTAAAAAATTGAATGCTCTAACTCTAGGCATATTGATAATGCTTCATTATGTAATCCCCTCCCCAACATAATATAGTTACATTGTTCATCCCTTCCATTTATATGTATTTTAGCCCCAACTCTGCTAGAGATCATGAGTATGATCCCTGCCTTCTCTGGATCATCTGAAGCACAGTATAATTCTGCTATAGTCCCTCTTCTTAACTCTGTGTGTTTCATTTTCAGTGTATTTCTTGTAAACATCACATTGTCAGGTCCTGGTTTTGGATCCTTTCTTCTTCTTTTTTATAAACCCATACCTTCCATCATAGAATTCATTACTGTGTATTGGTTCCAAGGCAAAAGGGTAGTAAGGGCTAAGTGATGGGGGTTAAGTGACTTGCCCAGGGTCACACAGCTGAGAAGTGACTGAGGCCAGATTTGAACCTAGGACCTCCTGTCTCTAGGCCTGGCTCTCAGTCCACTGAGCTACCCAGATGCCCACTTTGATCCTTTCTGATATCCATTTTCTTCCCAGAGATGAATTCATCCCATTTACACTCTAAGTCACAGTTACTAGCTGTGCATTTCATCTATTCCCATTTCTCTTTTCTGTTTGTCCCCTCTTCCTTTTGTTCCACTGTATCCCTCCTCAGATGTCTAATTTCCCTTGATTACTGCTTCTCTAATATACACTTTCCCCCTTATCCTCTCCCCTTCATTATAGTTCCAAATTGACACACTTTCTATAGGTTCCTCCCTTGACCCTTTCCCTTTTAATTCTTATTCTATTCACCTTTCCAAAAATCCCTTCCTTATCCCCATAACTATGCCTTCCTAGCTCCTGATATGAGTTTGACTCTAAAAGTCCCTCCCCTATCTTGTCCTAAGAGTCCCTCCCTCATGTCTTCACCTTACCCTCCTATCTCTTGATAGGTAGTACCCTCTAATTATCTTTTTCTCCCAATCCTTTACTTATCCCTTTCCCCTCCTTTCTCTTAACACACTCTTCCTTCTCTTAGCCCCTCAGTCTGCCAAGGGGACTTGCAACCCTTCCCTTATTCCAGCCCTCTTTCATCCTATTTCTTTGTATGTTAAGACTTTTACCCTTCTGAGTATGTTGTTCTCTTTTTCTCAGGTCTAAGGAAAGCAGGCTTCTAGTGTTACAGACCTCCCACTCTCTCCTCCCCTTCTTAATCCTTCCATTCATTCCTCCTCCATTTGAGATAGTCATTCCACCCTACCTCTTCCTCATCTATTCCACTTCCATTTTATATCATTCCATTACATTCACTTTCAGCTTAAGTCTTCCATATTCCACCTATACATACTCCTTCAAAATACCTAGGTAATGATGCCATCCCCAGGGACCATAGATGACATTTTCTCCTATAAGAATCAAACACTTTGACCTTTTGGGTTGCTTATGTTCAGCCTCTCATCATTATTTTTGTAGTTATTTTTATAGATCAAATTTTCTGCTAAGTTTGGAGTTTTTCCCAGGAATAATTAAAACCCCTTTCATTTGTTACATATTCATTTTTTACCTTTCATAATTATGTTAATCTTTGCTGGATATGTTATTCTTGGTCATAAGTCCAGTTCTTTTGCTCTATGAAATGCTGTGTTCCATGTCCTGTTTTCTTTTAAGATTGTAGATCCTAAGTCTTATATTTTTCTGTCTAGCTCCACAGTATTAATTTTTTTTTCTTGTTACTTATAGCATTTTCTCTATAACCTGGGAGCTACAGAACTTAGCAATGATATTCTTGTATATTTTCATCTTTGGGTCTTATTGAGGTGATGATCAGTAGATACCTTCAATTTCTATTTTGCCCTCTCATTCCATAATTTCTGGGCAGTTTTCTGTGATGATTTCTTGGAGGATAGTGTCTAAACCATTTTTAAAAAATAATTTTTCAGGAGTCTACCTATTTTCATATTGTCTATATCTATTTTCCAGGTAAGTTGTTTTTGTGACAAGATGTTTCATATTCTCTATTAATTCTTTTGATTTTGCTTTCAAATTTCTTACCATTTTAGGAAATCATTAGCTGTCCTTTGCCCAATTCTAGTTCTTTCTACATTATTTTCTTCTATAAGTTTTGGGATCTTTTTTTTTCCATTTGGGTGAGCTTTCTTTTAATTTTTTTATTTTCTTGCATTATTCTTTCCCCCCCCCCCAATTTTTCCTCAACCTCTTTCAATTTGATCTTTAACATCTTTTTAAAGCCCTTCCAAAGGCTCTTTTTGAGCATAATGGTCCTTTATTTATTGCTGGTTTTGAAGTGTTTTTATTTCACAGTCCTCTGAATTTGAGCTAAGATCTCCTCCATCCCCATAATAGTTATCAATAGTTGGGTTCTTTCTCCTTTGCTTGCTCATTTTTATTCATTTATTTATTTTAATTTTAGCAGCCAAGCCAAAAGACTTAATTGCTGACTTTTTACTGGATTCCTACAGTTCTACTATGTTACAATAAATTGCCTCAAATTTGGGGATATTTTTCTGTATGTTTATTTTTTTTTCCTGGATCTTATTCCAGTTTCTATAGTCCAGGGAAGTTTATACTGCTGGTTACCCCCCTCCACCAGTCTGTGATTGACCTCAGGTGCTCCAACCAGAGCCCTCTGGCAGTTCTGCCACTGTAACTATAGCAGACAGTCTGGCTCCATCTGTGGCAGAAGCCAGGGATTCCACTCTCCTGGGACTGACCACAGTTGATGGGGTCCCAGTCCCTCAGCAACCACACTCAGCAATATGGACTCCTTCCTCACTCTTCCTCTCCTACTGCTACAGTCTGGGACAGAGCAGGTATCCAGTTCATGTCTCTCAGACTTCCTTGTTTGTTAGTGATGAATCTTAAGTTCCTGCTTTATGATGTGGTACTCATAAATTTTGTGGTGTCTATTCCTTCAGTCCCCAGCTGTGGATCAGTGAGGGTCTCTGGAGCCAAGATTGTGGCAGATACAGCTGCTACCCAGCTAGAATCCTACTTGGGGATTCAAGCTCCCAGGCTCAAAAAACAGTAAGGTTGCCAAACCTGCCTTGCTGATTTCACTCTGTTCTATTCATATCACCAGGGCCTATAGTGGTAGAACTGAGGCCAGGGAACTCAGAAACCTTCCTCCTTAGTTATCCCTGGTTGTTCAGCTTCGCCTCTAGCAATAATTGCTGCTTTTAGCAATAATTCTGTGGTGTCTTTTTTGGTTATTTGTGGGGGTTATTAAGGGCAAGGAATCTTCACACTCTACTCCACCATTTTCTCACAATGTTTTCACTCTCTATTACTTACAGATCAAATATAAACTCCATTGTTTGACATTTAAAATTATTTTTAACTAGAACTCTCCCTATTTTTTCAGTCTTCTTACACATTTCATGTCTATGCCATCTACAGTTCAATCAGTAGCTGTTAATAACTTCCCCCTAAGATTATTTCTTATTTACATTGTATTATTTTCATAGTCATTTATATATTTTTTCAATATATAGTGATATACATTTATGCATCCTATATATAGTTAAATACAGTAATATATAGTTATCTTCCCTATTAGAATATAAACTCCTGGATTGTGGATATCACACTTTTGCCCCTCCTTTTTTTAGTATTTCTATCCTCCAAATCACTGGTCTATATAGAGTCAAATTACCAACTTGTTTTTTAAGGAGCCAAATTAATTCAATGTTAAAAGAATAAAAATTAGAAAAACATGTAATGAGTAATTAATAGAACTCTAACATGACCTATTTAAAAAGTTGATGCTACAAAAAAAGGAATTGAATAGAGGGAACGATCACTAAGAGTGATTATAATTATTTCACATAAAATTTTAGCTGATATAAATCCATTATTATAAAGAGGAGACCAACATGGTTAAAACTTTTATAGTCAGTAAGTTCTCCAAGTATTTGTCACATAAGATATAGTTTAGAAGAAAAATTTGATTGTAAAATCTTCTGAAGAAGGATGATGCAAGATTCTGGGCAATATCACCTTATAAAGTAATGGAAAATGGTGGAAAGAAAATCTAATTTAAAAAATGCTTGATAAGAAAGCCAACTATGCAATGTCATTTAAAAAATATTTAAAGATAAAAGTGGGAGCAGGATAACAAACAAAAGACTGAAATTATTTGTAAAGATTTTTATAACCAATTATTTGCACCATTAAGGATAATAGAATCACTATATTTAGATGGTGATTAAGTCCAGAATGTATTTCTTGAAACAAAACTGTAGAAAATGAAAATGGAAAAAAAAATATTTGGACTCGACCTCTAAACCTACACATAGAAGAATTCTGTGCTAGAGGTATTTTTTCAATGGTATCAACAACAAGGAAGATAGTAAAAATTTGGCCAAAAATCTGAGGCATTATTATCATAAAAAGTATGACTAAGAAAATCATTACTAACTCAAATAAATCTACTACTTTCCCATACATAAAAAAGTTTTTATGAGAATAATTTACATTTGGCACGTGCTTTAAAGGCATTATTAATGTGAGTTTAGAAAGGAATAAGGCTATTGATGGAACTGTAAACTGATCCAGCCATTTTGGAAAACACTCTGGAATTATGCCCAAAGTGTTGTAAAACTGTTTATACTTTTGACTCAGTAATACCACTACTGGTTTATTTCCTAAGGTGATCAGGGAAAAAGAAAAAGAACCTATATGATCTAAAATATTAATAGCAGTTCTCTTTGTGATGGGAAAGGAATGGAAATTGAAGAGATACCCAAAAATTTGAGAATGGCTAGACAAGTGGCATAGGATTGTGAGGGAATATCATAAGAAATGATGAACAGGTTAATTTTTTTAATGGAAAGACCTATATGAAGTTATGAAGAGTGGAATGAGAAGAACCAAGAGAATATTATATATTAGCAGTAGAAATAGTGTTTGAAAAAAGATTTGTGTATGTCCACGCACAGAAATGGAACAGATAAGTGGAAATAAGCAAGATAATGGGAGGAGAGGAGAGGAGAGGAGGAAATTACCTAGGATTTTAATGTAAGAAATAGATTTTTTTTTAATAAAGGAATAAGGCAGGGTATGGAACATTCCATTTCATAGAAGACTACATTTTTTCAATAACACAAATAACTGCAATATGTAAAGAATAAATTATCTGACTACATGGCTCATTGATCTTAAAGGGTCTGCTACAGCATATCTCTTGACCACATATCAAAATATACTACAATTCCATTAAAGACAGAATGAAAGAGATAACCTTATCAGACAATCTTCTAATCAGTAATGTGTTCTGAAGCATAACTAAATGTGCTTACCACATTGCTGTATAAAGTCCAATTTGAGGAGAATATATAGCATGTCTATCAGATGCTTTCATTTGTGGATGACATTGAGCAGATTATATCAATCACAAGAATATTGTTAAATTTATTAAAGGAAATACCTCAAATGATTTTGGTTTAACTCTAGGCAGAGGAAAGCACAAGTGGATCAAGAATGCATATAATCCAGAGCATTATGTGCAACTAAATATATAACTTCTAGTGTCTATTGATAGTATATATGTGTGTATGTATCTTATATGGCTGTGGCAAATGAAGTTATTTTAAAGACCTCAAATTTCAACCTGAAACAAAGAAAATACTTTTTATTCAGTTTTGTGGTATGGCTCTAAGTCATATAAAGCTATAATTTTCTAAAATAGTAAGACTACAACCACTTTAAGGACAATAGTAGATATATGCAGGCTATAGTACATTAAAAACAAAGAATTATGAGAAATGAGTAGAAAGGATGTCATCAAATAAATGTGTGATTAAAAATAAGAAAATAGATTTGTTATATGGAAAAAGCAATATATAGTTAAAGGATATCCCATGAGCTCACCTAGTGACTTTGCAATATCAAGAGATTATGGAAAGACTTTTTGCAGGAAATTTGTGGGGCAACATGGACAAGTGTCATAAAGATGGGGAATACATACAATATCCCCTACGATATAAACTCTGTTTTTAGAGAAAATTCCTGGCTTGGTGATATCTCACATCCATTTAGATGTTTCTTAATTAATCTATCCATTTTAGGGTGGGTAATTACATTAGAGTTGTCAGATTCAGATTTATATAATTGTTAGATTATAAGATTTATAGCTTAATGGTTACAGAATTTAATAACATCCAGTTTCTCATTACCGATCTTACAGATGAGGAAACTGAGCCACCAAAAGGTTAACTGACTTACCTACTTAATGTAGCTAGTACATATGTGAGGTGAAATTGGAACCCAGTCCTTACACCAACCTCAAATTCAGTGCTCTAGCCACAACTCATGTTTCCTTTTACCTCTTCCATCATGCTGGAAATTATTTTTATCAAGGTCATGTTGAGGAAACAAGTCTCCTCATGTATAATAACCCACTTGTATTTTGGGACAATTTACAATATTGTGATTTATGCCTTTACAAGAACTCTAATTTTCCAAGCCAGTAAGTCAAACCCTGCAATTAAAGTTAATTGTTTTGAATGTTTACACCAGGTGAAAGCCAGAAACAAACCCCTCTACAATAACAAAAAACAGCATGTTCTAGGAATGTCTAAGATGTCCTAAGACTTGGCATTATTTGACTGTGCACTTTAAAAAATGAAATTACAAACACTTGCTGTTAAGCTTATCAAGGCCACAGACTTTTGCTGCTTAAATAAAATTATTTTACAGCAAAACAATTAAGACAAATGTTTAAGAAATATGTTTAAGAGCTACAACAAAAGTATAAATTTTGAAAATTATGAAAAAAGTGCATGTGCTTATTCTTTTTGTTCTCAAAGGAAGAAATGAATGAAATATTAAATGAAAGGACTAACCTCCACTCCAGCCACTCCTTAACTATGTATTCGCTTGTCAATTTAAGTTTCAGTCTCATTCTCATTTTGTTTGATATTTGCAAGAGACATCTTGTGAGAAAGGTAGCATGACATGAGAGAATGAAGTTGCTATGTTGGTATTAATGTCACTAACAAAGAATACTTTTGGCATATTGCATGTATCCTGAGTAAAATCTCTTACATAGTTCTCATTTATAGTTGTATTGCTAAATCTTTAGTCACTGTGGTATTACTTAGTTCGATGCAAGGATATGGGGTCACTGAATCAGCATACTTAATATAATTGCATTCTGACACTTTAATCAAATGAGAATAAGTCTCAGCCGATTTGTTAATCAAAAGTCTTCAAACTAACTGCAAAAAAAAAAAGATGTCTGAAAGTCACTAGATGAACTAAAGTGACATTGTACAGGAAGTATACTTTGGAAACAAGAGATAAGAGCATATAGCAAGTCAGGAGAGAGCAGTTCTAGCCAAACTCCTCAGGAGTTGCTTAAGAGAGCTCACCTAGCCCTTGATTTCCTCTATCCCTCTTCCCTAGAGGAGGACCCTGTGAGCCTTCATAGGTCTGGTGAATTTTGGACTCCCCATGTTCCCATCTGTGACCTAGAACCTCCCACTACTAGGAACTAAGAACAGACTAGAGACGAGAAAAGTAGATTAAAGCTCTACAAGGACCTCATTATGAAATCTAAAGCAAAGTAATGAAGAACTCCATGAGCACCCCATAGAGGGCACAAAAAGACTTCTGGCAATCAAGAGTTGTGAATTATTCCTTTCCCACATGTCAATAATCCTGAGCATTCTTCACCTAGACTCTGTATACTGATGGGAGATTTGTGGAAAGGAAACAAGAACGACAGTTGGTGGAGGAAGGGGCATCTGGGAGTGGCAGTTGGGTCTTGTGACTAGCACTTCCTTCCTGGTGTGGGAGGAGAGAGGAGCTTGTTCAGCCCAGTCTGGTGTTGTGTGCCTCTTCTTGGTCCAGCCCGAATATTTAGGCCCAATCTCTTCTGAAGGTCAGAAATGTTCTTGTTTGCTTTCTGTCTACTGCTAAGATTCTGAATTAGACTAAGCAGGACTGTGATATATATAGAGTAGACAAGAGTGGGAGAAACCCTCCGCCAGCCTCTGGGGCCTGGCCTCAACTCTGAAGCTAAGGAAAAAACTCCAATCCCAACTGGTTATTAAACTTTATATTATTTGAATTCACAGTCAGATAAGTGGACTATCTTTTCTGGTCATAGAGGGAGCTGAACTTCAGTTCAGTCATTCCAGGACAAACAGTCCTTATCGGACTCCTGCTGCTTCCTCTAAGCAGGGGCATCTCTCTCCTTTGCTTCACCAAGCAATATTCCCTCTCTCCCCTCAACTCCTCCATACCCTGCTACAAACCTCCCATTATCCCCAGTTTTCCTATCCTCCCCATCTCTCACATTAAATATTACAGATTGTATAACATACATTTTTGGGAGGAGTAGGGAATGATATTGTTTTATTGTGGTATTTATTTCTTAAACTTGATTATTTCCAATGGAATAATTGATAATAATAATAATCAGTGGGGAAAAACACATTGGTTGGAATTGGTGAACTATAAATTTAGGGGGAAAAAGTCCTTAGCCCCTCAGCACTGCCTCTAGAACCCTAATTTGACATAGTAGCCATATTCTGGACTTGCCAGGGTTACTGTGAGTTAGAACAGTAGTTCTAGAGCCTCTTACTTATTATCTTTGACAATTACAACTCATATGCCTTTAGGCAAATCCCTTAATCTCACCAGATCTGAATTTTCTTATTTTCAAGATAGAGATGATACAATTTGTACATCTTGCCTAATGAGGGTGTTCTAAGGAAGAAGTCAAGTGAATTGTAAAGTGGTATATAAAATGGGTTACTGTTATTATTACCATTGGTATTAAATGCTCTGAATGTTATATGATTTTTCCCCCCAAAAGGTTGAAGATGCTAGAAGGGAAACTGACAAACAAGTGAAATGTGATTGTCATATCTGGCATAGCAGTTATTTTCAACATCACCACCCTTTGGGTTCCTTCATTCAACAATATCTACTGTTCCTCTCCCCTGACCTGACTACTTTTATGAGCAGGGTATTTTGATAGAAGTACTGAAGTCTGAATTGCTACTATTTGTGGCTTCTTCATATTCAACTTTAACCTGCCCTCCTGATATCCTTACTTAGCATATGGCAAAAACATTTTGGTCTATTCCTTCACTAAGTGATACCTAATCAATCAATCAATCAATCAACATTTGTTAAGCATCTACTCTGTGCCAGGTACTGTACTAGGGATACAAGTGGCTAATGAGTCACCAGTACAACTCTAAATGAGCTTTGAGCTTTAGTTTATTTAGGATCCACCAATATGCCTGTCAATTTTATTCTTGATTAACAAAATTAATAATGACATTGAGAGAAAAAAAAAGATGGTCCTAAATATTGCTCTAGCCAGGAAAAAAAATGAAAATAATTATAATAGACTTTTCCTTAAATTTTTAAAGTATTTTTTTAAAAAATCTTAAATCAAAAGCATTTAGATTTGGAAGGTTGCCCAGAGTCTGTCTTAGTCAATACTTATCCAGAAAATCAAATTAAGCTATTTCCTATTCTTCATGCTCATCATTCCATCTCTTGCTTCTATGGCTTTGCCCAGACTGTGCCCCAATGCCCAGGATGTTCTCCCTTTTCACCTCTATCTCTTGATACCCTATCTCCCTGTAAGGATCATCTCAAGTACTCTCTCTTTCAAGAGGTCTTTGCTTATATCCTTATTTGTGTAAGATTAAAATTAATATACAATAATTCCCAAGTATTATATTTTATAAGTTTTATTAATAATCACTTGAAGTAGAGGAAAGTAATAGCCTGAGTAAATATCAGTTTCCCAGACCACAAAAGCAGGAGAAGAGAGAAAGAGAGAGAGAGGAAGAGTTTCCGAAATTTTATCTACAAAACATAAGGACATAATGTGGGAATGAAAGAGGAATTCTGGGAAATGAAGTCCAAGGGTACAAAATTCTAATTACACAATTGTTATGGCCTTCCCAGGTCCTCACTCAGTCATGATATTTAATTTTCCTATAGTGAAATCACTCTAGTAGAATGTAGGTTTCCTTAAGAAGGACTCTCAATTTTGTACTTGTATCTCCAGTGTCTTCTACAGTGTACAACAAAGAGTGAGTGCATAATAAATGCTTGTTGATTGTTAATTAAGGAGTCCTTTTTCTAAGATACACAGCAAGTGGTCATATTGCTTAAAGACCACTTCAGGTGTGTGTGTGTGGGATCTATTCTATGGTCACTTTCTCTTTTGTCTATCTCTAATTGTCCAGAAATCTTTCCCTATATCAACTCTAATATGCTTTGTCATACATTCTACTGATTTTTGCCTACTTCTGAACTCTGAGGCTCAGCAAGACAACTCCCATTCTTTTCTATGGATAGTCTTTTGAATACTTAAAAAAAAATTACATTCTCCCTAAGTCTTCTGTTTTCAGGTTAAACATTTTTAGTTCCATCAAAAAATCAACACATGCCATGAATTTAAGAACTCTTCCTATAGAGTTTTTCCTCCTCTTCAGGTTGCCTAATTTCTCAAAATCCTTTCTAAATTGTTATGTCTAGAGAAAAAGAGCATAGTATCCACTTGGAGACCTTATGGGACATTTACATAGGTTTTTGTTTATTATTTGTCTTTTGAAAGCATCATTAAAATACTCTCTTTGTTTTGAATATGTGAATCTATTTTATCAACTATGCCTACTAGGTGGTGCAATGGCTAGATTGCTGGGCATGGTGGTAGGAAGATACATCTTCCTGAGTTCAAATCTGGTCTCACTAGTCATTTAACCTTGTTGGCCTCAGTTTTATCATATGTAAAATGAGCTGGAGAAGGAAATGGAAAACCACTCCAGTATCTTTACCAAGAAAATCCAAATGGGGTCATGAAGAGTCAACCATGACAGAAATTACTGAACAACAACAAATTTTATCAGCCTTTTTTTAGAGAAGGTCTAGAAATACAGGGATCATGAGTTATTCTTGTCTGTGTTTATCACATCTATAACCATGATTAGCTAGCACAAAGAGCTCAAGAGATATTTGATGAATAGAAGTATTAATATGTTAAAATGACATATAGAAACATGAAAAAAAGTGCATGAAAAGTGATCTCAGTGTGGTAAAATAGATTTTTTGGAAGGATAGTGTCACATATACTGATGTCATTAATATATGAAATGTATTAGTCTTACATTTAAAACATTATTTGAGGGAAAGCTACATATATATGAAGTAAATATTTAATAAAGAATTCTTTGAGCAAAAATATCTGGGGAAAGAGAAGTGAAAAACCTGTTAAAATAATTGTGGCATCAATGGAATAATAGGCATTCAGTATATTACTATATACATAGTTAATATTGTTTATAGGGGGGAAAAGGCAGTTAGAGATAATGTGGGTAATAGGTATCAATCAGATAAGTGCAGTTAAGATGCCTATGTTTGTGTTACAATTATAGTTCAAATTCTGGTCAATGTTAATATCATTCTGGCTAACGTTACATTTTAGAAAAACAAAATCTAAACACATCACCAAATAGAGATATTTGAGGACTCATTTTTTTCTCTGACCTTCAGTTCACTCATTTGTAAAAGGAGGAGTTTAGGAAGGAGACAATTTATGAGTTCTCTTCTGGCTTTAAATCTATTATTCAAAGATTTCACTCTGGCCAGGTTTTTTCTGGCTAGTGTTATCAATTAATAATAATAGGTGATACCTGAAATTTAGCTGTAACAGAATGAAGTAGCCCCAAATAGACCAAAATATGGAAAATTAAAGAGAGCCCTTTGACCACATTTTTAGGGGACAGACCTGGCTTCCCTTCCAGACAGGAGGTCAAACTTTTTATGTAGATAATAATCTGGCAGGAGACAAGGAGGAATTTCAGGAACATCAAAGGGTCAGCGAACTAATATTTGACTTAGTACAGATAAACTGTATCACAACCCCAGGATGGACTCCTTGTCTCCTACCTAAAATTCCTGCATTAAGGTCTGTTTATTGTCAGATAAGAACCTGTATGTGTAACTTGTATCTGGAAAACCTATATAACCTGTTCCCTAATGCTGAACCTGTGCAGTATTCCATTAGGGAATTCTGTCCCAGCTGGTAGATTCTTTATTTCTCTCTTTTATTAATAAATTATGGTTCCAATAATCAATATTCTAGGTGTATGAACTCATTTGTGAAGTGTCCCGCTTCAAGAAAGTTGTCCAGAAGAGAACTAAACTGTACAATTTCATCTAGTGTTTTTATTCAGTTACAGTGGAAAGATAAATCAGCTAAGATATGAAGAACATAACTTCATTTAATTGTGTATTGACAATATAGAAAGGAAATTTAATACATTTTCATTTATAGTGAAGAAACATACTGATATCATAGGAACTTGCCCTCCAGACAATACCCTAAGTAGAGTCTCTTGTCCCAAGAACTAAAATTACCATGTCCTTATTTATGTACTGCCATATGTTATCTCAAGTCTTCAGGTTTCACTGACCTGACCTAGGTCACTGACCAACCAATGTTAAAAAGGAAACATCTGGGACTAAGATTGATGTGTCTTCACTTTTGGTGCCTGATTCTCAAGATCCCCATCCCCAGCCCTTCTATATAAACTAGACTTCTGCAATGCTCAGTACCTCTTGTGTATTGCACTACCATGTGTGTCTCCTCCTTGGAATCTGATCCAGAACTGGACAGAACAATAGGAAACTATGACTGCTGGATTTAAGAGGTCTCAAGTAATCTTTATCTGCTAGTACTTTTTCAAGAAGGCTTTGGCTTAGCAATGTTTAATTGTCAAATAAAACTATCCAAAATGCTATTTGACTTATCCTGCTCCATATCTGATCAATTGAAATACTAATTTTAGGGCTAGCAAAGCTATATTAGAGGCCTTTAAGTCCAAATCTCTCAATTTATAGATAAGGAAACCGAAGTTTCAAAGAATCGATAAGCTAATATTTGAGCCAAAATTCAAACCCGATTCTTCCTGATCCTCACTGTTCTGTTTTACTAAGTCACAAGTCCTAAATACAAATGTCATATCCAAATAGCTGTCATCTATAACAGAGTTTGTATAGAGGTCATGAATTTATGTATTGCTCCCTCCCTTTTTGAAGGCACACAGTGTTAAATCAATGAAGTTTGGCTTCATTGAGGCCCACCTCGGACATATAGAGATGGCAGCAGATGCACTTGTTTTCCCTAATTGCTCTCTTTCTCTCTCTCTTCCTACCTCCCTCTCTCTCTCTCTCTCTCTCTCTCTCTCTCTCTCTCTCTCTCTCTCTCTCTCTCTCTCTCTCTGTCTTCTGTCTTTGTCCTTCCCTCCCTCTCTCTCTGTCTCTCTCTCTCCTTCCTCTCTCTCTCTCTCATACACACACACATATACATTCACTCACTTCAGCACTTGAGGAAAGTAAAATATTATTCATTCACATTACAAACATGTAACTTCCTGGCTTTCTTCATCCCCCTATATCCATGATGGCAAACCTATGAAATGCATGCCAGAGATGGAACACCTAGACCTCTCTGTGTGCATGCAGGCCAAGGACCCAGTGCCCCAAGGATCCAGGGCACCATCCCTACAGCACAGAGTTCCCCAGAGTTCTTAACTAGAAAACAGGAGAAAGGTACAGCTTGGCTGTCCCCTTCTTCTCTCTCTAGGAGGAATTAGTTAGCAGGTCTTTCCAAGTCAGCATTGCTAACAGGACAAGATTGCTCCATCCCATCCAGAATACAACGGCCTCTTAATTACCTTTGGCCTAAGTGAGACCAGTGTCTTTACTATACAAAGTATTTTTAGGATTTGGGGATGTGTCTTTGGAGTTTGTACTTTAAAAATATGTTCAAAACTGTACTACACTAGTGATTTAGGAATAGTTTTATGAACTGGAGAATAGGCTAATAATTAGCCTCTTTGCTGTTCCACAGCTCCTCTCCCCACTTTCTTTCACTAGCAAATGGACTGCTTTAATTTGCATTCTTCTTCCCCTTACCCCTTACTAGCCTGTTCAATTTGCATTCTAAAGGGTGCCTGCCCCAGGGAGAACAGGTGAGCTAGAAGCTCTGGAAAATATAATAGTGTAGCAATCAGCTCTGCATCCAGATTAAAACCTGTCTTCAACCCTAGACCATTAGCTAAAAGGATTAATTTGGAGGATACCCACTTCAGGAAGGCTGGACCTAGATGGAGTGAATGTGTCAGAATGATGTCATTTAACCTGAAAGTGATAGTTTGCTATAAATAAGGGGTTTTCCCATAAACTATTTTGCTTTTTTTTTTCTGGCTGACTTTTTCTTTCTCTCTCAATAAATTGAATTTTATAATTTGAATTTGAATTGAATTGAAATGAATGAAAAATTCATTGTATTTGAATGGTTCATTGAATAGTGGCTAAAGAGGGTATACTTTGAGATTTTCAGGTTCTCATCAATTTCTACTTCACACAGGATGGAGAGGAGCTAGGTTTGAGGGGATCATAGTAGAGTGCTTGCATCATCACCTCTCCCCAAGCCTGACTATATCACCTGACCCACTGCTCAGCAGTTCAATAGGAGTGCTTGCTCCCTCCCCTAGGTGGAGCAAGGGGGGGAAGCAGTTCACTGGGTACTCAGTGGGAGGAGGGGCACAGAATGTGGTCTGGGGGGGGGGGCATGGGCAAAGCAGTTGGTCTCAGGGGTGGGGTAGGGGTGGAGCCTGGCACTCTATCTCTAAAAGGTTCCCTATGGCTGTCAGATATGATCTTTTCCGTCAAGCTCTTCCATATCATGATAGAAATTCCATTTATGTGCTAATATGTAGAATAGTGATAACCACAAAAAGGGGGAAAATAACTATAGCTTTGTCAGGTGTCTTGTTGCTTTAAAAAAGTTTGTATTCTGTTTTCTGGTGAACTACTATTATTATTCAGGCCATAAAGTGTGTTATTAAGTTACTTTGAATACAGTAAGATGTTCCAAAGATAAACACAAAAAAGCATCTAGTTTCATACATTATAAACAAATGTATTATAATATTTTTGCATTAAAAACAAATTTATTTTTAAGTGAGTGGTATATTTACAATATTTCAGAAGCTTTATAGCTTCTTATTTTATTCTTTCAGCACCTAGATTTTATTTATTTATTTTAAAAAACTCTTACTTTCCATCTCATAATCAATACTGTGTATTGGTTCTAAGGCAGAAGAGCAGTAAAGGCTAGGGGGATAGGTAATGGGAGTTAAATGACTTGTCCAGAATCACATAGCAAGGAAATGCCTGAGGCCAGATTTGAACACTCCATCTCTTAGCCTAGTTCTCAATCCACTGAACCACTTAGCTGTCCCATAACATCTAGATTTTTAAAAATTACATTATGTGAAATGTGAATTTAAAAAATTACACTAGAATAGAGAATATAAGTGACTAAATCCATGAAAAATGGAGTTCAATCAAAAATGATAAATAGTAAAATAAAGAAAGGGTGCATTTATCATTTTGAATAAAGAAAATTACTGCTGTCTAGCGATAGATTACATGGCATTTAATCTTGCATTGTGAACTTTCTTCAGAAAGAAGAGGTAAAATAATTTCTTACATTCAAATTATGTACATGACAGAAGAAAAAGGTAATATGAAAAAAGGCATATGTTGGTGCTAGTTCAAATAAGGTCTCATGAGAAAATCATTAATTTTCTGGATTAGGATCTACACTTCAGAAATCTACAAATACTGCATATCAAAACTTGACATTACTGTGGTTTTATTTTGACTGCCTTACTTGGGAAAGTGATAGAAAAACCATCAATGATGCAAATTAAACTTAAAAGTATGGCATAAGTACATTTTTGAATGGTGGAATCCGTTGTTAAACATTTACAAGCATGCCAAATATAACCTACATAAATAAAAACTCTTTGTTTTAGGAGTCTTCAGAAGTTTCTAAGAGTGTAAAGGGATCCTAAGGAAGAAAAAAAAAGTTTGAAATGGCTGACCTAGAGTGACAAGGTGAGGATGGGCAGAGGAAGGGCAGTCAGTGACATACATGGAAACCTAGGGAATAGGCTTTAGAGTAGATGTGAATAGCATACAGAATGTGTGCTAAGAGTTAATCATAAATACCTAAAAGAAACATAGACTCTGGCATTAACTATAAATTAACTAGTCAAGTTCTTCCAAATATAATTTAACAAGGAAAAGCTTTTTGTTATTTAAAAATGACTTTTCAGGACATTTATCAAAAGTATATTGATTGCATCTCAGCTTAAATAGGACATACCTAGTATAAGAATTAAAGGAGTACCAGATATATTGTGAGATGATATCAGCATTGCCTATATCACATGGGTGTAGTAAAGATTAAATTTAACACTCCCTTGATTATAACAATGAAAATACTTAACTCTCCCTTGATTGTGAAGATTAAATTGTAACTCTTGCCTATTTTTAGAACACGGCACTTAAAAGTTAAGTATGGAGATCTACCCATTTTTAGATTTAATCACCAAAGGTGCAAACACCCCATTTTACACATTGAGTGGGGAAGGTCTGTGACCCACATGTGTGATAGTAGATGATGAATCAGAATCTACTGACTGCCTTCTGGGTTGTCCTAAAACAAAGCATCAACTGTGATTGGTAGACGTAAAATTAGGGGAAGACACAGGAAGAGATGGAAAAAGCAGTTTGAAAAGGAGCTGTTACTTCCTGTGAGATTCAGTTCTTCATTTTTTGGAAATGGAGACTGGAGAAATTCTCCATTCTTTGATCTGTTGACTGGACCTGAGACCCTAATCCTTTGAACTGACACATGGTGAGTGAAAAGATGACTTAACTGCTGTATTTTTCTGAAAAAAAACTATCCTCTGGAGAGACCTACTCTCGAGAGACACTTTCTGGGTTCTCAGCTTTGCCTAGGCCAGCTAAAACTAATTCTCCCTGCCCAGAGGGACCCTGTGTAAATTACTTAGTGCTCAGGCTAGATATCTTATCTTATCCTCTCTCTGATTTCTTGCTTCACTCTTTCAACATTTTGTAAATAAATTGTAAATAATATCTCTTTGGAATTAACTAAATTCCTGGCAATCACACTCTTAAATAAACAAGTCCAACTCTTTAAAAATTGACTCCTTTCCCCCCTTACAATGTTGTGAGAGAAGTCCTTTTGTAAACTAGAAAACATTATATTTATATGAATTATTATTATTATTTCTGCTTAGTATCCTGGTACATAGTAGGTGCTTAATAAGAGTTTATTGATTGATTGGCTTTTGAGTAACTGAAAAGATGCAAGAAAGTCATCTGTTTCTGCTGAGGCATGATTTCCTTACTTGTCAAGGAACTTTTACTCAACTTTTTCTGGATATGGGGGCAGCTTCAGGGCATCTTTTCCTATTTGTCCAAACAATATTAGGTCTTAAAGACATTAGCCTCACTAAAAGTGTTTATTAAACTCATGACTACACAGGCCATTTTCTCAAGCACTGTATAAAATAATAGAGATATTCTAAATAGTTCTACTAGTTTTTAAGAGAGGTGACTAAAGCTTTTTATACTCTGTATATCTCTAGGTTTTCTGCTGATTGTATCCTTGAAGATAATAGGGAGCTCAAAGTGATGCAAAGTATAACTTCTCATCTGCTTAGCTGGGCAAACTATGTAGGCCACCTGTCACTAAGATTCCCTGTGCATTAACTTCTGATTAGCTGCTGGGAGCAATTGAAATTGCTGATGATTAACTACAGAAGTGGGTTTGGCTTGGGATTTGCTTAACTGAGCAATCTCTATTCTGAATCTTTCTCCAAACCAATCAAGACCCAGTTGAGGCCTTTTAACAACATGCATTTAACTATGGATTTCTGCATAGATGACACCAAGCCATTCTTGACATTGATTTTAAGTTCTGCCATATACTTCCCTAGCAGAAATGTGTTTCTTCCATGACAAAGTTCAAGGGTGGCTTAAGCTGTCTGGGAATAATGGCAATCTACAGATTTAAATTTTACCTTCTCTTATTTTTCTTGAAGGAGATAGTAATAGAATATTAAAACTATAAGATCAGTGTGACCAACCCCCTTATTTGACACATCATTAGAAAATGGAAGACCAGAGAGGGAAGTGTCTTGACCAAGGTCAGACAAGTAGTAAGTTACAGATCTAGAATTTTTACCTGGGTCATCCTCTGACTCCAAAGCCTAATTATACTTTACATAATAGCATATTGTCTTCCTCTCAAAACTGTTTGTGATCTACTTTATCATGCTTCTCAAAGGTTCAATCTTTGATTATCTGTAAGGTACTCTGTATATTTTAATACTGATGAATTCCCACTTCATGTTAAATAGATGTACTACAACAAGTCTGACTATTCAAGTGAAAAATAATTGCAGAGACAAACACAAATCATTCACAAAAATGCAAAAAATTCTCTGAACTTTTAGGTGGAGTGTCTTAAAATGGGCATCAATGATCTGTTCAAATCAACTCAACAATTATTATAAGCATGTTTTGAAACATTTTTCATTATTTGGTATATGCTTTGTACTTACCAGTGTTATATTCCTTATTAGAACGTAAGCTTCTTGAGAAGATGGAATACTTTTGCCACTTTGTGTACCTCATTGCTTAGGACAGGGTCTGATGCATAGCAGGCATTTAATTAATACTTATAGGTTGACTGATATAGCATGCTTTGTAGATATTTATTTGCATGCTATCTCCCCAATGGATTGTAAATTCCTTGAGGGAAAGGACATAGCCCATTGACTGAAACATTGTAAGCGCTTAATCAATGTCTACTGATGGCTTGTTTAATCTTTATCTTTGTATCCCCAAGACCTAGAATCATGTCCGACATATATTAAAATGTAAAAAAAATTAAATTAAATTAAAATTTTTTGTTGAATTGAATGACCACTATTGTATGATCCTATTGTTAGTTAGTATTGTTAGAGAATACAAATATAAATAAGTTTGGGTCCAACTCTTCAAAATACTTTCCCATATATGTGTGTGTGTGCGAGCACGTGCATGTGTGTGTTAAAATAAAAATTGGTAGAAAAAAATGGCAACTTTGTCTGGAGTCTAAGCTAAATGAAGTTGAAGGAGGGAGTAGTAGGAGATGAGCCTAAAATGGGAAGCTGAATACAAAGCACAAATGATATAGACCACCAATTGCCCATTTTTCAGTTGGAGAATGGCTTGATTTTTTGTACAATTGGTTTAGCTCTTTATAAATTTGAGTAATTAGACCTTTTGTCAGAGGTTTTTGTAAAGAACATTGTTTACCAATTTGTTACTTCCCTTCTAATTTTGGATGCATTAGTTTTGTTTGTACAAAAACTTTTTAATTTGATGTAATCAAAACTACTGATTTTACATTTTGTTATTTTTTTTCTAGCACTTGCTTGGTTTTAAAGTCTTTCCTTTCCCATAGATCTGACAAGTATACTATTCTGTCTTCGCCTAATTTGCTTATACTTTCCTTCTTTATATTCAGGTCATTCACCCATTCTGAGTTTATCTTGGTGTAGGGTATGAGATGTTGATCCAAACCTAATCTCTCCCATACTGTCTTCCAATTTTCCCAGCAGTTTTTATCAAAGAGTGGGTTTTGTTCCCAAAAATTAGGATCTTTGGGCTTATCATAGACTGTTTTGCTGAGGTCATTTACTCCAAGTCTATTCCACTGATCCTCCTTACTGTCCCTTAGACAGTACCAAGTTGTTTTGATGAGCACTGCTTTATAGTATAGTTTGAGATCTGGGACAGCAAGTTCTCCTTTGCATTTTTTTATCATGATTTCCCTGGATATCCTTGATCATTTGTTCTTCCAAATGAATTTTGTTATGCTTTTTTCTAATTCAGTAAAAAAGTTTTTTGGTAGTCCAATGGGAAAGGCACTAAATAAGTAAATTAATTTGGGTAGGATTGTCATTTTTATTATGTTAGCTCATCCCACCCATGAGCAATCCATGTTTTTCCAATTCTTTAGATCTAGTTTTAATTTTGTGGAGAGTGTTTTGTAGTTGTGTTCATATAGTTCCTGTGTTTGTCTCAGCAGATAGATTACTAAGTATTTTATATTTGTCTAGGGTGATTTTGAACGGGAATTCTCTTTTTAATTCTTGCTGCTGAAATGGGTTGGTGTAGTAGTCTCTCGGTAACTGAGGATGACGATTGACTTTGTGCGTTTTTGTGCACAAAGACACTTGTGCATGAAGATTTAAGTGGAAAAGTCGATGCTAGCAGCTACTAGGAGCCACAAGTGAGAGCTGGATGTTAGGTGAGGGTCAGAGGCTGGAGAGCTGCCCTAGGAGGGCACGACAAGCCCTCCATAACAAAGATATTACTCCTCCCTGAGCACCCCATACACCCCTGAAATGGGTTGGAGATATATAGAAATGCTGATGACTTATGTGGGTTTATTTAGTATCCTGCAACTTTGCTAAAGTTGTTGATTATTTCAATTAACTTTTTGGTTGTTTCTGTAGGATTCTTTAAGTAGACCATCATATCATCTGCAAAGAGTGATGGCTTGGTCTCCTCATTGACAATTTTAATACCTTCTATTTCTTTTTCTTCTCTAATTGCTACAGCTAGTGTTTCTAATACAGTGTTAAATAATAGAGGTGATAATGGGCATCCTTGTTTCACTCCTGATCTTATTGGGAAGGTTCTAGTTTATTCCCATTGCAGATGATGTTTACTGATGCTTTTATATATATATATATATGTATATATATATACATATATATATATATATATACTCTTTATTAATTTTAGGAAAGGCCCTTCTATTCCTATACTTTCTAGTGTTTTCAATAGGAATGGGTGTTGTATTTTATCAAAGGCTTTTTCTGTATCAATTGAGATAATCATGTGATTTTTGTCGGTTTGCTTGTTAATGTCAATTATGTGGATGGTTTTCCTAATACTGAACCATCCTTGGATTCCTAGTATGAATCCTACCTGGTCATAGTGAATAATCCTTGTGATGACTTGCTGAAGTCTTTTTGCTAGTATCCTATTTAAGATTCTTTAATCTATATTCAATAGGGAGATTGGTCTATAGTTTTCTTTCTCTGTTTTTGACCTGCCTGGCTTTGGGATCAGTACCATATTAGTGTCGTAAAATGAATTTGGTATCCAGTTTCCTTTTCCTTCCTCTTACTTGAATAAACCCCTTGTTCCAACCATTCAAGGAGTGAGTTATTTATTAGATATATCAGGAAACTTACTCAGAACTGATTCCCAGTTTGTCACCAATGAAGAGATCAACTGAAGTGGGAGGAAGAAGGTAGGAGAGAGACAAAGGGAGGAGGGAGGCAGATCTAATTCCTCATTACCATAATCCATAAAGGAACAACCACCTAATACATTTGGAGGTAATTTTCTCTTTCACTATTTGACTTTATCTCTCCATTTCTAAAATGAGCTGAAGAAGAAAAGGTGAAACCACTTCAATATTTGTGACAAGAAAACCCCAAATGGAGTCACAAAGAGTCAGATAGGACTGAAATGACTGAATAACAATCATGACTCAACTGACTTCTCAACCTGGATCTTCCCTTATCATGTTGGGGCTTCTCACTGTCATCTTTCTAACATTCCTACTCAATTGGTGAATTCCTCCATTTCAGTAATTGACCCAAACAGATCATATTTCATTCCCCTCATGACTGTGATTCTGACTCTAAGGTCTTTTCTGCCATGCCTTCAACCAGGAATCCTTTATTCCCCTGCATTTCTTTGTGTTGTTTTTTCTCAGTAGAATGTCAGCTCATTGAGATCAGGGACTATCTTTCTTTTTAGTCTGCTTGTAACTTCAGAGATCAGCACAGTGCCAAACACATAGTAAGTGTTTAATAACCACTTGTTATTTATTTAACTATCTACTAGGATCCTTCAAGTATTGCCTCTGATTCATAGTAGCTGTGTGACACTGAGCAAGCCATTTGACTTCTGGTAACAAGAAAACACTGCAAAAATAGAGTTTATTTTTCATTTGCTTGCTCTTAAATATTTTATTATTTATTTATTTTTAACATTCAACATTTTTTCAAGTTCTAAATTCTCTTCCTCCCTCCTGTATTTCCCCCACCCAATAAGAAAGTAAGCAATATGATATCCATTGTACATGTGAAGTCATTCAAACATATTTCTATGTAATTCATATCACTACAGATGCAATAAAAGAAAGTGAGGAAATTATATTTCAATTTGAACTCAAAGTTCACCAATAACCTCTGGAGGTAGATTTTTCATCATGACTTCTTTGGATTTGCCTTGGATCACTGTAACGATCAGAGTTACCAAGTCTTTCACAATTGGTCATCATTACATATTGCTGCACTTGTGTACTATGATCTCCTCGTTCTGCTCATTTTACTTTATATAAAATCATATCAGTTTTGCCATGCTTAGTTTTTCTTGAAACCTTCCCCCTTGTCATTTCTTTTAGCACTCCACCACAAACATAAGCCATAACTTGCTTGGCTATTCCCCAACTGAGAGGTTTCTCTTCAATTTCTAATTCTTTGTCACCATAAAAAAAATTGATATGAAGATTTTTGTATATATGAGCCTTTTTTCCTTTTTCTTTGCTCTGTAGACATTGTGGTATTGCTAAGTCAAAGGGTATGCATAATTTTCATAGCTCCTTTGGGTACAGTTTAAAATTGTTCTCCAGAATGATTGGATTAGTTCTTAACTCTATACACAGTTTATTAGTGTAACTATTTCTCTTCATTCCTTCCAACATTTATCATTTATTATTATAGATGTGAAGTGTTACAACCAAATTATTTTCATTTTCTTTTCTCTAATCAATAATTATTTAGAGCATTTTAAAAATATATAACTAAACATAGCTTAGATTTCTTCTGGAAATCACTTATTCATATCCTTTGACCATTTATCTAATGGGGAATAGCTTTTATTTTTGTAAATTTGACTCAGTTCTATATTCAGTATATAGTTGAGACAGAAGGTCTTTATCAGAAAAAACTTGCTGTTAGATTTTTTGATATTATTTAATTGTTTATGGTGGTATTATCGTTGTTTGACAGTCATTTCTAGCTATGCCTGACTCTTAATGATTCCATTTAGGGTTTTTTGGCTAAGACAATGGAGTGGTTTGCCATTTACTTTTCTAGCTCATTTTATAGATGAGGAAACTGAGGAAAACAGGGTTAAGTGACTTGTACTGAATCATACAACTAGTATATATTTAGGGGCCAGATTCGAACTCAGGAAGATGAGTCTTCCCAACTCTAGCTTTGGCACCCTATCCACTGTGCCATCTGGCTGACCCTTGTCTGTACTATCTTTTAGTAAAATATAATTTCCCTGATTCTCCGTTTTAATTAGGTTTATTTGAGCTTTTGTTTTTTCTGAGATCATGATTGATACCCCTGCATTTTTTACTTCAGCTGAAGCATAATAGATTCTACTTCCAGGACCTTATTTTAACTGTGTGTGTGTGTGTGTGTGTGTGTGTGTGTGTGTGTGTGTGTGTGTGTGTGTGTGTGTGTTTCATTTCAACTATGACTTTTATAAACACAATTTTTAGATGAGATAATTTTCCTCATTTTTCCTTTCTCTTCTTTCTTTCCCCCCTTCTCCCAGTGCATCCTTCTTTCTCACATCTAAAGGTGGATTTCTTCATGTGAATTTTGTTAATGAAAATATTATTTCAGTTCCTTCCTATCCCTTTGCACTGTACTATGCTCTAAATATACAATGGAGGGGGGTAGTTCCTGCCTTGAAGAAGCTTAAATTTAGGGATTAAATAATTACAAAGCCTATGAAAATACTATTGGATTTGGAAATTTGGAAATCACCAATGATTAAGACTTCAACTATAAAAATAAGAAAAGAATTACTAAAATTCAAGTTGAAATTAAATAGCATTAATATGTAGCAGAATTAAGTACTCATATATGTTTTTGATGATCCTAATTAAATATCATACAGTACTTTCTTTTACCTTCCAATAAAATGCAGGATGCTTAAAGTATACATGACTTCCATTGAAATTCTCATAGTTTCTAAATGTTCAATAAATATTGACTTATGATTCTCATTAGTTAACTACTTATACTAGATACTACTAATAAATTAGAAGATTAAATAATACCTGCTATGTAAATCATCCATGTTTAGTTCTCCTACATAATGAGTGCCTGATGACACTGTTATGACCCTTGCATGGTGATGTGGTGAGCCTGTCTTCTTGAGTATATCCAAGAGGAGATTTGTCAACAAGAAGTGTCCCAAGTAGTTCACACCAAATTGTTCTTCAAATCCATCTACAGTTTTTCTCTGAGGGACCATCATAACTCCAGCTAGGAAGCAAAAAGCATAGAAGAATTAGGTTCAATAAGTCATCTAAATAAGCACAAGAAAGCAATCCTGGGGCAGCTCAGTAGCTCAGGAGATTGAGAGCCATCCCTAGAGACAAAGGTACTGTGTTCAAATCTGACCTCACATACTTTCTAACTGTGTGACCCTGAATAAGTCACTTAACCACTACTGCCTCACCTCCCCTGCCCAAAAAAGAAGAAAGTAATCATAGGTGTGTCACACAATAGAAAGTACATAGAGCTAGAAGCTGGCAGTCTGTCATTCCAGTCCCAGCTCATCCCCTAGCTATGGGATCATGAGCAATGGATGTCACCTTTTCAGGCCTCAGTTACCTCATCTAAAAAAGAAAGTGCTAAACTAAGTGATTAGAAGGGCCCTTCTGGATAAAAAAAAAAATACAATTCTCAAGTTCTCTTAAAAAAAAAGACAAAAAAATTGAGTATGGAAAAAAATCACAAAGTGATCTTGAGTTACAAAAACTTTTCCTCAGCTTTGGCCAAATTATGTAACAGAATATAATGTGGAGATCCTTCCACTACTCAGAAATTCATGCTGTTCTCTTGCCAAAATTACACTATTTTCTCTCCTTTGTCCAAGTACAGCCCTTACTATAATTCCCATTACCCAAGAAACATGCCCCCAAAGTCTAATGTCTTAGTGATAATTGCATACACTTTATTCTTATAGTATACTTAGATTAGGCAACTCTTCAAACAAAATATGTACAGCAGTTTGCAAACTTTAAAAAGGTAGGTATTATTATTATTTTTTTGTTTTACGTATGTGCTTCTTATTTATTTATTTATTTTTAGTATTTTTCCATGGTTACAAGATTCACATTCTTTCCTTCCCCTCCCGCCACACCATTCCCATGGCCCCCTCACAATTCCACTGGGTTTTACATGTGTTCTTGATCAGAACCTATTTCCATGTTGCTGATGTTTGCACTAGGGTGATCCTTTAGAGTTTATATCCCCAATCATTATCCCAATTGACCTATGTGGTCAAGTAGTTGTTTTCTTCTGTGTTTCTAATTCCACAGTTCTTCCTCTGAATGTGGATAGCGTTCTTTCTCACAAGCCCCTCAGAATTGTCCTGGATCATTGTATTGCTGCTAATAGAGAAATCAATTATATTTGATTGTACCAGTGTAAGACTGAGTGAGGAGGAAGTAAAGTAAGAGGCAAGAAAATTCGTTTGTATGTTGTGACAAATCCCTTCAAAAATTTCCTGAATTTTCTTGCCTCTTACTCTACTTCCTCCTCACTCAGTCAGTCCTTTTAACAGCTAACTCAGCTTAAAGACACAGCTGCTAGAATAGGTGAGTACAAAACAAATTTTCCTCTTCTTTTCTCTCCTTAAGTGAAATTGAAAATAGCAGTTTTTTCTTTTCAACCTTAAGGGTCAGCAGGAGAAAGCCAGGCCTAGAGAAAGAAGGTCCTAGGTTCAAAATTTACCTCAGATACTCCCTAGCTGTGTGACTCTGGGCTGGGGGGAAAAAATGAAAAAAATCTAATTAGCTGACCCTTGCTGATTAGCAGTGAGGAAACTCTGGGAAAAGGAGTCCTTGCTTTTATCTCTCCCAACAAAAATGGCTAGATCACCAGAGTAAAAGGTAGTGAGCCAGCTTAAAGCCCATTTTCCTGCTTTTTAGCCTCTCTAGCTTTAAGACTTTCAGTGGGCTTTGCTCTAGCACATGGTCCTAGTAGTTTTAGCTAAAAAAATTTTTGGCTAAAAAAAGATCACTTGTGACCTCTCCCAAACTTAGTTTAAAAGGAGTCTTAGCACCTGAGGCAAAAAGGCTTTGTTTTGTCTACCTTTTCCAAACTTAGTTTTAAAAGAAGCTTGTGACCACCCCCAAATGTTTAAAGGGGAGGCTCTGGCAGAAGGCTTTTCTTTTGTCATTCCTTTACACACTGAAGAACTTAATAGATTCCCACCCAAAAGCCTAAACAAAAAGAAAGATAAAGAGAATTTACAACAAAATAAGACCCTTGGAAGTAAGGAGAGGCATCTACTGACAAGGGGGAAAAGTTACAGGCAACTTAGTGATTGACTTTAGAGAAATGTGGCTACAGCCTATGCATGGCTTACTTAAAAATTGGCTTATGAGTTCCATGACCAAATTTGTGAGTGTACTATTCCTTGTCTCTCTAAAATGGCTCATCCCAGAGGACTTATGGCTATACCTGATTGCTGTAATTCTCTTCCTTGGGATTGTAATTGTTGGAACTGTAATATTATATCTAATTTTCTCTAAGAGAGCCTTGGAAAATACCATGCATAAGATGGAGAAACAAATAGGATTACATCAGTCTCCTCCTGAAGAACATGTTTCACGACCAAACCAAACAATTGTTCGTTCTATTACTCAATAACCTGCAGAACACAGTACTCGGTTTGACCTTCTGGAGGAAAGTTTGGGGGAGATCAGAGCTTCTATACAAAGCATTAAAAGAGACTTAAGGGCATCCCATAATAGGAGTGATTTATCTCTCCATTCTCCATCATTATCAGATTCCCTGTCCCACACTGCCCTATACAATTTGGCTCGTAGTTCTCAAATAGCTCCTCCCACTCCTAACCAACCTGCTTCTCCCCCTGCCCCCTCATCCCTAGAACCTCCCTCTCCTAACCAACGAGCTCCTGCCCCTGCCCCACCCCTTTAGCCACAGTCCCTCTGCCCACCCATGCCTCCTGCCCTGCCCCCTCAACCCTAACCCTGCCCCCTATTCCTGCTGCCTGTCCTGCCCCTTTCGCCCCAGCTTCTCCCCCACCTTAGCTCAAGTCCCTCCCACCTATGCCTCCTACCCCATCCTCTCAGCCCCTCCCCCCATGCATGCTCCCATATCCAACCCCCTTGCATTGACTACCCATGCTACCTGCCCACACTACCTTAACCCCGCCCCCCCCATTTTTAACCATCCAACCCCTTTCCCTTCTCTTACATACCCCAATGAGAATGGAGCAAGAAGCCTAGAAACAGGAACACTAGATAATTTAGATAGAAGATTATTTCCATTAAGGGAAGTACCCACCTTTAATAAAGATGGGAACTTTGTATCTGTAAGACACTATACACCTTTTAACCCTGATGATTTAGATAAATTCAAGTTAAATGTTCCATCATTTGAGGCAGAACCAATATTAATTATACAAAAATTAGAGAATATATTCAGAACCTCTGACCCCTCTTGGATGGATGTTGAAAATTAGTTAGATAAATTTCTGACATAGAGAAAAAAATAATGTCATCTCTCTGGCTAATCAGAAGAAAGGTAAAGGAGCACACCACTGGCCAACTGCAGATCCACACTGGAACCCCAATGTTGTACCAGATCACACAAAACTAACCCTGGTCAGAGAAGCATTATTGCAAGCCATGAGAGATTGCTCTGATAGACCTGAAACATGGGGAAAATTTCAACTGTCCCAACAGGAAATTGATGAGACTCCCTCCCAATTTATGGGCAGACTTATTGACATAGGAAATACATATATGGACCTTGATTTGACCAGAGAAAGGGACATTAGACAAATGCACAGGCAATTCATTAACAATTGTTGTTCAGTGGTAAAAGACTACTTTAAAAGTAGCTGTCCTGATTGGGACTCTATGGACCTCGAAGAACTGAGGAAAGTAGCAACCAATATCTATAAGGGTCATGCAAAAAGACCTGAGACACACAATACGTCAGTGGAAGACTTAAGAAAAGAAACTGAAATGTTAAAGGAACAATTGAAAAATAAGGGAGAGACCATAGCCCCTTTACAGAAATCTACACATAAATCATTAGCATGCCTTTTCTGTGGGAAGAGAGGCCATGCAATGATGGTCTGTAGGAGCTGGCTATGGGAAGAAAGAAATAATAACAACTTTAGGAATAATAACTATAGGAACCGTAATGCCAATCAAAATAATGACAATGCTCCAAATGAGGAAAATGATAATACCCAAAACAATGCCCAACAACAATATATAAAAAATGGAACTCGACCACGCTATACTCTGGGTGAATACCTCCAACAGTGTGGGGGATCCCAAAAAACAGCCCAAGCATCTTTATGAAGGGGTGAAGGAGGGGTGTGAGGGCCCTGGAATCAAAGAGTGAAACCTTTGATTTTCTAGACCCTGATATTTTAATGCCAATAATCCCTATACATTCCTCCCCTCCCAAATAGTAAGGAACCTCATGTCACTTTAAAGGTGGGAAATTCATACTATGATTGTCTTTTGGACACAGGGGTGTCTAGGTCAGTTTTGGTAAGCAAACCAGATGAAAAATGTGACTCTATTGGCTCTCTAAATGTAGTAGGTGTATCGGGAACACCATCCCAAAACTTTCTCCTCGCATGCTATGCGTGGGACCCCTAACTGTTGAACATTCTTTTCTTTTAATCCCTGGATCCCCCACAAACTTGCTGGGAAGAGATATACTATTCAAATTACAAGCCAAAATAATGTGCACCCCAGATGGCTCTATGTCCTTGGAAGTGCCTGAGGAATCATTAAATTTACTCCCTGTACTTTTCTCAGAGAGCCAGGAGGGAAAATAGCCTCCCACCTTTGAAATACCTACAGATATACCGGAGTCTCTTTGGGCCACATCTTCTGATGTAGGCTTACTTAAATCAGCTATTCCTGTGCAAATTAAAACTAAATCCAGCCCACCTCCTTCCATTCCTCAGTATCCTCTCTCAAAGGAGGCAACAGAGGCCATTATCCTAGTAATAAACTCTTTAATTGACCAGGGAATAATAATCCCTTGTAAATCTGAATACAACATGCCCATCCTGCCCATTAAAAAAGCAAAAAGGGGGCCTAATGACAAGTACCTCTATAGATTTGTACAGGATTTGAGGGCTGTGAACAATCATGTTATAAAGAAACACTCAGTAGTTTCCAACATCAATACTGTTATTTCCTTTATTCCTAGCACAGCTACATACTTTACAGTAGTGGACTTTTGCTTAGTCTTCTTTTCTATACCTGCACATGAGAAATCCAGGCATATCTTTGCGTTCACCTGGCAGGGCCGTAAGATCTCCTGGAGTCATTTGCCACAAGGTTTTGTAGAAAGTCCAAGCTTATTTGCACAAATTTTGAGCCAAGATACAGATAATATAAAATTTATGAATAGCAAATTAATCAAATAAGTAGATGATCTACTCTTGGCTTCAACAGATGCAGAAGCATGTCAGGAAGATAGTAAATACCTTCTTTTGGAATTGCACAAAAGAGGGCATAAAATCTCAAAGGATAAACTTCAGTGGTGTCTCCCAAAGTAGAATATTTGGGATTCATTCTGTCAGCTGGTGCCCATTCTATTTCTCCCAAGCGAATTGAAAATATTCAAAAATTGAGTGCTCCTACCACTAAGAAACAGTTAAGAGCAATTCTGGGAGCAACAGGGTTTTGTAGACAATGGATCCCTTGCTATGGGGAAATTACCAAGCCCCTTATAGCACTAACAAGAGATTCAGTCCCTGAACCACTTAAACTAGAGCCAGAATACCTGTCAGCTCTATCTGATCTAAAACAGGCTATCCTGTCTGCCCCTGCCCTAGGCATCCCAGATTACAACAAGCCATCTACTTTGTATGTACATGAGTGAATAGGGGTAACTTCAGGTGTTTTAACTCAGACTTTGGGACCTTCCTAGCAACCAGTTGCTTATTATTCAGTCCAGCTGGACCCAGTATCTTAAAGAGCACCATGTCTTAGAGGTGTAGCTGCTACAGCTTTACTAATGACAAAAACTGTTGATCCAGTATTGGGGTGCCTATTAACAATTATGTGCCCACATGAGGTAGAAGCATTGTTGCTAAGACAGAGAACACAGGCATTTTCTGATCAGTGAATTACAAGGTATGAAATAACCTTCTTAAACATGAAAATATTACTCTAAAATGCTGTACAACCCTTAACCCTGCCACCTTGCTTCCAGATTTACCAACTTCAGGAGAACCATTTCACAGTTGTGAAACACTGGTGTCCATGGCAGAAAAACCTTGAGATGATCTCTTGGACACTCCCTTAAACAACTCGGACCTGGTCTTATTTACTGATGGTTCTTCTTTTATGTGGAATGGCACATACTACACTGGAGCTCCTGTAGTCACAGAATTTGCCTCTGAGTGGTCAGCATCACTGCCCTCTAATGTTAGTGCTCAAGGGGCAGAACTCATAGATCTGAAACATGCCTGTATAATTGCCAAGGGTAAAAAGGCAACAATTTATATGGATTCTAGATATACTTTTGGCATGGGTCACTGAGTTGGGATGCTATGGCTCCAGAGAGGATTTTTAACCTCAGCTGGAAAATCCATAGCTAATGCAGAAATTATTAATAAAGTTCTTTCTGCTCTCCAGTTGCCTGAAGCCCTAACTGTAGTTCATTGATCTGCCCATACTGGTGGCACTGACCCTGTCTCTAGGGGAAATGACCAGGCAGATACTGCTGCAAAGCTAGTGGTCAAAGAAGGGCCTGAATTAATTTTAACATTAACAACCACTGATGATTTAAATTTATCACTTTCCTATAATTAAAAGGAAGTGGAAAAATGGAAACAAAAATTCAAAGCAAAACATATTAATGGAGTATGGGTGTCATCTGAAGGAAAACCCCTGCTCCCTAGAAGTTTCTATCACCATATTTGCCAATCTGTTCATAATAATGGCCACTTTGGTACCCAGGGCATCATGGACTCTGTTAAGAGAGTATGGATAGCCCCTGGTATAACTACCATAGCCTCTAAAGTGTATTTAGCCTGCTCTACCTGCCAGGCATATAACCAACATGCCTTTCGTGGCAAAGCCTTTGGTGGGCGTCCTCTGGCTTACACACCTTTTGAGCACTGCAGATAGATTTCATAACGATGCAAAAGGCTGGACAATATAAATTTTGTCTGGTCATAGTAGACCAACTGACCAGATGGCCGGAAGCATTTCCTACAGCCCGAGCCACAGCAGCTTTTGTTGCTAAGGTGCTTTTAAAAGAAATTATTCCTCTCTTTGGCCTGCCAGCACGTATTGATTCCGATAGGGGGAGTCTTTTTACTGATTCTGTTCTAAACCAGATATATTCTTGCTTGGATATAACTCCCAAATTCCATGTTCCATATCATCCCTAGAGTTCAGGCCAAGTTAAGAGGATGAACAAAGAACTTAAAACTATGATTGGCAAATTATGCACTGAGACCCATTTAAAATGGCCCGAAATTCTCCCTCTGGCCCTATTTTATCTTAGAATTAGGCCTAGAGGAGACCTACACACCTCACCCTTTGAGATGCTTTTTGGACATCCGCCTATACAGGCTAAGCCTTTCTCCCCGGCATATACGTTGCCATTAGGGGGAGATACTATATTGCTCTTCTATACAGGAATTATAGCACAAACTGTGTGAACTACATGAATCTGGAGCTGCAGTACAAGTCGGACCACTAGACTTTTGCTTTATGACCTGAACCCAGTAGACAAGGTGTATATAAAGAACTTCCAGCGTACGGGAGCAACTCAGTCTTCCTGGGAAGGGCCATTCCAAATATTGTTAACTACTCCAAAATCTATAAACACTGGAGAGAAGGACTCTTGGATTCATTGCTCACATGTATAGAGAGCATCTTCTATTGAAACTGATTGACTGTATCCTATCACATGAATTGGAGATAATAATCCATTGACAAGTGGATGATTTTTTTTCTAACACATTGAATTCCTGAATTTTTTTTCTCTTCTCTTTTTCCTTATTTTATTATATTTTTCTTTTCTTTTTATTAAAATATTTTGTTTTTCCCTTTTCTCATTTCTATGTACTTCAGGTACATACAATCAATATTAATTTTATTCTACTATAATATAAGTTTAAATATATCTATATATACTTGCTATAATATTAATACATACCCAAACAGCTTTAGACTGTGGTAACCTGTCATTTATTGATAATTGTTATGGGATTGTGATTAATGTTTGTGGCTGATTCTAGGAAATGGGATCAAAAAGGAGCACAGAGATAACCTGAATAGTGCCAAAAGAGCACCCAACTCAACAAAGACAAAACCAATCCAGGTAGGATTGATGCACTTCTAAGCCAATACAAAGGACTTGAACCGAGTGTGAGACTCGAGGTTGCGATGCTTGACATATATTAAGATGTAGGCCTTCTTGGTATACACACTCTTTGTGAAAATACTTACAGACAAATAACAAAGGTTGGCTATCATCCTGGCTCCCTCTATCCCTGAGAAATGAAGGTAAAATCAGACCATGGAATGACACTTCCATATCAAAATAAAAATCTGGTCCTTTTTTCTCTCCTATAGTATGGCAACTTCCTGTAGCCTTGGCTGCAAATGGGCAAGTGAAATATTACTGCATTCTGTCCGACAGACTTGTGAGATTAGAAATTACTTAATTGGACCCTAATACAAGGGCCTATGAGAAATTTATTCTTGTTTTCTCAAAATTTTGTATACATAGGTTTTTGATATTTTGATACTGATTTTGAATTCTTCTTTAAATATATATATATATATATATATATACATATAAATTAAAAGCATTTAATTTTCTTTCATTATTATTTTTCTTTCTTTTTTGTTTTTGTTTTTTGAATTGACTCACACACACCCATAACTAAACCTTGCATCCTCAACTGAACTGGGTGTTTTTCAACACCTTCTTCAGGGGAGATTGCATTTTCATAAAACCCAACATTTAAATTTTTGTTCGAGAAAGATCTTCAGAGAAGAAACTTGCTAACTACTAAATCCAGAGAATGAACTGTTTGCAGAAAGATACCTAAACCCTTACACTACAGGAAGATCCAGAATGAACCTTGGGGTGAGGTTGATTGAACATTTATTTTGAATGTACACTCTTATGCCAAAGGGGACTGCTCCCTAATTGGGTTTTGTCAATGCGCCCAGCAAAACATTGGTTTTTGCTATCTCTCTCTCTCCTCTATTCCCCTTTATCTATAACTATATGTAGTTTTTCTCTTAGAGGGTAGTTAGAATTTTGGGGGGTGCAGGACACCTATGTTTTGTGATCAATTAGGGAGACTAGACCCCCAATATTCATCAGGGGGGATTGTGATTTTTAAATTTCCTCCATCTTGCTTGGTCTAGCACCCAGGAATGTGCACACCCACACTACATGGGCATGTGCTAGCTAATTACAAATCAGAAACAATTAACTGCCCCCCTGGGCTGTCCTAAGTCAAGCTTGAGCCACCATTGGCACATGTGAGATGCAGAAAGTGAGGTAGAGAATAGCCTTTGGAGTTCTCGTCACTTCCTGTGGAGAGGGCTAGATGCCAGTTCAATCCTGGAGATCAAGCTTGGAGGAGCCCTGCAGACAGATTTCCTTCAGACCAGTCATGTGAGTAATAAGGAATGACTCCCTTTTCTGCCTTGGCTCAACAAGGCCTTAAACTTCCGCCTTGGCTCAGCCTGAGTCAGAGCAGTTTTGAGTTAAACTCTTTTCCTTCTCTCCGTCTAATAGTTTCTTCCTCCTGTTGTAATTAAATCACCATAAAACTCCATTCTGATTTGAGTGTTTCATTTAAGATTTTATTAATAAAATCCTCGGCAACCAATAATTATTATATTCAGTCTCAACACCTAAATTTAACAATAACAGCTCTATGTATAATGTTCTCCTGGTTCTGCTCCTTTCACTCTGCATAAATTCCTGGAGGCCATTCCAGTTCACATGGAATTCCTGCAGTTCGTTATTCCTTTGAGCACAATAGTATTCCATCACCAACATAAACCATAATTTCTTCAGCCATTCTCCAATCGAAGGACATCCCCACATTTTTCAATTTTTTGTCACCACAAAAAGTATAGCTATGAAGATTTTTGTATAAGACTTTTCCCTTATCTCTTTGGGGTACAAACCCAGCAGTACTATGGCTGAATCAAAAGGCAGACAGACTTTTAGGACCCTTTGAGCATAGTTCCAAATTGACTTCCCAAATGGTTGGATCAATTCACAACTCAAACAGTAATATATTAATGTCCCAATTTTGCCACATCCCCTCAAACATTTACTACTTACCTTTTCTGTCATGCTAGCCAATCTGCTAGGTGTGAGGTGGAACCTCAGAGTTGTTTTCATTTGCATTTCTCTGACTAAAAGCAAATTAGAACACTTTTTCATGTGCTCATTAATAGTTTTAATTTCTTTATCTGAAAATTGCTTATTCATGCAGCTTGCCCATTTATCAATTGGGGGATGGCTTGATTTTTTTGTACAATTGACTTATCTCCTTATAAATTTGAGTAATTAGACCTTTGTCAGAGGTTTTTATTATGAAGATTTTCCCCCAATTTGTTGCTTCCCTTCTAATTTTGGTTGTACTGGTTTTGTTTGCACAAAAACTGTTTAATTTAATGTAATCACAATTATTTATTTTATATTTTGTAATTTTTTCTAACTCTTGCTTGGTCTTAAAATCTTTCCTTTCCCAAAGATCTGACAAGTATACTGTTCTGTGTTCACCTAATTTACTCTTTATAATTAAGTTGTTCACTCATTCTGAGTTTACCTTGGTGTAGGTTGTGATATGTTTATCTAAACCTGATCTCTTCCATACTATTTTCCAATTTTCCCAGCAGTTTTTGTCAAATAGTCTACTTTTATTCCAGAAGCTGGGATCTTTGGGTTTATCATAGACTGTCTTGTTGAGGTCACTTACCCTGAGTCTATTCCACTGATGCTCCCTTCTGTCTCTTAGCCAGTACCATATTGTTTTGATGAACACTACTTTATAGCACATTTTCAGATCTGGTACTGCTAGGCCACCTTCCTTCACATTTTGTATCATTATGTCCCTTGATGTTCTTGACCTTTTCTTCTTTCAAATGACCTATATTATGTTTTATTTTTTCTAATTCAGTAAAAAATTTTCTTGGTATTTTGATGGGTATAGCACTAAATAAGTAAATTAGTTTGGGTAGGATTATCATTTTTATTATGTTAGCTCATTCAACCCATCAATGTTTTTCAAATTATTTGGATCTAGTTTTAATTGTGCAGAAAGTGTTTTGTAGTTGTGTTCACATAGTTCCTGTGTTTGTCTTGGCAGATAGATTCCTAAGTATTTTAAATCGTCTAGGGTGATTTTAAATGGAATTTCTCTTTCTAACTCTTGCTGCTGAGATGAAATGCTGATGACTGATGTGGGTTTACTTTGTATCCTCAACTTGTTTAAAGTTGTTGATAATTTTGACTAGCATTTTAGTTGATTCTCTAGGATTCTTTAAGTAGACCATCATATCATCTGCAAAGCTTGGTCTCCTCATTGCCAATTTTAATAACTTCAATTTATTTTTCTTAGTGAATTGTTACTGCTAGTGTTTTGTAAAAAATAGACTCGAATACAGGACTACAATCCCCATGAGCCTTTGCTCCACTTCCCCAGAATGCCTTGTAATCTCACCTGGGCCGAGATCGAGAAGATATTTAAGCAAAGGCTTTTGAAGGGCTCACCCCTTTTTGGACTTCCGTTTTTGGAGCAGAGGCGTCTCTTCCATGATGTGAGGTTATTTTGTCTAGGCCTCTGGCCTAGGCACATGTTTCTTACTTGTATATTCTTAATCTTTAACCTTCAATAAACCTCTAAAAAATATATATTCCTTGCAGAGAGAAACTAATTTCTACCTGCCTCAGTCTCCCCCTCTCCCCTAAATTTTAATCTTTACAGTTGGCGACCACTAGATTGGATGAGAACTTCTCAAAAATTTTTAGCCTAGAGAATTTTTTTTTAAAGCCAAGGTTCTCCGAGATGCTCTTTAGAAAACCATCTTGATCAGCTCCTGCCTGCGGCCCTCTCCAGCTCCTGCTTCTGCTCCTGGCCTCTCACCTGGTGCCTGAGCTGTGCTCCAGCTCCCAGCCCGACCCACCCCGGCAGTCTGTCTCTCACCCATCTGGCTTCCGACCCAGCCGGCTCATCACCCAGATCCTTGGAGCAGATCACTGAGGACTCATTGCGACCAGCTGGTAACAGTATTGGCCACGTGGGCGGAGGGGAGAGACCAGAGGGAAAGGAGAACGGGCAATTTTCCCTTAGGCTAAGCCTCCACGTGGCTGGGGGTATTGGCCACAGGGGTATCAGAGAGGGGAAAGACAGAAAAGACTAGAGAGAAGAAACAGACTTTTCAAACAGAAACTTAATAGCAATGGGCTGTTTAAAAGGAGTTTTGACTCTTCTGGCAGTTTCATTGATTTTACCTGCCTGTCTGGGAGCAGACTCAGCCCAAAGATTCAACTTTAACTTTGGGGAGGAAAATGGGTGGCCCAGCGAACTGGAAGCCAGGCCCAGAGACGGGAGGTCTCTAATTAAAATCTGGCCTCCGATGCTTCCCAGCTATGGGGCCCTGGACGGATCCCTTGAACCCCTTAGCCTAGCCTTTACTACTCTACCTTCGGACAATAGACATTTAAATGGATAATTAAAAACAAACAAACAAAAAAAAAAACCCCAAGGAACTTTGAAGAGACTAAAGGCTACATTCTAAGGCATTTCAGACTCCAATGGTTTATAAAAAAAAATCTCTGTATTCTATTGCATTGTTTTGTTTAAGGTTTAACTTTGTGATTTTAAGTTCATATATTACTGGATTGAATATTATTCTGTGAACTGAAGGTTGATTGAATTTATTTTGAATGTACTGAGTTTTAAAATTCTGTTGTGTTTCCCCTATAACTGTGTTGAACAAATATTATTGTGAATAAGCCCATATATGAAAAAACAGCTTTTTTCTATTTTGCTGAGATAGATGGACTTCAGAACTGGTTATAATTGTATTAACAACCTTTGGAAAATTTAATGTGCTAAATACCTCAAATGATTTGATTTTAAGGGTTTTTAAATATGATTTTTGGAATTTTTTTAACAATCTGGTTATTTTTGCCTGCCCCTACCACGAGGTAAGGCCCATTCTAGTAGCTGAAGTGAAATGTATTTTATAACCCCCAACCTTCCCACATGTGAATGGAAGTTGGGCAGTTAATTTCAGGGCATTTGTACCCTTAAAAAGCCTCCAAAAGGAGCACCCCTTTATTTATGCTCTTTAGCTCACTATTTTACTTCTACCAGAATGATATATAGATTTCTTGATTATGTTCTAAACCCAAGATGAGTTTTACTTTGTTTAAAAAAAAAATAAATATGTTTAAATACCAAGGTTGAAAGATTGCTACGTTTGTAAAAATTGTGACAAATGTCCATCAATTCATAGGTTTTAAAAATGTCACACAGCAACTTATGTGAAATATGAAAGTGTGTTTGTTTGCTATTGTAATTAATTGGGCTATTGAGAATTTTGGGGATTTTGATATCTACATATTTGTACTACTGTATTTTAAAGATGAAAAAATTGTTAACCTTGTTCAATTCATTTGCCTTCTACTCACAGTGATCATGGCCAGATACAAAGAGGAAATGGATCTCATTTTTTGGTGAGAAAGCCTTGTATTTTATATTTTCTTAACTGACACAGAGTGTCAATGGTTATAAGCTATATTTTTGAATTTTTTAAAGCTCTTTTATTATTATATTTTTCTTGCATGTGCAATATACTTTTTCAGTTTTTTAATTATTTTTTCTTTCCTTTTTATATTTGAAGCACATGTCACCAGTATTAAGATTTTCTTTAACCCTTTTGATTTTCAGTGCTACAAGTTTAAGATACATTTGCTAATGCATGCCCTAAAAAGCTTGTGACTATGAAAATGATGCCACTAATTATTTAAATAAATTATGGGACCTTGCTTCATGATTCTGTCTGATTCCAGGACAAGCGATACACATAAGAGCCATTTCATAGGGCCAAAGAAAGGCCAATCTAGGATGGATTGATGCACTTCTAGGCCAATACAAAGGTCTTGAACCTAGTGTGAAGACTCAAGGTTACTATGTTTAACATGTGTTAAGACATAGGATTTCCTTGTATCCACACTCACCCTGAAGATACTCACAGACGAGTATCCCTGAAACCTTGGCTCCTATAATCTGGTCCCTTTCTTTTCTGCCTCTCATAGTGTGGTACCTTTCTGTAGTCCTGGCACTGACTGGGTAAATGCATCATTACTTAGATCATTTTGAGTGGGCCCTGATTGAAGGACCTGTTATAGATTTATTTTTCTTTTACTTGGAATTTTTACATATAAGACTTTGATAGTCTATATTTTCATCCAGAAATTTTTCTTTTCTTTTTGATTTTCTGATGCCTTTTTAATATCTCTTGCCAATTGATTCATATACCTCATACCTCAGCCATGCATCCCTAACTGATTCTGAATCTTTCAATCACCCACAACACAGGGGAATGTAAAAAAATATCATTATTTAAATTGCAAAGTTTAAATTCTTTTTGAGAAGAATTTTAGGTAAAGAAGATGCTACCTCTCTGAATCCAGAACTGAACTGTTGGAGAAGCCACCATGAAGAAGCCTCCAGACCACAAGTTGCACAAAATTGAACTTTGGGTGTGGTTGATTGAACATTTATTTGTATGTATACTTTTATGCCAAAGGGGACTGCCCCCTAACGGCTTTTTGTCAATGTGTTCAGAAATTATTGGTTTTATTCTTTTTTCTCTTATCCTCACACTATTGTAATCGTTTAAGTTTATTATGTTTTTATGATCCTTTTGGGGAAAAATTAATTTTTCCACAAATGATCACACGGGGGGATGTAAAAAATAGACTCGAATACAGGACTACAATCCCCATGAGCCTTTGCTCCACTTCCCCAGAATGCCTTGTAATCTCACCTGGGCCGAGATCGAGAAGATATTTAAGCAAAGGCTTTTGAAGGGCTCACCCCTTTTTGGACTTCCGTTTTTGGAGCAGAGGCGTCTCTTCCATGATGTGAGGTTATTTTGTCTAGGCCTCTGGCCTAGGCACATGTTTCTTACTTGTATATTCTTAATCTTTAACCTTCAATAAACCTCTAAAAAATATATATTCCTTGCAGAGAGAAACTAATTTCTACCTGCCTCAGTCTCCCCCTCTCCCCTAAATTTTAATCTTTACAGTTTCAAATACAATGGTAAATGATAGAGGTGATAATGGGCATCCTTGATTTGCTCCTGATCTTACTGGGAAGGCTTCTAGTTTATCCCCATTGCAGATGAAGCATAGTGATTGTTTTAGATATATAATGTTTATTATTTTTATTAAACATCCTTCTATTCCTATACTTTTTAGTGTTTTCAATAGGAATGCATGTTGAATTTTGCCAAAGGCGTTTTCTGCATCTATTGAGAATTATGTGATTTTTGTTGGTTTGCTTGTAGATATATCGTCAATTATGTGAATGGTTTTCCTAATGTTGAACCATTCTTGCATTCCCGGTATAAATCCCACCTGATCATAATAAATAACCCTCCTGATCATTTTCTGTAGTCTTTTTGCTAGTATTCTATTTAAGATTTTTGCATCTATATTCATTCAGGAGACTGGTCTATAGTTTTCTTTCTCTGTTTTTGACCTGCCTGGTTTTGGAATCAGTACCATATTTGTGTCATGAAAGGAATTTGGTAGAACTCCTTCTTTGTTTATTATGACAAACAGTTTGTATAGTATTGGGATTTAAATGTTTGATAGAATTCACTTGTGAATCCATCAGGCCCTGGGGATTTTTCTTAGGGAGTTCTTTGATGGCTTGTTCAATTTCTTTTTCTGATATGGGATTATTTCGATATTTTATTTCTTCTTCTGTTAATCTAGGCAATTTATTTTTTGTAAATATTCATCCATATCACCTAGGTTGGTATATTTATTGCCATATAATTGGGCATAATCGTTTTTAATGATTGCTTTGATATCCTCTTCATTAGAGGTGAGGTCTCCCTTTTCATATTGGATACTGTTCAAATTTGTTTTTTTCTTCTTTCTTTTTTATTAGATTGATCAGTACTTTGTCTATTTTATTTGTTTTTTCAAAGTATCAGTTTCTAGTCTTATTTATTAATTCAATAGTTCTTTTACTGTCAATTTTATTAATTTATTCTTTAATTTTTAGGATCTCAAATTTAGTCTTCAACTGGGGAATTTTAAGTTGTTCACTTTCTAGGTTTTTAATTTGCATGCCCAATTCATTGACCTCTGCCCTCCCTAATTTGTTAATACATACACTACAGGATATAAATTTCGCTTAGGCTGCATCCCATAGATTTTGAAAGGATGTCTCATCATTGTCATTTTCGTCAATGAAATTATTAATTGTTTATGTGATTTGTCCTTTAACCAATTTTGGAGAATCATATTATTTAATTTCCAATTAATTTTTGATTTGTCTATCCATGTACCCTCAGTAATTACTTTTTCTAAGATTTCATTAATATCTCTTATGTCTTTCTTATTTATTTTTTTTGTTTGATTTATCTAGATCTGAAAGAGATAGATTCAGGTCTCCTACTAGTATAGTTTGTACTATCTATTTCATCATTGAGCTCCACTAGTTTCTCCTATAGAAATTTAGATGCTATACCATTTGGTGCATACATGTTGATTCCTGACTTCTTTTTCTCAGTTGATGCCCAATAGATTTGGCTCTATCCACTTACGTTTACCTTGTGTGTGCCTACCTTCTTCATGTATGTTTGTTATAGACAACATAGGATTTTGGTTTCTAATCCACTCTGCTATTTGCTTCTGTTTTATGGGTTAGTTTCATTCATAGCTTTGTCCTGTTGTTAGATTTGGTTTTCTGTCCCTTCAAAGTACTGTGTTTTTGATTGGCGTGGAAGGGTTTTCAGAGGTCTGGACTTTTGTTGTGTTTAAGCCACCATCTTGATTCTGCCTCACCCGTAAGTATTATTCTTAGTATCATTATTATTTTAGATTTATCATGCATTGTATTCATGGGATGGGGACTCAGATAGTTACTCCTCAGGCCTTATTCCTACCTTCCAGGTATCTAAATTTCCCTAATTCTCCAGATCCAGATACAAATAAAACTCTTTCTTTGCTCATCTAACCCTTAGTCCAAAGAAGAAACAATGTGTGTATTTTCCATTAAGTAATTAAGAAGGAAAAATACGTCAAGTAAAGAATGGTACAGAGATTATAAAAAGGTCAAGTTTAGCTAGACAAAGACATGTTCTTTCTTTTAATGCACTCTGATCTGGCCTTTTAGAGGAAGAAGGGAAGGAAGACAGGATAACAAAATGCCACTCAGTCCTTTTGACTGCTTCATTTATTATTTCTGCTCTCAAATTGCCTGAGGTAGAGGGAAGATAAAGGCACAAGAAGTCCAAATGTACCATTCTCTGAATGGGTTGTTGAGGTGTTAATGTCTAATTTCAGGTCCTCTAGAGGCACCTAGGCGGTGCCTTGGATAGGGAGCTGGTTATATCTGGAATCTAGAAGACCTGAATTCAAATCTAACCCCCAGACAGTCACTGGTTATGTGAACCTACTCTCTTAGTATCAGGGTCCTCATTAGGATGCTCAAAAAGAGGGTAATAATAACACTTCTATTCCAGGGCTGTTGTAAGAATAAAACAAGCTAATATTTGCAAAGTATTTCACAAATGTTAAAAGCATTATTTAAATTATGGACATTATTATTATTTGTGTGTATGTATGTGTCATAGACCACACTGGTGGTTTGGTGAAGACTACAGACTCCTCAGAATAATGTTATTCTTAGAATGTTAAATTTTATTCTCAGGTGTGTAATTGAAAATCTGTTACCCTAAAAAGAACTACATATTTCTGGAGACCACTGACTTCCTGTCATTATGTACTTCTTGTAGACAGAGTATATTAGCACGTGGGCAATCTTGTTGGGTCTCTTTCTTGGGCTTGTAGCCCAAGTGGTGGTGGGGAAATGCTAAGTTCAGAGATTTTGAAATGGCTAATCAGCCATGGGCATGTGGTCTTTATATTGGATCCTCTTTTTTTCCTTGATTTCTAATGATTATTAATCAATCTCATAAAATATAACATTTTTATTATTACACATTAATTTTAATTTTTACACAGAATAAATTTTGTTGCCTATGTTCATCATTGAAGATTATGCTAAATTTCAACTTGACAGTAGTGAAAATAAAAATGCAATTTCCAGTCTAAATTCATAGCCCCCGTGAAATAATATCCACAGATCCAGGACTCAGATTACAAATCTATGGTCCAAGGGGTCATTACATAAGCAAAGGCTTACTAGGAACTTGAATCCTTCCTTTAGGGTGAAAGATAAGGACACATCAAAGGAAAAATCTATTTCTTTATATCTTTCCTCATGCTGCATCTTTATATGCAACTGTGCTGTCTTCTTAGCTAGTCTGGAAGCCATATGAAACTATGTTCTTTCTCCTTTACTAAATCGCTTCTACTTGAAAATATTAAAGGTTAATCTCTATACAAAGAGTATGTAATTCAGGGTTTTCATTAATTCAAATTAGTCTTTTTCCAAATCAGTATATGTTTTTGGTTGATTATTAAGCAGAAATTTGCTAAGAAAATGATGAGTAAAGGGAAAAATAGTCAAAACAAGATCATTATGAAACTCATAGAGATCAACTAATAGAGATGAAGAACAGCATTATAGAATGCAGCAGGCATGATTACCATCTGATAAAGCAACTGATTGTTCAAACAACTATACCATTCAGACTTGGTTCCACAAAGCAATATAATATAGCAGAGGAGTGGATTGAAAGTCAAAGTGACTTTCATGAATTAAGGATTGCAGCATTCAACTTTGGGAATGCAAAATTGAAAAAATGAGAAAGGAAATAAGTGCTCTAGGTTATAAATTCAAAATCCCATGGTCTTAGAGGAAGAGTAGAATATCCTGGAAAGGAAATGTGAGGGAGGGGCTTTTAGGCTTCCTTTTAAAAGAAACTGAGAAAGAAGTAATCTACGGGACTTGGGAAAGTCCCTCTAAAAACTCCTAAACATTAAGAGAAACTTCTCATAAAAATGAAACATTGGAGATGATGCAAAAAATTGAACATAGGAGATTTCCATGGGAGATTTCTAAAAGAATTGAAAATTTTGTTGTCATTCAGTTTTGTCTCACTCTTGGTGACCTTCTTTGGGTTTTCTTGGCAAAGATATTGGAGGTATTTGCCGTTTCTTTTTCTAGCTCATTAAGAAAAAATAAAAAGTACGAAAGAAAAGATGGTAAGAAAATGAATTTAATGAATATTTTCATTATAATTTTTAAAACGAAGAACAAAAAGAAAATATAGATGATTGTCCACATTTATATAGTGCTTTAGCATTTAAAAAGTGCTTTGCTCTTGATAACTCTAGAAGGCATCCTTATTTACCATATGAAGAAACTGAAGCTCTAAGAGGAGGCTAAATACATAACTAGTATTTGAGGCATGATCTGAACTGAACCTACACTTTACAAATCATGCAAGGGATGTTTTTATGATATGTATATAGTAAAAGTTATAAAGGATTTCCAGGCCACATATATAAGATCTTTATGGGAAAGAAAAGCAAGATGATATTGCAGCAAGAATAATGAATTGAGAAATTCTAATTCTAATTCCTCATCAGTAAAAGAAAGGCATTGAATTAAGCTAGAGTTCCTCAACTTTTTTTGTCCACTGTCCAATGTTATTCTTTTCCTCAAGTAGTCCTAGCAGGGTGAAAGTTTAAGATGGCAATACTACAAGAGAATAGAGACATTCATGGGATTGTGGGCGTTTAAAGCCCAACTCAACTACTATCTCTTCCATGAAGCCACTCTTGATTATATCCAAAAAGTAATGACCTTTCTTGCCATAGACATCATATATTATGTTTATGTCACAATTATGGTGACTTATTTATGTGCCATAAAACACTGGCATAGACTAACAGCTCCATAAGAGCAGGGATAATATATTATTTAAGCTTCATAGTTTCCTGTGTATTGTATCTAAAAGTACTTAATAAGCATTTGTTAAATTAAATTTAATTGACTCCGCTTTCTGACTGCTCTTCAAATACAAGACAGTGCAGTAGAAAGACTCATATAGCTGGAATGGAAGGACATGGGTTCAAATTCTTAACTTTTACTTCTTCACTGCCTGGCTTTTTCTTCAAGGAACCTTGGGAAAATTATTCCCTCCACCAGGCCTGTAAAATCTGTAACATGATGGAGTTGAAGGAAATATTCTCCAAGGTTTCCTAAAGTCCTGTGATTTTTCTTTCGTTCATGTGTGTGTGTATGTGTGTGTGTGTGTGTGTGTGTGTGTGTGTGCGCGTGCATGAGAGAAAGACAGAATGGTATTATAGATAAAAAACTGGGAAGAGTTGGGTTCAAATTCTTTCTCTAATGCATATTGGCAGTATGATCCTAAGCAATTGACATTCTCACTGTTATAATCAACTAACTCTCTGAATATGTTACAGAAAAGTTACCAAGATGCATTGAGAGCTAATTTCCTCATCCAGAAGTACAGCAGACAAAGGGAATCACAGGTCTAATCATTATTACCAACCCTATAATAGCCTATCTCATGCATTTGTGTGTGTAAATAACTGTACCAGTAGAGGCCTCCATTAGTGGCTAGCAAATAGGCTGATATGGAGGGAGGGAGGAAGAAGGAAATCAGGAACTGGAAAAAAAATCATATTACTACAGACATGATGCTAGAGAATTCATGTCTGAAAAGATGTTTTTGGCATTTCATCTCTCTGTGCTATGGAGAATTCTTATGTGGGAGCACTGAATATTTTTCCATATCACCTTAGTAAATCCCAAAATATTTCATATTACAAATATCTATCCTCAGTGTCTATTATCTGCAGTGAAAAAGTAGAGTTCCCATACTCCAAGTGAATTCATGAAGAGGGATCACATTATACTTAAGACTTATAAAAGAGGTTTGCACAATATTTCACATAATTCTATCACCTTGACTGCAGTTCATAAAGGCCTCATGTTATGTTAAGCTCAATACTGTTTTGGGTCATTCCACTATAATTCTTATTCTTTTAATGGTCAAGAGACATTGAATAATATACACAATTCAAGCATAGTGATTTTAGAATTCTTGGTGAGAAATAAAAATCTTTTAAAAGCCTCAGGCAACTTCTGGATAATCATGGTGGCAGTCTAGATGTGGGATGTTTCCTCTCCTCAGCACCCACCGATATAAACTACTTCAAAAGACCGAAAAAAAAACCCCCAAAATTCATAAGAACGAAGGGACTCTAAAGTAGGGTGCAGCATTGAAGGTACATGGGATTTGGGTATTTCCACACTATAAGGTGAGCTGATCTACCTTCTCCCACACCACCTACAGAGCCAGAGTCAGAGCCAGTGTAAGCCAGAATCAGCGAGTGAGCAAGGGGCACCTCTAGATCCTTGGGAGATGACTAAAACCACCAAAGACCTAGCCCTGAGAGCAGCTACACCTGAATCCCCAGTGGGCTCGGGAGTGCAGACCTTGGGAGCTCTCTGGAAAGTGGTGCAGAGAAGGGCAGCAAACAGCAGAGGCTGCAGAGATTTGAAACCTTGCCTCAGGCAAAATCCTTGCTCCTTATCTCCATAGACAGAGAGCCAGCCCATCTCACTCAGATTTCTGACTAAAAAGGGAAGGAAAAACCTCCAAAGCTTCACAACCACACCAGCAATGAATTACTGGCCTTACTTTGCCACATCCCCTCCAGCATTCATTACTTTCCTTTGCTGTCATGTTAGCCAATCTGCTAGGTGTGAGGTGATACCTCAGAGTTGTTTTGATTTAAATCTCTCTGATTATAAGAGATCTAGAACACTTTTTCATGTGCTTATTAATAGTCTTGATTTCTTTATCTGAAAACTGTCTATTCATGTCCCTTGCCCATTTATCAATTGGAGAATGGCTTGATTTTTTTGTACAACTGATTTAGCTCTTTGTAAATTTAAGTAATTAAACCTCTTTCAGAGGTTTATGTGAAGATTGTTTCCCAATTTATTGCTTCCTTCCTGATTTTAGTTACATTGATTTTGTTTGTACAAAAGTTTTTTAATTTGATGTAGTCAAAATTATTTTTTTTTATATTTTGTGACTTTCTAAGTCTTCCTTGGTTTTAAAGTCTTTCCCTTCCCAAAGGTCTGACATGTATACTATTCTGTGTACACCTAATTTACTTTTAGTTTCCTTCTTTATGTTCAAGTCATTCACCCATTTTGAATTTATCTTGGTGTAGGGTATAAGGTGTTGATCCAAACCTAATCTCTCCCACACTGTCTTCCAATTTTCCCAGCAGTTTTTATCGAATAGTGGATTTTTGTTCCAAAAGCTAGAATCTTTGGGTTTTTCGTACACTGTCTTACTGAGGTCACTTGCCCCAAGTCTATTCCACTGATCCTCCTTTCTGTCTCTTAGCCAGTACCAAATTGTTTTGATGAGCTCTGCTTTGTAATATAGTTTGAGATCTGGGACTGCAAGGCCCCCTTCCTTTGTATTTTTTTTTTCATTATTTCCCTGGATATCCTTGATCCTATTTTCTTGCAAATGAACTTTGTTATGTTTTTTTTCTAAATCAGTAAAGAAATTTTTTGGAAGTTCAATGGGTATGGCACTGAATAAATAAGTTTAGGTAGGATTTCATTTTTATTATATTGGCTCGTGATACCCATGAGCAATTAATGTTTTTTCCAATTGCTCAAGTCTAGTTTTAGTTGTGTGTAGAGTGGTTTGTAGTTGTGTTCATATAGTTCCTGTGTTTGTCTCGGGACGTAGATTCCTAGGTATTTTATTTTGTCTAAGGTGATTTTGAATGGGATTTCTCTTTCTAGTTCTTGCTGCTGAGTTGTGTTGGAGATATATAGAAAAGCTGATGATTTATGTGGGTTTATTTTGTATCCTGCAACTTTGCTAAAATTATTGATTATTTCAATTAGCTTTTTGGTTGAATCTCTAGGATTCTTTAAGTAGACCATCATGTCATCCGCAGAGAGCGATAACTTGGTCTCCTCCTTGCCTATTTTAATGCCTTCAATTTCTTTTTCTTCTCTAATTGCTACTGCTAGTGTTTCTAGTACAATGTTAAATAATAAAGGTGATAATGGCATCCTTGTTTCACTCCTGAACTTATTGGGAATGCATCTAGTTTATCCCCATTGCAGATGATATTAGCTGATGGTTTTAGATATATACTGTTTCTTAATTTTAGGAAAGGCCCTTTTATTCCTATGCTTTCTAGTGTCTTTAATAGGAATGGGTGTTATATTTTATCAAAGGCTTTTTCTGCATCTATTGAAATAATCATGTGATTTTTGTTTGTTTGCTTGTTGATATGGTCAATTATGTGGATGGTTTTCCTAATATTGAACCAGCCCTGCATCCCTGGTATAAATCCTACTTGATCATGGTGAATGACCCTTCTGATCACTTGCTGGAGTCTTTTTGCTAGTATCCTATTTAAGATTTTTGCATCTATATTCATTAGGGAGATTGGTCTATAGTTTTCATTCTCTGTTTTTGACCTGCCTTTGGAATCAGTACCATGTTTATATCATAAAATGAATTTGGTAGAACTCCCTCTTTGCTTATAATGTCAAATAGTTTGTATAGTATTGGGATTAGCTGTTCTTTGAATGTTTGATAGAATACACTTGTGAATCCATCAGGCACTAGGGATTTTTTCTTAGGGAGTTCTTTGATGGCCTGTTGGATTCCCTTTTCTGATATGGGATTATTTAAGAATTCTATTTCTTCTTCTGTTAGTCTAGGCAGTTTATATTTTTGTTTATATTTGTCCATATTGCCTAGATTGGTATATTTATTGCCATATAATTGGGCAAAGTAATTTTTAATGGTTACCCTAATTTCCTCTTCATTGGAGGTGATGTCCCCCTTTTCATCTTTGATGCTGTTAATTTGCTTTTCTTCTTTCCTTTTTTTAATTAGATTGACTAGTACTTTGTCTATTTTTTTTTGTTTTTTCAAAGTATCAGCTTCTAGTCTTATTTATTAGTTTAATAGTTTTATCACTTTCGATTTTATTAATTTCTCCCTTAATTTTAGGATCTCTAGTTTGGTATTCTTCTGGGGGGTTTTAATTTGTTTGCTTTCAAGTTTTTTTTCTTTGCATTTCCAATTCATTGATCTCTGCCCTCTCTAGTTTGTTAATATATGCACTCAGGGATATGAATTTTCCTCTGATTACTGCTTTGGCTGTATCACATAAGGTTTGAAAGGATGTCTCACCATTGTAATTTTCCTCGATGAAATTATTAATTGTTTCTATGATTTGTTCTCTAACCGATTATGGAGTATCATCTTATTTAATTTCCAATAAATTTTTTATTTTGGTTCTCCATGTACCTTTCCTGATCATTATTTTTATTGCCTTATGATCTGAAAAGGCTGCATTTATTATTTCTGCTTTTCTGCATTCGTGTGTTATGTTTCTGTGACCTAGTGTATGGTAAATCTTTGTGAATGTGCCATGTGGTGCTGAGACGAAGATGTATTCCTTTTGGTCCCTATTTATTTTTCTCCATATGTCTATAAAGTCTAATTTTTCTAAGATTTCATTCACTTCTTTTACCTTTTTCTTATTTATTTTTGATTTGATTTATCTAAATTTGATAGTGGTTGGTTCAAATCTCCCACTAATATGGTTTTACTGTCTATTTCCTCCTTCAATTCTCCTAGTTTCTTCATTAGAAATTTGGGTGCTATACTATTTGGTGCATACATGTTGATTAGTGATATTTCCTCATTATCTAAAGTCCCTTTTAACAAAATATATTTACCTTCCCTATCCGTTTTAATCAGGTCTATTTTTGCTTTGCCTTTGTCAGATATCATGATTGCAACTCCTGCCTTCTTTCTATCAGTTGAGGCCCAGAAGGTCTTACTCCATCCTTTAATTCTGACCTTGTGAGTGTCTATCCGCCTCATGTGTGTTTCTTGAATGAAGACAACATATGGTAGGGTTTTGGATTCTAATCCATTCTGCTATTCGTCTACGTTTTATGGGTGAGTTCATCCCATTCACGTTTGTTTAAAGTTATGATTGTCACTTGTGGACTCAATGGAATTTTGATATCCTCCCCTAATTCTGACCTATCTTCTTTAGCTATAACCTGTTAAGCCAGTGATATACTTTAAATCAGTCCCCCTAGTCCCCTCCCTTGATATGTTTCCCTTTCTAGCCCCTCCCTTTTTGTTCCCTTCCCCTTCCCCTCTCCTTTCCTTCCCTTTTTGTGTTCCCTTCCTTCCTACCCCCCTTGGTTTTCTCTTCTCCCTTACCCCGTTGGATAAGATAAAATACAAGATCCCAATGGATCTGGATGTTCTTCCTTTTCAGAGTTGATTTCCCTGAGAGTAAGGTTTAAGTAAAAACTCTCTTCCTCTCCTTCTTATAGTAGAATTCTTCCCCTCCCCTTCCCATGTGTATCTTTGTGTGAGAAAGATTATTCTATTAAGTTTTTTTTCCCTATTTCTTGGAGTATATCTTAGCACCATCAAGGATTCCCCCCTCCCTTTTTCTTTCTATCCCTCCCTTTCTCCATATCTTCTTGATGCCCCAAACTTTCCCTATGTGTGATTCTTCTTGCTACTCTAATGATGCATACAATTTTTGAGAGTTACACATTACATTCCCCACATATTAATATATATAATTTGATATAAATGTAGTTCTTATAGAAGAGCATTTGAATAAAAGAAAGATAACATTTTTCTCCTTTTCCCTTTCCTTCATATTTACCTTTTCATGTTTCTCTTTGTCTTTGTGTTTGGATATCAAACTTTCCACAGACCTCTGGTCTTTTCTTTACAAAAGTTTGGAAATCTTGTATTTTGTTGAATGCCCATACTTTCCCCTGGAAGTATGTAGTCAGTTTTGCTGGATAGCTGATTCTTGGTTGAAAACCCAGCTCTCTTGCTTTTCTGAATATCATGTTCCATGCCTTATGGTCATTCGGAATGAAAATTGCTAGGTCCTGTGTGAATCTGATTGGTGTTCCTTTATATTTAAATTGTCTTCTTCTGGCTTCTTGTAAGATTTTTTCCTTTGCTTGCAAGCTTTGGAATTTGGCAATTACATTCCTAGGAGTTGTCTTTTGGGGATTTAGTGTAGAGGGTGTTCTGTGAACTCTTTTAATGTATATTTTGTCCCCTTTTTCTAGAATCTCTGGTCAGTTTTCTTTGATGATATCATGAATTATGAGGTCGAGATTACTGTTTACCTCTGGTTTTTCAGGCAGACCAATGATTCTCAAGTTGTCTCTCATGTTGTCTCTCTTTCCTTCTTTTTCCAGGTCTGTCACCTTGTCAGTGAGATATTTTATGTTGTCTTCTAATTCTTTAGTCTTTTGACTTTGCTTTATTAATTCTTGCTCTTTTGCAAGATTATTGTCTTTTAGTTGCCTGATTCTGACCTTTAAAGACTGGTTTTCCTTTTCAGTTTGGTCTGTCCTGTTTTTTGAGGCTTCGAGCTGTTTCTGCATTTGCATATTTTGGTCTCTCATATTGCTGAGTTCCTTTTGCATTGTTTCCTATTTTTCCTGTCAGAAGGCTTCCATCTTTTTGATAATTTCCAATTTAAATTCTTCAAGAGTTTGTGGAGAATTTCCATTTCCTTTGGAAGATTTTGGAGCAGTTGTTTGTGTTTCCTCTTCTATCTCCTCTGTAGTTTGTATTTTTGCTCCATAAAATGTGTCCAAAGTCACCCCCTTCTTCTTGCTTTTCTTGGTGTTTGGAGGCTTTTGAACTTCTGTACCATTTGTCATCTATAACTGAGTGAGGAGGACTGGCTCTTAGTGTATCTGTCTGATGGTCCTAGGCTTTAGCCCCAGGCAAATTGTCCATTCTCTGCAGCTGTGTTGTCTTCCTGGGGAAACCCAGGGTCTGGCTTCCCCTGCCTGCTGGCATCTCAGGTGTTATTGCTCTCAGTTCCCTCCAGTTACTTCTCCCCTGCCTTACTTCCACGATCTGAGCCTGGCACAGCACTGTCCCCAAGGTACCTCAGTGCCTTTGCCAGCCCTGAGGTTTCTGTTCTTTCAGAAGACCCTGCACACTAATGGGGGAGGGGTCCTGGTCTCCCTGAGATCTGAGGTCTCCTGATGGGATTAAGTTCAGCTGGGTTGGTCTGGATGTGCCCCGAAGCAAAAACCTCAGCTGCCATCTGTGTTCGATGCCCGGAGACTGGCCCAGGTTACTTTCAAGGTACGCCCTTCTGAGCAACCCCTTTGTAGGCCCTGAGGTTTCTGTCCTTTCAGAAGACCCTGCACTCTAAGGGGGAGGGGTCCTGGCCTCCCTGAGCTCTGAGGGCTCCTGATGGGATTAGGTTCAGCTGGGTTGGACTGGATGTTCCCTGAAGCAAAAACTTCCAGTGAGACTCAGATGGAGCCCCCCATCTCTCTCTGTTTCCCTGCCGTCTGTGTTGGACGCCCCCAAGACTGGCTCAGGTTGCTTTCAAGGTGTGCCCTTCAGAACAGCTGGCCCTGAGGCCCTTTTGCCGGCCCTGATGTTTCTGCTGCCGCCACAGGCTAAATACTCTGGGTTTTGGGGGAAGGGTCCTGGGACATTCCTTCTAGGATTTTGGCTTTTAGGGTGCATACCTTTTTGATCTGAGTTCAGGAGGAGGGTTCCCCGGCTCTGTCCTGTTGTTAAGTTTGAATTTCAGTCCCATAGGAGCATTCAGTTTGTGATCTGTAAGGAAGGGTTTTCAGAAGTCTGAACTTTTGCTGCCTCTAAGCCACCATCTTGACCTGAAGTCCTGTCTGACCCCTTTCACAGAGTACTCAAACCTCAATATGAGAGAGAAGATCACATGTATCTAAAACGTATCACAAGTGTCTAAAAGCTATCACACCCCACCCCAAATATCCCACTCCCAAATGGCAAGGATTTCAGAAAGATAACACACTAAGCATAGTACATTCTTATAGTGTAATAACAACCACACTCATTTTCAGCAGCATGAAAACTTAGAGTCATCAGTGATGTTACTCATTAACCAAAGCCAAATGGGAACTAATCAGAATATTAGTCTACAAAAAAAGTACTAACAGTAAAAATTTGATGTTACACGGCCTACAAAAGAAAGGATAAAGTGTATAATATTTCTAGGACACACCACAAAGCAAATAAATTATTCCACAGGTCAGGGTAATAGATGCAATAACAAAATAGTGCACTAATAATACACTGTTCAGGGGGCAGCTGGTAGCTCAGTGGATTGAGAGCCAGGCCTAGAGACAGGAGGTCGTAGGTTCAAATCTAGCCTTAGACACTTCCTAGCTGTGTGACCCTGGGTAAGTCACTTAACCACCATTGCCTAGCCCTTACCACTCTTCTGCCTTGGAACCAATACACAGAAGGTAAGGGTTTAAAAAAAAATTTTTTTTAAATTACCCTGTTCAGAAAGATATATGTGTTTCAGTCTTAATACAAAATCAACTGTTTTCTAAACCCTCAGGGGTATCAAATTTTCAAGTAAAGGCCATATAAGAAGAAATTCATTCTGAAAAGAAGAATGTGTTCAAATAAATAAGCTTCTTTGTTTATACAGAGAATTGCAAATAGTTTTTTCCCCTTCATTTCATTGAGAATATCAATAAGAGCATTAGATCCTTTTACTATCTTTGTTGTGCAGCTATTTTCTCAAATAAAAATGTCATTTTAAATTAAAAAGTGGCTGCTAAGAAAACCTCCCTTCATTTAAGTGTCATAAAGGAACAACATAATGATTCTTTTATACAAGCAATAGTACTTTATAAAATGCAAATAAAATGAATTGCCTTTAAAGTAAAAATAATATATGTAGTAAAATTGTATAGCAACTAAAAATCTGATTCCAAGGTAATGATAATTTTCAAATCAATGCTTCCTTCTTCCCTCTTCTCTTTCTCTCCTTTTTCATCCCTTCCCTCTTTGGCCCACAATCACCTGATCCACAAAGCTGTAGTATATCACTAGCTGAGTCTTAAAAAAATCAGTTCATTGCCTCAAGTTATTAGTATTCTGACCCTGCTTGCTATCATTATTTTAATCAGAAAAGGTCAGAATAGACACACTAGCTAAGATTTAAGTGCTGCTGGACAAAGGAATAACTTACTTGAAAATGTACTTCCAAAATAATTTTACCTAGCCATGTTGCAACAAATCAACTAACAACAGTAGGACATATCAGCACCTTTATGTATATATGTATGTCTATGTAATGTATACTATGTTATTTAAGTGGCATCTGCAAGAATCATTAGGATATTAGCCTTTACTCAAACACATTATATGATATGTAAGAAGCAGTATCAGTCAGTCAACTAGCATTCATAAAACCCTTATTACATGCCAGACAAGTGCTAGAGAAGCAGAGTAAGGCAAAATTACGTCCCTGCTCTCAAGTAGTTCACAATCGTTAATGTGACATAGAGGATAGTGAGCTGGCCTTGGAGGAGGAAAGACCTGATTTTAAGCCCTGCCTCCTCTAACCCATACTGGCTATGTGATCCAGGACAAATCATTTAATTCAGATCTCTAAGCAACTCTCTGAGACTATAATTTAAAAAAAAAAAAAAAAGGAAGTTTCTTTATGCAGGATTTCCCTAGATCAATGAAATGTCTGGTCCTTATCTCTCTCCCTATCTAATATATATCAAATAGTAGCACAGTTTTAGAAAAGCAAGGTTAAAGTATTTTGGTTTCACACTGTTCTTTCATTGAAGATCCCTGAGACCTAAGAGCTAGGAATCCATATGCTTTATCATCAGTTAAAATCTAGTGAGAAATAGGAAGAAAATATTAATCAAAAGCGTAGTTGATTAATATGAAAAATTGTCATTTGGAATGATAGAGGCAATCATTACTGAATCAAAAAGAAAGACATTACTTGCATAATTAATTGAATGAATGAATAAATGAAAACCAATTTGGGCATAATGGTGATCAACAGATAACTTAGGAAGGTAGAGAAGGCAACAAAAGAAACCATCAGATGGTTAAGGAATTAGATTTATTTAAAAACAAATAAACAATTTAAATACCAGATGATGGAAAAATGTCATTCGTTGGGGTATGGATGAAATATCCTGGAAATTAGTGTACAACATCTGAAATACTTAATCTCTGCAATGGAATTATTAAATCAGTAGATTAATAATAAACATCTACAATATGCTAAGCTATTAGTACTCTGACAAGACTGACAAAGTTATGTTTTGTTTTAAAATCTTATAAAGATTAAGTAGTCATTCTTTATGTGATTAAAGGAAGACCTGTATATATATATATATACATATATATGTATATCTATTTAGACTATCATATAGTCATTATTAAATACACATTGTGAAGAATAAATCTAGCTTCTAAAAGTTTATTAAAGTTATTTGAAACAAGTGGTGCATTGACAAATACAAATTTAAGACAAGAATGAGTTTGATATATCTAATTTATAGAGTAATATAGGCAGTATAGCAGATAGAGTGCTAAGCCTAGTGTCAGGAAGATTAATTTTTCTGAGTTTAAATCCAGCCTCAGACATTTAGTAGCTGTGTGCCTGGGTGAGTCACTTAACTTTATGTCTATTTTTTTCATCTGTAAAATGAACTAGAGAAGGAAATGGCAAAGTACCCTTGAATCTGTGCAAAAACTTAAATTAGGATCACAGAACTGGATACAACTAAAAAAGGACTTAAATTAAAAACAGGCAATATAGCAGGATACATTATTTTATATGTGATGTCCATCAATTGGGGAATGGCTGACCAAGATGTGGTACATGATTGTAACAGAATACTTTTGTGTCATAAGAAATGACAAACAAGATGATCATACAAAACCCAGAAAGATTGATATGAAGTGATATACAGTTAAATGAGCAGAAACAGGAGAAAACTGTACAAAGTAAAAACAAAAATGTTAGATGATCAACTATGAATGACTTTATTATCAATAAGGCAAGGATCCAGGTCAAATCCAAAGAACTCATGACAAAAAAGGATATACACTGCCAGAGGAAGAACAGATGGAGCCTAAATATAAATTGAAACCTATCATTCTTTATTTCCTCCATGAATTTTTCTCTAGTATAAGCAATATGTATCTTGTATCACAATATGACAACATGGAAATATGTATTATGTGATAATATATGTACAACTTATACCATATTACATGTTTTCTTGGGGAGGTACAAAAGGGAAGGAGAAAACATGGATTTCAAAATGTCAGAAAAATAATATTAAAAATCATATTGACATATAATCTTGAAAAAAGAAAATAAGCATGTCCTAAATAAAACCTCTGGCTCTCCTATATAAATATATATGTGTATATATATATATATATATATATATACACACACATTACTATGATAAAACTTTTTTTCAAGACCTGTGACTACTTCAATGGTCAAATTAAACTATTGAGCACATAGTACAGATCGTCTAAGAACCACCCCCCCAAAAAAAAATTTACTAAAAATTTGATATATAATAAAACAAAAGACTTCTGTCATTTGGAGTTTGTGAATTTATTCAAAGGAAAATTTAAAGCACCCTATTGCTTCAAAATAAAATCTTTTGTTAGTTTTTTAGTTATCCTAGAGGAATCATTACTTTTTTCCATCTTCTCCTTTAAGAAAAGTTCAAACTTTCTATGATTTGCACAATATTATCACAGAAACAGATAATATGTTGAAGCCAAGCAGGTTAAAAAGCATCAGTCTTCTGCCATAACATGTGATTGTCAGGAGTTTAGCTAATTATTCAAGAGGACCATTTAGAGTTCTCTATATGATTATTCAGGCAATTCTAGAGAATCTTCCTACAGTGCAGATGCCATCTATTTAATTGAAGCTTTTGAAAGGCTCTTAATTCATTTTACTTGGGGAGGTACAAAAGGGAAGGAGAAAACATGGATTTTCATCCATGTTCATCGAATGTTCATCGAATACTCACTATTTGCAAGGCTTTGGGCACAAGTGGGATAGAAAAATTACTGATATCCCAGTTCCTAGTCTAAAGAGTTTACTGTTAGAGAAGATAAAACGTATATCTACACAAATAGCTATAACGCAAGGCATAATATAAGAGCAAAAAGAGATATATAAATGAAGTGTTATGGTATTTGAACTTGTTATTGAATAATAGGTAGGATTTCAATACACAAATATGGGGGAAAGGAAGACAACTGTTGTAATCAGAGAACATTATTTTTTTAAAAAAAAACTATTGTTTGTCTTTCATTTTGAAGAAGACCAATGACATCATGAGGTGCAATAGAAATGTAAATCTGTGTGACACTATTTCTTGTTGTTCCCAACTGGAATGTACTCTGGCTTACCAGGGGCTACTACTAGTATGGGGACACATCTGAGGGCTGCCTATTTGCAATGGAGATAGAAGTACTTTGATAGATACTGAGAGATACTGCTATTAGTAGAAGGATGCTGCTACAGAGATAGAGAGATGTTGCCACAGGGGAATGCTCTGGGGTTTGACTACTGATCCCTATGTGAGGCTAATGGATCAATCTATTTCCTAATTTCCTCCTCCCTTCACTCCCTCCCTTCTCCAAAACTCTCCCACCTGTTCCCCTTCCCCTTCCCCTTAGCAGTCAGTCTCCTTTCTATGTAACTTAAAAGTGACTGTGAGGTTTAGAGAAACTGCTCTCATTCTCTTTCTCACGTAAGGAGGTTTATTGGAAACAAACAGGATGGGAATTGAGGTGAAGGGAATAGGGGTGTCCCTAATCTATAATGAGAATTTAGGAGGGTTATGGAAATAGTCAGTCTTGTCACAATTGTGACTCAGAGGGACAGTTAGAGAGATGGATAGAGGACAACTGTTTAAAATCTTCTTTCTTCTTCACAAAACCTCTAAGGTCTTCCAGTGTAATTTCAGAAGCCCCCCCTCAAGGGTCCTTCAGCCTAGGACAGAAGCTACAAGGATCAGTTCAGCTTCTTCCCCCTACAGCCAGGCTTGCCTCTTTTCCTGGTTAGTCAAAGCCCAGAGAGAGAGAGACAGAAAACAGAGGTTTCGCAGTTTCTCCTTTGTTCAGATAGCCCAAAGCCAAGCCAGCCCCACAAGAGTCCTTCAGCCAGGTTCAACTGCCAACTTTTGGGAACATTCCGTTTGGAACCTTTTTGATTGATAGGCAGGTCCCCAGACTTGTTTCTTGCATCTTGGCTTGTTCTGCAAAACCTCTCTCCAAGTCTCTATCATAGAGGTGATGTTTTGACTCACACAAATGAGGCAGAGTTGCACAAAGTCATCAGCCTCACTCTTCCAGTCATTGAAGTTCAGTCATAAGATGAAAAAAAAAATACAAAGGTAGGAAGATATAGGTAAGACTATAGAAGTAGACTAAGGTTGATTTTTAGGATTATTAGGTCGAAGATCTAGAGCAAGGGTTTTTAACCTGTTTTGTTGTTGTTAAAGTAAAAGAGGGATTAAATTTTATTTTCTTTTCCCCCAAGTACATATAAAAACAGATTCCAACAGTTTAAAAAGAATTTTGTTTCTCAAATTCTCTCCATCCCTTCCTCCTCCCCATCCCCATTGAGATGGTAAGCAGTCTGATATAGATTTTACAAATGTGCAATTATGTAAAACATTTTTCCATATTAGTCCTTTTGTGGATACTCAAACCAAAAAATGAGAAAGAAATCTTAACCTACTTTAAAATATATATTTTTATAACTTTGTTTCAATATAATACTTTCTTTTGTGTGCTTATGTGTTTTATTTGGGGCAGCTAGGTAGAGCAGTGGTTAGAGCACCAGGCCTAGAATCAAGAAGACCTAGGTCCAAATATGGCTTCAGACACTTAATAGCTGTGTAATCCTGGTCAAGTCACTTATCTCTGCCTCACTTCCCTTATCTGTAAAATGTGCTGGAGAAATTTGCCAAGAAAACCATAAAAGGTACAACCAAAATAGGAAGGGAAGCAACAAATTAGACGAAAAAAATCTTTCTAACAAAAACCTCTGACAAAGGTCTAATTACTCAAATTTACAAAGAGCTAAATCAGTTGTACAAAAAAATCAAGCCATTCTCCAATTGATAAATGGGCAAAGGACATGAATAGCCAATTTTAAGATGAAGAAATCAAAACTATTAATAAGCACATGAAAAAGTGTTCTAAATCTCTTATAATCAGAAATGCAAATCAAAACAACTCTGAGGTATCACTTCACATCTAGCAGATTGGCTAACATGACAACAAAGGAAAGTAATAAATATTGGAGGGGATGTGACAAAATTGGGACATTAATGCATTGCTGGTGGAGTTGTGAATTGATCCATTCATTTTGGAAGTCAATTTGGAACTATTCCCAAAGGGTCCTAAAAGGCTGTCTGCCTTTTGATCCAGCCATAGTACTACTGGGTTTATACCCCCAAAGAGATAATAAGGAAAAAGTCTTGTACCAAAATCTTCATAGATACACTTTTTGTGTTGGCAAAAAATTGGAAAATGAGGGGATGCCCTTCGATTGGAGAATGGCTGAACAAATTGAGGTATATGTTAGTGATGAAATACTACTGTGCTCAAAGGAATAATGAACTGGAGGGGTATTGATGCAGAGTGAAAGGAGCAGAACCAGGAGAACATTGTACACAGAGACTGATACACAGTATAACTGAATGTAATGGACTTCTCTACTAGCAGCAGTGCAATGATCCAGAACAATTTGGAGGGACTTATGAGAAAGAACGCTATACATATCCAGAGAAAGAACTGTGAGAGTAGAAACAAAGAAGAAGAACTACTGCTTGATCACATGGGTTGATGGGGATATGATTGTGTATGTGGAATAAATGATCACCCTAGTGCAAATATCAATAATATGGAAATAGGTCTTGATCAATGTCACATATAAAACCCACTGGAATTGTTCATGGGCTACAGGAGGGGGGTGGGGGAAGGGAGGGAAAGAACATGATTCTTGTAACTATGGAAAAATATTCTAAATTAACTAATTAAATAAAATTTTCAAAAAAGAAAAGAAAAAGAAAACCCAAAAGGGATAATAAAGAGTTGGGCATGACTAAAACAACTGAACAAAAAATTTTATTTTATGCATTTAAAAACACTATTCTGAGGAGGGACTTCCCTCTGACTGCTAAAAAACTTATTGACACACAAAAAGGGTTAAGAACATTTGATCTGGAGCAAGAAGGCATTGAGAGAAGTTGTTGAGGTTGAGCCAACCTTAGGAACCACAAAAGATTTTCCTGTAGAGAGTGACATCATCATTTCATTATATTCTTAAATATTTCTTTGTTCATTTCACAAATAGTTATTAATCACCTACTATGTACAAATCCCCATAAATGAATATTTCATGAACAACTGAAGTTAGCATAGCTAATGTTTAGAAAAATATATAATAACCAAGGGAAGTCATCCAATCTATCAACAACTATATGAAAAAAAGAGGGACAGCTGGGTAGTTCAGTGGATTGAGAGCCAGGCCTAGAGACAGGAGGTCCTAGGTTCAAATCTGGCATCAGACACTTCCTAGCTGTGTGACCCTGGGCAAATAACTTAACCCCCATTGCCTAGCCCTTACCACTCTTCTGCCTTGGAATCAATACACAGTATTGATTTCAAGATGGAAGGTAAGGGTTTAAAAAAAAAGCCAATAAGAAGAGAAATTGAAATTAAAGAAACTGTGAGGTTCCATCCTATACCCAACAGATTGACAAAGATGACAAAATAAATACATTGGAAATTGTTGGCAAGATTTTGGGAAAACAGGAATACTTGTGTGCTTTTAGTAGAAATGTTAATTACCCCAGACATTCTAGAAAGCAATTTAAACTAACATCAGAAAGTCACTAAACTCTGAATACCTTTTGACCTAGCAATATCACTACAACTATACTTCAAAAAGATCAAAGGAAATGGACCCATATGTAAATATAAAAAAAAGAGATAGATTACATTGATATAGGCATAGATTACATATATGTGTGTGTTTGTGTGTGACAAATGGAGATGTCAACCCTTTTTGTTATGGCAAAGAACCTGGAGATTAAAGGGGTATCCCATGGGATAGTGGCTGACAATAATGTCATCACAAAATAATGGCTGACAATATAGTATAATAAATTATATTATATAACTATAATGGAATATTGTTCCATCATAAGAAATGACTAAAAAGACAATTTCTGACAAATATGGGAATACTTGTAGAAATTAATGCAGTCAAGTGTGCAGGTACAGAAGACAATTTATATAATATTCTAAAGCAAAACAACTTTCATAAACTTAAACACTGATAAATACCAAGGCAAATTATGACTGCAGAAAATTACTGATGAAGGATACTACCTATCTCTGAAGTGATTGACTTGAGGTAAAGATTGGGACAAACATTTCTCCAGTCTGAATGCCACTGAACATAGTAGGATAATTTATAAGAAGTATCATATTGGTGGTCAAGTAGAAGCATCTTTGTAAAAAATGAGTAACACACTTGCCAATTTTTCAATGTAAAATATTATGAATGAATTCATTGAATAATGTCAATTAAAATAGCATTTAAATTTAAAATAATGAGGGGAGGAAGAGTCAAGATGTTGGCTTAGAAGCAGCAGAAGTTCAGACCTCTGAAAACCCTTCCTTACCAATCACAAACTGAATGCTCCTAGGGAACTGAAATTCAAACCTAACAACAGGACAGAGCCAAGGAACCCTCCTGCTGGACTCAATCCAAAAAGTAAGCCCCCCAAAAGCCTGTATCCAAGAAAACTCAGGTTTAAAGGAAAGGCAGAAGGACTCTTTGTGGTGGCAAAAATTGGAAAATGAGGGGATGCCCTTCAATTGGAGAAAGGGCTGAAGAAATTGTGGTATATGTTGGTGATGGAATACTATTGTGCTCAAAGGAATAATAAAGTGGAGGAATTCCATAGGAACTGGAATGACCTCCAGGAATTGATGCAGAGTGAGAGGAGTAGAACCAGGAAAACATTGTACACAGTGATTGAAACACTGTGGTACAATCGAATGTAATGGGCTTCTCTACTAGCAACAATGCAGTGATCCTGAACAACCTGGAGAAATCTGAGAAAAACCACTATCCAAATTCAGAGGAAACACTGTGGGAGTAGAAACAGAAGAAAAACAACTGCTTGATTACATGGGTCGAGGGGATATGATTGGGGATGTAGACTCTAAATGAACATCCTGGTTCAACAACAAATGGAAATGGGTTCTGATCAAGGACACAAGTAATACCCAATGAAACTGCCCATCAGCTGTGGGAAAGGTGGGTGGAGGGAGGGAAATAAACTGAGTATTGTAACAAAAAATAAAATAAAATAATGAATTAATTTAATTTTTATATAAAGCTAAAACCTCTTTAGCCTTAAGTAATGGGCTATTTTTTTTTTCCTGAAGCATTTTTATTCCATCTTTTGCTTTCCCAGTAACATTTATGACAGAAGTATCATCTGAGGACCAGAGATTTAAGCAAAACTCACCATTGTTGATAAGCACATGAAGAGGATAATTCCTTGCCTTGAAATCCTTCACAAACTGTCGAATGGACTTAATGGAAGCCAGGTTGCAGAATAAAAATTCCACTGTAAAGAAACAAAGTAACTAGTTATCTTCCAAATACTTCTTAGGTCACAAAAGTTGAAATAGTTTTGATTTAATTCAGTCAGTCATATTTAAGTTTAAAGAGAGGTCAAGGTTTTGTGCCATCCAGAATACAGGTGAAAGTTAGGTTTATTTTCTTCTTTCCTTTTCTTTTTTGTTTTGTTACTGATAGATATACATAATAATATATAATAAAAGCAGGAATGTGGGCCTAGAGGTGGGAAGACTTGGTCTTTGCTTTCTTCCTTAGCTTTTGGATTTATTTAAGTTCATTTATATGCCAGTCAAAGAGGATTTAGAAAGTGAATGGACTTTTACTCAACTAGTTTCTTCATAGCTGCAAAGGGTTACTTTGGCCAAGCTCCTAAAATGTTGTTTGTTTAGATAGGAGAACAAAATCACTTTTAGGGGTTAAATGGGAGGAAGCAGTTTTCTAAGTCTGGATAGTGGTCTGGGATCATAGATCTGGAATTATTAACAACACAGTCAAAAGAAAATATTGTTTTGATTAGGGTTGAGCATGAAACTGTTTTGCTTTTATTGATTGCCCTTGAACTATGAACTAAAGAGCTCTCAGTCCATGCTTGTCAGGAAACAGCTTTCTATTCATTGAATCTTAGCAGATAGGAGCTAAGATCTCATTCCAAGAGCCCACAAGATGATTATTGAGGCAGAGTTGCACAGTAGAAAGAGTGATGGACTCATGATCTGGCTTCAAATATTGCTTCTTCCACTTTCCATACACTCCTATTTGAAAGCCTCAGACAAATCAGTTTTGTGTCTCTAAATCTTTCCCTATATTTAAAATGAAGGGATTTTCCCTAGATGGCCTTTAAGGCCCTTTCCAGCTCTAGATCTACAATCCTCCCATACTAGAGAAACAGTAGAGTTCCCTAAGGGAGATAAGGTTTCTAAAGGAAATCAGAAAAATCAATTAGGAAAGAATAGTGTGATGAATATAAAGAGGATAGTAAGAGTAACACAAGTGTAAGGTGCCCTTACTATGGGAGTCCACATACAAACACAAATTCTGTGTGTAGCACTAGTATAAATTTCATGTAGATTTCCATATCACATATGTTCTCTATTTGTGTGCCCTCCCACACTGGTAATATGTTACCTTGTTGGAGAGTATACTCCATATGGGCATGGAGAGATCTTTCCTTGTTATTTTACATGCCATATTGTTTAAATTTGTTGTTGTTCTGATTAATATGTGCTCTGGCTGGTGAACAGAGAGGTATGGTTTTGAGAACTCTAATGCTAATCCTCAGAATACTGCAAATCTGCTATAGCTTTTCTAGGATGTCCACATGTGAAGGTCCCTTGCATGCTACATAAGTGTATTTCCCTTATTCATGAGAATCCGCTTGGAAAAAATCATTGTCAGGATTGTAACTGAGAGGTCAATAATTTCCCCATGCTCTGGAGATATATAGTTATTTATTTTTTAAGTCTGTAACAATATAGATTATTCTAATAGAGCTAATCATTTCAGCAATAGTTTTATATGCAATGAAATGTAGGAATACTAATTAAGACTATTATATAAGTGAAAAAAAAAAGTCAGTTCTTAAAAATGTTTTTCTCAGAAAGCCCTGGCAAGAAACAGGAACACAGAATGTCAAAAAAAGCTTAAAGGAAAAGTACAACCATTGTTTTTTAAATCTAAAATGCATATTTTTAAAACAAAAATGTTTTCAATTAGAATCAGTATTATGCTATAGTTTGATTATTTATAAGTATAGTTATTTGGTTGTCATTTATATTTTAAAATTATTTTTCTTTTCCATTCTTTTGTGTTATGTGTGCACTCCATTTCAATGTGAGAGATGATATTTTGCAAAAGAAATGAATTTACAAGCAACTGCCATAGAATGCGGTGGAGCAGTGAAGAGAGGAGAGCTTGATTGGAATCTTGGAGAGAGAGAAGGGGTTTCTGGGAGTTGAAAAGCCAGCTTGAGGAGTTGCTCCTGAACTCTGAAGAGAGATCCCACTCTGAGACCCTTACTCCAGCACTTGGAAGTGAATCCCACTCCTGCCAAGGATTTCCTATCAAACCAAGATCTGAATTGTCCTATAATCTATCCTGTCATGTTGAGAAGAACAAGACCAAAGAGGGAGCAGATTCTTACTACTAAGTTTACCTTCAGGGGTTATTCCCGGAGGTAGACAGAATCGCTCCTATTCCTGACCTCTCATCTGCTTCAGCTAATACCTAGAGATTTATTATTTTTGTGGATTTAGTTTTGAATTAGAGAGCATAGGAAAGAAACTCTAGCTAGAGAGGAGATTCAGATTGGCCTCAGCTTTCGCCGAGGGCTGACAAGATGACATCGATGCTTCTTTCATTAGTTTAGGGAAACCTGACACCCTCTTTCCTTATCCTATCCCTGTTTACTTCATACAAATAAATTATACATCACTGAAAAGTAGTCAGATCCATCAAACAGAACCATAAGGGGGAAGAAGCAGTTTTAGGGGGTTATCTTGGAGAAAGGATTCTACCTGGATTGGATTGAGCCAAATTGCTGGTCAACCATCATTGACCCTTTTCTCAGGTTAGCACTCTGCTCTGGGGAGAACACCTTAGACAGCTAGGTTACGTAAAACCCTAGTCAACTATCTACACAATCTCCTAAGGTGTTTAACTCCCATTTTACAGTGTTTTTTAGTAACCTCTTTTACAATGAGTGCTGGCTGTCATTAAGGTAGAAATAACATTTTAGTCATCAAAGGGAAATGGTTATTTGCCATAAAATAGGGGGGAGGAAGAAAGCAACAATATGAAAGCCCAATAATTATAAATAAATACTAGTAGCAATAACAAATTTAAGCACACTTTCCCACTATCATTTGCCAGGCTTATAACAAAGGATTCTCAAAAGACAGACAATGTGACTGATATTGCCAAAAAGCAAAACTTTTTGGAACCATGGCCATGATGGACCTTTATTTTTTTTGTTTTATGATAATTATAGATTTCATTCAGAAAATTCTGAATAATTATAGGCAATTATTTCAAGAGAAAAATATAATTTTATTTTCAACCAAAAAGTATAATGGGAAAAAGTTGATAGATATACTATCAAAGAAAAGGAAGATTTGCTGAACTATGAAAAATATAATCATGGCACATATAAAAGAAACCTTTATTGAATCTGAAATACAAAATTTTACAACATACCTAAGCCTCAGTCTATTTCATGTTCTCTACTGAATTTAGATTAAATGAGATATTTGTAAAGTATTTATCATAGTGCCTGACATGTATTACTCCTAATAAATGTTTATTTTCTTCTTTCTTTTCCACTTCCCAGTTCCTAATCAATCAATAATTTATTTTATTTATTTACTTATTTATTTAAGTACCTACTATGTGCCATTCCAAAGTACAATCCTAATGCCCCAACAATAGGCAGTCAATTAACAAATATTTCTTAAGTATTTACTATATGTCAAGTACCAACATATGATAAAAGCTCCTGAATCATTTACTTTACATTCAGTTATAAGGCTGGATATAATTGTGTCCTTTCAGGAACATATAGTATGTCTCCTTTCCTATAACTTCAGAAAGCCCAGAACACAGGATCATATCACAAGATTTAATGTTGGAAGGGCCAAGCCTATTAATATTACAGATGAGAAAAGTGAGACCTAGGAAGTTTAAGTAAGCATAAGCTAACACAGTTAGCAATGTGAACCCAGGTATTCTGATTCAAAATCCAATTTTCTTTCCACTAAGCTTTAGGGATATGATCTATATCCCTTGGAATGTATTTGGGATAGGTGATTCTCTAAGTCACATGAATCAAAATTAGCCTTAAACTGATTTTTAAATTATGGATTTATATACATTTTTATAGGAGATTTTCCAGATTACTTATTGGCAAAATTTTCAATAATTGTTTTCTGATGTTTTGCAATCCACATTCTCTCTCTCCTACAGTCCCTTCTTCCCCAAGATGGCAGGTAATAAGATAGAGATTGTACATGTGTTATTATACAATACGTATTTCTGTGTTAATCATATTGTGAAAGGAGACATATCACTTAAAATAGAGAAAAATTCATGGAGGAAATAAATTTATTTGATCGTACTAATTAGTTTTCAATCAAAATGGCTCTATGCAAATAAAAGACAACAAATCTGACTTTATTTTTCTTTAGTTCTAACTAAAAAAAGAAAACATATACTATGTTGCCTGTGTCCATAGTCATATAGTCAAGCATTCTCAACAACTCAATTAGCTCCCCCTGGAAATGACAACAATCAATAATGCTTTCAGATTCTTGAGCAAAGTCTATGTTTCTGATGAAGGTAAAGTTTAAAATGAGATAAATCTACAAATAGGGATGAAATGATAACTTTTGTTAAAGTCTCTAGGGTACTTCTTGGTTACAGAGATTTAATTAGTTACCATTTCCTTGAGTATGTCATCATTGCAGTTACATTAGAGAAAAACCTAGATGTCTGAAGACATTCTTCCTAAATGACTATTATACCTCCACCTGCAACCAAAACTACAATTCCCATTTGTAGCTTCTGATGACCAATTTCTACATAATATCCATCGGGTCATCGACCCCTGGTGAACTAAGGCTATGCTCACCCAGCATGTGAAGACTGCTTCGGCTGAACAGACAGAAGAAACCAACAAGAAGGTTCAACGGCTGAGAGGGCGACGCAGCAAAGCACTGTGGAGTGCATAGGGCGTGTTAGAGCACAAAAGACAACATGGCCATCCAATGCAGCTGAGGAAGTCTCCAAGTGTAACGATTTTTCGTGCCACTGGACCCAGGCTTCCTACGCCGAGAGAGTGGGACTGTCTCTGTGCATGGACTCTTCCACTTAAATCTCCTTCACGCACAAGTGTCTTTGTGCACACTCATCTATCATAGATGAAAATGCACAAAGACAATCGTCATCCTCGGTTACCAAGAGACTACTACTATACTATTTCAGATGTATGGAGGCTCAGTGAAGAATGCAGAAATAGGGGTTAGAGAATTAACAACTCCTAAACTGAAGAAAGAGCTTTGAGCTCTTTAGTTACCTCTCTGGAACATATTCATATGTACATTTTAAAGGTAAGCATGTAATGTTTTAGCTGACAGCTATGTATGCTAAGAGGTTCTATTCCTGGACAAGGCAGAAGCCTGGTTAAAACAGTGACTAGTGAAGATGAATAGAGCAAGAAGTTTCTGTTCACTTGTAAGGAGTTGAAAAATGTGGGGAATACTGAGGTGCCCTTTACCACACTAAAACTATCTGACTCTCTACCATTTAAATATATTAGAAATATCAGCAATTGCATCTTAGCAAATCTTTACTGGCAAAGGTATGTGCATGGGTGGGGTCATTCTATCTATCTATCTATCTATCTATCTATCTATCTATCTATCTATCTATCTATCTATCTATCTATATCTATATCTATATGGAGGGAGAGGGAGGGAGACAGAGACAGAGAGAGAACCCCTAATCTGTCCATAAATATGCTCAAGTCAAAAGCTGCTTCATAAGCCCTAGCCAGTGTCTTCTTGAAGGGAGTCTGAGAATGAGGCCCCACCACGAGCCTTAGGACCTAGGGACAGTGCTATAGATCTCTTATTCTTCTCAATATGGCATAACTTGCTCCCTTCCCACCTACTCCTAGGACTCCATTTTCTATGATTTATCCAATTACTCCTCCAAGGGGCAGATAGCCCCCTGCATTCCTCCCATTTTTCCCCTCTTGCCCAGAATACAGGCTTACTCGGACCCAATTATGGAGGAGTCCCCAACTCAAAGGCTATTAGCACCATGGCAGAAAATAAAATAAAGGTAAAAGAATAAAGAAAAAAGAAAAGAAAAGCAGGAAGAGGAAAGCAAAAGGTGTCTGTGACTTTCTCCTTTCCCCAAAAGGATATATATGCATGTAGCTGGGTGATTCAGGACAAATTGTTTGCCTCAGTTTCCTCACCTGTAAAATGGGGATATTAATAGTACCTTCTTCCCAGAATTATGTATTAAATGAGATCATATTCGAAAGTTCTTAGCGCTGGGACCTAACAGGCTCCATATAAATGCTAGTTTGTTATTATTAATTATAACATACAGTTAAAAATAAAAAAGTTGTTCTTTTACTTTTAAGGTTCCAAAAGACTGAGTGAGGAGGCATGATAATGTTTTTCAGAGTAACATATTTTACTGCTACATTTATATCAAAAGGACCATAGTGATGCAAAACTATTCCCATGAAGCACACCAATACATGGTAAGAACTTAATAATCTGGAGCTTCATTCTCTCAGACTCTGGAAAAAAGCATTTTAGAATCTTTACCCAGCTGTCTGCCATTATCAAAGTGAAGTGAGCAAACGTGGCACTTATCCTATTAATTGGGTTCCCTTTAAACTTGATTCCTATGTACTCTAAGTAGATACTTTTAACACATTCTATCCATGTGAAAATAACATCTGTCACATAGGAGAAGAAAAAAAAATCAAATCAAATTTGTACTGATTGTGTTTCACTGTAAAATATCAAACATCTGAAATATTGAACCAGATGGGGTTTTTTGCAAACCTCTAAAATGACTGCCATTTTTTCCTGGAATGGCAAATGAAGCACTTTACTGAGAAGAACATTAAGCAAAAGTGCATCAATTAATTGACGACACTTTCATTCAGCACCATTTTCTTACTTTTTAGCCTCATTTTTACATTTCTCTGTTGCATAATGAACTTTTTAAGGTACAAAGGTTAAAAGTGGGGTGTTCAGATTTTGTGGATATTTTTCACTTCCTATGTAAAGGGATAGAAAGGGCTTTCCTCCCTTACAAGAACATCAAAGTGCAATAAGTACTTAAACACATCCAAATCTTTGGTTGTCAGCATGTATCCAATTTGGAATTTGGTATATAGTACTTTTCAAGAGCTACAGAATCAGAGTGAAAAAAAAAAGAAGGTAAATTATGGCTAATCTAGTACCCTTTTATCTTACAAGTGAGGAAAATGAGGCCCATAGAGATAAATGTGGCTTTCCCAAGATCACAGAGCTAAGAGGTCTACTTGAGGTCTTCCTATTCTTTTTTTCTTTCTCCTTCCAGAGCACTGTGATAATGATGGTGTGATAAGTAGTTAGGTGGTGAATTAGATAGAGTTTTAGACCTGGAATCACGGTGACCTAAGTTCAAAGTCTGCATTAGAAACTTGTTGACTCTGTGACCCTTAGAAGTCACTTTGCTATTCTCATATGTACAATAAGGATATTAGACTCAAACGGACTCTAAGGCCCCTTCCATCTCTAAATCAATTCTCCTAAAATCATCATATAAATATGACTGATTAAAAATTCAAGAACAATGATTTTATTGAATGTCTCCATATTACCACTCTCATTACCAGGCTATATGGAATGAAAAGCTTTGACAATATCAGAGACTGCAGAGGAGATCAAAATCATAATGGAACAGAATTGTCCCATCTGCCATTGGAGTAGTACCAAGGATGCTTCCAATGATCATATAGAAGTGAACATTATATTCTAATACCTTTATTTAATTACAAAACCAGTTATTTTATCTACCTGTATAATAGTTTGGGAAGATTAAATATGAAAATAATAATAGTAGGATAGTGAATTATTCTTGGGCCATTTAAATCTAGAGATATTTTCTGAGTTGCCTGAAAAGGAATGAGGAATGAGGGGGCAGGACCCAAGAAACTTAATTCTAACTATGCCACAGCAAAAAAGTGCCTAGAGGGGGAAAAATGTCCAGATTCTTAGTTAATCGAGCCTTAATGTACATGCATCCTGGGATCTGGGGCTGTAGTAGTCACACTAGGTTTCACCACTTCATAACAATGAAAGCATCCAAATCCTTCATCCATTTTATACATACTTGTGGGCTTGCTCACTTTTGAAGCCAACATTATTTATACTGATTATTTCCAACAAGTTCAGGGTATTAGTATTTCAGATTTGTTTCAAGTGTATCTTGCCTTCTTATAGTACTTGGATATGAAAGATGTCACTGGTTCCCCTGACCTTCATGGTAGGACAAAAATGGCATCATTGTGTGGTACCATTAAGTATACACATCAAACTCCACTATGGTAGAATCTAATTGAGAGAGCTTTTGAAGATCTGGGTAAGAAAAGGCAGATTTCATCAACAGCTAGCTGGCACATTCAGAAGATGATAGGAAATTCATATTGCCCAACTAAAGGATAGCAAAATGAAACATGTAGAATGGGATTCAGGAATAAAATTATATGAAAAATTAAGTATATGAAAGTCAAAGTAAAAAACTTAAGGTGAAACCAGAAGTCAAATCAATTAAAATAACAAAATAAACAATTCAATATCAAACACAAACTTTGCTTCAGAGGCCCGAGAAGCAATGGCATAAGAAAAGATATAATTCCTTTAAAAAGAAACGTTGGAAATTACATTGTTGCAAAAAGTCTGACATGACAAAGAACGTTGTTGGATGGAGGAACCTCTACTTGCTTCAGCCCAAAGAAACAGGCCCAATCAGTTCTGAAAGTCAGAACTGTTCTTGTTGCGTGCTGTCTACTGCTAATATTTTGGAATTGACAAAACTAGAACAGATATAGTGTAGACGGGAGTAGGAGAAACCCTCTACCAGCCTCTGAAGCCTGGCCTCAGCTCCAAAGCTGAGAAAGGCTCCAACCTTATTTTGGGACCTCCCTTTTCCCTGATACCTCTCCAATCCAAAATGGTTATTAAATTTCTCTGATTAGAATATCGCAGTCAGATAAGTGGACTATCTTTTCTGGGGCATAGAGGGAGCTGAAGCTCACTACAGTTTAAGATCTCAATCATTTTAAATCTCACACCCTCAAGTCAGTAAAATGCTGACGTTGTTTCTCTAAAAGAACTACTAAGAAGAGGGGATAGGTTTGGTTTCAATTAATCAAACATGGAGTACCATTGTGCTATAAGAATTAAAGGGGGGCGGGGAGTAAGCTTCAGAGGAAAAAAAAAACAGACTTGTACAACCTAATACAAAATGAGGTGAAAAAGACTGGAAGATGACTGTACAGAGAAATAGCAATTTTGTAAAGATGATCAATTGTGAAAAACTTGGCTTCTCTGACCAATATCACAATCTAAAAAATTTCAAGACATGATGAAAATATCCTCTTCACCTCTAGAGATTAAACTCTGTATGCAAATTGAAGTATAATTTTGTCACTGTATTATTATTATTTACATTTTTATGATACTGCTAATATGGAAATCTGTTTCACATGATTTTACACGCATAATTGATAATATTGTTTGCCTTCTCAGTGGGTTAGCAGAGGAGAAGGAGTGAGAAAAGGAATTTGGAAGTCAAAATTTAAGAAGAAAAGAATGTTAAAAATAAATAGAAAAAAAATTCATCTCTCCCTCATTTTACTAATAAGAAAATTGAAGCCAAGTAAGGTGAGGTTTTTTTGCTCAAATCACCCAAAATTACTGTTAGTGTAAGAATTAGAACCAAGTGAGAAGGATAATAATAATGGGATTTGATATATGTATGGCACTTTTACATACATGATCAAATTTGATTAAAATAAAACCTGTGAGGTAAGACTTGGGTTGTTTTAATTTCTATTTTATAAATGGGAAAATGAGGTTTAGAGAAATTAATATCTCTACTATCCAGTATCCTGTGAGCTACTTAAGAGGAGAAGCTGTTTTTGGCCAGTCTTTGTACCCCCAATGCTAAGTATAGTGTCTGTACACATTAGTTATTTAATAAATGCTTGTTGATTGGATGACATCAAATATAAAATATGAGGGTCACAATCAACAAATGACAGAATAAGGAATACAAAAGACAATGATTTAATCTTGATATATTGTATTATCCATTTTTTCAAATTGTTGATATTGTTTAATTCTGCCATACTGATTAATCCTGCCATACTGATTCACTGAATATATACCTGCACTAGATCTATGACAGTTTGCTTCAATGCATGTTTGCATAGCTCTTTAAAATTATTACTTCTTCTGCTCTAAGATAGAAAATGCACAGGCGTGCAGCCAAGTAATTTATACCAACCTAATGACATGATACTGAAAGGATATAGTTTAAACTGAAGTAGTTCATCATGCTAAAACTCAAGTATGTCATAACTGTACCATGGAAAGCTTTGCAAAATTAAAAGGATGTTTATTCTCACTGCAGAATGCTCATAGTTGGGGTCTCCTTTTCATTCTACATTTTGTTCCCTAAACACCTCTGAGAAAAACAAGAGCAAAACTTGTGTCCAAGAATCTAGCATCAGCAAATTTTGCTAGGTTTTATGTACTAGAATGAGAACATTTCAATGGAGATCCAATGGGTGGGGTGGAGTGAGAAGAGACAGAGATAGAGAGAATCTATACCTATATACTTTGTTATACATATGATTTCTTTGTTATGTTTGCTTCTTTTTATATTGTTTCATATGAGTTGTCTCATACTTCCAATGTATTCATCATTATTCACTGTTTCTAAGTGGAATAGCTCCATTTCTTTACTTTCAGCTATCACAATTTGTTGAGTTTCCAATCATGAGTGTATTCATAGTGTATTAATCAACAGTGCATTAGTGCAGAGTTAAATATTTTTAAAAAATAAAATAAATGATTAGTAAAATAAAATGTAGATTCAAAGACTCTTCTAATAAACTTCCTCTCCCTCTCATATGCATATTAAATATTATATGAACCTATATAGAGAGAGGAAATCTTATGAACTTATATGTTCATATAAGATTTTCTCAGATCACAAAACAATAAGGCAGGATGACATAATGGAAGGAGTACTGGAATTAGAGTAAAAATTATTTGGGTGTAAACCCCCTTGTGAAATTCTCTTTTAGTGGTTGTGTGACCAAGAGCTAGTGACTTAACCTCCTTGATCTTGTTTTAGAGGAAAAGCCTGCATGATATACTTGTATTCTTGAAATGTTCAAATGACTATATGGGAAATTCTCCAATTCATCCTCTGAGGAGGACTGCTGGAAGGACAGAATGAAGAATTTAATAGATTGAGAAATTAAAAATAGGTTAGAGCTTCACCTTTTGTGGGGATATCCATATGTCATTAAGATATCAGGTTCAGAGAATAGTTGAATAAAATATATACACATGGGGTATATCTATCTATCTATCTATATATATAGATATATATATACATATATGTACATATATATACATATATTCCATATGCAGATGAACACACATACATACATATACACAGACACACACACACACACACACACACACATATATATATATGAAGAACCACAGTGACAGAGTAGAAGAGAATTTTTAAAATATAGCTTATTTTTCAAAAATGGGAATGGGAAGCAAAGTAATTTATTCAAGTTCACATAGTAAATTTAGTGATAGATCTTGAATTAAACATGAGGTCAAAGAGCTAGCCATAGAAAGAAACTCAGAAGACTTCTGGTCCAATCCCCTCATTCATATTTAAAGAAACTGAGACCCAGAGTGGCAAATTAAATTGTCCAAGGTCACACAGGAAGTACATGCAAGAGATAAGATTTGAACCTGAGTCCTGTGAGCCAGGTTTCTTAGTGTCCTGCTCAGGCACAGGTCTCCTCAATCAGTCCATTCCAGTCTCACCATGCTATACTGTATCTTTTATATAATAACTATATTACCTTGTGCTTTGTTATCTAAAAACTAAGTTAGCCAAATAATCTAAAAGCATATATTCTGCTGATGTTTCCCCTTAGACAATTTTCTATCATCTGTACATTTTGCCACTCTATAGATATGAAGCATTTTCAAGCTGATAAAAACCAATAGTCCTGTTTCAAATTTTGCCCTTACAGCAGTGTCTGACCTTTAACAACATGAAAATCCCACCTTTTCTGTTCTACTTTTGATGGAAGAGTAAAACGATGTCACAGGATGAAAAAAAAAGTTGTAGAACCAACCATCTAAAGTTGTTATGTGTCAAAAGCATTCCCAGATGCAACTGTTATTATGAATCCTGTTGACAGTAAATGCTAGTACATGAAGTTTTCTAGTTAGACCCAAAGGAATCAGGAGGCAAGAATTGGAAAGTGATAAACATATATCTGCCCTAGTGATGTCTTAGTTGCCAGTGATAAGTCCATATTTGTCAACCAGTGATTAAATTAGAAAACTAGGGAAGAGAAAACTGGATTTGGGGGCAAAAATGGGGAGGATGGGATGAGGAAAAAAACTATGGCAGCCTCAATGTTCTCCATGGTGAATACACTATATTGTAATTAAATCTAGGGAGGTCCCCTTATCTTTATCTATTACATATATAAATCTATAAACAGAAAAATATTTATTTATAAATGAATAAATAAATAATCTAATATAATTAGCTATAAAGTTCAGATTTCAGCTTTTATAAACCCTCATAGCCAATACATAGCCCACTGGAGATAATCTCTAATCACCATTATTATGATATAAAGCCACAGAATCCTAGACCCTCAAAGCCAGAAGTACTTTAGAGGTTCTACATTTTACCACTGAGAAAGGTAGAATCAAAGATGGTTAAGTGATTTGCTCAAGATCACTCAAATAAGTGACAGACCTGGGATTCCAACCCATGTATTCAAATAGTAAGTCTGATGTTCTTTCTACTCTTTACCTTCCCAGTTTCTCCATTGATTCTACCAACAGAGAAGCAGTATTGTAAAGTGTGCAGAGAGCTAGTCTCAATATAGCTTTGTGTCCCTAAGGCAAGTCACTCAGCCAGCTGCTCAAGGCAACTCTTAAAAGTAGTAAGTTGCACAGGTCAGCATTGATGGAGAGATTTATGAGTGGGAAGCATATCAATAAAATCACAATTTGGGTCCTCTCCACCACCTCCCTCAAAATAACCATAAAAAACCTTACCACAATTACTGAAAGTTTTTTTTCCTTTCTTCCCCTCAAGAAATCTTTGCCTTTCTTACAGTATTTAATTTGATTTGTCATAGATCCATGATTGGCCATTCCTGATACTAAGACCTTCTATAAAGCCTATGATAGACATGTGTTTTTGATTTGATTTTTAAATATTACTTTGCAAATAGAAAGGGCTCTAAAACAAAATCCTTTTAAAAACCCATTTTTCTAACATTTTCTAACAAAATGAATATACAGGCGAGGAACAAAATCTAAATAACCTGGCTCTCCAAAGAGCAACTCTCCTTTCAATGTTCAGGTAACAAAGGAATCTACTTAGTTACCTCTTTGTATGGGATAGAAAGTATGTAGAGTTAAGTAAAGCTGTTCAAATCGGTATGTATATATATATATATATATATATATATATATATATATATATATATATGTTTGTATGTATAGCACTAACAGACTCAAAAAGATATTCTCTTCTCAACAACATTTTATTTTCCCAAGATAATCAAAATAAAACCTTTTGAGCCAAAGCCAAATGAAACCATAGGAGGCTACCCTCTTATAATCATGAAGCAGTTTTGAATATTTATATTTTGCCTTGTCAGCCAATACCCTTCCCAAAGAAAAGTCTCCTGGTTTCCCTGAGTCCAGTGACTAGCACTGCAATGATGAGGAAATCAAATGGATAATTTCAAAAAGTGACAATGCCTCCCTATTATTTACTCCTAGGTATGCTAGAAATTGACAGGAAGTCAAAGCAGCCAAAAAGCAGTATAATCTGTTTCCTGCAAATCCCCCCAAACAGTTAAACAATTAGAGCTTCATGTAGTTTAGCACACTTCTGAGTTAGAAATACAAATGGCTCTGGAGGACCTTCCTTTTATGGGCACCTTAATGTGAATTTTTTTTTTTTGTTAGACAATCAGTTTACATCTAGCATACCATTCACAGAATACAGGTTTGACTGAGTCTAGCAGAAGGTTGAGAATACTTAAGAATGGAAAGGTAGTCAAAAGGAGGTAAAGAAACTGCAAAGTCACGGATACTAGTGTATTTCATCAAATCCAATATTTAAATTTTGTTCGAGATAAATCTTCAGAGAAAAAGCTTGCTAACTAACTGAATCCAGAGAATGAACTGTTTGCAGAAAGATATCTAAACCTTTTCACTATAGGAAGATCCAGAATGAACCTTGGGGTGTGGTTGATTGAACATGTTTTGAATGTACACTCTTATGCCAAAGGGGACTGCCCCCTAATTGGCTTTTGTCAGTGCGCCCAGCAAAACATTGGTTTGCTGTCTTTCTCTCTCCTCTATTTCCCCATATTTACAACTATTACAATTTTCCTCTTAGTGGGTAAAAAAAAATTTTTGTATACACTTATAGTTAGAAATTTTGGGGGTGCAGTATGCTTATGTTTAGTGATCAATTGGGGAGACTAGTCTCCCAATCATCATCAGGGGGGATTGTGAATTTTAAAAGTCTCCATCTTGGTCTAGCACCCAAAAATTGTGCACACCCACACTACACGGGCATGCGCTAGTCAATGACAAATCAGAAATAACTAACTGCCCACCTGGGCTGTCCTAAGCCAAGCTAGAGCCAACCATTGGATTTGTGAGACACAGGAAGTGAGGTAGGGAACAGCCTCTGGAATTCGCTCACTTCCTGTGGAGAGAGCAAGACGGGAGTGGGTGTTAGGAGCTTGGAGAGGGAGGACGCCCGCAGACAGCTTTCCTTCAGATCACTCACGTGAGTTAAGGACTGATTCTTTCCACCTGGGCCTTTGGGCCTAAAACTCCCTCTGCCTTGGTCAGAGGTTGAGTAGCCCCTTTCCCTTTTCTCTTCTCTCCTTCTCTCCCTCTCCCTTCTCTACTCCCAGTGTGATTAAACCTCCATAAACTCCATTCTGACTTGAGTGTTTCATTTTAGGAATTTCATAAGTAAATTCCTTGGCGGCCATTGTTCAATATTACATAAATCCTGTAGTCACATTTGTAACCATTACAATATTATAATCTCTCCCAGAAGCCTAAAATTTCTACCATTACACTAGGGTGGTCTGGTTAATCAAGAAACATGGAAGAAATGAGTCAGGACTGGGATTCAGGAAGTTCTAAGTTTTAGTTTTATATATTTGTTTGTTTGTTTGTTTGTTTATTTTGAGCCCTTACCTTCCCTCTTGGAGTCAATACTATGTATTGGCTCCAAGGTAGAAGAGGTAAGGGCTAAGCAATGGGGGTCAAGTGACTTGCCCAGGGTCACACAGATGGGAAGTGTCTGAGGTCATATTTGAACCTAGGACCTCCCATCTCTAAGCCTGACTCTCAATCCACTGAGCCACCCAGCTGCCCCATAAGTTTTAGTTATTTTAACCATTACTTGTTAAATACTGTAGGTAAAATATTTCACATTCTAGGAGGCTCATTTTCTTATTTGTAAAATGAAGAGATTGAATGAAGTGATTTTAAAGTCCCTATCAACTCTAATATTCTATAATGCTAGAAAAGGAGTTGGACAGTCTTTCCTTGGGTGAAAGCAATAATTTGGGTGCCACTAATAATGCCAGATATGACATATATTATATGGAATATTTTTCAAAAAACTCTTCAGAATTCATGCTAGTCCAATTCAACCTGAATATTCTCTTCTAATACCCATTTCTCTTCCACTGGAAGGCAAAACAAAGGAGAAAGAAAAAAGAGGAAATATGCATATGTATTTTCATGTGACTTTATTAGTAGAGATAGTAATAGAAGTGCAGGAATTTAAAAAAATCTCAGATTTTATTAAAAGGAAAAAGGGTGATCAGTGTATTTATTATTAGGGTGTTATCTAACTTTTTTAGGCCTCAATTCCCTCATATATAAATGAGGAGGCAGGCCTAGATTATTTCAAAGTGCCCTTTAAAGTCTAAATCTATGATTCTAGGAATCTGTTCTTCTTTTCCCCTCTGTTAAATCATTGGGGTGACCAAATAACAGGATCAGAGGATTTAGGTCTTTAGAAATGAAAGAGGCCTTTCTTTACAAAAAAAGATTGAACTTTACCCATGAAGAAACCAAAACCCAGAGACATTCAATGATTTTCCCCAAGATTACATAAGTAATAAGCAACAGAGAAGAGTTTTGATTAAAATCTTGATTTTTCATATTATACTTCTTAGATTCATCAGTCTTCTGAGATGGACCAACTCCTCTTTCCACCATTCTATATTTACATGGAGGGTATGATTGCTTGGAGCAAGACTTCCAACTTGGTGTAGAGGAAAGGATTGAATTTGTGAATTTGTAAATTTGGAGTTTCAGGGTTTAGGTCTGAATTTCAGTCCTGCTACATATTACCAATGTGACTGCTATTACTTTAACTCATATAAGACCATTTCCTCATCTCCAAATATGAAAAGATTAGATTAGATATCTCTTCCAAACTCAACAATTTTATCATCGTGGATTACCTTGAATTCTCTTCCAGCATTAAGATTCTGTGATGGCACATCATCTTTTATAAATCTTAATACTACTACTACCCATGGTTATTTATGTGGTGATCTAGTCTTGCTTCATAAAATGTGTGTTTGTGTGTGTGTGTGTGTGTGTGTGTGTGTGTGTGTGAGCGCGCACACACAGTTCTAAACTGATAACAAGACAATGTTAGTGTTTTTTAATTCCTTCCTCCCCTTCTTGGAAGCCAAAAATTACTTACATGCTAACAAATCTGTTATATTTTAATGCTCCTTTTTAATTCAATACATTTCATTCCATTTCCAAAGACATTCCTTAAGGTAGTGAATTAGAATAACTACAAGTTCACTAATAACTTTTCCTGCTAAGTTGTTTTTGAGTCATGAAAGAAAAGGAAAAAGGAAATGAGGATGTATTATGTACATACTATGTGCTTAGTGCTTGAGGCATTGTTAAGTGCTTTACAAATATCATCTCATTTGATCCTCATAACAATACCAGTGAGGTAGGTGCAATTATTATGCTCAAGTTAAAGTACTTGCTCAAGGTCACCAGCTAGAATCGTCTGAGACAGATCTTCCTGACTTTTGGAGCAGAGCTCTATCTACTGTGCCAACAAACTGCCTTGCACAAAGTAATGTACTCATAACTCTTTTTTCTACTAAGACATGGCTGTTCTTATTCTGAGGTAAAACAGTCTGGCCTAGCTGCTGTGAAAAGTATGCATGGAGCTCTGGAGCCCCCATCATGGAGAGAATAAGGTTGGTGGCATCCACAAAATAATAATTTTGATGTTATGCCATATCAATTTTCTGCATCATTTAAGTTGGGGGTGGTAAGAAACACACTGATATTTGGCAGAACCTGTTAATCAAGATTGTTACATTTTTCACAGGGAAAAAAACCATCAAGATACTATAATTATTTTGTTATTTTTTTTCCAGGTGACTCATTTTTTGTTTTGAGGTGGACTTCATTTCTCTGAAGGCTATCTTTTAAAAGTCTATTTATTTTTCTTTTTAAACATTAAACTTCCTTTCTGAAAACTTGCAGCCTTGTGAGACTTATTCTCACAGGCTGTCAGGACAAAGCAAATATGAATAAAGAAGGTCTCAAAAAGCAGTCACATCTTTTTTTATGAGTGTGAAAATATTGTAATGACAAGAAAGGTGGTGAGGAAAAAGGCATAACTTCTTCCTTTCATACTGAAATCTCGACTAATAAGGAAAAGGGGAAAACAAAAGCTAATAGAGTTATGGCTTAAATTTCTTTACAATAAAGTGTTTCTTATTTGCATAATTTTAAGAATTCTGAGTTGAAATTTGAAGTAGATCAACTTTTCTCTTGCCATGTCAGTTTGTTGTTTTTAAATCTTCCATCATATTATGGCAATGGTAACGTGGCAGACATAAAAAACTTGAACATTTCTCTATATGAAGAAAAAAAAAGAAGACACCATCAAAAACTGGGGCATACGACTATATATGGTATGTATATTGCATATTAAGCATGGTAGCTTTAAAACTACCCTGCTTGTCAGTGTCTCTTCTGAACTTCCTTCTGCTTTCTTCTGTATATTTTAAAAAATTATTCAGATATTCTCTTTTTTGTTTCTTCTTTTTTGCAGTTTTATCATCATACCTGCCCTTCCTCTACCTAATGAAAAATAAACTAAAATCTCCCCTTGTAACAATTAAATATGGTTGTGCAAAATAACCACAAATTAACCATGGCTGAAAATAGATGGCTCATTCTACACCTCTACTTCACCACTTTAGGTCAAGGTGAGAAGCAGAAGGGGGAGCATAAATCATGATTAGTCAGTATGATGATCATACGTCTTAAGTTTTATATGCTGTCATCATTGTTTAAATTGTCATCTTCAATCTACTCACTTGGTACAGGTACAGATTCATCCAAGGCCTCCCATATTTTTGTCCTTTTCCTCATTTTTTACAGTGTGATATTTTATCACATTTTTATAATATGACTTGTTTAGCAATCTACATTGTTTCTATGATTTCAACTTTAAATTAAATAAACGATTTGAGTTTTCCCAAAGGAAAAAACAGTCACCATATCATAAACATATGAGACCACGGAAACAATAAAGTATATATATGCTGTTGCTGTTGTTCAGTCATGATCCCATTTGAGATTTTCTTAGCAAAAATATGAGAGTGGTTTGACATTTCTTTTTCTAGCTCATTTTACAGATGAGAAAGCTGAAGCATCCATAGTTAAGTGACTTGTCCAGGGTCACACAGTTTGTGTCTGAGACTGAATTTGAACTCAGGACTTTGTGACTCCATGCCTGATTCTCTATCCATTATGCCATCTAGCTGCCCAAAGAATACCTATACGTTATCACTAATGTTTTAATTTTAACATGCATTTCAATTTTATCTATTGGTGTTTTATTTTTGCATGATATAATATACCATGAAGATGATTTGTCAAAGGTAATGCCATCAAAGCACAAGCCCCAGTAGGTCCTAATAAGTTGGAAAGGCTTGAAGTCAAGTTACAGAGGCCACATGTATGTTCAGAGTCCAAGGACTACGAGAGCTATATTTGGAATGAATGGCTTTCTACTAGTTGATAATGTCACCTACAAGGTAATTAATTTTTTTCATTATTCTACCTCAATTTATAAGGTAAAAAGGGTTGGAATCTGTGAAACTGAATTCCTTAAAAATAAAGGATTCAATCTCCTGTTTAAAAGTTGCCCTTAAGCTGCTAAAAATAGAAAGAACATTTGAGTTTCTCTTTACAGTTTATATTGCATGTTTGGACAATGCCTTTAATTGTTCCCTGACACAAAAAACCCATCTTTTAACACCAAAGTTTTGTTTAGATGATCCTATATCATAAAAAATCATGATGTATTACCATCATTAAAGAACCAAAATTGTGGGAGATAAAAATGACACTGGAGAAATTTGGGATGTATGTTGGATAAGGGTATTTAACATTTACAATGACGATGTAACAGATATAATTCAGGAAATGTATGATAAGAAAAGGAAGTAGCAGGAAATTGAATAATAAGTCTGAATGGAAAAAAAAAGAAGACCTAGAGGAAGATATTACACTTCTTGTTATGGAAAATCTATAAGATAACATGAAAAAGAATCATAAAATTAGAAGCGCTGCTAGGTTGCAATCCATACTTATGTAAGGAGTACCCACATTTGTAAGATCACCTTGGGGAAGGTATTTGACTAGACCTATGCTGTCAACATAGTTTTTCAAACTCCCAAGATGGAAAAACGCTCTACTAATCCTGATAGGCAACTTATTTATAAAGTTTAGTTTCAGAGAATTCCCTAAGAACACTGAAAGGTTAAATAAGTTGCCCAGGTCACCCAGCCAAAATGGTGGACTTAAACCTAGGACTATATAATACTATAGTATTATAATAATAATATTATTATATTCCGTGTATTGGTTCCAAGGCAGAAGAGTGGTAAGGGCTAGGCAATGGGGGTTAAGTGATTTGCCCAGGGTCACATAGCTGGGAAGTGTCTGAGGCCAGATTTGAACCTAGGACCTCCTGTCTTTAGGCCTGGCTCTCAATCCAATGAGCTACCCAGCTGCCCCCTCCTTGAAGTATTTAATAAGAACATTCATTTATGATTTGGGGCTTACAAAGCACATTCTTCATAACAACCAAGTGAAAAAGACACTGAAAGTATTATTAATCCAGTTTCATAAATGAGGAAATTGGGGCTTATGGATCGACCATCACTTAGTAAGTAGAGAAGCTGAGATTGGAACCCAGGGCTCATGCCATATATAGCATTCTTTCTATTACACCACTTTTTCTCCTCATATATCAAACCAGTATATCAAAAATAAAAGCTTAATTATGATTAATTTGAATAATATTTCACATACTTAAAACATCTCAAGGCATTTGCAAAGAATGATAATCAGTGCACAGGAGATAATTAACTTGAAAATACTTGAGAGAGAATTAAAATTCTAGTCCAGAGGCAACTTCATTTTGTCTCATTTGGTAAAAGATAATCCATGTTAAAAGGGTGCATGTAAATTAGAGTGTTTGTGACCTACATAAATGGGGATGGAAACTCATCTAAATAAGCAGACTTTTTCAGTGAAATTGTATTTTTATATTTATCAAGAAGGCATGAAAAATGTTCAAAGAAAACACCAGTACCTAAAATGTCATAAAAATCAAGATGAGATGCTATTCAGGGCAGACGGCCTGCATTTTCTCTTCAGATGTCAAAAGAATGAATTGGCTACAAACATTAGACCATGATATGAGACAAGAAACAAATGTTCATATATTTGTTATACATGTTCATATGTTAATGGGAATCAAAATCACTTAGACTTTGCCACATATTCCAGAAAATCAGAAAGCATATATAAAAGTATTCTTATACATTTATATTTATAGATTCATATGTACTACATTATTTTTTTCATTTAGGGAAATTAAAATATATTACTAAATTGCATAGTGGAATAATTATTTAGAATTAAGCCACAGACATGACTTTTTTCTCACTCTACTATTGAACTTAATTTCTTGAACCCTAATTTCCATCATAAAGATAACTGTACCTTAAATTTATCATGTACAAAATATGAATGTCTATAAAGCCATAAACCAGTAGAATTGAGTTCCTAAATTAGGGGGTTTGGAAGCCTTGGATTCTCTTCTATTCTTCCTCATATCTAAACCCAAATCAGGAGGACACTGATTAGAGTTTTCCCACTATCGGACTACTTTGACCATGGATATTATTCAGCTACCTAGTTTGAGCTACCCACATGGTACTAGAATACAACAACATTCAGTACCCCCCAGAAAGCAGCAACAAGGCAAGCCCTGACTATAACACAGTCTGAAGTTGGAAAAAAAGACTGGACTAAGGACAAAACAAACAAAAACAGTTCTATCACAGAAAGTCTTTGTGGTGACAGCTCATTTAAAACCCAGAAAAACAAATTCCCAAACATCTAAAAACAAAGATTAAAACAAAAATATAGTTTTGGTGCAAATTAAACTAGAATTATCTGAAGAAATGAAGCAAGAGTTTTTTTTTTTTAAAGTGTTTAAAAACATGGTTTCTTTTAAATAAATGAAATGCATGTTAAGAGGAAAAAATTGGAAAGGAAATGAGACCTATGGGTGAAAAAGAAATAGAAAAGAAATTAGGCATGTGACCCAAGAAGTATAAAATCTTGTTCAAACACCAAACTCTCTAACGGTTAGAACTGACCAAATAAATGCTAGTGACTTCATGTTGAAAAGAAATGTCAAAGGAAAGTCAAAAGGCTGGAAAAATGTAGAAGGAAATATAAGATTATTTTATAGCATAAACAATTAACCTATCTAATAGCAAAAAAAAACCAAAACTCTGAATCAAAATTTTTAAAAAATTAAGAATCTTAGGACTACATGAAATCCATAACCAAAAAAAAATGCTAGACACTTAATTTCATGAAATCTCAAAAGAAAAGAGCACAGATCTTTTAAAACTAAAGGACAATGTATAAATAGGAAGGATTCATTGATCACCCCCTGAAAGAAATCCTGTAATGAAAAATCCCAGGAATGTCATAGCAAAAATCCAAGCTACCATGTAAAAGAAAAAAAAATACTATAACCTGTAATACTGTAAAAAGAAAGAGTTCAAGTATTGAAAGGCCACAATCAGGATCACACAAAATTATAACCCTCCACTATGAAGGAACAGATAGATTAGAATATGAAAGTCCAGAAAGCAAAGATTATAGCTTTCATCCAAGACTAACTATAGCCAACAAAACTGAGTGTAATCTTATAGAAGAAACACATATGTTTAATGAAATGAAGGTCTTCCAAGTATTTTTAATAAAAAGAGCTGTTCAAAGAAGCTTGAAGTGCAGATACTGATAGAGATTTAATACTTGAAGAATAAATTTTGAATGTCACTTCCAGAGAATAAATTGAAAAATGGAAACATGAAAAACATAATTTAAATATACATAGTTATATCCCAGATAATGCCTTCTATGATGTGGGGAGCATAAGGAAGGGCTGAGATACTTGTAAATAAATTCTATTATTTTGAAATTAAATTAAATTTTAAAAGTATATATAAATATTACAAAAATAATATTGGATTGTAAGAAATGTTGAAAGGGATAGTTTTAGAAAAATCTAGGAAGACTTATAGGAACTGATACAGAGTGAAATAAATAGAACCAGAAGAAAAAATGATTTAATGACTAAAATATTCTGGAAACTCCCCTGTTTTTGTCTATTTAAAGCTGTCAACTTTTTAAAAAACTTTTTTTTTTCAATTTTTAAAATTTTAAAAAACTTTTAAAAATTTTCTTAAGAAATTTGTCTTGTGTAATGAGCCAGGAAAAGAGTTAAAGCCATAAATCATGAAGTCATATTAACAAAATGCTTTCTTATCTTTCCTGGAGTTCACAGAAAGCCTAGGCAATGATAAAAGAAGAAAATGATGGCAATAAATTGTAGGCCCCTTTAACAAACTCGAAGGACAAGAATAAAAGTTATTGTTAATCCAGAGAAGAAACACTGCATAGAAAATAGACAAAAAAATATAATCCCAAATAGACTAAATTTATGTTTATATTATTATTTTCATATCATAGCATACTCCTAATCTTAAAACATGTCACCTTTCTCATCCCAGGAATTTTCAGAAAATGAAGAATAATGGGAGCAATTATATCCCAGTGTTAAATTCCAGCCACAACCTTTGCTAAATCCTTACAGATTCACGAAACACTGGGGTTGAAAGGGATCTCAATGATTAATCATTCTAATTCCTTCATTTTTATTTATATTTAATTATTTTTTATAATATGTTATTTTCATATTTCATATTCATATTCATATTTCATAACAAATTTCCACATGTTCCCAAAGTTATATGATCCAAATTGTTTCCCTTATTTCCTCCTATCTTCCAGAGCTGGCAAGCAATTCAATCAATAAAATGTATTATCACACAAAACATATTTTCATATTATTCATTTTTGAAACCATAAGTGGTTTATTGTTTCACATTTTTTACATCCTTCACATTTTTTCATAAGGTTTCTTGATATTTTTGACCTTTTGTTCTTCTAGAATAATTTTGTTATTTTTTCCAGTTCTATAAAATGAATTGTTTGGTAGTTTGATTAGTATGATTCTGAATTAGTAAATTAATTTAGGTAGCATAGTTATTTTTATTATATTAGCTCAACCTATTCACGAGCAATTAATATTTTTCCAATTGTTTAGATCTAACTTTATTTGTGTGAAAAGTGTTTTGTAATGGTGTTCATATAATTTTTGTTTGTCTTGGCAAATAGATTCCAAAGTATTTTATATTGTCTGGAGTGATTTTAAATGGAGTTTCTCTTTCTAACTCTTGCTGCTAAGCTATGGGTTTGTTTTGTATTCTGTACTTTTGCTACAGTTAGTAATTATTTCAATTAGTTTTTTAGTTAATTTTCTAGTTAATTTAGTTAATTTTCTAATACCATCATATCCGCAAAGAGTGATAGTTTAGTTTCCTTGTTGCCTACTCTAATACCTCCAATTTCTTTTTCTTCTCAGATTGCTAAAGGTAGCATTCCTCTTCATTTTTAGATGAGGAAACTAAGGTCTGAAGAGGTGAAATTACTTTTCCAGTGTCACAAAATGGGAAGGAAAATATGGAAAATACAATAATCTGAGTCTCAACTCCACCCCAGTGTGCTGTACCCACCTGCAACCACCCTAAATTGCTAAGAGGAAGTCAAACAAATAACATTAATATCCTGTCTTGAAAGGACTTTGCCACTAGCAAAGGGCATTTACCCTGCTAGGAATAAAAAATGTTGATTTTTGGAAAAAAGAACATAGAAGGAAGATTCTGTATGAAAATGGAGTTCTAATAATGTATCTCCACTATATGTTGAACTGTTCAAAAGTCATTTTTATAAAGATGAGTAATATCTTAGAAAAGAAATGTTAGACTAAGGTCATTCAATGCATAGTTTAACCTTTATTGAAGGGAAAGGAAAACAAAAGAATTACAGAACTTTAAAAGAAGGAGAAATTTAGGATTAACCAATCCTTTTCCAATATCAACAGCACACAATATTCCAGTATGCTTTCATAGTTTGGCAACAATGACTTGCTTTGATTTTAGGTTTAAAAAATTAATAGGATATATGTATAAAATTATAATGTAGAAAATAAGGCCATAGTAATTAGTCAGTCTTTATTGATTAATCAGTCAAGACGTATGTAAAATATCTATTGTGTGTAAGACACTGTTAGTTCCTGGGAGAATAAAGAGAAAAATGAAAAAGTCCCTGCCTTCAAGGAATTTATATTCTACTAGAGGAAAACAACATGTGTACTGATAAGTACACAATGTAAATGAAGTAATTTCAGGAGTCTGTACAGTTACTAGGGAAGAGGTCAGGAAAAACCTCAAACAGAAAGCTGCTACTGAGCTGAACTATGAAGAAAGTTAGAAGTTCTAAGAGGTACAAGTGAAGAGGGAGTGCAATCCAATGTGATGATAGAAATCACTCCCTAAGTTTGTCCTACCCCACCCCCAAACCCCTGTCCCCCTCTGATGGCGCTGGAGGCTAAGCAGCTTGGTGTACTTCGCATTTCGGCTTAGGGTATTTTTCTAGATGGGTGAGATTTTCTGTCCCCTTCCTACATTTCTTTTTTTTCCTATATCTCCACTTTTTATTTTTTTATTCATAAATTTTTATTAAAATTACATTGTTAGGAGCAACTAACAGACTCCTGACTTGAGAGTTGATTTTATAAGGGTGACCACAATATTTAATTAATATTATATTTAATAATTTTGCTTTCATTTATTATACCAGGCAAAGAAGGTCCAGGACAGAATTTTTGGGAAAAGATATAGATTTCAATTTTGAAGTTATTTCAGTAATTCATGCAAGACATAATGATGAAAGAAAATGGATGCGAGAAATATTGTGGAGGCAGAATTCACAAAACTTGGCAACTAATTGGAAATGGTAAGGGGAGGAAGAGTGAAAAACTGTAAGATGACTGAGCATGGTTGGCTAGAAAGAGTAGTCTCCTTAAAATAAACAGGGAAGTTAAGAAAAGGAAATGTTTGGGGGGAAATAATTTCTTTTCTTTTAGACATATTAAGTTTATGACAGAAGAGAAGAGAAGAAAACCAAGAACTGAGCATTGGCGTATTCTCACTGTTAGGGGGCAAGACAAATTAGGATCTAACAAAGGAGATGAGAAGAACTGTCCAGACAGGTAGAAGAAAAACCACAAGACAGCAGTGTTTCAAAAACACAACACAATATAATAGGAACTGATGGTTAAAGTGGCAAATGATGGAGACAGATCAAGAAGTGCCAGAGGATTGATTTTGGAATGATATTTTATTTTACCAATTACATCTAATAACAATTTTCCACATAAATTTTCTGAAGTTATATGATCCAAATGGTCTCCCTTCTCTCTCCCTTCCTGGAGATGGTAAACAATTTGATCTGGGTTATATATGTATTATTATGCAAACATATCTCCACATTGCTCATTTTTGTAAGGGAATACTTATATAAAACTCAACCCCCCCCCCCCCAAATAAAAACCCAAATAAACTGAAGTGAGAAGAAGTATGCTTTGAATTGCATTCTAACTACAGTTCTTTCTCTGGAGGTCATAGTATTCAAAAGACCTTTAGAATTTTCCTGGATCATTGTATTGCAGTTGATCATTCCACAATATTGCTGTTGTGTACAGCTTCTGCTTATTTCACTCTGCATCAGTTCCTGTAGGTCTTTCCAGCTCTTTCTGAAATCATCCTGCTTATCATTTCTAGTTCCAAATTGCCCTCCAGAATGGTTGGATCAGTTCACAAATCTACCAACAATGCATTAGTGTCCCAATTTTGCCACATCCCTTCCAACATTTATGTCCTATTGGCCAGTCTGATAGGTGTGAGGTAGTACCTTAGAGTTGTTCTAATTTGCTTTTCTTTAATCAAGAGTTATTTAGAACATTTTTTCATATGATTATTGAGAGCTTTGATTTCTTCATCTGAAAACTGCTTTGACCATTGCTCAAGTGGAGAATGGATTGGATTCTTATAAATTTAACTTATACTTGAGAAATAAGATCTTAATCAGAGAAATTTGTTATAAATTTTCCCCACAGTTTGTTTTTTCCCTTCTAATTTTGGATACATTGATTTTGATTGCACAAAACCTTTTTAAATTTAATGTAGTCAAAATTATTCATTTTATATCTTCTAATGTTCTCTCTCTTGTTTGTTCATGAATTCTTCCCTTTCCCATAAATCTGATGGGTAAACTATTCTACGTTCTCCTAATTTACTTAGGTATCATCTTTTATCTAAATCATATACCCATTTTGACCTTATCTTGGTATAGAATGTGAGTTATTGGTTTATACCTAGTTTCTCCCATACTGGTTTCCTGTTTTTCCCAGTGGTTTTTGTCAAATAGTGAGTTTCTATCCCAAAAGTTGGGATCTCTGTGTTTATCAAATACTAGATTGCTAAGATCATTTATACATGTATGTTGTACATAGAATCTATTCCTTTGATTGAATATTCTAAGATTTAAGATCAAATATTTTAAGATCTGGCACTTGTAGGGCACTGCCTTTCACATTTTTTATTTTCATTAATTCTCTTGATCTTTTTCTTCCAGATGAATTTTATCATTTTTTCTAGTTCTATAAAATAGTTTCTTGATAATTTGATATGACACCAAATAAGTAAATTAATTTAGGTAGAATAAGGAAATTAACTTGGGTAGAATTATCATATTTATCACATTAGCTTGGTCTATCCAGGAGCAACTAATGCTTTTCTAGGTGTTTTGATCTAACTTTATTTGTGTGAAAAAAATGTTTTTTAATTGTGTTCATATAATTCCAGTATTCATCATGGTAAATAGTTCCAAATATTTCATATTTTCTATGGTTACATGGAATATCTCTAACTCTTTCTGTTAGACTTTATTGATAATATATAGAAATGCTGATGATTTACGTGGGTTTATTTTGTATCCTACAACTTTGCTAAAGCTTTAATTATTTCAACTAGTTTTTTAGTTCATTTTCTAGGATTCTCTAAGTATAGCATCATATCTTCAAGGAAAAAATAGTTTAGTTTTCTCATTGCCTACTTTAACTCAATTCTTTTTCTTCTCATTGCTATAGCTAACATTTCTTGAACAATATTAAATAATAGTGGTGATAATGGGCATCCTTGCTTCTTCCCTGATCTTACCAGGTAGGTTTCTAACTTATCCCCTTTGCAGATGATACTTACTAATGGTTTTAGATAGATCTTACTCATCATTTTAAGGAAAGGCCCATTTATTCCTATGCTCTCTAGTATTTTTTAATAGGAATGGGTATTGTATTTTTGAGGGAGACTTTTCTGCATCTATTGAGATAATCATGATTTCTGTTAGTTTTGCTATTGATATGGTCAATTATGCTGATAGTTTTCCTAATATTACACCAATTTTGTATTTCTGATATAAATCTCCTTTGTCATAGTGAATGATCCTTGTGATATAGTGCTATAGTTTCTGTGCTATTGTTTTATTTTAGATTTTTGTATTGATACCCATTAAGGAAATTAGTCTGTAATTTTATTTTTTTGTTTTTGCTCTTCCTAGCTTAAGTATCTGCACCATATTTTTGTCATAAAAAAGAATTTGGTGGGTCTTTTTCGTTAACTATTTTACCAAAGAGTTTATATAAGCATTGGGATTGACTACTTAAATATTTGATAGAATTCATTGTGAATTCGTCTGGGTCAGGGAATTTTGTCAATTAAGAAGTCACCAGAAATTCTGAGAAAAGTAGTATCAATTGGATCATATGATCAGAAACCAGAATGCACAAGGTAGAGAGGTATCTGAGAAGAAAAGAAGAATGGGCATAAATGGTTAGGAGTTTGCCTATTAGGGCTACTAAATAATAGCAGCTTCTTATAACCTTCAGGATCAAATAGAAATATCTCTATTTGGTATTCAAAACCTCCCATACCCTTCCAGTCTTCTGAACTTTATTCATCCCCATTTGTAGGGATGGATCCAGTGGGATCCAGTAAATAACTTCTGTGCTATTTCTATAATAAGATACCCCAAATCCTATCTCTAAGTTATAATTGACTGCCCCATTGCCTAGAAGTCTCTCCTCTTTTTTTAAAGGCTACCTTCAAGTACCAGTTAAAACCCTACCTACTTCAAAAAGCTTTTCCTGATCCCTCTTAATGATGGTGCTTTACACTGTGGTGCTACCTCTCAATAAACCCTGGATATATCTTGTGTGCACATAGTCATTTACATGTTCTGTCAGTTGTTTCAGGAATGTTAAACCCTTTTGGAGTTTTCCTAGCAAAGATATTAGAGTGATTTGCCATTGGCTTTGCCAGCTCATTTTATAGATGAGGAAACTGAGGTAAAATGAGTTATGTGACTGGCCCAGGGACACACAGATAGTAAATATCTGAAGTCAAATTTGAATTCAGTTCTTCCTGACTTCAGGCCTGGTATACTATATACTGTGCCATCTAGCTTCCTTGTTAACATACTACTTTCTCTTACTAGACTCTGAGCTCTTTGAGAGCAGGGACTTGTCTTTGCCTTTCTTATACCCAAAAGTTAACAAAATGCCTTATACACAATAGATCCTTAGTAAATATGTACTGGTAGATATTTAAGCATTTTACAAAGATAGGTAGTCATACTTTACCCATGTCGTGGTTTGTTTCAACCTACTTCATTATTTTAATCTTGCAAGATTGTTTCTATCCTTAGCAACTATATACTGATGATGCCTCTATTGGCAGCAAGCTTTGAATTTTTTTTCCATAAAACACTAGATTTTCCCTGATCCTCTTGTATCATTATGCAATCTGACTGGTACAATCTGTTCTTCTCAAAAAGAGCCACACTAACTGGTCTACCTGTGGATGAAACTTGATGACCTTGGTAGGACGAGTGCCTTTCTCTAACCCAACATAATTAAGCCACTAGCGACATTATTTGTACACTGAAACTAAAGGATTTTTTTAAAACTTTATGCAACATCACTTAGCAATTCTCTAACTTTAGGCTCACAATGAAATTTAATCCCCAGCTTCTCTGATGAATTTGAAATGAAAGGAAAGGACCTGTTTGACTCAAAGAATTGCAAGCATTAAGTAGAGCATATACCTGAAGCTTTTTTAAAATTTTAAGTACTATCAGTCTTTTCATTTTGAAAAGAACCCTATGTATCACTTTGTTCCGAGGGCTATCAGCCTAGGGCTGCCAGACTAAGACCTTCATTGTACAGATGAGGAAATTGGGTCTCAGGAAAGTTAAGTGAGCTGCCCAAGATAATATAGGTAGATATAAGTTGAAGAATACAGGTCTGAAATACAAATCTTTTGACTTAAAGGCAGTATACATTACATACTGCCTTTGGTCAAAGTGCCTTTTGCTGAACTGATGTTTTATTTTTGTTTTGTATTGTTTTGTTTTGTATATAGTTTTATTTTTACATTCTGTTAAAATTTTTTGTCAATTACATGTAGAAACAATTTTTAATAATTGTTTTCTGATATTTTGGCCTCCAAATTCTCTCTCTCTTCTGTTTTCTCTCCCCAAAATGGCAAATATTATATATAGTTATGTTTGTGCATGTTCTCTCTATTTTTAGAATGTAAGCTGTTTATGGGCAGGGATTATTTGTGTCTCTATAATACTGCTTAAAAATACATTTTAATAAAATAAATCAACCATATATTAATTACCTACTATATTTTTAGCACTATTCTAGATTCTGACTAAAAATACAAAGAATTAAACAATTACAATTTACAAAACATTCTAATGAGAGAGAAACATCACTAATTACTACATGCTGAGAACAAGCTTTATTCAGCATTTTATTAGTCCTTAAGAGAAAAACTACAGTTAACTTAGAAAATTATTTTAAATCTTTTCTATTTTTCTACTCTCCTTTAAAAATGGTGGCTACCAGATGCTATCATTTGTATTTGTAGACTTAGAAACTAAGAGGAAAGCCATGTGGGAGGGTTAGGAAAGGAAATCTAGAACTCCACTTCCTCATTTGTTGAGGCAATAGTTGCATAGCTAGTTCCAAAGTAAAAATGGACTCTGAATATCTCTGTCTCACATAAAGTATAACAATATATTGTGAATTATCCACTAAAATAATTTTTTACTGCCTTTTGATGCCTTTCCTGGTTAATAAAGGTCAAATAGTAATAATCTCCATTATTCTATCTGAAAGAGTTGTTTTGAGAGATGAGTGAATAGACTTGGTACTAAAAGTCCTTGCTAAAATTCAAAGGCAGTAAATAAAAGTATTGGTGAAGATCCAAGAAATTATTTTCATATTCCCAGGAAGATTATTGGCCTAAATAAGAACTATTGTTCTTGAAAAAATCATCTATCATGCTAAGGGAGATATTACAATGATAGCTGAAAGCCAGCTAGGTGGTATAGTGGATAGAGAGAGACCTAGAATAAAAAAGACTTGAGTTCAAATCCAGACTTGGGCACTTCAATGGCTGTGACCCTTGGCAAGTCACTTAACCCCTATTTGCCTCAATTTCCTCAAATGTAAAACTTGAATACTAGCACCTATCTCTCAAGGTTGTTATTAAAATAGGGAATATTTACAAAGCTCTTGGCAAACTATCAAGTGCTATATAAATGTTATTTATTTATTACTATGAAATAAAAAAAGAGTCAGTGTTTCAAAGTATATTTTGTTCATACTGTATGATGTTTTTCATGCATGTTTCCACATAGTGTCATCCTCTTAATGGATCATTTAACCTTTTATTAATTTTAAGTGATTACTAAAACAATGCTATGTTTGTTTTTATTATGACATTGTTTATTTGATCTATTGGAATATTTTATAATAGGAAGAGCTTTTCTTAGAATATATTCTCAATAAAATTTTCTGTGAATCTGATATGGTACAACTGGAAAGTCATATTTTAAGCATAATTTTAGTATTATAAAATCTTCATCTAGTGGCTTATGGTTGTCTCACTTATTCCAAATAAAAAAATGTTTGCTCCTTGGCTTATATTCATATTCTTCCTTCTAACTAGTATTTTTGCTTATAGTTTATAGGTTTTTTTTTATTTTGTTACGACTTGGTTCTCAAATGGTACCAGAAATTATCCTATATCACAGGACAGTAGTTTTCAAACTTTTTTGTGAATAAGGGCTCCATTTATAATACCAAAAAAAAAATTTGAGCATCTAATATAGCAACATTTTAATTCAGAATTCATACTTCCCAGAAACTAAGGGAAAATCAAAATGACAATGATAGGTATTAGTATGGGTTCCAGGAATACTGCAAACATTTAATAAATGTTTGTTGATTCATCTTACCGTGAAATATTTTTGGGAAACCATTAACTTGGGATGTTTTTCCAAGAAAAGATAATAATATTTTTCTTCTTGCTTCATTCCTGTACTTCCTCTTTCTTAACACAGGCACAGAACTGCCTCCTCTCTTTCCCCTATTCTTTTTTAAACTCTTACATTTTGTCTTAGAATAAATCCAAAGTATAGGTTCCAAGGTAGAAGAGTGGTAAGGGCTAGGTAACTGGGGTTAAAATTACTTGCTCAACATCACCCAGGTGTCTGAGGCCAGATTTGAAACCATGACCTCTATCTTGGGTCCTGGTTCACTATCCACTGACCTAGCTAGCTACTTCAGCCTTTCTACTATTCTTCCTATAGTATCATATGCTACCCTGAAATGTTCTTAATTATGTAGCAGAGGTAGATTGAGGAGGAAGATTCTGGTGTCTCTTTCCCCAAAGATCCTGAAAGCTAAGAGAGATTACTTTCTAGAAGAAACTGTTTATATTGAGTTCTGCTTTAAGGTGGAAGGCAAGATAATGAATTTGGGATGTCCTATACTCTTAGGAAATCTAGAATTTTAAATTAAATTTCTTTCTAATTATTACTAGACATGTAGTTGATTTTCATTTGTCAAGTCATTTTGATGAAAGTTGTTAAAAATAATGAAGTACCTATCAGACTTACCTCATTAATTCTCTCAAAGTCTTCTGAAGGAGGTTGAAGTTATGCTTTTTTTTTTTTAATAAAGCAAGGGAAATAGATAGCTGTATCAAATAATTTTCCCGCCCTACCAGGTTTTCTGACTTTAAAGCTAGGATCTGTCTTCTAAATCAACTTGACTTTCAAATAAGACACTGAGGAAACAAGTAAATGATATAGATTGAAAATATCAGGAACATTACCAAATCTAATAAGGGTAAACAAAGCAAAGCAATATATAGTATTATATTGTTATGTTATATTATTATATTATAGCATAGCATAGTATATTATATCATATATACATATATATATTTAAAAAGCTCAACACAGATTCTAAAAAAAACATTATTATCCTCCTTTTCCCTAAGAAAACCCAATTTCTTACTCTTTCCAAATTGGCCCTTTAATTTCCCTCAAATTTCCCATGCAATGGAAAGACTGGGAATTTGATGGGCCAGGGGTTCTAAATCTGTCCCTGACCCTTTTGCATACTACTCATGTGAAGCTAGGCAAATTGTTTTCATTCTCTTTCTCTCTCTTCTTTCCCTCTCTCTCTCAGCTTATAAGACAAAGACTACATGATCCTTAAATTCCTTCTAATACTATATCCTATAATTTAAATGATGAAAACAGTAGTTATTGTAAAAGGGATTACCTTTATCCTTCCCCTAAAAAGTCTTTAGAAAATGAAAATTTAAAGATCAGTATGATAAGAGCTCATAGATGTTGATAACATTATCAAGAGGGAAACTCATCAATGTACTTAATAATTGAATGTATGTATTCATTCAACAAGTATTTATTGAATACCTATGCCACTGTGCCTAGAATTCTCTCTCCTTTTCTCCTCCTAATTTCTCTGGTTTCTTCAAGTCTCAGTTAAAAGACCCATCTTCTGCAAGAAGACTGAGGGGGATAAAAAAGAAATAAAAAACATAGACCCAGGAATTCTAAATCTACTTAAATCTATAGTGCCCCTTGTTATTCTAGCTTCCAAGAATATATAAATCTAGGAATAAAAGTTCTTTTGTCTGGAAAGAACTATTTGGCTTACTGTGGCCAACATAAAAACTATTAAGAGATATGATGAAAAGCCTGCGGGAGGAGGAGTTTGAACAAGATTGCTCCATGGTGAATTGGATATCTTCTACCTCCTTCTAGATTAAGAGGGCAGGCATTTACACTAAATCACTGTATATAAGCTTATAGTGGACTAATACTCCCATATCTTCTCTATATGTCCAACTACCTATCCATTACCACCCCCCACTTAATGCTTATACAAATTAACTCAATTATAAGAACTTATATTTGTCTTTATTAAATATCATTTTAGAAGATGTAGCCAAATATTTTAGAATACTTAGAACAAGCAGTAGACAAATACTTATTAAGAGTCTTTTATGAGCAAGTAGACACTGGGGAAAAGATCTTTCTGGTGGTCACCACACACAACTTAAAAGCCATTACCCAACAAATAGGTGGTTAAAGGATACAAATAATTTTCAAAAGAATTAGAAACTATGAAAAATCATATGAATGAATAATAAGAGAAATGCCAAAACAACTTTGAGGTTTCATATCATGCCATAAAAACTGACAAAGATGAAAACATGGGAAGAGTCAATCATGAAATAGTTGTAGAAAATAGGAACATTATCCTGTTGATGATAGAGCTATGATCAGTACAATTATTATGGAAAGCAATTTAGAATTGTGTAAGTAAAATGACTAAAATGTCCATATCAAGCATGGAGATTCCACAAATGGGCTAATGCCCCCAAAGAAGTCATTGAAAAGGAAAATATAGCTATATACACCAAAATATTTGTACCAGCATTTTCTACATGCATGTGTGTATGTGTGTGTGTGGGGGGGGTAGCAAAGAACTGGAAGCAAAATAGATGCTCAACAATTGAAGGATAGATTTTTGCTTAAATGTGTTTTGATTAAATTGTGCACACAAAGAGCAAGCTGAGCAGATCTTATGTTCCTATTTTTAGGGTTACATGGTGTTCTGTGCTATTTTCTGGAGAATGGACAGGTATTGCAGGAGCTAACACACTAGAATCAGGAAAACTCAACATTTGTTCCTGTTCCTCATTCTCTAATTCCTTATTAATTTCTCCTTTATTAATTTGCCATATTTTTCAAATCTTTGTCATTTTCATTAGTTCTTATTTCATTGCCCATAATTCCTAGTCCATTTTCTCCATATACTAGATCTTTAACTGCACAATCCTTGACAAACCTTTATAATGAAGTTGCATCTTTTTGCATATGGAGTTTTTGGGGATTCCCACAGCTACCTGGGAATACTTTAGAGGAGCACCTGTTTTTATATAGTCTTGCATGGCATTCATGCCTGAGGCTTGTTATGAATTATGGTAGCATCCAGTATCAAAATAATTTCAGTAGTTTGGTCTCCCATACTGGAATGCATTATTAAACCCATTACTGAATCTGTTGTTAAACCCATAATTTCCATATCCATTTTGCCTGAATTCATTAAAGGGATAAAACCTATTGTCTCAGTTTCTTCTGAAGTTTGTCCAAAGAATTGTCCCCTAAATCTGCAGTCTATCATGAGATGACTGTCACAAAGATAACATCTTGGGGTCTGTCTGTATTGTCTGGGGTAGTAGTTATTTCTGGGTTGTCTATAAGTTCTTAGTGCAGCTACTATTTTTCCTGCACTTCATTGGATTTCAGTTTTTGTTTAAGCTCTCTGATTTCTTTGGATAGATTAGCAATTATATAGGTTTTCTCTTCTTATTGCCTATCTTTCTCATTTTGGAAAATATAATTAGCAATCCTCTGAATTTCATCAATATCCATATCAAATCAATTTGGACAATTACTCCAAAAATAATTATGGCTCCAGTGCATACATTTTTCACAAACTGGCTGAGAATGTGATTTACGTTTTCCTCTGTCAAAATATCCAACCCAACCCATTTTTCGGCACAGTCAAAGAAAGTGGATGGAGTCTCTTCCACTTCCTGCTTCAGGCACTCAAATTTAAACCAGGTTACTGGGTGTCTGTAATTTTGCTTCATAGTTTCAATTATTGCCTCCCTGGCTGTAATTAAGTCTCTGTACCCTGCAAACAAATTAGCTTTCCACCCAGGATCCTTCCTTGGTCAATTAGCAATTTGAGAATTCCTATTAGTGTCCTCTATAATCTGTTGTTTCTCCCTCTTTGTAAATAATTCCTCCATAAGGATGTCAAAGTCTAAATAAGGAGGACTGTAAAGCTTAACTAAGCACTTGAAGTGCTTTACAACTCCTATTGGTTCTTCTACATATTTGGGTGAATTTTTCTTAAAACTGTCAATATCAGCTTGTGTAAACCTTTTGTGGCATATGATATTCAGTACACCATTCTGTAGGGATACTATGGGTACATATGAAATATATGAGATGGTGTGCTTTCTAATGCTTCAGTTACAATTTCTAATTTAGTTGGTTTATCTGATTTAGTTGAACCTGTAATCAAGTTGCTTTATATTTTTTACTTTCTACCATTGTCCAATTAACTTTGAGTAATTTCTCATATTGACTTTCCATTCCATCTAGTTTAGTCTCTAGATAACTTTTAACATTAAATCATTCTTTATAGTAGCTTGCTTGATATTTGCTTTTAAATATTTTTAAAATGACTGCCAAAATCCAATCATCATGTAAAAGCACAAGAAAAACAATACTAGCACAGGGACATAAGAGATTAGTTCCTGGAGTGTCAATGAGAATAATGACATTAGAAAGTCATAGGCAAGTGAATTTTCTATATATTCCAGTATAATAGAGAAAAGGATATTTGGCAGAAAAGCCATATGTAACAGAAAAGGCCCCATGGTGATTTTATGCAGCTAATTCAACAGCTTTTCTGAGAGCACAAAGCCTTTCAGTCAAGTTGACTGAGTGATGGGTTTTGAAACCAACTAGAGTTCAGCTTACTGTTACTATAGTTCACATTGAAACTGTCGAGTTCTAGGACTTACGGGCTAGGAAGGCTACAGAGTAGTAGCAAGGGGCTCTTTCTCCTTACCATCAACCAATACAAAAAATCTCAAAAGCAAATCAGAAAATCAAGACAATTCTACTGTAGGGCATGGACATGAAGGTAGGCAGGGTTTGGGCATTTCTACGTTATAAGGGGATAAAATTACTCATACAAAAGTGTGAACTGATCACCCTCCCCCACTACACGTACCACATCAGAGTCAGAGCAAGAACACCAGAATCAGAGTGAGTGCTGAGCATTTGCTAGGTTCAGGAGGGAGGGGTGGCTGAGAACACCAAAAACCTACCCCTGAGAGCAGCAAGACTTAGGACCCCAGGAGGTTGAGAAACACAGAGCTTGGGAGCAGAGACAGGGCAGAGAGGGGCTGCCCACAGCAGAGGCCACAGAGACTCAAAAAACAGCCTCAGCAAAAATGGTGCTGAAGCTCAATATACTGAAAACTGCCTTCCCTCCTCACTCATAATTCTGGCTGGGAAGGGAAGAAAAAAATTAACATCGCAATTGCCAACACTCAAGAACTACAACCTATAACTGGCAAAAAAAAATTTAGGAAAAGCCTTTGACTGGATAATTTCTACTTAGAGAAACAACAAAGTATAGAGGAAACAGCAAAGGATGAAAACAAGCAAACACATCCAAACTTTCCGAAAAAAAAAAATGGAAATTGGTCACAAGATATAAAAGAAATCAGGCTGGAATTTGATAACCAAGTTTAAAAGATAGGAGTTACTTGGCAACAAAAGTGAGAATATTTCAAACAGAAAATAACAGTCTAAAAGAAAGAATCTCCCACTTGGAAAAAGAAGCCCACAATTCAAATTAAATGATAAGCAAATTGAAGACCAGAAATGATGAGCTGAAGTCATGAAAAGCAGGATAGAACAAACAGAAAATGAAAATCTTAAAAAAGCTGAAAATCAGGCTTCAAAGTCTAGAACTGGGAAAGCAGAAGCTAATGATCTCACAAGAGAGCAAGAATCAATAAAGCAAAGTCAAAAGACTGAAAAAATAGAAGATAACATGAAATATCTCATTGAGAAAACGAATGATTTGGAAAATGATCAAGAAGAGATAACTTGAGAATCATAGGTCTACCTGAAAACCCAGAAATAAACAGAAACCTTGAAATACCACTAGAAATTATCCAAGAAAAGTGCCTGGATGTTTTTGAACAGGAGGCAAAATAGACATTGAAAGAGCCCATAGATCTCACTCTACACTAAATCCTCAAAAGACAACCCCCAGGAATATTATTGCCAAATTCAAGAGCTTTAAAGCCAAGGAGAAAATTTCATAAGAAGCCAGAAAGTGCCAATTCAGATATCAAGGAGCACCAATCAGGATTACACAGGATCTGGCAGCCTCCACACTGAAGAAACGCAAGTCTTAGAATATGATATTCAGAAATGCAAGAGAATTGGATCTATGACCAAGGTTCACCTATCTGACTATGTACTTCCAGGGGAAACTATAGGCATTTTAAAAAATAGAAAATTTCCAAAAATTGATGTCCAAATACAAAACTCTAGAGAAATATGAAAAGATGAACATGAGAGGAGGGGGAAAAGTTTTATGGGCCTCAGTAAGGTCAAATTGTTTATATTCCTATATGGAAAAATGATACTTGTAACTCTCAAAAGCTGTATTCACTATCATAGTAGTTAGAAGAATTAACCATAGGTAGAGGTTGGGGTACTAAGTGGTTTAAGATGATATGTAATTAAAAAAAAAAAAGATGATATGTAAAAAGAAAGACAGAAAGAAAACTGGGATTAATAGAATGACAAAAAGAGAAACTAGAAGGAATAAGAAAAATGATAATTATGCCACATAAAGAAGCTCACGTGAGGGGGAGGGGAAGAATACAATTATAAGAAGGAGAGGAAGAGAGTGCTAACAAATAATACTTAAACCTTACTCTCAGAGGAATAGTTTCTGAAAGGGAAGAGCCATTGGAGTCTCGAATTCTATCTTACCCTTCAGGGAAGTTGAGTGGGAAAAACCAAGGGAGGGAGTTGGTCGAAGAGTACCAAAAGGGAGGGAAAGAGAGGAGGGAGGGAATTTAATAGACCCCCCCCCAAATAAGAGGGGAATTAGAAGGGAGGGGGAAGGAAGGAGAAGTAAAATAAGGGTGGGGATTAGAGGGATTGATTAAAAGCAAAACACTGGCATAGAATGCAATAGTGAAAGAAGGCCAGTACTAGAAGAGGAAATCAAAATGATAGGGAATATACAGATTGTAATCATAACTCTGAATGTGAATGGGATGAAATCACCCATAAAACAGAAGCAAATAGCAAACTGGATTAAAAACAGAAATCCTGCCATATGTTGCCTACAAGAAACATACATGAGGAAGGTAGACATGCACAGGGTAAAGGTAAAAGGCTAGATGAAAATTTATTAGGAATCAACCGAGAAGAAGAAGGCAGGAGGTGAAATCATGATATCTGACAAAGTCAAAGTAAAAATAGATCTGATTAAAAGAGATAGGGATGGAAATTACATCCTGATATATATATATATATATATATATATATATATATATATATAGCATATGTGTGTGTCTGTATATATATATATATATATATAGCATATGTGTGTGTCTGTATATATATATATATATATATATACACACATATATATAGTATATGTAGTATGGGCAAGGAGAAAATATCAATACTCAACATGTATGCACCAAATGGTATAGTAATCAAATTTTTAAAGGAGAATCTATTAAGGAGGAAGTAGAGAGTAAAACTATAGTAGTGGGAGACTTGAATCTACCTCTATCAGATCTAGATAAATCAAACCAAAAAATTATCATGAAAGAGGTAAGAGATGTGAATGAAATCTCAGAAAAATTGAAGTTAATAGATATATGGAGAAAAATAAATAGGGACATAAAGGAATACCCCTTCTTTTCAGCAGCACATGGTACATTCACAAAGACTGACCATTTACTAGGGCAAAAAAAAAGGCAAAAAAATACTTTTATAGCAAAAATGATAAATGTAAGCTTTTCAGATCATAATGCAATAAAATAATATTTAGCAATTATTAGTTGGGAATTAAATAATATGACTCTCCAAAATCAATTAAAGAACAAATCATAGAAACAATTTCATTGAAGAAAACATAATTTCATTGAAGAGAATGACAATGATGAGACATACTTTCAAAATCTATGGAATGCAACCAAAGCATGGGGAAACTTATAACCTTGAGTGCATATATTAACAAATTAGGGAGGGCAGAGATCAATGAATTCGGCATGCAAATTAAAAAACTAGAAAGTGAACAAATCAAAAATCCCCAAATGAAATCTAAATGAGAAATCCTAAAACTTGAAGGAGAAATTAATAAAATCAAAAGTGAAGGAACTATTGAATTAATAAGTAGGACTAGAATCAGGTGCTTTGAAAAAACAAATAAAGAACAACTAATCCCAATACTATAGAAATGATTTGACATAATAAGCAAAAACATTCTACCAAATTCCTTTGATGACACAAATATGGTGCCAAAAGCCAGATAGGTCAAAAACAGAGAGAGAAAACTATAGACCAATCTCCTTAAGGAATCCAGATTCAAAAATTGTAAACAGAATACAAGCAAAAAAACTCCAGCAAGTAATTACGACGGTTGTTCATTATGATCAGGTGGGATTATAACAGGAATGCAAAGATGGTTCAATTTTAAGAAAACCATTTATACAATTGACCATATCAAAAAGAAAACCAACAAAAAGCACATGATTATCTCAATAGATGCAGAAAAAGCCTTTGACAAAATATAATACTCATTCCTACTGAAAACACTAGAAATGTAGGAATAGAAGGGCCTTTCCTAAAAATAATAAACAATATACATCTAAATTCAGCAGAAAGCATCATCTGCATTGGAATTAAATTAGAAGCCTTCCCAATAAGATCAGGAGTGAAACAAGGAGGCCTATTATTACTTCTATTATTTAACATTGTACTAGAAACACTAGCAGTAGCAATTAGAGAAGAAAAATAAACTGAAGGTATTAAAATAGGCAGTGAGGAGGCCAAGCTTTCACTCTTTGCAGATAATATAATGGTCTACTTAAAGAATCCTAGAGAATAAACTTAAAAGCTAGTGGAAATAATCAACAACTTTAGCAAGGTTGCAGGATACAAAATAAACCCACATTAATCATCAGCATTTCTATACATTTCCAACATATCCCAGCAGCAAGAGAAATTTCATTTAAAATCACCCTAGAAAATAAAAAATATTTAGGAATCTATTTGCCAAGACAAACACAAGAATCATATCACAACTACAAAACACTTTTCACACAATTAAAACTAGGTCTAAGTAATTGGAAAAATATTAATTGCTCATGGGTAGAATGAGCTAACATAATAAAAACAACAATCCAACCCAAATTAATTTATTTATTTAGTGCCATATGTATCAAACTACCAAGAAATTTTTTTTTTACTGAATTAGAAAAAACTATGACAAAGTTCATTTGAAAGAACAAAAGATTGAGAATATCAAGGGAAATAATGGGGGGAAAAATGTGAAGTATGGGGGCCTAGAAGTACCAGATCTTAAAGTGTACTCTAAAGCAGTGGTCATCAAAACAATATAGTGTTGGTTAAGAAACAGAAGAGACGATCAATGTATGAGACTTGGGGTAAATGACCTCAGAAAGGCAGTCTATGATAAACACAAAGAGCCCAGCTTTTGAGACAAAAATCCACTTTTTACCAAAATATGCTGGGAAAATTGGAAAACAATTTGGGAGAGATTAGGTTTAGATCAACATCTCACACCCTACACCAAGATAAATTCAGAATGAGTGAATGACTTGAATATAAAGGAGTAAATTAGGTGAACATAGAAAAGCATACCTGTTAGATCTTTGGGAAAGGAAAAATTTTAAGACCAAGTAAGAGTTAGAAAATATTATAAAATGTAAAATAAATAATTTTGATTACGTTAAATTAAAAAGGTTTTGTACAAACAAAACCAATGCAACCAAAATTATAAGGGAAACAAAAAATTGGGAACAAATCTTCATAACAAAACCTCTGACAAAGATCTAATTACTCAAATTTATAAGGAGCTAAATCAAATGTACAAAAAATCAAGCCATTCACCAATTGATAAATGGGCAAGGGATATGAATAGGCAATTTTCTGATAAAGAAATCAAAACTGTCAATAAACACATGAAAAAGTTCTGAATCTCTTATAATTAGAAAATCAAAACAACTCTGAGGTACCACCTCACACCTAGCAGATTGGCTAACATGACGTCAAAGGAAAGTAATAAATGTTGGAGGGGATGTGGCAAAACTGGAACATTAATGCATTGCTAGTGGAGTTGTGAATTGATCCATTCTGGATCCAACCATTCTGGAGGGCAATTTGGAACTAAGCCCAAAGGGCACTAAAAGACTGTCTGCCCTTTGATCCAGCCATAGCACTGCTGGATTTGTACCCCAAAGAGATAATAAGGAAAAAGATCTATACAAAAATATTTATAGCTATGCTCTTTGTGGTGGCAACAAGTTAGAAATTGAGGAGATGGCCTTTGATTAGAGAGTGGCTGAACAAATTGTGGTATCTGTTGGTGATGAAATATCATTGTGCTAAAAGAAATAATGAACTTGAGAAATTCCATGTGAACTAGAATTGATGCATAGTGAAAGGAGCAGAACCAGGAGAACATACACAGAGACGGATACAATGTGGTACAATTAAATGTAATGGACTTTTCTACTAGCAGTAATGCAATGATCCAAGACAATTGTGAGGGACCTATGAGAAAGAAAACTATCCACATCCATAGAAAGAACTGTGGGAATAGAAACACAGAAGAAAAACAACTGCTTTATCACATGGATCAATGGGGATATTATTGGGGACATAGAGTCTCTAAACGATCACTCTAGTGCAAATATTAATAATATGGAAATATGTCTTGATCAATGACACATGTACAACCCAGTGTAACTGCTCATTAGAGGGGGGTGAAAGGAAGGGAGGGAAAAAACATGAATCATGTAAACATAGAAAAATGTTCTAAATCAATTAGATGAATAAAATTTTCAAATAAAAAAAAGAATGAAAGAAACAGCTCTAGCTAGTGCTTCAATGGGAACCCCTGCTGTGATAATGTTTTCAACTGCTCAAGTTGACAGTTGGCCCCTTAAAATCAGATTTTCTAGTTGTTTGTCCTATTTAACTTACCAAAACTGTAAAAACAACAGGCAAAAAATAAACTATTTATCGAGAATGAGGATAAAAAAAAAGTTTCTAACTCTAAAAGATTCCAACTCCACCCAAATAAAATATTCTGCAAGGAACCACTTCTGTTTCCACAGGCTACATTGATCATTCCTAATTTGACCAATGCAAATTTTCACTATTCTACATTAAACTAAACACTAGAATCCTTATAGGAAGTATATAACTTTTAACTTTGTCTCCAAGTTAATAAATAACAAAGACGAGCTTGCTCAGCCTCAGCAAGAACCAAATCCAAAACAAAGACCAGGACTTTCTTTGGTCTTCTCAGATATAAAAATAATTTATATAACAGCAATAGACAGTCACTAGTGTTTCCCAAGTTCAAAAAGGAAATCACTTAACTCCTTCAGGTTTTTTTTTCCTTTCCTTCTACCTCAGACAGTGAGGAGAGAGAGAAAAGATGTCACCTGCTCCCAGAACTCAGAGAGAGCCACTGCCACTCCCAGAGACCAACTGCCACAGAAAAACCATTACCCTTCCCCCCATTGTCAACATTTGAAATTGATACTCTGTCTCAAGTCTATTTCAAACTCCAACTTTTTCTCAAGCCAGCTTCACTTCTTATCTCTAAACTAATATAACAAGACTTAATTTCTAATATCATCCTTATACTATCAATTTAAGGATAGCTAAACAGTTCTGGTTCATGAATTGATTTTGTTAGTCATCTTCTTGAGTTCAAATCTGACCTCAGACACTTATTAACTGTGAGATCCTAAGGAAGTCACTCCACCCAAGTTGCCTCAGATTTATCATCTATAAAATGAGCAGGAAAAGGAAATTGCAAACCATTCCTATATCTCTATCACAAAAACACCAAAATGAAGTCACAAAGAGTCAGATATGACTGAAAACACCTGAACAAAAACAAAAGAAATAAAAAATATTATTAATACAGTAAAACATGAAAAGATTTACATGAATTGATTCAGAGCAAAGGATAGCAAAGAAAACAACATACTCAATGATTATAACAATGTAAACAAAAAGAATCACAAAAAATCAAAAGTAAATGTTTCAAAATTTTAAAAGGCAAGCATCACACTAAAAATGTATGTGAGAAGATATTTCTGTCCCTTTGGAGAGGTCAGGGATCATAGGTAAAACATATTACATATATTAATTTCAGACTTTTTCAATATGTTAATTAGTTTGATGATTTTTATCTATTCTTTTCTTAATTTAAAAATAGTATTTGTCATATGAGATTCCTTAGAAGAGAGAAAGGAAAGGAATCTGGGAAAAATTGTAGTGATGTACAAATGGTATCAATAAAAATTATTTTAAAGTAAAAAAAGTGAGCAATGAAAGAATAGATTTCATGAACATGAGATCTATATATGCATCTCCTACAACTCATAGCCCAAGATCTGTCAGACCAGGAAAGGAGATAGTAGAATATAAATTAAGTATCATGGGAATTAAACAGCAGGAAAACTGGAGAGTAAGGTAAAGCTAAAATCTGATATTTTAAAATATATATTTTAGTCAAAGGAAAGTTATTGGTGGCCTTGGAGGAGTAGGCCTAAAGGAGATTTAAAAAAGAGCAGATGGCTGAAGGAATAGTCAGCTCACATATATTGAAGTATGCTTTTTAAGGTTCAAATTATATGCAGAAGTCATAAGTTGGTTGATTTAGTTGGGAGGAAAATATCATCTAAGTATATTACCATGATTCCTATGGGAAAGATATAAGTACTCCTCTCTTAACACTGTCAACAGGTTGAGTCAGAGCGCTTAGTCACTTACTTTAATATAGTCAAAGAAATAAGCAATGCATGTATACTTGCCTCACAGGGCTGTTGGGAGGATTAATGAGTTAATATTGCAAAGTGCTTTGAGCTCTTCAAGCAATAGGTGTTCATTAAATAAAAAGTAGAAGGATCATAAAGTGAAGAAATCTCTGCCCACGGAATGGGACCATATAATTAGGTTTATTGTACTGTGCTAGTAACTGCAGTAGACAAAATGGAATCTAAAATACTCATATGTATGACATACATGGAAAGAGGAAAAATTCCTTACCACTAGTAGACATAAAAGTTAAGAAAAAAATTTCACAACTCTGCTCTTTTTAATCAATATTGTCAGCAGCTTACATAAATAGAATACAATAGGTAGAGTTTTAAATTTTCATTGAATGCTTGATTAAAAACTCTTCTGAAAATCATACTTTTTATATTGCCTGGTGGTCTGAATTCTGATTAAGCTCAACTCTGCTCAACTACACTTCCTTCTAGATTAAGTTTGATCTTATTTCTCACATCCCCAAGAATAATAACAGGCATTCCAATGACTTACTAGTAACAGGTATAAAAGGTATGATGGACCTTAGGCAATCTAGGGATTGCTAGGCTGGATCTAGAATAAACATTAGTGGTCAATGGAAAATAGCATCTTCTTTCATTTTAGATCATTCATCAAATAAATATTGGAGTGACTACTATGTTAATATTAGGTTGACTAAATGTGTAGCTATTACAAGATAAGAGTCAATACAACTTATTTTCCCAAACTAAATCATCATCTTATTCCAATCTCTTCTTTTCTGATGATATCACAGTTCACAGGCAGAAGACCAATATATTTTTTGACTCTCTGTTCCTATCACCCCTTATACCTAATAAGTTAAGTCAAATTTTTTCCTTCACAAAATATCCCCTATTTATACCCTTATCTCCATTTCAACTGTCACCATCATAAAATAAGTCATAATCACCACATACCTAAAGTATCAAAATTTCCTCCAGGTTTCTCATTTCCAATCTGACCCCAAACACCTGTGACAAATTAAATTTCCTCACACAATTAAAATCTTATCTCCTTCATGGAGCCATCCCAAGCAAATAAACCCATATTAATTTCTTCCTTATATAATTCTTTGTGCCAAATTGCCATGCCCTAGGAAATAAGAAATTATGGTACAGTGGAAATAGTGCTGAATTTGGAGTCATAGGAGCCTGGTTCAAATCCTGTCTTTAGTATTCATAACCTATTGACATGGGTATGTCATTTAACCTCTTTGCATTCAAGAACTTCATGTATTAAATAAAGATATGTAGATTAGATGTTCTTTAAGGTCCTTTTTAGTTATAATAAAGACAAATAACCTCATTTTGAAATGCCCTATTGTCTAATAGCTTAGTTTGTTGGTTGGCTGGTTGGTTGTTGTCCTTTGTAATTAAAGAGGACAAAAAAACATCACAGATGATGTATATTCTTTGACTTGAACATAAATTGGATTGAAGTGAGGCAGAATTACAAAGTCTTTGGCCTCACTCTTTAAGAAATCATGAATGTGGTGGGGGCAGCGGGGTAGCTCAGTGGATTGAGAGTCAGGCCTAGAGATGGGAGGTCCTGGGTTCAAATCTAGATTCAGACACTTCCCAGCTGTGTGACCCTGGGCAAATCACTTAACCACCATTGCGTAGCCTTACCACTCTTCTACCCCTTGGAGTCAATACACAGTATTATTGACTCCAAGACAGAAGGTAAGGGTTTAAAAAAAAAAGAAATCATGAAAGTCCAATGCCAAGAAAAAAGTCAAGATGACGGATGATGACTCAGTACAGTAGATGATCTTGGCTTCACTGATGTCTAAATAAGCTCTAAGGGCTTGCTAGCACTGCCTTCCTTTCATTGAATAAAATTTGTTCTCATCCACTCCTTTCCTGGGGGCTGTCGTCACATGATATCTTCCTAACTCACCAAGGGGTTTGAGACCTTTTAGTTACCCTCAACCTGGGTTAGCCTACCTGCCAAGATGGTTTACAAAATGTATTCTAATAGCATAATGTTACATATAAAGTTGTCTCACTGGCTGACTATTTCTTGTTTACAACAAATAATAATATGTAGGCTATTATTATTTGATATAATTATTTACTTTTATATAACACTTATTTATATATATGCTTATATACACACACATATAAATTTTAAAATTTGCAACATATTTTACATAGTGTTTCATTTGATGTCACCTAGGATTGCCTTGTAAATAAGAAAATATTCAAATGAGTATTTGTTGAATAAATAAATTTAAAAAAACAAGATTTTTATTCATATTTGCCTTACAAATTTTGGGGCCTAACTTTTTGATCTGGATCATGATGTTTTTATTTATTTTTATTTTAAAACTATCTCAATTTTATGTTTGTTGTTTCTTTGTACCCTCCTAATGACAATTCTCTCTTGAGCATCCTAAAAGAAGAAATTTTACAAATCCTACAGCAATCTGAATTTGAGTTGCTAAAATTGCTGCAAAAATGGCACTAATAGGTGAAATATAATTAATTATAATGAGCAATTCTGGTTCTAAAATATAAATGATGAAATGTATCTCCTTTTCATTTTTAAATCAAACTTATGATCTTAGCAGAAAAGTGACCAAGAATCTAGATTGCTATACATGCTGACAGATCACACGTTGTCAGTTGTTTTTCATTACATGTTTTTTTCTTTAGAGGGAACTAGGTAATATAGTAGATTGAACACAGATCCTGGAGTCAGGTTTGAGTTTAAATCTGGCTTCAGAAATTTATTAGCTAAGTATCCCTGCCTGAATCACTTGGCCTCTGTCTGCCTCAGTTTCTTCAGCTGTAAAATGAGAATAATACATTACCTCCCATTATTGATGTCAGTGAGATATTTCTAAAATGCTTAGCACAGTGCCAAGAACATCATATGCACTTAATAAATGCTGGTTTCATATCTTTCTTTCAAGCGAAGGTCATTACAAGGAGAGTGGAGGGGGTGGGGGGGCGGGGAGGGAAGGGGAGAGATTATCAAGAAGTAACTAAAGTATAAAAGCAAAAGTTATCAATAAAATTCTAACACATGACTCCAGCCATGTAATTTCATTTCTTAGTGCTCCCAAGTAAGTTTATAGGATTATAGGATTTATAGGACCTATAGGATTATAGGAACACAGGATAGTGAAATAATTTCCCCTGAGTAACTTTATATAAGTTTCAGAATAGTTGTCAATCTGCCTAGCTAGAGAAAGTTCCTGATATCAATGAATTCACAGGTACAGTTTAAAAACAAACACACATACACATAAAAACTTTAAAAAATTAAGCATGTGAAATCAAGTTCTTTGTAAGAAACTAGTTATAGTTGTGTGTATTAAAAATAGCACTAGTTTGGGAGGCAAGGAACCTGGGTTTTAGATGCCACTCTGGCAATAACTCCCTAAATAACAAGAGAGAATGAACTTAATCTCTGTGGACTTTCCCCCTCATCTTTAAAGCATCCCCTCATGCTCTTAAATTTCTCTTCCAGCTAGAGAAGACATTTTTGTGTGGCTTGACAGTCATTTTACCTTGGAATTTGGTTGTTAGTAGAGATCTAGGCATGAATTAAAGTAAACTAGTTTTGGGCTTATGCATTTTTGTCTACAGGAGATCCTTGTGCCTGTAGTCAGAAAAACCTGACTTTTATTTGTCCTCATATACTTCCTAGTCATGTAAGCCTGGGCAAATCACTTAACCTCTGCTTGTCTCCGTTTCCTCATCTGTAAAATGGAGATCTCAATAGCATCTATCTTTCAGAGCTTTTGTGAGGATCAAATGATATAATATTTATAAAACACTTTGCAAACTGTATAGTAGTAGTAGTAGTTTCTCGGTAACCGAGGATGATGATTGTCTTTGTGCGATTTCATCTATGATAGATGAGTGTGCACAAAGACACTTGTGCGTGAAGGAGATTTAAGTGGAAAAGTCCATGCACAGAGACAGTCCCACTCTCTCAGCGTTGGAAGCCTGGGTCCAGTGGCACGAAAAGTCGTTAGACCTGGAGACTTCCTCAGCTGCATTGGATGGCCTGTGTTGTCTTTTGTGCTCCAACACGCCCTAAGCACTCCACAGTGCTTTGCTGCGTCGCCCTCTCAGCCGTTGAACCTTCTTGTTGGTTTCTTCCACCTGTTCCGCCGAAGCAGTCTTCACATGCTAGGTGAGCAAAGCCCTGGTTCACCAAGGGTCGATGACCCAATGGCTACCCTCACAAGGTTTAGCCGGCCTGTGGAAGCCGTTGCCGTGGAAGCCGTTGCCCGGGGTGTGGCCACTGCTGCATGCTAGCAGCTACTAGGAGCCACAAGTGAGAACTGGGTGTCAGGGGAGGGTCAGAGGTTGGAGAACTGCCCTAGGAGGGCACGACAAGCCCTCCATACCAGAGATACTACCCCTACCTGAGCACCCCATACACCCACAGTGTTGACCTTCATAAGATTTCTCTTCAGTGTGGATTCTCTGATGTGCAGCAAACTCAGAGTTCCGACTGAAAGGTTTCCCACCTTTATCACTCACAGAAATCATCAATACACATTTACTTTTGTTATGTCTATTAAGGTCTAAACTCCAGCCACAGGCCAATCCCTCTAGGTTTCCTTGGTACATGGACATTTCAGGATGTTTCTCAGGAAACAGAACATTTCCTTCTTCATCAGGAAAGCATTTGTTATATTCATTATCCCGACAGCTGTCATTTTCTGAGGTCAATTTCATATACTGATTTAGGACTGAATATTGGCTGAATTTCTCTGAAGTTTTACCAAATTCACAGTACTTTTTGGATTTTTATTTAAGTTGATAGTAGAGTCACAGTTTTCTCTCAAAATGAAGTCATGGGGACCCTCATTCATGCATCTTTGAGGGCTTCCACAAAAGCCTTCCACTTCCACTTCCACAAAAAAGCTCAAATTCATAGACATTTCCTTCACTTCAAAATTAGCCTCTGCTTCTGGGCAGGAGTTTCTTGGGCTTTTTGTCCTGACTACTGATTGGGTAAATATATAATTGCTTAAATCATTTACATTGGGCCCTGATTCAAGGACCTATTATAGAGTTGTTTTTCCTTTACTTAGATTTTTTAGACATAAGTCTTTTACATTTTGTATTTCATCCTCAACTTACATTTCTCTTTTATTTGGATTTTTCATGTATTTAATTTTCTTTTGCATATTGATTCATATACTTCATAACTCAGCCATGAATCCCTGAGTGATCCCTGTGTTTGTTATTATTCACCTCAGGGGGAGCAAGTTATTGTTGTGAAATTTGATTTAAATTTAAGCAATTTTAGGATAAGAAACTTGCTACCTCCCAGAATCCAGAATGCAACATGAAAAGAGATGCCTCCAGAGTCCACATGCTGCACCAGAAGATCCATTTTGGGATGTGAATTGAACTATGGGGGGTTGAAATACTTTTGTTTTGAATGTATCCTCACATAAGAAAGGGAACTGCCCCAAAAGTGGCTTTTTGTCTACCTAGAAATCATTGTTTTTGTTCTCTTTTCCTTTTATCCACAAATTGTAGCAATTTTTTTAAGTTGATCATGTTTCCATGATCCTTTTGGGGAAACTGGTTTCCCAATAGGATCAAACAGGAATTATGCATAAATGGAGACTTTGAGCCTTTGGACTTCATCCCCTAGAACTCCTTTAGTATATTCCAAAATTCCCTTTTCCTGCATTCTCACATTTGTGTGGTTGTATTTAAGTGGCTGTAACTCCTCCCTCATCTCTCTCTTAGACTTGGGACCTACAACTGGACAGAAGTCAGGCAGTTCTTTTGTTTTAGTTATTATTAATAAAACTTTATAAAATATAATATTTCATTATTGATTACTAATTTTAAAACACACATAAAGAAGATCTTTCAATGAAGAGGATCAGGTAATTAATGGACAATTGCTTGTAAGAATTTGGTATGTAATATTACATATTCATATTGCAATGCATTCAGCAATACATATTACTACCATGGACTTTGGAGAAAAAGAGATTTCATCAGAGAAGATGAGAAGAAGGATCTGAAGTTGTGATAGGTATATAAAGTACTATATAAATCATCATCATCATCTAAACTGAGACAAACTAGATGACTGGTGAGGAACTGTGTGTGGTTTCAGAGCAGTGATATCTTGGGGGTACTCCTATTAATGTATCATATTATAACCAATTTTTGTTTGTTTTATTTTGATTTTATTTTATTTTGGTAACCCAACATTCAGTTCTTGAAAATTCTATTGCACTAATGTAAAAAATATGGGTCTTCCTAAAAAATGTTCAATTAAAGTAACCAATTTCCTACATATAAGAAAAGGGCCAATATGAACCTTTGTTTTTCTTCTGAATACATCTTAAAAATTATACGATTTCAGTCATTAAGAAAAAAATTAATGCTTAAATAAAACTCCGAACAAAATCATAGCAGACACAAATAGTTTCAGTTAATCTATGAAGGTACCAAATAGCTAGCTACCCTCCATGTTTGGAATGACTGCAATTAAAAGAGTGAAAAGTGATTGACTTTAGTTATTTAACTCAAAATAACTGAATTAAATTTTTAGGAAGACAATCTAAGTCAGAAACTTCCTTCTGAATTGTAGGAACACAGAATAATCAAATCCTTTCTCCTAAGTAATCACTACCTCGCTGTACCAACAACTTTCCAGAGTAAGAGTTTTTAAGATGACTTCTTTTAATTAATTAGAATTGACAATATTAGGATAAGAATCTGATACTTTGGCACCTTTGGGAAATAAAAAGTAAAACAACACATTTTTCACTTCAGGGGACAAAATTCCACAGAATTCCAGGATGGCCTCAAAAGACTATCAGCAAGTTCCTGAAGACACAAGACTACTAAAAGAAGAGATTTGGGGATTCAGAACTCCTATTTAGACTGGGCCCTGCCTTAAAGCTTCTTTTCTCCTCAATCCACAAAACTCTGTCCCAAACATTTAAAAGACTCCAACAGAAGACTCAGCATGTTAGTTATCCTGAAGCTCAGAATGTCCCACTAGCTTTGCTTCTCTAAACCTTATCAATAGCACCAGAGAAGAACATGTCAGGGCTATTTGAAGGCTCACTCAGTAAGCTCTACTGAAGGTTTACCTACAGGGTTGAGGTTTGTAGTTAGGTGGCAGTGTTAGAATTAAATATTCAGGGCTAGTCAGGTACAAGTCTCATTGTGACCTGTTTTAATCAAGTCATACCTAGAGCTCTAATTGTGCTCAGTTGTGGATATTTCCTTGGGGAAAAGATAATAAGCTGAACTCCATCCAGTAGAGGACAACCAAGAATGTGAAGGTCCTGGGGTTCATGCCAGGATCTGTAGAAGGAACTGGGAATGTTTAGAAGTTGGGATTCAAGGACAGGATCTTTGATTTTTAAATATCTTGAGGACTTTCATATGGAAAACTGATTGTATTTGTTCTAATTGGCCTCAAGGAACAATGGGTGGAAATTGCAAAGAGGTAAATATAAGCTTATTTTCCCTAAAAAACCTGCAAATAATTACAGTTATCCAAAATAGAATGGGCTGCCTCAGTGGTGGGTACTTCCTCCTCAAGGGTCTTTAGACAAAGACTACATAGTCATTTATCAAATATATTTCTGAATAATTTACCAAGAGAGATAATACTTTAACTGTTCTATATAATTATTATAATATACAATAAATCTCAGATACATTATATTCTTGTAAATCAAACTCTTCAGGGAAATAGTTTGTCCTAAATTTATGAGAAAGTTTTGGCCTTCTATAACAGTCAATTAAATTAAAAATTATCCATCAAATTATGGTTGAAAAACATAGGATGATACATTTCAGAATAACACAACATATTTGGTTAAGGGGTGAGGCAGGTGGGAGAAATAAGTCATGGAAAATAAGTCAAGTCATTCCATTAATAAAAAAAAATTAAAGAAATAGAATTTTGGTGAAGTAAAAAAAAACACTGAATTTGTCTAGATCTCAATGGTTGTTCAATACTTTTGTCTTTACATATAAATAACTCAAGATTTTCATACCAAATAATTAAAGGTCATGAAACTATTTTTTTTTAATACATAGGAAGAAGCTCGAATGAGGGAGAGTTTGGTCTGATGTTACTAAAAGAAAATTGTCTTGAATTGGTCTGAATCGGCTAAGTACTGGCTTGATTGTGTACTCACAATATTCTTATATTATTTTTAATCAATCAATTAATCAATCACTAGGCACTGGAATTTACTGAAAAGAACATAAACTGCCTTATACTCTAATATCCCCAATTTTCTCAGTTGTGAAGAAAAAAATGTTTTTTTCTGATAAATAGAAAAGTTTTATACTATCAATTCTAGAGGCAAATTGGTTCTCTTTGGTTAACCCAGATCCATGGATTTAATTCTCAGGATTAGAGAGATGAGTAGTATGTCCCACCCATCCCCCAATTAAGCAATAATTGATCTCTAAATGGATAATTATGAGGAAAATGTCTCTTGGTTGAAAAGTGAAAGTGAAACCCAATACATAACACATATATTTCAGCAGAAGATTTTAAGATTATTGAGGATAATTCTGGTTGTTTCTTAGATAGACTGGGAGCGCAAGAAGTGAGAATGATTCCAAGATTTTATAGTATGCTTCTAGTTGATGGGCATACTTCTTTAGAAGTAGAAAAGTTGTGGTTTTTCTACACATATTTAACCTACCAATACAAGTACCATGTGGGGAAAGTCTTTAGCAATTTGAGACTTGATTGATCTTGCTTACATAGAGTAAAAGTCATCTTTTTTTGTTTCTGATCAGCTTTTCAACTGGTGTTGAACATTTAGGAGCTTTAATTGACATAGGCAAGGCATGGAGTTGACTCTGTGCTATGCTGACAGTCAGACAACTGAAATGATTGGACAGCAACAACAAAGCCAAAAAAGTAAGCTCTGTTATGTCTTACTATTCTGTAGAGGCTTTCAGTATGGTTCTGACTATAGATCTGCTATGCTTTCTGAGGAATAGTAAAATAGTAAATAGTATAATGAGGCTGATACCTATAACTTATATATTATACTTAATAAAGTACATAGAGACCCGTACTTAAAACATATAACTAATGTGATAAGGAAAGACATCTAGAGGGAAAGAGTCCTTACTTTTCAAAGTCTTCTATAGGCAGTAATGACTAGGGAGGGGGATTGCTTAGTAAAATCTAACATTCCTCTACAGCACATTTAGTATAACTAAGATGAGATGCAGCATGGAGAAGTTGACAGAGGGTTGGCCTCATTGTCAGGAAGATCTAGGCATAAGTACCACTTCTGACATGTACCTCCTCTCTGAGTGAGGTAAGTCACTCAATTTAGTACTCACAGTCAATTCTGTAAGACCTCAACTTCTAGAGAATGTGCCAAATTGCACTGATAAAAGGAGTTCTTCGATGAGAACTCAAAATGTTGATTTAACACAGGAATTTGTTTACTTACATTAAATGCTTTGGCTGTAGAAATAAATAGAAGCAAAGCTGAATCAGATTGGTTGCTGACTTCCATTATTGTTCCAGGATTCTGTGGTAATCATTCTACTACTCTACAATCAACTTCCTTGTGTGAACTTTTTATTACTCCACCCTACTTAGACTAACACAATCAAGAATGTCTGCACCCATACATAAGGATTAAGTATTTAGGAGGATGGCCTTCAACAGACATGTGCTAGCAAATGACAAATCAGAAACAACTGACAGACCCTGGGCTTAAGTCAAGCTTAAGCTACCATTCGTACATGTAAGACTCAGGAAAGTGATGTAAAAACCATCTATATATTTCGCATCACTTCCTCTCTCCAGCCTCTTAGATGGCAGAGAGGTGGCTGGCGGCAGCATGCTGGGCATCTTGGCATGTTGGCATGTTGGCATGGCTGCAGCTATTGTCCAGTTTGGCAGAGTTTTCCTTGATACTATACTGGGAGAAGCTGAGTACCTAGTTCAGGTTCAGGCATCTTAGCTGAGCTCTCTTGGAGTTTAGGCTGATTCTTTCTCCTTTACCTTCCAAATACTATCCTCTTAAAGAAAGCCTCTAATCTTCCCCCTGGCACAGGCCAGGAGGAAGAAATCCTACACCTTTTCCCTCTCCCTTCTCCTTAATTTCTCCTTAATTAAAATCACCATAAATTTCCAGCTGACTTGGGTATTTTATTTGGGATATTCCCTGGCAACCAAAATTAATTTAGATTAGGTCACAAGCCTAAAATTATCCTTTCAGTTGGGAAATTATTAATAGACAATCCCTGCCCTCTAGGAGCTTACATTTTAAAGGTAGAAGACAACATATAGCGAGAAGTAGTAGTAAAGGAAGGGAAGTCACAGGGATGTGGAATCACAGGGCACTGGTAGACATAACCTTTCATGGACAGACATAATCTTTCTGGGAATCATAGTGTTGATTGTATTATTGTTCCGAAGAATGAGAAGGAAAGCTAAGTGGAAGGAGAGGGTATTTGGAGGGGGAGGGACCAGAGGGAAGATGGGTATTGTAAACCTCAAATTTCCTTAGACTTATAATTGTTGAAAATTTCACCATTGGGATATTTCATACTTGGAAAATTTCTTACTGATAGTCTATTGGAATGGGAACTCCATTGGCATGGGAGGTTCCTTCTCTTCCCTTCTTAAGATTACTTTAGGACAGAAAACCTTTTGCTGAACAATGGAAAGGACTTTGACCTATGCTTAAGCATAGAACAGGAATTTCTTTGAGTCTTGATTGATTTTAGAATTGATACAATGGAGATACTTGGAATAAATCTCCACCCTATTCAGTCCTAATAGGATTGAGTAAGGGCTGCAGCCTAGATCAAAATTTAATTATTCCAATCTCTACCATACTCAAGTTAACAGGATTTAGAAAGGGCTGTAGCAAAGGAGTATAGATTTAATCATTTGAAAATATGACCTTCAACAGACATGTGCAAAAGCCAGAAACCTCTGGGCGGTCCTGGGTTAAGCGAGAGCCTCCATTGAAAGGGAAATTGATGAAGAGTGATTGGTAGATGTGAGGACTGAGGGGAGGCAACTTGGATGGTATCCTTAAAGATAGGAGGGTCTGGAGACTGAGGGAGGGGATTGAGTTTTTGGTCGGTGTGGTTCCTGGGCTCTGAGGAAGCTTGCTCTGAAGGAAGCTGAAGGTGGGGGCCTCTGAGACTGTTTCTCCATTTTGGACACGTGAGTGAAAGGGACTGATCTCTTTTCTTTGCCCCAGCTATCTAAGGGCTTGGGCCTTTTGGCCCAGCCTAAACAGAAGGGGTATTTAAGCCCTATTCCCTTCTCTCCCCTTTCTCTCTCTATATATATCTCTAATTCCTTTCTTGCTCCTATTGTAATTAAACTCCAAAAAAGGCTGACAGCTGACTTGAGTTTTTCATTTAGGAATTACATAGCTGATTCCTTGGCGACCTTAAATTAATATATATCAGTCTTTTAAAGTGATTCCCTTGTAACATTGTGGCTGACCACACGGGAGTCTAAAGAATCCTCTCAATAAAACTTTTTCCTTGCCTTTTTACTATACTGTTTCACCACTTAGTCCTTTTTTAAAAAAAAAAAAAAAAAACTTGGCTTAAAGACACAGCTGCTAGAACACGTGAGTATAAAAAACTTTTTCTCTTTTCTCCTTAAGTTAAATTGGAATCAGCAGTTTTTTCTTTTTCTTCCCTTTAATCTTAAGGGACAGCTGGGTAGCTCAGCGGATTGAGAGCCAGCCCTAGAGGCAGAAGGTCCTGGGTTAAAATCGGACCTCAGATACTTCCCAGCTGTGTGACTCTGATAGACAGAAAACAGCTGTTTTTAAATCTCAGCAACAGGACTCTAAAGTCCTGGCTGGAAGAACTGTTTCTAAATATCCTTTCCCTTAAGGAACAACTTCCTGGATTAAAAAAAAAAAAAAAAACCCTGTGGAAAGTTTGTTGCTTTGCCCTGCTCCCCACGTGTTTTGTGAAATTACAAAATATACATATAAAAATGAGTACTACATTCTTTGACAATTATATGGCAGCTGAAGAAGTAGGGGCATTGAGGAATGAAGGATACCTCCAAATTTTTATATTAATAGGTACTGTCATTTTTGTACTCCTCAATACTATATTTAGAGATGAAAAAATAAAAAATATTGAGGATAAAATAAAACAAAATGAGGATAAAATAAAACAAAATGAGGATAAAATAAAACAAAATGAGGATAAAATAAAACAAAATGAGGATAAAATAGAAAATATTGAGGATAAAATAGAAAATGTTGAGGATAAAATAGAAAAAAATGAGGATAAAATAGAAAATATTGAGGATAAAATAGAAAATATTGAGGATAAAATAGAAAAAATTGAGGATACAATAGAAAAAATTGAGGATACAATAGAAAAAATTGAGGATAAAATAGGAAATATTGAGAATAAAATAGAAAAACTTGAGGATAAAATAGGAAATATTGAGAATAAAATAGGAAATATTGAGGATAAAATGGGAGATATGGAAGATAAAATAGGAAAAATTGAGGAAAAAATGCAAGCCCAATTAGAAGATCTAAAATGTTTCTTACAGGATCAATGGGCAAACACCCACTCTACCAGAAACAGACCTGTTTCTGAACCTTTGAATGAGGAAATTTCCTTCCCTGAAATAGAGATGGAAAACACCTTCCCTATAGCCCAGTTAACAGACTGCTTCTCTCGTGCAGTGCAAATCTTGTCTGAATTTAATCCCCAAAACCCTTCCCCTGCAATCCCACCTTCTCATGTTCCTTCTCCTACAGAAAACCAAATTCCAATGCAAGGGAGATCTTGTCCTCCTAGAGAAACCTGTCCTTGTCAAACTGACCCACAGGTGCAAAATTCAACTAGAGGCCTGTTTCCTCTAAGAGAAGTACCTGAAATAGGACGAAATGGGGATGTGGTGACTTTAAGACATAGGATACCGTTTACTCCCCAAGAAATAAATGAATTTACACGAAATATCCCCACATATGAACAAGATCCTTTTCTAGTAACAAAAAAGATGGGAGACATATTTTTTCAATATAATCCATCTTACAAGGACGTTGAGAGCTTACTACAGGCTTTTTTAAGTGAACGTGAAAAAAATAAAATAATTGCTCATGTCAACAAAACCCGGGGGCGTAATGCAGCACATTGGCCATCTCAGGATCCCGAATGGGACTATAATAATCCTGAGGACTATCTACAACTATACCGTTGTAGAGAGGCCATCCTCACGGCCATGAAGGAATGTGCGGACAGTACAGATAAGTGGATGGAACTGGAAAAAATTAAGCAAAAGGAAAACGAAACACCCTCCAGATTTATGGACAGAATTATCGAGTTTGGGGACAGATACTTAGATTGGGACTTAAATAAAGAGAATAGTTTAAGACAAGTTAGAAGAATCTTTGTAAATAATTCTTGCAAAGTAATTAAAAATTATTTTAAAACACAATGCCCAAGATGGTCAGATATGGACCTTGAAGAATTGCGAAAAACAGCTATATATGTTTTTAAGGGAAACGAAGAAAAGGAGAAAGAGAATAATGATGACATGGAGGAAATGAAGAAAAAAATGAGATGTGTAATAGATAGGATAACTAAATTAGAAAGTGGGCATGATAATGAACCAACGACAATTGCCCCTCTCCAGAAATCCAATTATCAATCCATTACTTGCCACTTCTGTGAGAAGAAGGGCCACAAAATGATGGAATGTAGAACCTTTCTTAAGATGTTTGGAAGGAATACACACTTTAATAATGGTTTTAGAAATAATAACTATAGAAATTATGATAATGGTTATAGAAACCAGAATTCTAGAAATTATAATAATGACTATGGAAATAACTATAATGAATATAGAAATAAGAACTTTAGAAACCAGAATTATAGAAATAGGAATTGGGAATTTAATGACAATGCTCGAATTGAAGAAAATTTTAATGATAATACTCAACAATATATGAGAAATGGCGCTCGTCCAAAAATTACTCGAGGTACTAATGACCCTCAGAGAGGTGCCCTTCAGGAGGGTGCCCAGGGAACTTCCCAGTATAATAAAGATGATTCTTCTTAGATTGTATTGATTTTGTTGATATTAATTAACCTTTTTCAGTTTTTTTTTCTCCTCTCCAAATAGTAGGAAAGATGAATAAAGAACTTAAGACTATGATTGGCAAATTATGCACTGAGACCCATTTAAAATGGCCTGAAATTCTCCCTCTGGCCCTATTTTATCTTAGAAGCAGGCCTAGAGGAGACTTACATATTTCACCATTTGAGATGCTTTTTGGACATCCGCCTATACAGGCTAAGCCTTTCTCCCCGGCTTATACATCGCTATTAGGGGGAGATATTACTATTGCTTCCTATATACAGGAGTTACAGCACAAACTACGTGAACTTCATGAATCTGGAGCTGCAGTACAAGCTGGACCATTAGACTTTTCTCTGCATGACCTGAACCCAGGAGATAAAGTTTATATCAAGAATTTCAAGCGAACTGGAGCAACTGAACCTTCATGGGAAGGACCATTCCAAATATTATTAACTACTCCAACATCTATAAAGATTGGAGAAAGAGACTCTTGGATTCACTGCTCACATGTGAAGAAAGCATCTTCTGCTGAGACTGATTGACTCTATCCTATCATATGAATTGTGACTCTATCTTATCATAAGAATTGGAGATAATAATCCATAGACAAATGGATGCTGGTTTTTTTCTTTCAAGAATATATTGAATTACTGATTTTTTTTCTTATTTTTTCTTATTTCTTTTCTTTTATTTTTTATCAGAATATTTGATTTTTTTTTCATTTTTGTACTGAAGGTACACATAATTAATATTAATATTTTTTCCCTGCAGTAATACAAGTTAATATATATACTCTTGCTATAATATCAATATATGCCTAAAAGCTTTAAACTATGGGAACCTGCCATTTATTGATAAAATATTATAGGACTGTGATTAATGTTTGTGTCTGATTCCAGGAAAAGGGATAAAAACAAGGAGCACAGACTAAACCTGAATAGTGCCAATAGAGCACACATGAAATATTAAAGTGAGACTCAAGGTTGCGACGCTTAACTTATGTTTAAGTCGTAGGACTTCCTTGTATCTACACTCCTTTCGAAGTACTCAAACAAGTACAAAGCTTGACTATCATGCTGGCTCCCTATATCTCTGAAGAAAAAAAAATCAGACAAGGGAATGACATTTCCCCATCAAAATAGAATTCTAATTCTTTTCTTCTTATATTATGGCAACTTCCTGTAGTCTTGGCTACAAATGGCTAAGTGAAATATTACTGCATTCTGTCCTACATACTTGTGGGATAGAAATTACTTTAAACTGGACCTATACAAGGTCTATTTTGAGTTTTTCTTATGTTTTTGATTATTTTTTCTATTCTTTTGATAATTGACACATACAACCCCATAACTGAACATTGCATTCTGAGCTAAACTTGATATTTTTTTTTTAATACTTACTTCAGGGGGGATTGTATTTTAATTTAAAATCTAAGAATTTTTGAATTTTTTTTGTTTGAGATTTTATTTTTATAAAAATCCAAGACTTTTGTTTAAGATTTTACTTTTATAAAAAATTCAAAGATTTTGATTTTGTTCAAGAAAAGATCTTCAAGAAAGAAGCTTGAAACTTTTATATCCAGAGAATGAACTGTTGCAGAAAGATGCCAAAAACCTACACTTCATCAAGAAGATCAAGAATGAACTTTGGATGTGATTGATTGGACTGAACTTTTGATTGAACATTTATTGTAACATTTATGCCAAAAGGGACTGCCCCTAATTTGGCTTTCTGTCAATGCGCCTAGCAAACATTGGTTTTGCTTTCTTTTCTTTTCTATTTCCTCTCTCACTATTCTAATTTCTCTTAGAAAATTGAATATTGTGTATATCTTTAGTTAGAAGTGAATTTAGAACTACAAAATGATTATGTTAAATGATCAATGGGGAGACTAGTCTCCCAATGATCATCAGGGGGGATTGTAAACCTCAAATTTCCTTAGACTTATAATTGTTGAAAATTTCACCATTGGGATATTTCATACTTGGAAAATTTCTTACTGATAGTCTATTGGAATGGGAACTCCATTGGCATGGGAGGTTCCTTCTCTTCCCTTCTTAAGATTACTTTAGGACAGAAAACCTTTTGCTGAACAATGGAAAGGACTTTGACCTATGCTTAAGCATAGAACAGGAATTTCTTTGAGTCTTGATTGATTTTAGAATTGATACAATGGAGATACTTGGAATAAATCTCCACCCTATTCAGTCCTAATAGGATTGAGTAAGGGCTGCAGCCTAGATCAAAATTTAATTATTCCAATCTCTACCATACTCAAGTTAACAGGATTTAGAAAGGGCTGTAGCAAAGGAGTATAGATTTAATCATTTGAAAATATGACCTTCAACAGACATGTGCAAAAGCCAGAAACCTCTGGGCGGTCCTGGGTTAAGCGAGAGCCTCCATTGAAAGGGAAATTGATGAAGAGTGATTGGTAGATGTGAGGACTGAGGGGAGGCAACTTGGATGGTATCCTTAAAGATAGGAGGGTCTGGAGACTGAGGGAGGGGATTGAGTTTTTGGTCGGTGTGGTTCCTGGGCTCTGAGGAAGCTTGCTCTGAAGGAAGCTGAAGGTGGGGGCCTCTGAGACTGTTTCTCCATTTTGGACACGTGAGTGAAAGGGACTGATCTCTTTTCTTTGCCCCAGCTATCTAAGGGCTTGGGCCTTTTGGCCCAGCCTAAACAGAAGGGGTATTTAAGCCCTATTCCCTTCTCTCCCCTTTCTCTCTCTATATATATCTCTAATTCCTTTCTTGCTCCTATTGTAATTAAACTCCAAAAAAGGCTGACGGCTGACTTGAGTTTTTCATTTAGGAATTACATAGCTGATTCCTTGGCGACCTTAAATTAATATATATCAGTCTTTTAAAGTGATTCCCTTGTAACAGTATACATATGGCATGAAGAAAGTCAAAGAGTATATATCTTTGATGGTCTTCTCAGGTTAGATATGTTGAATATTCATTAGAACCATAGGACCCCAGAAGAGAATCAGCTCAAAAGCAGGACAAAAAAAAAATATTACAACAAAGTTGTATTCCCATAAAATATGTTTTTTTTTTCCATTTCAAGAAGGAAAAAAGTATGTAAGATCTCAGAAAAATTCAACCCTTTGATTTAGGGTTAAAAAAGGAATTTATAATTTCCAATATGATGCTCTGACCACTAGACCATATGTCTAAATTAAGGACCATGATACTCAATGATGAAGTATCTAATGCTAAAAACTACATTTCCAACACCAGGCTATGATCATCATTGTTAAAATGTTTTAGTCAGACTCCAAATAAAATGTAAGTATGGAAAAAAAGACCACTTACATACTATTTCACTTAACAATGAACATAAATTTTCTCATGATAACTGCTAATGATTCTTCTCATAATTCTGTTCTTTGATATCATGTAAATAACATTCTATTCAATTTCTATTTTCTTCATTAGGTAGTTGAATTTATGAATTTCTTTATATCATCACTTGATGTCAATAGTAGGAATTACCCTTAATAAGTAGTTCAAAACTCTAAGCAGTTGAAGATAGGAGTAGTGAAATAAGTAGCTTTAGCAGATACCACAGACCAGACAGGCAAAGAAAAAATTATGGTCAAAAACAAAGATGAAATTTTAAGCATGGAAAACTATTTGGATGGTGGCATTGATTAGAATGAAGAAGACAGGAGAAATAGGAGGTTTGAGTGTTAAAATGCTAGCTTTGGTTTTGAATATATAAAGTCTGAGTTATAAACAGGGCAGCCAGATAGAGAAATTCAAGGGTAGAGATCAAGAATTAGATTTGTTCTTACAATTGAGGATCTAGACTTAGGGGACTTCCGGTTAAGATGGCGGCTTAGAGAAAGCTAAAGCTCAGATCTCCGGAAAACCCTTCCCGACGGATCTCAAACTATAAGCTCCTAAGGCGCCGAAATTCAAAACGATCAACAGCACAGACCCTGGGAACCCTCCTCCTGGACCTGGACCTGGTTCAAAAGGTACGGCTCCCCTCAAAAGCCAGAACCTGAGATCACTCGGACCTCAGGGGTAGGAGCGCAGAGTCCAAGGCTCCCGGAAGCCGCAGCCCGGCCTGGCTCAGAGAGCAGGGTCCTCGGAACAACAACCCTCAGGGCCTTCTATCCGAGTCCGGGTGAAAGTCACTGCCTGGGGCTTCCGCTGCAGAGAGCTAGTCGAAACAACAGCAACCCTCAGGGCGGGCAAAACAGCCTCACGGGCTGGATCCTGCTATCCAAGTCTCAGTGAAAGTCCTTGCCCTCAGAGCTTGGGGAAGCTGCAGCCCATCCCCCCGCAGGCCGACGAAAGAGTCTCACGGCCAAGATTCTGAAGGCAACTCGAGCGGGGGGGGGGGGGGGGGGGGGGTGGCCTCGTGATCCGACCCTTCCATTCCAGTTCCAGTGAGGCATATTCAGTTTAACCCAGGGAAAGCTCATAGAAGGGACAATCTGCCCCGGAATAAAGCCTCTGATCACCAGACAGAGATAAGAAAAGCTAATCCTCCACATTCAGAGATGGCAGCAAACTCCACAGAAGCACAGAAGCCCCAAAATACCAAGAAAAATAAGAAGAAAGGGGCGACTTTGGACACATTCTATGGAGCCAAAATACAAAATACAGAGCAGATAGAAGAAGATATACAAGAAAATTCTCCAAAATCTTCCAAAGGAAATAGAAACTCTCCACAAACCCATGAAGAATTTGAATCAGAAATGACCAAAAAGATGGAAGCCCTCTGGGAGGAAAAGTGGGAAATAATGCAAAAGAAATTCACGCATCTACAAAACCAGTTTGACCAAACTGTAAAAGAAAACCAGGCTTTAAAGCAAGAACTAATAAAGCAAAGCCAAAACACCAAGAAATTAGAAGAGAACATAAAATATCTCACCGACAAGGTGATAGATCTGGAAAATAGAGGGAGAAGAGAAAATTTAAGAATAATTGGACTCCCAGAAAAGCCAGAAATAAACACCAAACTGGACATGGTGATACAAGATATAATCAAAGAAAATTGCCCAGAGATTCTAGAACAAGGGGGCAATACAGCCACTGACAGAGCTCACAGAACACCTTCTACACTAAACCCCCAAAAGACAACTCCCAGGAATGTAATTGCCAAATTCCAAAGCTATCAAACAAAAGAAAAAATCCTACAGGAAGCCAGAAAAAGACAATTTAGATATAAAGGAATGCCAATCAGGGTCACACAAGACCTTGCACGTTCTACTCTGAATGATCGTAAGGCATGGAACATGATCTTCAGAAAGGCAAGAGAGCTGGGTCTCCAACCAAGAATCAGCTACCCAGCAAAACTGACTATATACTTCCAAGGGAAAGTATGGGCATTCAACAAAATAGAAGACTTCCAACTTTTTGCAAAGAAAAGACCAGAGCTCTGTGGAAAGTTTGATACCGAAAATCAAAGAGCAAGGAATACCTGAAAAGGTAAATATTAAGGAAAGGGGAAAAATGTTATTTTCTTTTACTCAAACTCTCTTCTATAAGGACTACATTTATATCAATCTATGTATACTAATATGTGGGGAAAATGTAATGTATAAATAGGGGGTAAAGAAAGACCAAATAGAATAATCGTTCTCACACAAAGATTCACATGGGAAGGGGAGGGGAAGAAAACTCCTATAAGAAGGAGAGGAAGAGAGGGATTTTTTTTTTTTTACTTAAACCTCAATCTCAGGGAAATAAACTCTGAGAGGGAAAAACATCCAGATCCATTGCGATCTTGAATTCTATCTTACCCAACAAGGGTAAGGAGAAGGGAAAACCGAGGGGGGGAGGGGGAGAGGGAGAACAAAAAGGGAGGGAAAGAGAGGGGGGAGGGGGAGAGGGAGAACAAAAAGGGAGGGAAAGAGAGGGGGGAGGGGGAGGGAACAAAAAGGGAGGGACTAAAAAGGGAAACATCAAGGGAGGGGACAAGGGGACTGATTCAAAGTAAATCACTGGACTAAAAGGTAGAGCCGAAGAAGAAAAGGTTAGAATTAGGGAAGGCAATCAAAATGCCAGGGAGTCCACAAATGACAATCATAACTTTGAACGTGAATGGGATGAACTCACCCATAAAACGTAGACGAATAGCAGAATGGATTAGAATCCAAAACCCTACCATATGTTGTCTTCAAGAAACACACATGAGGTGGGTTGACACCCACAAGGTCAGAATTAAAGGATGGAGTAAGACCTTCTGGGCCTCAACTGATAGAAAGAAGGCAGGAGTGGTAATCATGATATCTGATAAAGCCAATGCAAAAATAGACCTGATCAAAAGGGATAGGGAAGGTAATTATATTTTGTTAAAAGGGACTCTAGACAATGAGGAACTATCATTAATCAACATGTATGCACCAAATAATATAGCACCCAAATTTCTAATGGAGAAACTAGGAGAATTGAAGGAAGAAATAGACAATAAAACCATACTAGTGGGAGACTTAAACCAACCATTATCAAATTTAGATAAATCAAATCAAAAAATAAATAAGAAAGAGGTAAAAGAAGTGAATGAAATCTTAGAAAAATTAGAATTAATAGACATATGGAGAAAAATAAATAGGGATAAAAAGGAATACAACTTCTTCTCAGCACCACATGGCACATTCACAAAAATTGACCATACATTAGGTCACAGAAACATAGCACACAAATGCAAAAAAGCAGAAATAATGAATGCAGCCTTCTCAGATCACAAGGCAATAAAAATAATGATTAGTAATGGTACATGGAAAACCAAATCTAAAACCAATTGGAAATTAAACAATATGATACTCCAAAACCGTTTAGTTAAAGAAGAAATCATAGAAACAATTAATAATTTCATCAAGGAAAATGACAATGGCGAAACATCCTTTCAAACCTTTTGGGATGCAGCCAAAGCGGTAATCAGAGGCAAATTCATATCCCTGAAAGCTTATATTAACAAACAAGGGAGAGCAGAGATCAATCAATTGGAAATGCAATTGAAAAAACTCGAAAGTGATCAAATTAAAAACCCCCAGCAGAAAACCAAATTAGAAATCCTAAAAATTAAGGGAGAAATTAATAAAATCGAAAGTGATAGAACTATTGATTTAATAAATAAGACAAGAAGCTGGTACTTTGAAAAAACAAACAAAATAGACAAAGTACTGGTCAATCTAATTAAAAAAAGGAAGGAAGAAAAGCAAATTCACAGCATTAAAGATGAAAAGGGGGACAGCACCTCCAATGAGGAGGAAATTAAGGCAATCATTAGAAATTACTTTGCCCAATTATATGGCAATAAATACACCAATTTAGGAGAAATGGATGAATATATACAAAAATACAAACTGCCTAGACTAACAGAAGAGGAAATAGAATTCTTAAATAATCCCATATCAGAAAATGAAATCCATCAAGCCATCAAAGAACTTCCTAAGAAAAAATCCCCAGGGCCTGATGGATTCACCTGTGAATTCTATCAAACATTCAGAGAACAGTTAATCCCAATACTATACAAACTATTTGACATAATAAGCAAAGAGGGAGTTCTACCAAACTCCTTTTACGACACAAACATGGTACTGATTCCAAAACCAGGCAGGTCAAAAACAGAGAAAGAAAACTATAGGCCAATCTCCCTAATGAATATAGATGCAAAAATCTTAAATAGGATACTAGCAAAAAGACTCCAGCAAGTGATCAGAAGGATCATTCACCATGATCAAGTAGGATTTATACCAGGGATGCAGGGCTGGTTCAACATTAGGAAAACCATCCACATAATTGACCACATCAACAAGCAAACTAGCAAGAACCACATGATTATCTCAATAGATGCAGAAAAAGCCTTTGATAAAATACAACACCCATTTCTATTAAAAACACTAGAAAACATAGGAATAGAAGGGTCATTCCTAAAAATAATAAACAGTATATATCTAAAACCAACAGCTAATATCATCTGCAATGGGGATAAACTAGATGCATTCCCAATAAGATCAGGAGTGAAACAAGGATGCCCATTATCACCTCTACTATTTGACATTGTACTAGAAACACTAGCAGTAGCAATTAGAGAAGATAAAGGAATTTGAGGATGACATGATGGTCTACTTAAAGAATCCTAGAGATTCAACCAAAAAGCTAATTGAAATAATCAACAACTTTAGCAAAGTTGCAGGATACAAAATAAACCCACATAAATCATCAGCTTTTCTATATATCTCCAACACAGCTCAGCAGCAAGAACTAAAAAGAGAAATCCCATTCAAAATCACCTTAGACAAAATAAAATACCTAGGAATCTATCTCCCAAGACAAACACAGGAACTATATGAACACAACTACAAAACACTCGCCACACAACTAAAACTAGACTTGAACAAATGGAAAAACATTAACTGCTCATGGATAGGACGAGCCAATATAATAAAAATGACCATCCTACCCAAACTTATTTATCTATTTAGTGCCATACCCATTGAACTACCAAAATACTTCTTCACTGATTTAGAAAAAACCATAACAAAGTTCATTTGGAAGAACAAAAGATCAAGGATATCCAGGGAAATAATGAAAAAAAAAACACATATGATGGGGGCCTTGCAGTCCCTGACCTAAAACTATATTACAAAGCAGCAGTCATCAAAACAATTTGGTACTGGCTAAGAAACAGAAAGGAAGATCAGTGGAATAGACTGGGGGAAAGCGACCTCAGCAAGACAGTATACGATAAACCCAAAGATCCCAGCTTTTGGGACAAAAATCCAGTATTCGATAAAAACTGCTGGGAAAATTGGAAGACAGTGTGGGAGAGACTAGGAATAGATCAACACCTCACACCCTACACCAAGATAAATTCAAAATGGGTGAGTGACTTAAACATAAAGAAGGAAACCATAAGTAAATTGGGTAAACACAGAATAGTATACATGTCAGACCTTTGGGAGGGGAAAGGCTTTAAAACCAAGCAAGATATAGAAAGAATCACAAAATGTAAATTAAATAATTTTGACTACATCAAACTAAAAAGCTTTTGTACAAACAAAACCAATATAACTAAAATCAGAAGGGAAACAACAAATTGGGAAAAAATCTTCATAGAAACCTCTGACAAAGGTTTAATTACTCATATTTATAATGAGCTAAATCAATTGTACAAAAAATCAAGCCATTCTCCAATTGATAAATGGGCAAGGGAAATGGATAGGCAGTTCTCAGATAAAGAAATCAAAACTATTAACAAGCACATGAAGAAGTGTTCTACATCTCTTATAATCAGAGAGATGCAAATCAAAACAACTCTGAGGTATCACCTCACACCTAGCAGATTGGCTAACATAACAGCAAAGGAAAGTAATGAATGCTGGAGGGGGTGTGGCAAAATAGGGACATTAATTCATTGCTGGTGGAGCTGTGAACTGATCCAACCATTCTGGAGGGCAATTTGGAACTATGCCCAAAGGGTGCTAAAAGAATATCTACCCTTTGACCCAGCCATAGCACTGCTGGGTCTGTACCCCAAAGAGATAATGGACACAAAGACTTGTACAAAAATATTCATAGCTGCGCTCTTTGTGGTGGCCCAAAACTGGAAAATGAGGGGATGCCCATCAATTGGGGAATGGCTGAACAAACTGTGGTATATGTTGGTGATGGAGTACTATTGTGCTAAAAGGAATAATAAAGTGGAGAAGTTCCATGGAGACTGGAACAACCTCCAGGAAGTGATGCAGAGCGAGAGGAGCAGAACCAGGAGAACATTGTACACAGAGACTAATACACTGTGGTATAATCGAACGTAATGGACTTCTCCATTAGTGGCGGTGTAATGTCCCTGAACAACTTACAGGGATCCAGGAGAAAAAAACACCATTCATAAGCAAAGGATAAACTATGGGAGTGGAAACACCGAGAAAAAGCAACTGCCTGAATACAGAGGTTGAGGGGACATGACAGAGGATAGACTCTAAATGAACACTCTAATGCAAATACTATCAACAAAGCAATGGGTTCAAATCAAGAAAACATCTAATGCCCAGTGGACTTACGCGTCGGCTATGGGGGGTGGGGAGGGGGAGGAAAAGAAAATGATCTATGTCTTTAACGAATAATGCTTGGAAATGATCAAATAAAATATATTTAAAAAAAAAAAGAATAGAAGGGCCTTTCCTAAAAATAATAAACAGTATCTATCTAAAACCATCAGCAAACATCATCTGCAATGGGAATAAACTATAAGCCTTCCCAATAATATCAGGAGTGAAACAAGGATGACCATTATCACCTCTATTATATTTAACATTGTACTAGAAACACTAGCTGTAGCAATCAGAGAAGAAAAAGAAGTTGAAGGTATTAAAATAGGCAACGAGGAGACCAAGCTATCACTCTTTGCAGATGATATGATGGTCTACTTAAAGAACCCCAGAGAATCAACCAAAAAACTAGTCAAAATAATTAACAACTTTAGCAAAGTTGCAGGATACAAAATAAACCCACATAAGTCATCAGCATTTCTATATATCTCCAACACATCTCAACAGCAAGAATTAAAAGAGAAATTCCATTTAAAATCACCCCTAGACAATATAAAATACTTAGGAATCTATCTGCCAAGACAAACACAGGAACTATATGAACACAACTACAAAACACTCTCCACACAACAGAATCATCCAAGTCCATTGGCAAGACAAAAGTTATGATGACTGGTGATGGTGGTCCAGTGAATAATTGTAACATCTTCAGTGTTTGACCAATCTCTTAAGTGCTCCACAGAACATGCTGTCTTCATGGTTACTGGAAAAAAATTGTTTTCATCCCCCTATTCAGAAAGGAATTTTCATAGGCTTGGTATAGATATTCCCCTAAGTCACTGACAGATTTGAGTACTATGAACTACCCGCAGCCTAATTGAGCCTATGTGCTGAGCCAGTTTTACCAGGATGTGGCCACTGTGCCATGCTATAGCTTTCTCACCTCTAGCATATCATTAATAATGCAGAGAATGTTAATGTCTTTGGTTGCAATGAAATCCCTAAAATATCTTAAGCAACATAATATACTCCATTTTTAATGCTCATATGACAATATCTTTTGGTTAAATGGAATCCTTTTACCTCAGGAAAAGTGGGTAGAGTCTAGACAGATTCAGCTAGAATAAGTGGTGAAACTATGAAGTCAGTTTATGATATCAAATGGCTTTTTGGAAACCCCTCTGTGCATCTTTATTTGGTTACTCATAACTGCTGTGTCTATAAGATACTTGTCTTCTTTTACCCTAACTATTTGGGAGAGAATCCAGTTTCCTTTCTGTGTCTGAATATAAAGGAACATCATCCCAACTCTGACAAAATTCAACCATTATCTTTAATTTTGAGAAAGAGAGTGCTGACCAGAAACAATAGTGTGTTTTTTTTTGGGGGGGGGTGCCTCTCAGAGATCAGAAGACAGAAATAAAATAAATATTACTAAAATATTATAGTAATTTTCTATTTGACAACTATCATAGATCCAAGTTTTGGAGATAAGAAATAACTATTTGGTAAAAATTGTTGGAACAACTAGAAAGTAGTTTGACAGAAAATAGTTATGAATCAATATATTGTGCCATTCACTAAGATCAAAATGGAAACATTACCTAGACATAAAAGGAGAAATCATAAGTAAATTGGAAGAATGGGGAATATATTACCTATCATGATTCATGGGTAGAAGAATTTGAGTCAACAAGAAATGGAGGGCATTATGAAATGCAAAATGGATAATTTTGAGTACATTAAATTGAAAAGGTTTTGTACAAATAAAATAAATGTTGCCAAGATTAGAAGGAAAGTAGAAAATTAGAAAATTAGTATTTATCTTACCTCTTTTTATTCAGTGCTGAATCTATGGGCCACAACATTCTTCTTAGTGATTCTTTAAGTCCATAGGAATATAAGATTTGATTCAATTCAATGAGTAAATTTATTAAGCACCTATTATATTTTAGACACTCTACTAAGTGCATTAGTTATTTTTCTATTTTTTGACCTACTTATCCCTAGGATATATGTTACATAATCATATGCAAAGCAAATCTTAGCAGGTTAAGTAAAAAGCTATTATTGAACACTATAGTAGTTTTTAATACTACAATATCAGGATTTGAGGATAAAAAGTAGCTTGTGGAATAAGCTACATTTTTGATCTCTAACTAAACAGTTTCCTTGCTATCATCTCATGCTTGGGAAAATAATTGTTTTCTATTAAAAATATGCCTGTTTATCATCTCAGACTAAAAGAAAATATTCTTTCTTGTAATATAGAAAACTAAAATGTCTATTTGAATAAGAAAGGGTTTGTAAGTTTCTTTACCCATAAGCTATATAAATGACCTTCTCATAGACATATTCCAAAAAGGTTACCTGAACTCCATGACTAATTCCAGTTCTACATATTCCTTGGCAGTCATATCCTACAATATACAGAGTATTTTGGGAGCTTTGTGGTCAACCATGTATTATAACAGGGCAGAATTACAAATAATAATACCTGACTATAGAAAAATAAGACTTTGTATCCTACAAATTGAGCTGAGCTACTGAAGAATTTAAGGCTGTCCAATAATGTCACTTTTTTTTACCCTTTTAAATAGTGTGATTTCACATCTGAGTATCTGAATGGAGAATGCATCCAGTGAAATAATATGCAGACGAGTGAGTATTCATGATATTGAATCTAACTAATGTTTTCAAAGCATACTACAATGGAATGGGGACTAAATTTAGAGTCACTGGAGCTCTGCCACTACTCTGGGTGACATTGAGTATACTAATTTAACCCCTTGGGGGTTCATTTTCCTCATCTGTAAAATGAGGGCAATTGACAAGATGGTCTACAAAGTTTGTTCCAACTCTAGATTTATAATCCTAAAATTCTATGCTGAGATCAGAGGTGCCAAACACTCAGTCCCTCATAATATTCAGGTGCTGCCCAAACAAGTTTAAAATGTCATTGGAAAATATTAACAAATGAAAATATAATAGAATATAGATAACATTAAAACATAGTTTTCTAAGTCAAAAATATATAGGCTTTATGGGTACATAAGTACTGTCTATTGGACTCCTTTTCATCTGAGTTTGACACCACTAGACTAAATGACCTCTAAGATCCTATTTAGTCCTATGTTGATATATGGGATATTCAGGAAGGACTAGCATCTTTGGCATAAGGGCTTGCACAGCCATTTTTCAGGAGTCTCATCCATCTCTGGTATCTACCTTTCATCCAACTCTTAACTATTGCTCCAAGAAACTGTAGCAACCACCTTGACAGAGAGGTTAAGACCAGGTTGACCAGCAGGCCTCAAACTGATCAATAGCATAGGAGGATGCTTATCCCAAGCACACAAAGACTTCCCCCAGTGGAATAGGAAGATAAGAACAATTTGTTCTGATAGCCACGAAGGCAGAATGAAATCTGACACAGTGGAATGCTCAGAGCTTGGACTGAGGTCAAAAATGGCATGGTCATCCACTATATCTGGGCCATCATCACCAGTCATCCTGACTTTTGTATTGTCATTGGACTTGGATGACTAGAAGAGGAGAGTGAGGCCAACAACTTTATGCAACTTGTCTATATATATTATTACATTGCCCTGTGATGAACAACAGCAATAATCTATGCCAATAAGGAAAAAAAGGCAACACTGAGCTCACATATATGTTGAAGCATTTATGCATAAAATGAGCAAAGCTTATTAAATATATTCTTGCTTGGTCCTCATAAGAACCCTGTGTGGAAGCTACAGGTATTTATTATTCCCATTTGAAAAATATAAAAATGAGACTCAGAGAATTAATGATGGAGATGACTTGAAAGACTTCCTATTACATCTTGATGTTTAATTAGTTGGAAAAAAAAAAAAAGCCTACACAAGGGCAGGATGGACAAGATCCAGCTCCATGGTAGATCATAAAAAAACAAAAAAACAAAACAAAAACAGACTTCTGAGGAGATAAAAAAATAAGACCTAGAAGGTAGAATTAATAGTCCCACTCTACTCTACCTTTGTTCATAAGTAACTGAACAGTCTTTTCAAGATCCCTATCTGTATTTCAGCATCCAAACCCATCTTTTTAATACCAGCATTCTCTAGATGATGCTGTTGTGGTTCAGTTGTTTCAGTTATATCTGACTCTTCATGACCCCATTTGGGGTTTTCTTGGCAAAGATATTATAGTGGTTTGTCATTTCCTTCTCCAACTTAGCAGCAATGTCCATATCAAGCATGTGAAAATTTCCCTGGAAGAACAGGTAGAGGAAAATAGCTTGTTCCAATAGCCATGAAGGTAGTTGCAGCAGGCACTGTAGAGTGCTCATAGCTTGATCAGATGTCAAAGAAACTAAAGTCATTCACTGCCTCTCAGGCCATTATCAGTTATCTTGACTTTTGTCTCTGGTGGAGAGTGTGAAGTCCACAACTTTGTTTAATTTCACTTCATTTAAATTTAGTTCATGATTGAGTCAAGACATCACCTCATGATGTCATTGATTCTCTTGGAAAATAAAGGAGGAACAATGTTACTTTACCTCTGAGCACTGCAAATAAATTTATTTTAGCCTTGCAAAAAAACAAACAAACAAAAAACCACCACCACCACCACCACCAACAACAACAACAAAAAACCCTGCTACTACTTATAGCATATGGGAAAGGAACTGACATAGTGGATTATTGTTGGTAGAGTGCAAAGTAGACAATAGTTTCATTATCCTTCAAGCATATTCTAAATTTCCTTCCACTTCCTGATCTATAACTTCTGATTTTGATTCCTTTTGCTATTGTGGTTGTGGCTTTTGTGGCTATGAAAATTTCATTGTGATTTCAATTGTGATTTCATTGGTTTAAGAACTTCCTGGTGAGGAAACTCCCTCTACCAATGGGTTAACTGTCTTAAGGAGTTATTTGGGCCATTGAAAGGTTAAATGATTTGCCTAGTTTCACATAGCCAGTGTGTTAGAGGTACAGTTTGAACCCAGGTTTTGTAAGAGATGATATTTGGAGGGTATATTTGATGGTATACTAGATAACTAATGGATCAGGTAGTTGTCTTCTTTTGCCTACCCTCCTCCCTCTATGCCTCCCACTTTCCTCCCTCTTCAGAAGCCTTTCAGCCTCCCCTCCCCTCTTCTTCAGTCTCCCTCAAGTCACTCAGTGAGGTTTTGTGAGGTTTCAATGAAATAGTTCTTAATCTTCTTTGTCAAACAAGGGGTTTATTTGGGGAGGACAGGACAAGGGTGGAGGATGGAGGTAAGAGGGGTGGGATATTCCTATTCTCTACAGTGAGTGTTAGATTGGAGGATATTGAGAGAAATGGCAATTCAGTCACTAGCATGAACCAGAGCCAGTCAGAGAGAGATATATAAGAACTATTGTCCTTCTGCCTTCAGATCAGCCAGGTCACCTCCAACTTGATTATTCCAAGTCCCAGAGATAAAACCCAGCTTCTTCCTTCCAAGTCACCATCAGCCCAAAGACCTCAAATCCAGTCAAGCAGTTGGCTCTTGCCTCCAACTGTTTCCCAGGCACATTCCAAATGGAATCTTCATTTGACTGACAGATGGCCAATCTCCAGTTTCTTGTCTTGCTGCATTTTCTTGTAATTTCTCTCTTTTCCACAGTTTTCCTGAGTCTGGAGCAAACCTTCTATCCAATAGTCCAGTGATGGTTAACCTTTTATAGACAAAGTGCCAGGCTCTACTCCTATCCCACCCCATACACCAAGTACCATGCTTCTCCCCCACGCCCCACACACACACGGGAGGGAAGAAGCACTCCCATTGGGCTGCTGAGCAGAAGGGTGGGTGATGACAGGTGTGTGTGGAGAGGGGGAGGGAAATGGCCTGAGCGCTCTGCTCCCCTCTAGCTCTGCCACCTGTGAGCCTCCCACCTTCCTCCCTGTGTACTCCCATTGGGCTTCTGGCCAGAGGGATAGGGGATGTGAAAAAATGTCATCAGGCACAGTGGAAAGGGGGAGGGGAGCAGCTCCACCTAAGACTCTCTGCATTTCTAGTAGAGTTGGGGTATTGGGGGGAAGGACAGCCTCATGACCACAGAGGGCTCTGCGTGCCATCTTTGGCAACCATGCCATAGGATTTCCTTCACTGCACTAGTCTATGTTACCTCTCTCCTACCAGGCTTTCTTCAATTCAGTCTCTAATGTTCTGATCAGTCCCTTTATTTTCTCAAACTCACATTGTAAAAGCATCCAATTTACCACAACTCCTAGGTGAGTTTTAAGGATATTTCCCCAAGATTTAAAAAATTTCTTAGGCAGAAGGCTAATGAGCTAGGCAAATATTCTAAAAGACCACAAAGGTGAATTCAGTCAAAGTACAGGCAGAAACTAAAAGGAAAGATTAATATAATAATACTTTCTTACAAAACCATCAGAAGTTTTAAAAATGGATTTCAAAATGAAGAGATTGGGCAAAAGTAGAGTGTACTAAAACTACTGGGAATAAAATAATAGATCAAATAGTTAAGACTTGGGAAACTTACCTTTTGCCCTTTTGGCCAAGCAACAATGCCTCTGCTATGAATGTCACTATGACTCAGTAATCCCTGGCTAATAATACTCAACAGGATCATCTGTGAGAGGGCAGACAAAATACTCCTTAGCACATTTTGTCACAGGACAGTAAGAGGCTAAATGTCAAGGGATAGACCAAAAGAGAGTATTTCAAATGTCTATCCCAACCATCAGCAAAAGGGAAGGTCTGTAAATGGCAAAAGTTAAATGAGTGAATGAGGTCCTTTCCCAGACAGTTTTACTCTAACATAAATGAAATCAATACTGTTAAGACCACCATGAAACTAAGCATTTTCTCTTCCATATTTTACATACATGTCCTTTATTTGTACAAATAAGCTTTCTATGTTCATATCTGCTACAATTTAGTGTCCAGGTTTTTTCCATCACGGTAAATATGTTGACATGCCTGGATGAACAACAGAACTTTTAATATGGTTGGGTCATATAAGTCTTCAATAAAGGCAAAATGAATTTCATATATAAAATGAATAATTCTCTAAGGAATGAAGGAAATGATAATCAGGATATGAAAGTGAGGCACTAGACTTAGAAGAAGGGAGACAGAGAAAGCCTTATTAAGCAACTATTAGATGTCAGGAGGCACTCTGCAAAGTTCGTTACAAATATTATTTCATTTGATCCTCACAACAACCTTGAAAGGTCTATTAGTATTCTCATTTATGGGTGAAAAAATTAAGACAAATTTTCTCAGGATTATACTAGTAAGTAAATAATTTTTAAAATTTAAAATAGCTATAAATTCTTTCCCTACTTACTGTTTTCCTTGTAATCATTTTATTCATTTGTATTACATTCATTTTATTTGTATACAATTTTTAATTTAATGTATTCAAAGTTATATGTTTTCCATCTCACAACTTTCTATCATCTCTTATTTATTCATAAATTCTTCTCCTATCCATAAATCTGATAGTAATATGTTTCCTATTGTTCTAATTTGTTTATACCTCCCAAGTCATGTGTTCATTTTGATTTTATATTGGAGAGTAATCTGGAATTATCCTTAAAGAATTATAAAAACTTTGTATATCTTTTGACTCAGGAATGTCACTATTAGATTTATTTCCTAAGGTGATCAAGGAAAAAGGAAAGAATTTATATGTTCTAAAATATTTATAGCAGCTCTCTTTGTGGTAGCAAAGAACTAGAAAATGAAGGGACATCTATCAATTGGAGAATAGCTAAACAAGTTGTGGCATGATTCTGATGGACTACTATTGTGCAGTAAAAAAAAATTATGAACAGGTAAAATTTGGAAAAACATGGTACAATTTCCATGGAGTTAGGATGAATGAAATGAGTAGAACCAAGAGACCATGAAATACAAAAACAGAAATGCTTTTTGAAGAATGCCTTGTATGTGTTCACCTCCAGAGAAAGAATTGAAACAAAGAAATGACATTAGTTTTATATATACACATGGTGGAGGAGGAGGAAGTTAGCTGAGTAATCTGATCTAACAAATAAACAAATAAATCTTTAAAAAAATAATAGCTAATAAGTAAATCTCCTAGCCCAGGTTTTATTTTTGTTGTGTGGAAAGAACAAAAAGTTGATGTGATATTTTTTGTCCAGCCACTTAAAGTATTCATTCTCATTTAGGCTCCACTGATTCTTTGATTCTCTAGCTTTCATTTTTGTCCTTGAACAGGGATTTTTCTTTCCTGTTTCTTTCCTCTTATGCCATTTTCTTTCACTTATTTCAGGCATTAAACTCTTCTTGAACCATGAAGTTCCTTAGAACTGTGAATAGATAGTTGAACAAAAGATGCAAAGTGATATTTCATGTTAGAGCCATTTTCAAGTTGTTTCTTTTGATTTTGTTAACTAGGTTGCTTTTGTTTCACATGGGAACATAAGAACATAGAAATGAGTAAGAACATTTCTATAAGAAGTGGATTGTATCCAGTAATGATCAGATTCAAAAACATTTACTTCTGAGCTTGGACTTGTTACTTTTGTCATTCTTTAGTACTTGACCCTTCTCTATCCTTCATTCCAAAGCTATAGGAAAATCCTGAATTATCTAAGAGATAAGGGAATGAATTCTATCTGAAAGGCCTGCCTCTTTCTACAATCTAAGTCTCTTTACTCATAACAGTAAAATTGAGTAAGAGGGATTGCTAGTCTTAGATCATGAGGTTAATATCCACTACTATTGAAAAGCTTATAAGAATTTTAACTAAAATCAAGATCATGAGATTCTCTTGATTAGTGAAAGCTGTCCTCAATTTAAGACTAAAACAAAAACAAACATAAAACCCAGCATTTAAATATTTCATTTTGTTCTGTATCTATTCTTTATTGAATTCATGCTGTATGCAACAGACAAAAAATGAAAAGGCCTGATGAATCATAGTTTAATGTCAAAATCAGTAATTAAGAAGATCTCAAAGAAATAGCAAAATGCAAAAATAAATCTCTACAGGCAGAAGTTGATGGAGGAAGGATTAAACTTTTATCATCTTTTTGATAATCATAGCTCCAATACAATACAGTCTCACTCCTTCTCTCTAGGATTTGGACAGACAGACAAACATATAAACAGAAAGAAAAGGAGATAGAACACTCAAGCCTACTTCACTTTCTGGACTTTTCTGATTTTTAATTCACAAACTACTTCTGTCATGCTTGCTTATTTTAAAACTGAAACAAAAGCACAAATTACTTTGGCTCATTGTCTTCTGTGGCTATCCAAACACTTGGTGATAGTTTTTCTACCAGGGCAGGAAGAAAACAATACAGTCTGGCCAAGAATGATAATTACTAGAATTCCACAACTTTATTTCAGAAAAATCCCTGCCAATATGTAAGTCTAGTGGAATAGCCAGTTACAAAGTAATTTTATTGCATTGATGAAGATGAAAACACATACAAAAAAGAAAACATTTTTTTCTTAGCATACAATTAATATTTACGCAATGAAATCTAGTATGTTACTACCACAATAGAAATGTTATGTGAAGTTTGTCTCTAGATGAAAAAGCTATATGTGGTTTTGGAAATGTTTATGAATATGATGAACCCATTTATATTCATAAACATAGATGGCTATGGTTTTATTAGGAATCTGGTCAACTTAGCAAAGCACAAAAACAGAGACATACTACCTTTGAATTCCCCTACTCCCATCACCACTGCCACTACTGCCACCATCACCGAGTGTGTAGGTTTTTATTTTAAAATCATAGACTTGCTGCAACCTCCCAAGATAAATCTTCCCTGAGACAAATTCCAAATGGTGAGAACTTGCCTGGAATTGCCATATTTTTAGAATTTCCAGTCATGCTACTCAATTCCTTCCTGGTTCCCTCTCTTGTCTGTTCCACCTATTGTGAATCTTAAAATTTCTCAGATGTGTGAATGTTAAAAATTCTCAGACTCTACCTTAGAACATTTGGTTAAGGCTATTCCCCATTTTAAACAATGGAGGTACTTAGTCAGGAATGTATGTGAGAACTTTACAGTACTCCACCCATACTTAAGTATACTTTAGGGGAAGATAAAGTTGTAAAACTCCTTACTGAACAATGAAAAAGTACTTAACTCATACTTATAGTGAGGCAAAAGTCCTTAAGCTAGGACTATTTTTAGATCTAATACAAAAGGGTGCTAAGTACCTATGAAGGTCAAATTAATCACTTAAAGTCAGGCAACTTGCAAACTTGCAAGGGACAAGCTTAACAAGAGAGGTGTAAAGTTTTAGTCTACCCAGAGAAGTTGAGAACTAAAGAAGATATGAATTAAGAATGGTCAGTCCTGTGAAAATGTCTACTGTGATTGGTAGATGTGAAAACTTAGGGGAGGTGACATAGGAGAAAATTCTCCTTAAAAGGAGGTCAGAAGGCCTCTGAACTAAATTCAGCTATGGAGCTGAATAGAAGGCTGGTCTCTGTCTCGGTGGCTGAACTTTAATTCAGCCTTGGAAGCTGAAGTGGAGCTTCCTGAACTATACTGAAGGGTCTCTCTGAACACTAAACTTTTGCTTGGAAGGATCTTGTGGTGAGTTGATAAAAAGACTGAGTGATCTCTCTCTTAAGGCTTAAGCCTAGGCTGGCCTAGCCCTTTTCTCATTATTTCCTCTCACTCTCTCTCTCCCTTTCATTAATTTCTTAATTTGTATTAATTAAAACCTCCATAAAAACCCAGCTGACTTGTGTATTTCATATTTGGGAATTTTTCCCATGGTGACCACTTTATTTTTGATTTAGCTCAAGATACTGTCTTGAAACCATATTTTCATGGTCACAGTTTAAGGCAACCACTCTTGATATTTTGAGAGTTTACTGTATTGCTTTCTTATTTTTGTATTCTCAGTATTGAGAACAGTGCCTGGCATATAGTAAATGCCTAACAATTATTCTAAATACTTTATCCATCCATGTAACTATCTATCTATCTATCTATCTATCTATCTATCTATCTACTTATTAATCTATCACATAATATCAATGTGTTCAAAGTATAAATAAAGACTGGATAATAGATTTGTAAGAGAAATTGGGTGAATTAATTTATCCAGAGTCCAATACTTTACCCATATTGACCAATAGTGACCTAGAGGAAAGTCTCATTGGAATATTATTGGGCTCTTTTTGATCTTTTCAATATTTTCATCAATTATTGGAATGGAATCAAAGACAGAATGCCTATCAAATTTTTACATAAAACCAGGAATAATAGCAAATTCACTAGAAGTCTTTATGAAGAGACAAGGAAAAGACAGACTAGTGAGCCAAATAGAATGAGATTACATCTAATAAGAAAAATGTTGATACAGTAGTATCTCTACACAGTACAATCTACTAGAAGACTAGGGTGCAATTCTCCAACAGGGAACTAGGTAGAGCAATACAACATAATTATTTCTAACTTTTTGTATATGTTTGCTCTATGGAATGATGCAAATGTACCAAGAATGGGGCCAGAAAAATTTATCTTCCTATGTACAAATATGTTCTCAGACACTTACTGGCTGTGTGACTCTAGGCAAGTCCCTTAACCTTGTTTGCCATAGTTTATGTATCTGCAAAATGAGCTGGAGAAGGAAATGGTAAACCACTCTAATATAATGATCAAGAAAGTCCCAAAGGGGTCACAAAGAGTTGAGCACAACTCAAAAATCATTGAGCATCAAAATAGAGCATCTTAATCTAAAAAAATCAATCACACAAGTACAGATTAAAGAACACAGACCTAGGTAATAGTTATATGGAAAACACTTGGATATTTTGATTGACTGAAATCAACAAGATAATACATTTATGCAAAAAAGCTAACCTGATAGTAAGGTTGGACTAATACAACTTGGGGAAATATAATTAGAGCAGGCCAAAGAAACACATTACCAGTGCTGTGAAATGCAACTCCAAGAAGTAACACAAAACTTTGAGATGCCAGTGAACAATGTCAGCAGAGAGAGGCAAAGCTTTAAACAATACCTGAGTATAAATAAAGGAAATAGCTGCAAAGCAAGCAGTCCTCTTACGCAAGCACTGTAGTTATCACTCCTTGTCCTGCATTAATCCTTTCAACCATTCCTCTAGAACACAGTCAGGGGCATGCATCATATTTGAATATGGAAAATTAAGACATATTCTTTGGAATGGATACTTGGAAGATTATTTGAGGGAGAGAAATGAGAATATTTTCTGATTTTCTTTCTCATAATTCATTTTTCCTATGGTAGATTTAAAAGGACAACTGATAAAAGAACAAAATAGAAATTTTTCTGATTTGCTAAAGGGGGTAATAAATAAGATGATCTGCATTCCCTCTATGTCATAGATTCAAATTTAATGCAGGAGTATCTACAGGTGTACAATTTTAAGGATCATCTGAATAGATAGTTGACCCTTCTCTCTGTATAATTAAAAATCAGTTACCCTAAAAACTACATTTCCCAGGAGCCCACTGACTTCCTGTCATTCTGTACTTCCTGTAGTCAGAGGGATAAATTTAGCAGGGTTCCTGGTCTCCCTAATCTTGGCTTCTTGTTGGCGACTATGGTAGAACACAGCATTTTTGATCAGGTAGATTAGCCATGTGTATGTGGTTTTATTTTGTTACCTTTTTATTTTGTCACTTATAATGATCATTAATAAATCAACATAATAATATTTGAAACAATTTTACATTAAATTTAATTTTCACAATGAAGGCAACCACTGAAGTTGGAGAAAGAATTCTTAAATTTTTAAGTCATGTTTCTCCCCACCACCACCACCCTCATGAACTCCAAGGAGAACTCCAAACTATCTTTGGAGCTACTGCCCTGATCCTGCTGGATTCCTGCCCCTCCCCCACACACACACTTTTTGCCAGTTGTCTGCCCTTTAGTTTGAGGGACTTAGAAGGTGACTCTTGGTGGAGAAGAGATAAGCCGCTTCTCACTCACCCATCTGGTTGAGCCAGTATTCCTCGCTGCTGCCTCTAGTGTTACTGCTGCATTCACTCCTGATCCTCATGATCCAGCTGGCTCTGCTGCTGTTGCTGTTCTGGCTTCCACTTCCACATCTTTAGAACACACAAGAAGGGAGTGCCTGGAGCTGATCTCTAGGTAGCTGGTAAAAGCCCAGGTGTGTTTTCCTTAGGCAATAATTAGCCTCTTAACTCCCTGTCCACATGGCAAGGGAAGCAAGCTGCCCCTTAGTGTTTTACCCCATGGGAGAAGGGGAATGAAGGTTACTCTTCCAAATAGGAAGTAAAATTCCAAGCATGGCCCGCTCTATAAAAGAGCAGTACACTGCCCATTTCAAACAGCTCCCAATTTTAGGATGCTTTTTCTTCCTAAAATTCCAGGGTGCACTGGTCCTTGCAACTATCCTGCCTGAAATTCATGGGAGAAATCCATTTCGCTACAACCCCTTGCCATTTAAGATACATCCAATTTGGAATTCCTCCACACCAGGTTGAGTGAGGAATTCTCCCTTACTATGGGAGATCCCAGAGGTATGACAAAAGGAATCTAAATGGATAGGGAAGGAACATTAAAGAGTCTGGAGGTGAAATTTTTAAGTCATTTCAGACTCCATTGTTTTATGAAAGTCTCTGTATCATATTGTATTTTGCTGATTGACTGCTTTAAGATTTAATTTTGTTGTTTTAAGTTTATATATTAATCTGATGAATACTATTCTCTTATACTGAATCATTGTAATCTACTGTGTTTTAGCTTTTAGATATATTCTGTTACCTTTCCCCTATAACTATATTGAACAAGGTATCATTGTACAAGCCCACAGTCATCTTCCAAAAACTCTCTTTTGTTGAAAAAAACATAGGTCCTTAGGGTTACTGAGGTTGTCACCAGATCCATCAAGGTCACATGTTGCCTAAATGGCCTTTTCTTCCATTTTGCCTTTGTTAATTGTCACATAGATGATGAATGGACTCTGTCAACCAGGTTAACAACCTTTGGAGAATTTATCTCAAATTGATTTTAAGGGGTCTTCAGACATGGTTTTTAGATTTTTTTCAATAGCTCTGACTGATCATCTTGCCTGCCTCTGAGTTATTTGTAACAAGAGGTAAACGGTCCATTTAGTAGCTGAAGGGAAGTGCAATAGCACTATTATAATTCCCACCTCATCATTTGTAAAAATGTAATGGATGAGACATATCAGTCTCATATCAGAGGAACTGGGAAGTGTTTCCTTGGGTGTGGTACTCCTGGATGGCTTCCAATAGGGAGCATCTCCCATTTATAACTCTTCAGCCTACTCTACTGTTGCACCAGAACAATCTAGATTTCTTGGTATTGTTCTAGACCCAAATATCTTTGCCAAGGTTAAAGGAATTGCTACATCTATAAAAATTGTTACAAATACAAAAAAAAAAGTGTTTTTTTTTTTAATGTCACATGGCAACTTAGGTGAAATATGATAGTGGGTTTGTTTGCTATTGTAATTAACTGGTCTATTGTGAATTTGGGGGATTTTGATACTTCTTGAATGTGCATTACTTATTTTACTACTGTTCTTTATAAACAAACTGTTACTTTGAGAAAATCATTTGCACTCACACAGAGATGCATGGCCAAGTTAAAAAGGAAATGGATCTCATTCTTTGGGTTAGAAACCTTTGTATTCTACATTTCCTTGGCTGACATAGTGTGTCACTGATTGTAAGCTATATATTTTTATTTTAAAAAACATTTTATTATTGTTATTTTTCCTTGCATGTGCAATATAGTATTTGAGTTTTTTCTCTCCTTTTTGTATTTGAAGCACATGTCAACAGTATTGAGAAGATTTTTCTTTAACTTTTTTGATTTTGCAGTAATATAACTTTAAAATACATTTGCCCTAATGTCAATGAATATCCAAAAAGGTTTAGACTACAAAAATCATGCCATTTATTGTTTAAAAATTATGGGACTTTCCTTAATGATTCTGTGTGATTCCAGAAGAAGGGAACAAAAGAGCTATTATACAGTGCCAAGAAGCACAAGGTCAAAAAGGACCAAACCAATCCAGGTAGGACTGATGAACTTCTATGACAAGAAAAGAGGACTTGAACTTGTTTGGGGTTCAAGGTTATGGCTGTTTGACATATGTCAGAGGCAAGTCTGACTCGTCCTATGATATAACAAGCACCTCTCTTTGGCTGCCCACCTGGCTCCCATAATTTAGTCCCTTTTTCTGTCTTTCATAGTGTGGCAAACTTTCTTTAGTCCTGGCTACGGATTGGGTAAGTGCATAATTACATAAATCATGTTATTTTTTTTTCATAAATCACTTTACTTAGGCCCTGATTCACTTGTTATAGGTTTATTTTCCTTTACTTAGAATTTTTACACATAAGATTTTGATATTCTATATTTCATCAAAAAGTTTTTTTATTTGAATTTTTTATATTTTTTTTAATTTTTAAAATTTCTTTTGCCAATTGATTCATATACCTCATAACTCACCCATGCACCCCTAAGTGATCCCTGTGTTTTTCAACATCCTCCTCAGTGGGGAATGTATTATTATTATAAAATGCAAAGTTTAAATTCTTTTGAGAGAAATTTCAGCATAAGAAACATGCTACCTCTCCAAATCCAGAAAGTGAATTATTTGGAGAAGGTGCCATAAAGATGCCTGCACAGACCACATACTGCACCAGAAGATCTAGAGTGAACTTTGGGATATGATTTGAACTGTGTTGGGTTGAATGCATTTGTTTTGTATGTCTACTCTTATGCCAAAAGGGACTCCCCCAAATTGGCTTTTTGTTGATGCACCTAGCAATCTTTAGTTTTGTTCTCTTTTCCTTTTATGCCCAAATTATTGTAATTTGAAAGCTGGTTATGCTTACAAGATCCATTAAATAGACCAGTCTTCTACTGGATCTCAGGGGGAAAGGTGTAATTAGAAATCTCTTACCCTAAAAACTACATTTCCCAGGAGCCCACTGACTTCCTGTCATTTCGTACTTGCTGAAGACAGAGGGATAAATTTAGTGGGGTTCTAGGTCTTCCACTCCTGGCTTCCTGTTGGCTCCTGTGGTAGAGTACTGTGTTTCTGAACAGGTAGATTAGCCATAGGCATGGGGTTATATTTTGTTACCTTTTTATTTTATCACATCTAATTATCATTAGTAAATCTCTTAATATAATAATATTTGAAACTATTTTACATTAATTTTAATTTTTACATCCCTAACACAAGAAGGGATTTAAACCTAAAAAAAATAGTTTGAAGCAGAAAGCAATCCTGTGAACTAGACAGTCACAATGACTACTTTTTCTCAGAGATTTAGAAATAACAATAGTTTTCAAAGTTATGATCTATAGAAAATTCAAATGCAAATATGGTATGTGTTTTACCAAGCATGTGAACAAGTTTAATTATTTATTATTTGTTAAGTAATCCTCCACAACTCTATCTTGCCCCAAATAATAATAATCTATTGCTTCTCACCTCTTATCTATCAAGTCATTTTCTCTTTCACATCTTTTCCTCAAATTCCATCTCTTCCAGGATTTTGAAATAGTCAAGACAGTTCAGGGAAGAAGATTCAACTTCTTTAGAGAATCATGTCAATTGAGTAAATAATACAATAAGAGCTAATAACAGCTGACATTTATATCATGGTAAGTATGTACCAAGACATGTGCTAAGCATTTTAGACATATCTCATTTGATTCTTACAACAACCCTAAAAGGTAGGTGTTATCATTATTTTATAGATGAAGAAAATGGAACAGAGAATAAGGGACTTGCCCAGGGTCATACAGCTAACTTGAACGTAGTTCTTCCAAACTCCAGATTATATGTTGATACAATTTTGAAAATTTGTTTTCTGACATTTTGCCATCCATTTTCCTCTCTCCCTCCAATGACCCCCCCCATTAAGAAGGCAGGTAATATGACATGGATTGTACATATATAATCATATAATGCCTATTTCCATGTTTGTCATGTTGTGAAACGACACATATTGTTTACAATAGAAAAAAATTCAAGGAGGAAATAAAGTAAAGAAGGGCATGTTTTAACCTGCATTCAGACTCTGTTCTTTCAATGGTGGTGGATAATCCTTTTTGTCAATAGCCCCTTGGAGTTATTCTGAATCCTTCCCTAATAGTTAATTCCTTCACAGTTGATCTTCATCCATTGCTGTTGTTTCTGTGAACAATCTTTTCTTGATTTGGCTCGCTTGTAGTTAATATTTTAAATACAGTTCTTATTTTCCTACTCTCCTCCCACTGCCTCAGCCTGGATAAAGAGAAATTTGAAGTTTTGCATTTGTATAGTACTCAAATGAGAGACAAAAGTACAAAAGCTTTTGGTGTGCTGATCTTAAAATTTCAACTCTGAGAATCAGAAGGTACAGTATTAAATATTTATAAACACATCTGGCAGGTATCTGATTTCAGTACAAACAGAAAAATATGTATATCTTATTATCAAATCAGTATCAGACTGTAGACAGGCGAGGATTAAGTATAAACAATAAAAGGAGATGAAGGCACCAAGATAAAAACAGTCCATTCTCACATACATATTAAAGGAGGAAGTTTCTTGCTAGACAAGCAAGATCAGCTTTCAGGTATGTATATATATATATAATTTCATCAGGCATTATAGACACATAGATGGGCATCACTCTGTCCAAAGATAATATAACCTTATCTTACCTGCATGCCAATTAGCTTGTAAACATCAGTTTAGCCATCACTACTTGCACTGCCTATGTGAAGAATACTGGCTTAACAGATGAGAAAGGAACTTAAAATTGGTGTTTTAGAGAAAAAAGATGCTGAATGTATTATCCCTATTTTCCAATTGAGGAAAATGAGGCAAAGATTGTTATTTGCCCACCTAATAAAGGTTTGAAGCTAAATTTGAATTCAAGTTTTAAAAATTTTAATTAAAAAAACCCTAGCTAATCCATTTATTAGAAACATTTTCTTTCTTTTTCTATTTTTTTCTTTTCAATTCCTAGAGTCTCATGCCTACTTTTCCAATTACATTTTGAGTCTTTCTTATGTGTTTACTTTCTTTTTAATAAAGCATGTATAATAAGGAGTGGGGAGGCTAGGTGGCAGAATAAATAGAGTGTCAGGTCTAGAATTTTAAAGACTCATCTTTCTGAATTAAAATCCTCCCTCAGACACTTACTTAGTGAGCTGTACGTCATTTAACCCTGTTTCTCATCTGTAAAATGAGCTGGAGAAAGAAGGAAATGTTAAATGACTCCAGTATCTTTGCCAAGAAAATCTTAAATGGGATTACGAAGAGTTAGACACAACTAAAAAGACAGAAAAACAGAAATATTAAGGGGAAAAATATAGCCCAGATGAATGACTATTATGTCTGCTCACCAGTTCCAATCATTTGTTTATGATAAGGGCATACCTTCTATATGGGAGATTTTATGTAAAGACGGAAATTTTAGTATTAAAGTTCCTTTTAACAATTCAAATGCTAGTGTCCTCCTTCCTGTTTTACCTTGTTACTTAACTACTTTGTATCATACTGTTATTAACTTTGTATTTAGACTGCATATATTATATGTGTTCTTCTTGTCTTCTCCATTAGAATATATGTCTATTACAAGTAGGTATGGTTTCATTCTTTGTAAATGCATCCATTTGAAAAGTATTGGTTCATTCCCTGAATAACTGATTTACTGATTTCATAGTCTTCTCTATGAAGAATTATCCATCAATTGAAATAGCACATAGTTTTCTCAACCTTTCAGATCTTGTATTTTTGTCAGATTATTTCTTCCTATTCCTTAAAGCATAGTAAGAATTTCAAGAGTGACTAAAGAAAATCTAGAATGTGCTTTTGAAAAATCCAGTAAAAATCCAGTAGAAAGAAGAAAGGAGGGAGGAAGGGAAGGAAGGACAAAGAGGAGGGTAAAGTGGGGAGAGAGAGAGAGATTCTATTTCCATGCTGTAGATGGCACAGATTTTCTACTGCATAAGCTATGGAAATAGGAGAGATTAACATCAGCCCCATGCCCCAACTCACTTTGGCAAAACAAACCAAAAAAAAAAAAAAACTAAACCTGGTGGCTATTTGTTTCTTTGGAATGAAATGGCATCTTACCAAATTAAGTTTTATGGGGAGGTTGAAAAATATCAAACACATATTCCTTCAAAAAATAACATCTGGACTAGAACATGTTCCTACCTTTGAATTGTAAATAATTGTTGTGAGGGGGAAGCTAGGTGGCTTAGTGGACTGAAAGTCAGGCCCAGAGATAGAAGGTCCTGTGTTCAAATCTGGTCTCAGACACATCCTAGCTGTGTGACCCTGGGAAGGTACTTAACCCCCATTGCCTAGCTGCCCTTACCACTCTTCTGCCTTGGAACCAATACACAGTATTGATTCCAAGATGGAAGACGAAAGGTTTTTTTTTTGTTGTTGTTGTTTGTTTTTTTAAAGAATTATTGTCAGGGAGCAAAGAAGTGGAAATTGTGGGAATGGCTGTGCAAACTAAGCCATCAACTGGGAAATGGCTGAACAAATTGGTGTATATGTTGGTGAAGGAATACTATTGTGCTAGAAGAAACAATGAGCAGGATAATTTCAAAAAAAGTTGGAAAGATCTACATAAACTGATGCAGAGTAAAATGAACAAAACTGGAAGAACATAGTACATAGTAACAGTAATATTGGATGATGATTGACTATGAAAGTCTTAGCTACTTGCCGCAATACAATGATCAAGGAAAATTCTAAAGGACATATGACAAAGTATGCTCTCCATCTCCAGAGAAAGAACTGTTGAAGTCAGATGCAGATCAAAGCATACTATTTTTCACATTAGTTTTTTTCACATTACTTAATTTACAGTTTTATTTTGGGATTGTGGTTTCATATGAGTATTGTGACAAGGAAATCACTTTTAAAAGACTGATATATATTAATTTAAGGTCGCCAAGGAATTCAGCTATGTAATTCCTAAATGAAAACTCAAGTCAGATGTCAACCTTTTATGGAGTTTTAATTACAAACAGGAGGAAGAAAGGAATTAGAGATAGAGAGATAGAGGGAGAGATAAATGAGAGAGAAGGGAATAGGGCTTAAATACCCCTTCTGTTTAGGCTGGGCCAAAAGGCCCAAGCCCTTAGATAGCTGGGGCAATGAAAGGAGATCAGTCCCTATTACTCACGTGACCAAAAATGGAGAAACAGTCTCCGGGGCCCCCACCTTCAGCTTCCTTCAGCGCAAGCTTCTCAGAGCACACCACAACCACTCCCACAAACTCCTCAACCACCACCTCTCAGTCTTCAGACCCCTCTCTCTTTAAGGAAACCATCCAAGTTCCCTCCCCTCAGTTCTCACATCTACCAATCACTGTCCATCAATTTCCCTGTGCCAATGGAGGCTCTAGCTTAACCCAGGACCGCCCAGAGGTCTCTGGCTTTGCACATGTCTGTTGAAGGTCATATTTTCAAATAATTAAATCTTTGATCCTTTGCTACAGCCCTTCTTAAATCCTGTTAACCTGAGTAGGGTAGAGATTGGAATAATTAAATTTTGATCTATGCTGCAGCCCTTCCTCAATCCTGTTAGGACTGAGTAGGGTGGAGATTGATTCCAAGTATCTCCATTGTATCAATTCTAAAATCAATCATGACTCAAAGAAATTCCTGTTCTATGCTTAAGCATAGGTCAAAGTCCTTTCCATTGTTCAGCAAAAGGTTTCTGTCCTAAAGTAATCTTAAGAAGGGAGGAGGAGGAACCTCCCATGCCAATGGGGTTCACATTCCAATAGTCAAGACCCACTATCAATAGGAAATTTTTCAAGTATGAAATTTCCCAATGGTGAAATTTCCAACATTTATAAGTCTAAGGAATTTTGACGTTTACAATCCCCCCTGATGATCCTTGGGAGACTAGTCTCCCCATTGATCATTTAACATAATAATTTTGTAGTTCTAAATTCACTTCTAACTAAAGATATACACAATATTCAATTTTCCAAGAGAAATTAGAATAGTGAGAGAGGAAATAGAAAAGAAAAGAAAGCAAAACCAATGTTTGCTAGGCGCATTGACAGAAAGCCAAATTAGGGGCAGTCCCTTTTGGCATAAATGTGTACAGTTACAATAAATGTTCAATCAAAAGTTCAGTCCAATCAATCACATCCAAAGTTCATTCTTGATCTTCTTGATGAAGTGTAGGTTTTCGGCATCTTTCTGCAACAGTTCATTCTCTGGATATAAAAGTTTCAAGCTTTTTTCTTGAAGATCTTTTCTCAAACAGAATCAAAATCTTTGAATTTTTTTTTTATAAAAGTAAAATCTTAAACAAAATTCTTGGATTTTTATAAAAATACAATCTCAAACAAAAAAAATTCAAAAATTCTTAGATTTTAAATTAAAATACAATCCCCCCCTGAAGTAAGTATTTAAAAAAAAATATCAAGTTTAGCTCAGAATGCAAAGTTCAGTTATGGGGGTGTATGTGTCAATTATCAAAAGAATAGAAAAATAATCAAAAACATAAGAAAAATTCAAAATAGATCTTGTATAGGTCCAGTTTAAAGTAATTTCTATCCCACAAGTATGTAGGACAGAATGCAGTAATATTTCACTTAGCCATTTGTAGCCAAGACTACAGGAAGTTGCCATAATGTAAGAAGAAAAGAATTAGAATTCTATTTTGATGGGGAAATGTCATTCCCTTGTCTGATTTTTTCCTCAGGGATATAGGGAGCCAGCATGATAGTCAAGCTTTGTACTTGTTTGAATACTTCGAAAAGAGTGTAGATACAAGGAAGTCCTACGACTTAAACATAAGTTAAACGTCGCAACCTCGAGTCTCACTTTAATATTTCTTGTGTGCTCTATTGGCACTATTCAGGTTTAGTCTGTGCTTCTTGTTTTTATCCCTTTTCCTGGAATCAGACACAAACATTAATCACAGTCCTATAATATTTTATCAATAAATGGCAGGTTCCCATACTTTAAAGCTTTTAGGCATATATTGATATTATAGCAAGAGTATATATATTAACTTGTATTACTGCAGGGAAAAATAATATTAGTATTAATTATGTGTACCTTCAGTACAAAAAATGAGAAAAAAATCAAATATTCTGATCAAAAAATAAAAGAAAAGAAATAAGAAAAAATAAGAAAAAATCAGTAATTCAATATATTCTTGAAAAAAAACAGCATCCATTTGTCTATGGATTATTATCTCCAATTCTTATGATAAGATAGAGTCACAATTCATATGATAGGATAGAGTCAATCAGTCTCAGCAGAAGATGCTTTCTTCACATGTGAGCAGTGAATCCAAGAGTCTCTTTCTCCAATCTTTATAGATGTTGGAGTAGTTAATAATATTTGGAATGGTCCTTCCCATGAAGGTTGAGTTGCTCCAGTTCGCTTGGAATTCTTGATATAAACTTTATCCCCTGGGTTCAGGTCATGCAGAGAAAAGTCTAATGGTCCGGCTTGTACTGCAGCTCCGGATTCATGAAGTTCACGTAGTTTGTGCTGTAACTCCTGTATATAGGAAGCAATAGTAATATCTCCCCCTAATAGCGATGTATAAGCCGGGGAGAAAGGCTTAGCCTGTATAGGCGGATGTCCAAAAAGCATCTCAAACGGTGAAATATGTAAGTCTCCTCTAGGCCTGCTTCTAAGATAAAATAGGGCCAGAGGGAGAATTTCAGGCCATTTTAAATGGGTCTCAGTGCATAATTTGCCAATCATAGTCTTAAGTTCTTTATTCATCTTTCCTACTATTTGGAGAGGAGAAAAAAAACTGACTCAAAGAAATTCCTGTTCTATGCTTAAGCATAGGTCAAAGTCCTTTCCATTGTTCAGCAAAAGGTTTCTGTCCTAAAGTAATCTGAAGAAGGGAAGAGAAGGAACCTCCCATGCCAATGGGGTTCACATTCCAATAGTCAAGACCCACTATCAATAGGAAATTTTTCAAGTATGAAATTTCCCAATGGTGAAATTTCCAACATTTATAAGTCTAAGGAATTTTGAAGTTTACAGTATTCTCTTACAACAATGACCACAATGGAAGTATGTTTTGTAAACTGTTTAGTATCTCTGAGAGGGAGGGAAGGAAGAGAGGGAAACAATTTGTATCATAATTTCAAAATCGGAATATTGAAATCTGTAATTGTATGTAATTAATTGGGAAAAGAAAATATCTTTGAATAAAAAAATGCCCCCTTTCCCCCAGTTAAGTACAAAATTTCTAGTCCTAGATGTTTGTGCAAAACATTTTACATTTCATATAATCAAAATTGTCTGTTTTATTTTCTGTGATCCTCTTTATCCTTTATTTGATCAGGAAATCTCTCCGTAGATCACAAATTTCTTCTTATTCCTATAAATTATTCATGATGTGACTTTTTAGGTCTAAATCAGATATTTATTTGGAGCTTATCTTTGTATATGGTTGATCTAAAACTAGTTTTGCCAAATGGTTTTTGTCAAATAGTGAATCATTAACCCAATAGTTAAGGCCTTTAGGTACATAAAACACTAAGATACTACTTTTGTTGTATATATAATATGTTCCCTTAAAAAAATCTCTCTTTGACTTCCAGTCAAGATGGCAGCTTAGAAGCAGTGAAAGTTCAGACCTCAGAAACCCTTCCTTACCGATCGCAAACTGAGTGCTCCTAGGACACCGAAATTCAAGCTGAACATCAGGACAGACCCAGGGAACCTTCCTCCTGGACCTGGATCAAAAGGTACAGCCCGCCAAAAGCCAGAACCCTAGATCACTCGGATCTAAGGGGTAGGCAGAAGGAAGGTCCCAGGACCCATACCCCCCAACCCAGAGTGCTGAGGCCACAGCGAGTCTCCAGAACACAGGAAAGCACAGGCTCCCCACCCTCCCTCATTGACTGCCGGACTTTAAGCCAATCAAAAGCCTCCAGAGGACAGGGAAGCTCAAACCCCCAACAACCCTCCCCCAGAGACTACACCAAGAGATCTTCTGTTAAAGCTCCAAGAGGGGAGACTGATAGAAGTCCCCAAAAAAACAAAAAAACAAAAAAAAAGAGAGGAACAAGAGCACAGACAAATACTGGGAGTAAAGAAGGGGTGAATCTGAGCAAACAACAGAAAAAGAAGAAAGAAACCATAATAGACAGCTACTACTCAGCAAATGGAACAGAGGGGGAAGAGATCAGCAAATGATAAAGCAGAAATCCCAGCGAATTGGATACAGGCTGTGGAAGAACTCAAAACACAACTAAAAGAGGCTGAAGACAATTGGGAAAAGAACTTAAAAATTAAGATAAGTCATCTGGAAACAGAGGTACTTGAACTAAAACGAGAAAATAGTGTCTTGAAAGCCAAAATCAACCAGCTGGAAAATGAGGAAAAGGAAATGAAAGATGAGGCAAAGGAGATGAAAGACGAGGTAAAGAGGATGAAAGAGGATCTTCAAAGAAAATCAGACCAGAAGGAAAAGGATGACAAAAAAGCCAGAGATGAAATCCAATCTTTAAGAACTAGAATAAACTCTTATGTACTTTGAAACTGACCCAAAGAGGGAAGAACAATCCAATCCATTGGGGAAGAGAATAGATTTGCGCCCTATAAGGGAGTAGAAAGGAAAAAAAACGGACTGGTGGGGAAGAAAGCAGTACAAGGGAGGGAGAGGAAGGGGGGGGGGGTTAAAAAGATTACAGGGGAAAATAAGGGAGGAAATAAGAAGGGAGGGGGGTAGAAAGGGAAGTAAAATAAGAGGGGGAACTAGGAGGACTGACTATAAACAAACATTGGTATAGAAGGAAATAGTGAAAGAAGAAAAGGCAGGACCAGGAGTAGAAATCACAATGCTAGGAAATACACAGCTAGTAATCGTAATTCAGAATGTGAATGGAATGAACTCACCCATAAAACACAAGCGAATAGCAGAGTGGATTAGAATCCAAAACCCTACCATATGCTGTCTGCAAGAAACACACATGAGGAAGGTGAAATACGCATAGGGTGAAAGTAAGAGGATGGAGCCAAATCTATTGGGCATCAAATGATAAAAAGAAGGCAGGAATAGCAATCATGATATCGGACAAAGCCAAAGTAAAAATTAATCTAGCTAAAAGACAGAGGGAAGGTAATTACATCCTGATAAAAGGCAGTATAGACAACGAGGACATATCTGTACTTAATATGTATGCATCAAATGGCAGAGCATCCAAATTTTTAAAGGAGAAACTAGAGGAGATCAAGGATGAAATAGATAGAAAAAACTATACTAGTGGGAGATCTGAACCTTCCCCTATCCGAACTAGATAAATCAAATAAAAAAATAAATAAGAAAAAGGTGAGAGAAGCAAATGAAATCTTAGAAAAATTAGAGTTAGTAGACATATGGAGAAAAATAAATAAGGATAAAAAAGGAATACACCTTCTTTTCAACAATACATGGTACATTCACAAAAACTGACCATGTACTAGGGCACAAAATCATTGCAAACAAGTGCAAAAGGGCAAAAACTTTCTCAGACCACAATGCAATAAAAATAATAATTAATAAGAGTATATGGAGACATAAATCAAAAATTAATTGGAAATTAAACAATATGATTCTCCAAAACCAGCTAGTTAAAGAACAAAATCATAGAAATAATTAATAACTTCATTGAAGAAAATGACAATACTGAGACATCCTCTCAAAACCTATGGGATGCAGCCAAAGCAGTACTCAGGGGGAAATTTATATCCTTGAGTTCATATATAAACAAATTAAAAAGGGCAGAGGTCAATGAATTGGGCATGCAAATTAAAAAAACTAGAAAGTGAACAAATTAAAAACCCTCAGATGAAGACTAAATTAGAGATCCTAAAAATCAAAGGAGAAATTAATAAAATTGAAAGTTAAGGAACTATTGATTTAATAAATAAGACTAGAAGCTGGTACTTTGAAAAAACAAATAAAATAGACAAAGTACTAGTCAGTCTAATTGAAAAAAGGAAAGAAGAAAAACCAAATTGACAGAATCCAAGATGAAAAGGGAGACCTCACCTCTAATGAAGAGGAAATCAAGGCAATCATTAAAAACTACTATGCCCAATTATATGGCAAAAAATATTCTTTTTATGACACAAACATGGTATTGATCCCAAAGCCAGGGAGGTTAAAAACAGAGAAAGAAAACTATAGGCCAATCATCCTAATGAATATAGATGCAAAAATCTTAAATAGGATACAAGCAAAAAGACTCCAGCAAGTCATCAAAAGGGTTATCCACTACGATCAGGTAGGATTCATACCAGGAATGCAAGCATGGTTAAATATTAGGAAAACCATCCACAGAATTGCCCATATAAACAAGCAAACCAACAAAAATCATATGATTATCTCAATAGATGCAGAAAAAGCCTTTGACAAAATACAACACCCATTCCTACTGAAAACACTAGAAAGTATAGGAATAGAAGGGCCTTTCCTAAAAATAATAAACAGTATATACCTAAAACCATCAGCAAACATCATCTGCAATGGGGAAAAACTCAAAGCCTTCCCAATAAGATCAGGAGTCAAACAAGGATGCCCATTATCACCTTTGGTATATAATATTGTACTAGAAACACTAGCAGTAGCAATTAGAGAAGAAAAAGAAATTGAAGGTATTAAATTGGCAATGAGGAGACCAAGCTGTCACTCTTTACGGATGATATGATGATTTACTTAAAGAATCCTAGGGAATCAACCAAAAACCTAATCAAAATAATCACCAACTTTAGTTGCAGGATACAAAATAAACCCACATAAGTCATCAGCATTTCTATATATCTCCAACCCAGTTCAGCAGCAAAAACTAGAAAGAGAAATTCCATTTAAAGTCACCTGAGACAATATCAAACACTTAGGAACCTATCTGCTGAGACAAACACAGGAACTATATGAACACAGCTACGAAACACTCTCCACACAATTAAAACTAGATATAAACAATTGGGAAAACATTAATTGCTCATGGGTGGGATGCACTAATATAATAAAAATGACCATCCTACCCAAACGTATCTATTTAGTGCCATACCCATTGAACTACCAAAAAACTATTTTACTGAATTAGAGAAAACCGTAACAAAGTTCATTTGGAAGAATAAAGGATCAAGGATATCCAGGGAAGTAATGAAAAAAAAAATACAAAGGAAGGTGGCCTTGCAGTCCCAGATCTCAAACTATATTACAAAGCAGAGCTCATCAAAACAATTTGGTACTGGCTAAGAGACAGAAAGGAGGATCAGTGGAATAGACTTGGGGTAAATGACCTCAGTAAGACAGTCTTTGACAAACCCAAAGACCTCAGCTTTTGGGACAAAAATCCAGTATTTAATAAAAACTGCTGGGAAAATTGGAAGACAGTGTGGGAGAGATTAGGTTTGGATCAATACCTCACACCCTACACCAAGATAAATTCAAAATGGGTGAATGACTTGAACATAAAGAAGAAAACTATAAGAAAATTAGGCAATCACAGAATAGTATACATGTCAGACCTTTGGTAAGGGAAAGATTTTAAAACCAAGCAAGACTTAGAAAGAGTCACAAAATGCAAAATAAATAATTTTGACTACATCAAATTAAAAAGTTTTTGTACAAACAAAACCAATGTAACTAAAATTAGAAGGAAAGCAACAAATTGGGAAACAATCTTCATAAAAAAAACCTCTGACAAAGGTTTAATTACTCAAATTTACAAAGAGCTAAACCAGATGTACAAAAAAATCAAGCCATTCTCCAATTGAAAAATGGGCAAGGGACATGAATAGGCAATTTTCAGTTCAAGAAATCAAGACTATTAATAAGCACATGAAAAAGTGTTCTAGATCTCTTATAATCAGAGAGATGCAAATCAAAACAACTCTGAGGTACCACCTCACACCTAGCAGATTGTTCAACAAGACAGCAAAGTAAAGTAATGAATGCTGCAGTGGATGTGGCAAAGTAGGGACATTAATGCATTGCTGGTGGAGTTGTGAATTGATCCAACAATTCTGGAGGGCAATTTGGAACTATGCCCAAAGGGCGATTAAAGACTGCCCTTTGATCCATCCATAGCACTGCTGGGTTTGTACCCCAAAGAGATAATAAGGAAAAAGACTTGTAAAAGAATATTCATAGCTGCACTCTTTATGGTGGCCAAAAATTGGAAAATGAGGGGATGCCCTTCAATTGGAGAATGACTGAAAAAATTGTGGTATATATTGGTGATGTAATACTATTGTGCTAAAAGGAATAATAAAGTGGAGGAATTCCATGTGAACTGGAACATCCTCCAGGAAGTGATGCAGAGTGAGAGGAGCAGAACCAGGAGAACATTGTACACAGAGACTGACACACTGTGGTACAAGAGAATGTAATGGACTTCTTCATTAATGGCTTTACAATGTCCCTGAACAATCTGCAGGGATCTAAGAGAAAAAAAAAAACTATCCTCAAGCAGAGGACAAACTGAGGGAGTAAAAACACCGAGGAAAAGCAACTGCTTGACTACAGAGTTTGAGGGGACATAATTGAGGAGAGATGCTAAATGAGCACCCTAATGCAAATACCAACAACAAGGAAATGGGTTCAGGGCAAGGACACATGTGATACTCAGAGGAATCGCCCGTCAGCTAGGGAAGGGGTTGCGGGGGGCTTGGTGGGGGGAGGAAAAGAAAATGATATGTTTCCAATGAACAATGTATGAAAATGACCAAATAAAATAATGTTTAAAAAATAAAAAATAAATTTAAAAAATCTCTCTTTTTAAAAATACTACTAATTTAGTTGAATGATTTCTATTTGGAATGTAGTTTGATACCTGGCATAAACCCTCATTTGCCACATCTTTCATTATTTGATTGAGATTATTGTATTTTTGTTACAGATTAAATTATTTTTTCTAGTTCTATCAACTAATATTTAGAAATTTGTCTTATATTGCTCCGATAATTTAAGCTTATTTGGACTATAGTGTAGTTTTTCTCATATTGGTTAGACTATGGGTGATCAACTAATATTTCTTTATTTATTTGAGTCTATATGTTCATAAATCTTTGTTGTCTAGTTATTTTCTTATTGTTCTGGTGTGTATCTTCATAGATAGATTCAAAAATATTGTTTTTCTTTCTGCCAGATTTTAGAAATAGGATTTATCTAATTTCTTCCTATTGGATTTTATTGGTACTATAAAAATACAATTTGTTGCAATGGATTTTTTAACATTTTTCAACTACTAGTATGCTAGTAAATGTTGAACTGGCTCTCAAAAAAAATTATCTGCAACACATTTTAAAATTTAATATGTATAATTAATATTTTCTGCATCACATTTTAAAGTCTAGAAATCAATATAACAATAAATCAAACCCTGATGTGTAGCATTTGCTGATATATCTAAGGTATAAATACTCACACTAAAATTTTAACAATTGATTCTCCTGACCTAGTTCAGGCTAACACCAACACCCTACAATTTTACTGATTACTAATTGTTCTACTTAATTTTTGGTTGAATTTCTAAATTTTTCTGTGTGCATTCATATATGTCATCTGCAAAAAGCATTAATTTTATTTCTTCTTTGCCTAAACTTGTTCATTTAATTTCTTTTTCCTATCTTATTGCTATAGCTAACATGTCTAGTATTTTGTCAAATAGAAGTGATAACAATGGATATTCTTGCTTCATCTTCGTCTTACCAGACTTAAGAATTCTATTTCTGCCGGTCTCCCATTATATATGATGGCTCACAGTTTTGGATGTAAAGTATTTACCGTGTTAAGGAGAAGTCCAATGAGTCCTGTTTTTCTCATGTTTTCAAAAGAAACAAGTGTTTTGTCAAAAGCTCTTTCTGCATTTATTGACATCATATTTTGTTTTTCATGTTATTAGCAGAGACCATTGTGTTGATATTTTTCCAAATATTGAGTCAGCTTTTCATTCCTGGTATAAATCTAACTTGGTCATAGTACACAACTTATGATTAAACTCTATCTCTACCCTCCTTACTAATTTTTTATTTAAATGTTTTACATCAAGTTTCATTATGGATATTAATCTATAGTTTTCTTTTTCTGTTTTGCCTCATCCTGGTTTAGGCACCAAGATCATATTTCTATCACAAGAGGAATTTGGTAGCATACCTTCTACTTTTACAGTTTGTAGAACACTGGAATTGTTCTTCCAGCATTTGATAGAATATACAGGTGAATCAATTTGGTCCTGAGTTGGTTGTTTTTTTAATAAAGGACTTAATTTATGGCTTACTCACAAAAAAAAAAAGAATTGTTGTTAGATTACAACAAAAACCAAAAATCATTTTTATATGGATAGGGATTACCAAATTGTATTGTTCCAAATCATTCTTTAAATCATAATTCACTTGACTTCAATCAAATATACCTTTGTCTACTAGCCACTTAATAGTCACAATGGTCTGGTAATCTTTAAACTGTTACTTTAAGAAATTAAGTAAATGCAAATTGTTTTTCATGCTTTGAATAATAATAATGACATACATGCAAATAATTTTTCTATAAAATGCCATAAAATACTTATGGTGTGATATAGTGAGAAAAACCATAATTTTAGAGTGTTATGGGTCTAAGTTTGAACCCCAGCTCTTCTACTTTATTTTCTGTTATCTTAGATAAAACACTTAACCTCTTTTGATCTCAGTTCCCCCATCTATAACATAATGGGGTGTGACTAGATGAACTTTAAAGTTCCTTCTAAATCTAAATCTGTATATGGGTTAATGTTATTGTTATTATTTTTATTGTTTTAAATGCATTCACTCATTAATTTCTCACAAGTACCCCATAAATAGTAGTGCATGTGTTATTAACCTCTTTTTCTAAAGTCAAATTCTGAGATCCAGAAAGATAAGATGACTAAACAAAGGTCACATGACCAGTATGAAGGAAGATTAGATCTTAAATTCAGCTCATCCTTATTGCCCTATGATGATGATGGCCTGAGAACATTTGCTGATCACAAAATTGCAAAGACAGTTTATGCATGTAGTCTAATCCTCATCTAAGTGTTCATAAGTAGAAGTAGCATGTAGCTTGAAAATTTATAAACCATGATTTTATAGAAACTATTTGCTGCTTTCCCTAGTTATGTCTTAGGTTTTATGCCCTGGTTTTTATGAGTTTAGTGTCATACCAAGGATTTTCTGGACTAAGAAAAAGTTGGGAGGCATTATAACTACATTTCCTCAATGAACATTTATGGCTCACTATTCTCATAATTGGGGCTTTGTAGCAGTGCTAAAGGGGCGAGGGGAGTTCAGGAAGGTAGGATGTCCTGTCTTAAAATTTGAAAAGAGTTCCTAAAGATATTTGCATCAGGTACTATTGAATTTTGCTCTTAGCCACAGATTTTCATAGAAACAAATAAAAGCCATGCCTGCTGTATACAACAATTTCTGTTCTTATCTTTTACACATTATATTTATAGTCACAATATTTTTAAATTCCAATAAGATACTTTAGGATTTTTGGTTTTTAGGGTTTTGTTAAGTTCAAACTGATGATTCTTCCAGGCAACTGACAATAGTAATAATATCTCATAACTGACAAAATACTTAAAATTTTACAAAGTGTTTCTTTCACAGCAATATTGAGATAGGTAATATAAAATATACACTGTAAAGTATTTGTTATTGTTCAGTCATTTCAGTCAGATAATGGCAGTCATTCGTGTCTGATATTTCATGACCCCATTTGGGGTTTTCTTGGTAAAGACAGTAGAGTGCTTTACCATTTCCTTCTCCAGATCATCTTACAAATAAGAAACAGCAGCAGAGTTAAAAGACTTGCCCAAGGTCACACAAATAGTAAGGGTCTGAGACCAAATTTGAACTCAGGAAGATGAGACTTCTTAACTTCATGTTTTGCCCCCTATTTACTACACCATGTAGCTGCTCAATGTAGAGTATATTCTACATCATATAAAGAATACAATATATAACATTTAATTGATATTGTATTATAGTAGTCAAGTGTAGTATAATATAATAATGCATATCCTATATAACATAGGGTAGTGAATGTAGTATAGTATAATATAATATTTGTATAGTATATTCTAGTTTAGTAATGCATATAATATTTAGTATAGAATAGAAAAGAATAGCATACTAAAGTATAGAATAAAGTAGTATAGTGAAGTATAGAATGGTAGAATATAGTATGGAATAGTATAGTAGATTATAGAATAGTATAGTAGAGAACAGTAATATATAGAGTGCCATAGAGTAATAGAGTACAAAATGACATCACAGAGTAATGCCTTGACTCTTGCATTAATTGGATTTAAGTGAGACAGAGTTACACAAAATTGTAAGCCTCACTCTCTCTTCCAGAATCACCAAAGTCCGGTGGAAAAACAAAACTTGGGATGACTAGTGATGACCTGGGATGCAGTCAATGACTGGAGTTTTTGATGTCTGACTAAACCCAAAGTGTTCCACAGAACCTGCTTCAGGCACAAACTGTTCTCATTCACTCATTACACAGAGAGAAGTCTTCATGGGTTTGGAGTAGACATTCCCCCAACTTACCTGATAGAATGTGGGGTAGGGTAGAGCAGAATGTATGTCTCTCTCCTCTGATGGAATGTAACTTCCTTGAGAGTAGGTGTATTTCATTCTTTGAATGTGTATCCCCTTAGCCTGATGCACAGTTGTTTAGTCATTCAGTCATGTCTAATCCTTCATATTGTCCAAGAGATTTTCTCGGCAAAAATAATGGAGAGGATTGCCATCTTCTCAAGTGGATTGAGTCAAGCAAAGGGTAAGTGACTTGCCTACATCACACAGCTAGTAAGTATCTAAGGATAGATTTGAACTCAGGTCTTCTTGACTCTAGGCCAAATGGTCTATCCCACGAGCCACCTAGCTGCCTCAATGGTATATAAAGCATAATACACACTTAATAAATACATGTATATTAAAATATTATTATAGGTATACATAATATAGGTATATTATTATAACCAGTTTAATAGTCACCAAATAGGCTCCCATTAGTTGAATGACTTGTCTATGTTCATGACACTGGTAAACATCAGGGCCTAGATATGAACTGAGTTCTTCTGAGCAAAACAAATTTATTAACAATGATGAAAATATATTATTCCTTGGCCCAGAAGTGGTTCTTTTGTTAGGAAATATTGTACTAGTCCCTTCAAATTAATGATATGAATTACTTAATTTTTGTTTTAATATACCAAATGATACCTTAGTAGCCAGAGAAATCCAAAAGTGCTCTAGACTGAGAGTTGCTTCTACAATGAAGAAAAATTTAATTTGCCATGTAAAACTGAAATTACACTTTTTGGACAAAAATAGAATTTAAAAGGGCCAAAATCTCACTAGAGTGAGCTCATCTGAATATTTAAGTGAAAAGGTAAATCCAAACCAGGTGGGTAAAAATTAGTAAGAAGTCTAAAAGGGCATTGGAGTGCAGTATTTCACAAACATTTTTACTTCTATATAGCTTGGCTGTCACTCTTCATATCATTTTATTGTTAAAGATGTTGTACTATATTATGATACAAATCATACAGCTAATCTAGAGGCATGACAAGCCTGAAAAGATAAAAGATGCAAAGTAATTTCTAAACCTTAAAACACTAAATAAATATATATTACTATTGTTGGTGGTATTTGTTGCTATGCTACAGTTACCAGGTCTCTCAAATCTGATGATGACTTAATTTCCTGAACCTTCTGCTACATTTCAACTGATATTTTTTTTAAACCTTACCTTCCATCTTGGAATCAATACTGTGTATTGGTTCCAAGGCAGAAGAGTGGTAAGGGCTAGGCAATGGGGGTCAAGTGACTTGCCCAGGGTCACACAGCTGGGAAGTGTCTGAGGCCAGATTTGAACCTAGGACCTCTCATCTCTAGGCCTCGCTCTCAATCCACTGAGCTACCCAGCTGCCCCCATTTCAACTGATTTTAAGTAATGTTTTCTGAGAAGACTGTTGGTAAATATTTAACATTCAGTCTGGGGGGAAATATATACAATGCTTTTATATTTAATCTCAATTATTAACACTTTCTTAAGTCTAGGTAATCAACATAAAATGCCAAGCCCTGCTTTCTAGTTTTGAAGGTATAAATTATACAGAAAATTTAACAATCTTCTCTAGTTAGAGATAGCTCTAATGTACCTCTGAATTAATGTACATACTAATTAGAGTAGCAAATCTTGGTTTCCACATCTGTAAAATGGAAATAATGGCATTTGCTCTTCTACTGTGCCAAGAATATTTTAAGACTCAAATGAAATGCATGTGAAATGTGCAAATACATTTGAAAGTATTTTATGAATGGTAGGATCTAGGCCTGCTTCTAAGATAAAATAGGGCTAGAGGGAGAATTTCAGGCCATTTTAAATGGGTCTCAGTTCATAATTTTCCAATCATAGTTTTAAGTTTTTTGTTCATTCTTTCCTACTATTTGGAGGGGAGACAAAACTGAAAAAGGTTCATTAATATCAACATGTCTTCCTTTACCATTTTTTTAAACCCTCCCTTCCCTCTTAGAATCAATACTATGCATTGGTTCCAAGGCAGAAGAGTCACAAAGGGTGAGACAATGGGGGTTAAGTGACTTGGCCAGGATCATACAGTTGGAAATGTCTGAAGCAAAATTTGAACCTCGGACTTTCCATATCTATGCCTGGTTCTTAAATGAATGAGCCAACTAGCATTTCCTGAAAGCATTATATGCTTATATAGACTGTCTCAAACCTTCCATGGATCCTAGTCCTGCAAAATAAAGGATTTATAGCTATTAATATGACAATAAATGAAAATAGAAGCAGGTATTTTGTCAAAGTAAATGGAGAGCACAGCTAGAATCATCAGAGACACTGTCAAATTAACAACAGTCTGAGTGGGGCATATAGGAGGATTTCAGATCAACTTACTGCTTCTATTAGGCTTGAAAACAAGAAAAAGAGAAAAAGGGGGTGTAGAAATAGCAATGGATGGTCTGACAAAAGCAAGTTTTCCCTGAGGCTGTTGCTGTTGAGTTGTTTCAGTTAAGACTGACTATTCATGACCCTATTTGGGGTTTTATTGGCAATGATTATAATGGTTTTCCATTTCTTTCTCCAGCTCATTTTACAGATGAGGAAACTGAGGCAACCAGGGTTAAGTAACTTGCCCACTGTTATCTAGCTAGTAAAAGTTTAAGGCTAGATTTAAATTTAGGTTTTCCTGACTCCAGGCCTGGTATTCTATCCATTATTCCTCAATGTGACCTCCTAGTCTCTCCAATTTTGAACTGGGAAAGTAGTGGACCTATGAGGAACAGCTTCATATATGCATCTCTGACATAAATGGCTAGCATTCAAATGGAAACAACTGGTTCTCCTTCTAAAAAATAAATTAACACATTTAAAAGCACATCATCCTGGCCTGATTCTTTAGCAGATACTGTTCACAGAATCACCAATCAGGAAGTCCTCGACAGAGCCAACTCCACCAGCATCAAAGTCCTGGTCCTCCAAACCCAGCTATGATGGTCTGGACACGTCATCCGCATGGACCCACAGCGAATACCAAGACAGGTATTCTATGGTGAACTGTCAGCTGGACTCAGGAAACAAGGCCAACCAAAGAGAAGATTCAAGGATCAGCTAAAGTCCAACTTGACGTGGGCTGGCATTACACCAAAGCAACTAGAACTCGCTGCCTCTGACAGAAGCAGCTGGAGAACCCACATTCACCAGGCCGCCACCACCTTTGAAGATGAGCGACGTCGACGTCTTGCCGCTGCGCGTGAACACCGACACCAGGCCACAGCCACACCCTCCGTAACAACTGGCATCCCATGCCCCATGTGCCACAAACTCTGTGCCTCAGTCTTTGGACTCCAAAACCACATGAGGGTACATCAATAGATGATAATGCACAAAGACAATAGTCATTCTCGGCTTCCAAGAGACTACCACTATTACTGTTCACAAAGAAGCTACCTGAATGTATGTCCATGGAAAAAATGAGCCCCTGATAAATAAAGGGATGCTTTGAGTCCAGAAAATACATTTTTTTCCACAGCAATTCAGGAAAGTAATCTCTTAGCCCTCAGATGTGCTCTCAGAATTCCAACAAGTAATTATGCTACATGTGTAGAATGACAGTTTCCAATGAACAGGTTTTTTTTAAGCCTTTCTTCAAATCTACATTATCATTGTACAATACTGCTTTGTTCCTATGTGTATTGTTAGTTGCATTTGGGAAATAAATAAACCTATTTCTATTATAGAAAGGATCTACATTTTCAATAGAACAATTTTGCCTTTGGGAAGGAGTACTTTTATTTTGTGAGAAAGCTCTATGAATGTTCTATTTTCTTTTCTTGCTACAGTAGTACATATGTCTTAGTTTCAGTTATGTTTGCTATTATTGCTTTCTTTTGGTATGGCATGGCTCAGTGGGATATCAAATGCACAAGAATATTTTTCTGTAATCAAAACTAGTGATATAAGCACATGAAAAAGTGTTCTAAATATCTTATAATCAGAGAGATGTAAATCAAAACAACTCTGAGGTATCACCTCACACCTAGCAGATTGGCTAACATAACAGCAACGGAAAGTAATGAATGTTGGAGGGGATGTGGCAAAGTCTGGACATTAATGCATTACTAGTGGAGTTGTGAATTGATCCAACCACTCTGGAGGGCAATTTGTAACTATGCCCAAAGGGCAATAAAAGACTGTCTACCCTTAGATCCAGCCATAGCACTGCTGGGTTTGTACCCCAAAAAGATAATATGGAAAAGGACTTGTACAAGAATATTCATAGCTGCGCTCTGTGGTGGCCAAAAATTGGAAAATGAGGGGATGCCCTTCAATTGGAGAATGGCTGAACAAATTGTGGTATATGTTGGTGATGGAATACTATTGTGCTAAAAGGAATAATAAACTGGAGGAATTCCATGGCGACTGAAATGGCCTCCAGGAAGTGATGCAGAGCGAAAGGAGCAGAACCAGGAAAACATTGTACACAGAGACTGATACACTGTGGTACAATTGAATGTAATGTACTTCTCCATTAGTGGCAATGCAGTGATCCTGAACAACTTGGAGGAATCTGCAGTGATGATTAACAACTCGGAGGGATCTATGAGAAAAAACACTATCCACATTCAGAGAAAGAACTGTGGGAGTAGAAACAACAAAGAAAAACAACTGCTTGATTACAAGGGTTGAGGCGATATGATTGGGGATGTAGACTCTAAATGAACATCCTAGTGCAAACCTCAAAAACATGGAAATAGGTTTTGATCAAGGACAAATGTAATATCCAGTGGAATTGTGCATCAGCTATGGGAAGAGTGGGGGGAGTGAAGGGAGGGAAGGAATATGATTCTTGTAACCAAGGAATGTTCTAAATTGACTAAACAAATAAACAAAATTTTAAAAAAGAATATTTTTCTGTGCATAAGTTTTATATCTATGATTTTTATTCTCTGTACATATTCACAATTGATAATACAAGTTATTGACCAAAATACAAATTAAAAGTGTGTGGTTTCTTGAATGATGTCTTATATGAATGTTCCTTCTCAAGGATATTATTATAATTTAAGATGGAACTAAATCATCCTGTTATTTACCCTCTCTCAAGTGCCTCCTATGAACTCTTTAAGATTACAAATTTCAAAACTATTCTCAGTATGCATTGGTAGAGGGAGTTTCCATGTCAAGAGCTCCCTATAGCAATCAAATCACAAATCTACCCTACACTTTCCAAAATGTTAATAAGAGAAGCAGACAATTGTATACCTTTGAAAATAGATAGAAATGACATTGCATCCCAAATAAGTAGTTAAAAGATACGAACAATTTTGCCAGAAGGAACTACCATCTATAATTGACCAGATGAAGACCTTCTAAATCACCAATTATAACAAGGATTAAAATTAAAGGTATTTTTGAGATTTCATCTCATATCCTGAAAACTGGCAAAAATGACAAAAAAGTGGGAATAATTAATTTGCAGGAGACTATAGGAAGAAGGTATTATAATATATTGTTGGTCCACCTATGAATTGGTCTAACCAATATTGATATCAATTCAGAATTGTGCAAGAAAAGTAATGAAACTATCCATATATTTTGACCCAGAAATTCCATATCTAATATACAGTCCAAGAAAAAAATGGAAATAAATGTCCAATATACATATACATGTATACATGTGATAACAAGGAAATAGAAACAAAATAGATACCCATCAGCTAGGGCAAGATTGCTTAAAAAAATAAAAACTATATATATAAATGCAATGGCATACTATGGTATACAATAAGAAATAGTAGATATGAGAAATTTAGAGAAATGAGATTTGAATTGGCAGAGCGAATTAAACAAAATCAAAAGAGCATATTAGAGAGTGACTACAATAATAGAATGTAAAAGATCATCAAAAGGAAAGGAAATTTGAAATAATTGAAACATCAGTGATAGTTTCAGAGAATAGATAGCGAAGCACAGCACCCTTGCTTTTGAGCTACAAGGGATGTCAGAGGTCATCACTTCTAATCCCCTTGTTTTGTGGATGAAGAAACTGAGTCCAAGATAGGTTGAGTGGCTTACTCAAAGTTATACACTTAGTGTCTTGAGTTATAAACCAGGTCTTCTTGAATCAGAGCTTAGTGTTCTGTTCATTAAACCAGCTGCCTCAGGATGCACATCCATATAATCACTATGTCAAATGGGATACTAGAGATAATGTGGGCCAGTCCTACAATTATGCTATTGTTAAAACTGTTAATGGGTCTCTATCCTCTAAACCAGAGGGTTAGTGTCAAACACTGACCAGCAACACTCCCATGGGTGACCTGAATCAAATTAAAAGGTAACTGAGGAGTATTAAATAAAACAAAAATATTATAAAACATAGATAACATATTTTTGTAACCTTCTATCTCTGTGCCAATTCTAAGACAGAACAACAGCAAGAGTTAGGCAATCAGGGTTAAGTGACCTGCCCAGGGTGACACAGCTAGGAAATGTGTAAGATGAGATTTGCACTCAGATCCTCCTAACTCCAGGCCTGGCACTCTGCCCATTGTGCTTCTTAGTTGTCTTGATAACATTACTTTCAAACTAAATCAGTACGTAATCAGGGAGATTTTTATGTACAAAATAGTGACACTACTTCTATTTGAGTTTGAAAATTGGGTCTTCTCTGCTGCTTCTGCTAATATTTCTTAATGCTTTTAAATTATTTTGCTAACTTTCCTTTAAGAACTCTCTGAGGGTCAGCTGGGTAGCTCAGTGGATTGAGAGCTAGATCTTGAGACAGGAGGTCCTTGTTTCAAATCTGGCCTTAAACACTTCCCAGCTGTGTGAACCTGGGCAAGTCACTTGACCCCCATTGCCTAGCCCTTACCACTCTTCTGTCTTGGAACCAATACATAGTATTGACTCCAAGATGGAAGCTAAGGGTTTACCAAAAAAAAAAAAAAAGCACCTCTTTGAAACAGGGCTTAGTGAATAGAACATCAGGTTTACAGTCAGGAAGACCTGAGTTCAAATTTGGCCGCAGACACTTACCAGATGTGAGGCCATGGGCAAGTAATTTGACCTGGTTTACCTCAGTTTCCTCATCTGTAAAAGATGCTGGAGAACACAATAGCAAACCACCCCAGTACCGTTGCCAAAAAAACTTCAAAGGGAGTCACAAAGAGTCGCATACAACTGAAACAGCTAGACAACAAATATAATAGAACAGGAGCATTTGGAGAACAATGAAGAGACTGACAGAGAAAAAGTTAATCTTCCAATAGAAAATAAAAAGCAATTTCTCTTTGATGTGTTAATAGAAAATAATTCTATTCAAAATTAAATCAAACCTGTCTTTAACCCAAGGACAGTAATCATTTCTAAATCCCTTCTAATTTAGGACAAATATTATCTCTTCTACCCTAAAGGTACAATTTATTCATGGGAAAAAAATTTTTTTAATGTAATTTACTTCTTGGTATACCTACGGATCTCATTTAGTCAGGATCTACAGGATTGCTAAAGAAAAATGTAATAGATCAGACATGCTGTGCTTTTAGATACCAAGCACTAGAACTATTATAAACATGCCCTCCATGGTGCAATGCATACGGATAGATTTTTGTAAGTATGTGACTCTCAGATGTATTGTGTTTACTCTGGTCTTCGATGGCACTAGTGATGGCATAAGTATCTGTGCTACCTCCAACAGAATACATGAATTCTTATCACATTCTATCCATAAACTCCCTCAAAGAGGGAGGTCTTCCTCAGGGTCTGTGAATATTTCTTGGATACCAGCTCTGTATTCAGATAATTATTATTGATAATTTATTATATTCCCTTTCTTATTTTAGTGGCAAATACTTTCATTCTATAACATCAATTTCATCTTAATGCAATTTCTTCTTCCCTGTGTAATCAATCTTTCAGTAGGAAATCTACACACTCCTACACACATGAAATTTCACATGCTTATACATGTACATTTACTGTATTGCTCCAGAAATGATTTTTAAAAGATGCTTTACATTCACCAAATAATTCTCTAAGTCCATGCTGTTTTTGAATTGACAACAATCTCCCTCTTAGGCAAACGCTGTTCAATATAATAACGCTGTCCAAATAGCTTACAAACAAAATTTCTTCTTGACAGGGAGCAGCTGGGTGAAGGGGTGGGCTGAGGGATGATGATAAAACCATTGCAAGAAGTAAAATTTTGTTAAGTGACATATTTAAACAATGATTTCAATAGATGAAACTAATTTTGGTAGACAGAGCTATGAAAATGGGGATCCATTTTACTCTTCAAAAATCACAAAGTAGAAGAAATGGGATAGTTTATTTGTTTGAATATAGCCATATAAACACACATATATGTCTCTTTATATATATATATATATATATATATATATATGACAGTTTAAAAATGTTATTCATGTTTTATTGTGTTTATGTATATATAAATATATATGTATGTATACAGATATATGAAATTTGAAATTGCTCCATTCTTAAAAAGTATCTAAAAAACACATTTTATGGTGTCATATTATTTTAATGGAAAAGAAACCAGTCCTCCAGATGATCAACAGTGCATATGGTAATTTTATAAGATCTGTCATTTATTATCTAGGCCTTCAGACACAAGTGGATCCTCCCCTTCCTGCAAAATTGTGGAGCAGCATTTTTTTTTGATCTGCAATCAGACTTTAATAAGAATAGCAGTCTTTATGAAAAGGCCCATCTATATATTAATTTTGCAGTCAAATAATGATGATTTCTTCATAATCACCCACTAGAAATGCTTTTACATAACACATCAGATATGTACCCAGATTTGGTCTTGGTCTTTACACTATTAGAGTTTGGAGCTGTGTCCTTCAGGAAGTAGCTTCTTCAGAAATGAGTATTTCATGGATTGATGGTCATTGGAATCCCCCTCTCCTCTGCCAGAGGGGGATAACAAGGACAAAACATAGCTTTCAGGGGCTCACAGAAGGGAAAAGAAGGGAAATGAAATATTAAAGAATGCTTCTCAGCATCATAAAGTGAAATGGACCCTTGATCATAGATAAATGATACAATAAACATAATGATATTTGATAAATATAATCATATTTAATTTAATCATGATAAATATAATTATATTTAAACACCCTCCAACCAGCCTTTATTAATCAGAAATGTAGCAGATACCATATGAACTACAATGAATGATAAATAGCATTAAGCAGTTAAAAACAAATTAACCTTCTAACAAAGCTACATATTATAATCAAACTGTTAATTTACTAAAATATTCATAGAATCATTTAATATTCCCTTTGCCTCCAGGGTAGTGTTTTAGCTGCTTTATCCATTGAGACATCTGTAATATTTTTTAATTAAGAAAAGTAGAATATGCTACCACCTTCTGTAACATATTCCAGTGTTTTCTACTCTACTGAAATGTTTCTCTTTTCATCAAACTAATGCCTCTTGCTGCCACCATCTTTACTTTTTTTCTAAAATAAAATAGAACAAAGCTGACATCTATTATTCAAATAAATGCCTCACCTTTCATATACTGAACTATTTACCAAATCACCCTGGGGCCTTCTCTGTTCCAAAGTATACAACCAGAATCCTTTAAACTTTCTTCTTATCTTATTTTATGAGTTGTCCAGATTTAAAGCTGACATTTTTACACTGAATGAAACCAAACTGTATGATGAGCAGCTCAGAGAGATAAATATTGGATATTTTTCCACCATTTTTTAGAATAAATCTGTCAGATACTGGCTATTCTGCAGTTAGTATCTCATTTCAACCTGCCAAATTCTCATAAAACCATAACACAAATATGTGACGATGACAAAAACCAAAATCTGATGCTCTGTGCATATATACATATATATATATATATATATATATATACACACACACACACATACATATATATCTATATATCTTTATGAACCTGAATTCTGGTTTAAAAAAAAAGTTTGTCTAGCTCTAAGAAAAAAAAATCACAAAAGTATTAGTAGCATTTGAGATAAATGTGTGTGTGTTGTTTTTTTTTAACAGTAAAACCTGGGAAAAGTAATCAGAAAATTACTGTTTTATTTCAATGTTCTACTATTCACTGAGTATACTAAGAATCAACTTGTAATTATCAAAACAAACTTTCACCTTCAAAATAAGAGAACGTTCTCAAAAATACAGCAACTGTTCAAGAATGAAAGGAGCTAGCAAAAGAGCTGTTGCAAAGGAGTGGGCACTCATCATTGGAAAAGCTAGTGCTGAGTTCAGATATCAAGATACTGTATGCGCAATTCTACAAAAATACATTTTCTCAAAAATTTTGAATGGGAGGTTGATTCACATGGCCCCTAAAGGTCCTTCTTTTACTAACTAATGAAGAAGCAACAATCTTCATGTACAAAAAGTCTTGGTTCTGGAGAATGAGGACCTGGGTTCAAATCCCTACTAACTTTATGACCTTGAGCAAGTTACTTAAAATCCCTGCACCTCAGAATCCTCATTTCAAAAATGAGGTAGTTGGATTAGATGATCTCTAAAATCCTTTTACAATAAAAGTTGATGATTCTATGATCTAACCCTCTTGCCTTTACTTCCCAATAATAGTCTTTCTATTCTTTACTAATAAATCTTTTTTCTCCCCTCAGCTGCTCTAATACAAAATAGATATTTCCATAAGCATGATAATGTGTTCATGATAATAAAATTTCCAATATTTACAATAGTTACAATTAATGGCAATTTTCTCTAAGTACTAGGTAAGTGGAACAAGGGATATAGCACTAAACCTAGAGTCAGGAAACCCTATATTGAAATACATCCTCATTTACTAGTTTTGTAGCCCTGGCAAAGACACTTAAACCTTTGTTCGCCTCAATTTCCTCAATTGTAAAATGTGGATAACAACAACACCCATATGGCAGGGTTATTCTGCAAATCAAATGGAATAATATTCATAAAGTACTTAGCATAGTTTCTGGTACAGAGCAGATATTTATAAATGCTTATTCCCTTTTCTTCCCTATTTACAAACATATATACTAAACAGTGGTTCTCAGTAGACAATGAATCATCCACAGACATTGATAATTTTCTCATGTCAGGAAGTAGAGGCTCCTACAATAATTTCTAGCATTGCCTCATTCTGACACCTAACACCAACAGGAGAATGCACAGTTTATATAAGACATGCTCCTTGCCCTTGGAGACCTTATCATTATTTACTAAAGAATTAAGACATGAAATGTGAAGTGATATAATATATATTGACCTATGATTTTGTTGATTTTAAAAATTCTCCCATAAGACATTTTTCTTTCCCAGCACAATTTATAATTTGCACCTCAACTTTTCCTTCCTTCCTTCCTTCCTTCCTTCCTTCCTTCCTTCCTTCCTTCCTTCCTTCCTTCCTTCCTTCCTTTCTTCCTTCCTTCCTTCCTTCCTTCCTTCCTTCCTTCCTTCCTTCCTTCCTTCCTTCCTTCCTTCCTTTCCTTCCTTCCTTCCTTCCTTCCTTCCTTCCTTCCTTCCTTCCTTCCTTCCTTCCTTCCTTCCTTCCTTCCTTCCTTCCTTCCTTTCCTTCCTTCCTTCCTTCCTTCCTTCCTTTCCTTCCTTCCTTCCTTCCTTCCTTCCTTCCTTCCTTCCTTCCTTCCTTCCTTCCTTCCTTCCTTCCTTCCTTCCTTCCTTCCTTCTTCCTTCCTTCTTTCTTCCTTCCATCCTTCCTTCCTTCTTTTTTAAATTGCTTAAGCAATATTTAGGTTCAATTCAAGTAGTTTACAAATTTGGTTGTAAACATGCTAATATGAAAGGACCAATTATTAACCTGCAGGCAGACAGGAAACAATGGACTCTTTGAATTTTTTCATATCAATACCATCTCACTGGTGCTTCTTCCCTATTTGCTCCTTGCAAAAATAACATTTCAATGGCTCCTCAGCCTGTTACCCAAAAGATGCCAAACTACCTTACTTCTGACACCTGTCAGGAAATAAAAAAATATTCCAGCAATTACCTTAAAAAAAGTCCCAAGAGAAATTTTGGCTTCAGAGATAGAGGAAGGGGATGACATACACAGCTTTTAACCAGGAGAAAATTTATGCATAATTCCTATCCTCTCATAGTGATAAAATGTGTAAATATTCTTGCTCATATACATTAATCATTAAGTTTAAGGTCAGACATAATCATTAACTATTATATGATATATCTTTTTTGCCATTATAACATATATAGTCAGAGAGAATCTTTAGGGTTTTTTAGTGGCATCGATCAAACCAGGCACATATATGCCTTTCCAAATAATCTCACCTGCTCTTCCTCAAAAAAAAAAAAAAAAAAAGAGAGAGAGATAAATCAATGCTTGTATTCAAGAATTATTTGAGACATCAAAGACATTGCTTTAAAAATGGCTGCCTACTTTTCCAAGCTATTACATTAAAGCTGATTCTAAAATTATTGGATTACTATTGGGAATAAACAATGTATATTAGCCATGGAAGGGAACCTTTTTGATTTAAATTTGCTCACTAGTTTTCATTAAAGCAAGAGTACCAGTGCTTATACAAATCTAATTCATTAATAGTGACTGAAGTCCTATACTAATTCTTATTATAGAGGTGAACCTGCATTCCAAAGGCTATGTAGGTAGAGGTTAGCCTGGCAGATCTTACATGAAGATTGAAAGGCTTTGAATAGGCCAATAACAGACTGTCATTCAATAGTCAGCCATGCAGAAATATTCATCATCAGAGGGCTGGCTACCAGATGATGACTTTTTCTGGCCACAGAAAGTCATGATATTCTTAATCAAAGCTCTCTGGGTTATAAATTTGCATTAGTGAAGAGAGCATACACATCAAAGAAATCACATATTTTTGAAGTATTACAGAAGAAAGAAGAATTAGACTTATAGTGTCTTGTCCTCTTAACTTGGTGTTACTTTAGAGCTCTACACTAAATAGCTGATGATAGGACTGGCATGGGCATTGTACCCCCAAAACCATGGAAATGTTTCAGGCAAACTATAAGCGGGCAAATTCCTTTGCTCCCTTACATTCTTGTTACTCCTAACCCAAAACAACTGATAACTCAGATATGACCTTTAGAGGATTATCCTCCTGGAATCATCTTTCAGATTTGAGATGAACAGAGAGATACACTTCCAAGCTATGCCTTGATACCATTAGGTTATATCTAAGACATCTCCCTGTCATGTCCCCTAAACTATAAAGGATCACCCCCTATGTCTTCAGGCAGACCCCAATCAGATGACCAAATCCCCCTGCCGATGCCTCAGTGCATACCACTTTAGAATCACATCTTCATTGTTGTAAAGAGTTATAAAGACTCCAGAAATCATGTCATCTGGGAGCAGCTTTCCATCTAATCTGTTCCCCCTAGGAGGCAGTCTTCTGGCCAGATTTAACATTACCTTCTAAATTAATAAATTCCTCTTTTTATTTTTAAGCTAAGTATCAGAGATTTGTATCCTTGCAAAAGATATCCTTCCTGAATCCTGGGGGTTCACCTCAAACCCCCCACAACAGGACTACAAAGAAGGTAGTTGGTTCTGGCAAAATAAGGCTACATTATCTGTGGATCAGAAATATAAAACAGATGATCTCTAAGTTTCCATTCAGCTCTAGAGCTTAAGCCTATGTCTGTGATTCTAGAATATTAATTTAGGTCATTTCATACAAATCATGTGGTTCAAAAAAAGTAAGAACATCCTTAAAAACAAAACCTCCCGCCACCTTCTCTAAAAGCAAAATGGCTGAAGAATATGAATAAAAAGTTCCCCCCAAAACTGCAAACTCTTAACAACCATTTAAGGAATGATATAAATGAGAGATATAAAATACCAAGCCCACAGACAGCACCATTCTCAGATGTGGTGACCTTAGGCAGTTAAAATGTAATTGGCAAATATTTATTAAAATAAATTAAAACAGAAAACATTAGTATGTAGTTTACTAAGTCAATATGTACCTGCAAGTATCCTTAGTAGGCCACATTTCTATTTGAGTGACATCACTGCTCTTGATCATTAATCAAAGAAAAACAAATTAGAAAAATCCTGAGGATTTACCTAATATTCAATAAAATGGCAAAGATGGCAAGATGGGAATAATTTACATTAAAGGAATTGTGGAAAAACAGCCTTCTAGTATCATGCATTACATTAATGTAATGTATTATTTGTGAAGCAGTAAAGTAGTTCAACCATTCCGGAAAACAATGCAGAAACAGGCAAATTAAATGCCTAAAATGGCCATACTCTCTCATTTAGAGATTCCACTGCCAATTATATTCCTCAAGGAAGTCACTGACAAAAATGGAAAGCTCCATATGTACCAAAACAGTTCTAGCAACACTTTTTGTGTTGTAAAAAAGGAATGAAAATAGAGTAGATGTGTATAGATTGTGGAATGATTATTTTGCTCTAAGAAAAGATAGATTATGAATTCAGAGAAGCATGAAAATACTTAACAGAACTGATGCAAAATGAAGTAAGCAGAGCAAGGAAAACAATGTACACGATGGCTACAGTATTGCAAATGGAATTAATAACAGTCACAAAGCAATCAAAACTGACTGCTACAAAATCATAAAGAATAAACTTTTACCATAAATAGGCATAATAGAAGACAATTTTCCCTATTCTTTTGCAAATAGCAGAGTCCACATGTGTGGTGAATTGCATGTAACATCAATTTTTTTCAATGAGTTTATTGGATGGATTTTTTTCTCTTTTGCTTTCCTTTTACAAAATTATTTGCCAAAATGAGTAAGAGGGATACAAGGAGAAATTTTGCCGGTATATTAAAAAAAAAGATATCAATGGATGTTTCTTTTATTGTGGTTCTTGTTTGTTTTGATGAGTCCCTCTTATTAAGCAAGGCTTCTACTGGATTCCGTTTTCCCCTTAGATATTGTCAATATCCCATCACTTTCATCTTCATTTCATCTTATCACTTGTTCTAGCAAGCCTTAAGTGATGGAATCCCATATGATACAAGACTGAAAATGGGACAATCCATATAGAAAGAGGTTCACTTTCATTTTAATGCAGAAGCTACATCTTCTTTCAGGTGAAAAGTTTGGTAAGATAGAGAAGTGACAAAAATAATAGATTTCTTATCATGCTCTAGTGAGAAATGATCTTAATTAATAACTGAACTTTTAAAATGCTACTATGAGAGTCATGACCTCATTATACAGTATTTCTTGCCCTTCTCTAATACAAAATAAATATAAGCTGACAGAATATTTATATTTACATGCAAATGTGTAAACAACTTGAATAGGACCTAAATATTGTATAAGATAATTTTTTTTAAAAAGAAAGAAAAAATTTGAGCAACAAACCAGAGGTTGCAGAAAGAGTAAAATCTCTTAAAGGAAAGTTTTCTTTCTTTCTTTTTTTTTTTAAATAACATTATTTTATTTGGTCATTTCCGAGCATTATTCATTGGAGACAAAGATCATTTCCCCCCCACCCCCCATCCCATAGCCAACACGTAATTCCACTGGGTATCATAAGTGTTCTTGTTGATTGGAACCCATTTCCATGTTGTTGGTATTTGCGTTAGGGTGTTCATTTGGAGTCTCTTCTCGGTCATATCCCCTCAACCCATGTAGTCAAGCAGTTGCTTTTCCTCGGTGTTTTTACTCCCACAGTTTGTCCTCTGCTTCTGGATAGTGTTTTTTCTCCAAGATCCCTGCAGATTGTTCAGGGATATTGCATTGCCACTAATGGAGGAGTCCATTACGTTCGATTGCACCACAATGTGTCAGTCTCTGTGTACAAAGTTTTCCTGGTTCTGCTCCTTTCCCTCTGCATCACTTCCTGGAGGTTGTTCCAGTCTCCATGGATTTCCTCCACTTTATTATTCCTTTTTGCACAATAGTATTCCATCACCAACACATACCACAATTTGTTCAGCCATTCTCCAACTGAAGAGCATCCCCTCATTTTCCAATTTTTGGCCACCACAAAGAGCTCAGCTATGAATATTCTTGTACAAGTCTTTTTCCTTATTCCTTATCTCTTTGGGGTACAAACCACAGCAGTGCTATGACTGGATCAAAGGGCAGACAGTCTTTTATCGCCCTTTGGGCATAGTTCCAAATTGCCCTCCAGAATGGTTGGATCAGTTCACAACTCTACCAGCAATGCATTAATGTCCCTACTTTGCCACATCCCCTCCAGCATTCATTACTTTCCTTTGCTGTCATGTTAGCCAATCTGCTAGGTATGAGGTGATACTTCAGAGTTTTTTTTAATTTGCATCTCTCTGATTATAAGAGATTGAGAACACTTTCTCATGTGCCTATTAATAGTTTTGATTTCTTTATCTGAAAACTGCCTATTCATGTCCCTTGCCCATTTATCAATTGGAGAATGGCTTGATTTTTTGTACAGATGATTTAGCTCTTTGTAAATTTGAGTAATTAAACCTTTGTCAGAGGTTTTTATGAGAATTGTTTCCCAATTTGTTGCTTTCCTTCCGATTTTGGTTACATTGATTTTGTTTGTACAAAAACTTTTTAATTGGATGTAGTAAAAATTATTTATTTTACATTTTGTGACTCTAAGTCTTGCTTGGTTTTAAAATCGTTCCCTTCCCAAAGGTCTGACAAGTATACTATTCTGTGTTTGCCTAATTTTCTTATAATTTCCTTCTTTATGTTCAAATCATTCACCCATTTTGAATTTATCTTGGTGTAGGGTGTGAGGTGTTGATCTAAACCTAATCTTTCCCACACTGTCTTCCAATTTTCCCAGCAGTTTTTATGAAATAGTGGATTTTTGTCCCAAAAGCTGGGATCTTTGGGTTTGTCATATACTGTCTTGCTGAGGTTGCTTGCCCCCAGTCTATGCCACTGATCCTCCTTTCTGTCTCTTAGCCAGTACCAAATTGTTTTGATGACCACTGTTTTATAATATAGTCTGAGACCTGGGACTGCAAGGCCCCCTTCCTTTGTATTTTTTTTTTCATTATTTCCCTGGATATCCTTGATCCTTTGTTCTTCCAAATGAACTTTGTTATGGTTTTTTCTAAATCAGTAAAAAAAAATTTTTGAAGTTCAATGGGTATGGCATTAAATAGATAAATAAGTTTGAGTAGGATGGTCATTTTTATTATATTGGCTCATCCTACCCATGAGTAGTTAATGTTTTTCCAATTGTTCAAGTCTAGTTTTAGTTGTGTGGAAAGTGTTTTGTAGTTGTGTTCATATAGTTCTTGTGTTTGTCTCGGGAGATAGATTCCTAAGTATTTTATTTTGTCTAAGGTAATTTTGAATGGGATTTCTCTTTCTAGTTCTTGCTGCTGAGCTGTGTTGGAATTATATAGAAATGCTGATGACTTATGTGGGTTTATTTTATATCCTGCAACTTTGCTAAAGTTGTTGATTTTTTTGATTAGCTTTTTGGTTGAATCTCTAGGATTCTTTAAGTAGACCATCATGTCATCTGCAAAGAGTGGTAACTTGGTCTCCTCCTTGCCTATTTTAATGCTTTCAATTTCTTTTTCTACTCTAATTGCTACTGCTAGTGTTTCTAGTACAATGTCAAATAATAGAGGTGATAATGGGCATCCTTGTTTCACTACTGATCTTATTGGGAATGCATCTAGTTTATCCCCATTTCAGATGATATTAGCTGATGGTTTTAGATATATACTGTTTATTATTTTTAGGAACGACCCTTCTATTCCTATGCTTTCTAGTGTTTTTAATAGGAATGGGTGTTGTATTTTATCAAAGGCTTTTTCTGCGTCTCTTGAAATAATCATGTGATTTTTGTTGGTTTGCTAGGAGAGTTTTCTAAATCAATAAAATCATTGGTCAACATATATATTATATTACTTTATATTTCATGTCTTAATTCTCTTGTAAATACTAATCTCCCCAAGGGCAAGAAGCATGTATTGTATAAACAGTATTATCTCATGCAGAGAATTCTGCAAATAAATGTACATTTAATGTCACTTAATGGTCATATAATATCATATAAAGACAATATTTCCACTGAAGAAATATATTTACAAATGCAAAAGGGAATTTTTAGGGGGAGCACACTCTATGACAATTTCTAGGGACACCTGGAGCTCAGGGCTGAAAGACTTAGGCTTTGACATAATAAAACAATCCCTTTACTGGCCATTAGGTAAAACTGGTTTCTGAATGATTCAGTGGATATATCCCTTCTCTTCCCTACAGCTGAGCATTTTAGAAGTCTTGGAAGTAGGGCACTGAAATTTAAAGTGTATAAATAGTTCTCTAACTCCTTCTACAACAGATAAACAAGTAAATTTATCATCTAGTTATCAACATGAATTAGTTGACATAGGAAACTACCAATTGGAAGCTGATTCATCATTTTTGTCCATGGTCACATCACAGTTGACCTCTTCTTCACATTCCCCAACTCCAGTAATCACATGTTCCCAACAATGGCCTTGAGGTTCTCCATAACTTTTCCAATTTAATTAAGAGTGCTTTATGCCACTTACTCTGGGAGCAAATGTTGCTAATCATGTGTCTATGGAAACTTATGCTTTTAATTTTTTTAACACTACTCCTGGACTGTATACTTATTTACCATGCCTCCTCAGAAGATCAAAAGTGAGGAAGTGCAATGGATAATATGCTCCACTCAGGGAGACCTGAGCTCAAATCTGATCTCAGACACTTCCTAGTTGTGTGACCCCCCCCCAGGAAGTCCCAACCTCTTTCTGTCTCCATTTCCTCAAATGAAATGAAAAATGGGGATATAGCAACTACTTCCCAAAACTACTATGAAGATAAATATAAAAATATTTGCAAAGTCCTTAGAACAGTCTCTGGTACATAGTAGGTGCTTAATAAGGAAAATTTTCAAAATAAATGTTTCATTGAAATAGTGGCATTTTCTTATTGGTCTGATGATTGGCTGAAGCTTCACCATGAAGTAAAAGAAAGAGACTAGCAAAAAAGAAATATTAATAGAATTTTTAAAGTCTAACCTGCTTCTTGCCTTTAGTAGCAGTCAGCTAGTAGTACATTTAATAGTTCCTTTGAAAAAACAAAAATATTTCAATGCTTTCACTTATATTATGATCCTATGAAAGAAACCAAATATTCAGATTCACAAAAGCCAAGGAAAATTCAAACTGGCTCTCAGCTTCCATGAGGAACAGAATGAATGAAACTAAGCAGAGATTCAGAGAACAGAAATTCTCTAGATAGCGTACAAAACACTATTTAAGTGTTTATGGGGACTATGTGCTAAAGAAAAAAACACATATGCACATAGACAAACACAGATCTTTCCAAATGAAGCAAATCTTAAAAAAGAAAAAAAAATTAATGAACACAAACATATGGGGAGGCACTTTACCAAATTGAAGTAGAAGTAGGATTTTTTAGAAATGAAGTGTCTTAGTTATACTAGTTTTTCTTTCTTCTTTAATTGGATTTCTTATAGTGCACCTGTAGCTATGAAAAAGGGAAACAAATATCTGAAAGCATATATCAGCCATCTTGAAGATATATGGATTTGGTTACAAATTACTGAAATAAAGTAAATATTGAAATCAAGAGAGTCACATAAAACTTTTGGTTTCTCAGTGCATATAAAATTTATGTTTATAGTATAGTGTAGTCTGTTAGGTGTTCAATAGTATTTTGCCTAAAAAAATAACAATGTATGTGCCTTAGTTAAAAAATACTTTATTGCTAAAAAAAATACTAACCATCATTTGAGCCCTTAGCAAATCATAATCTTTTTGCTTCCCTTTATTCGGCCTAATCGATTGCAAATTCATTTTATGACAGTGTTTTTTCCTATGTATCCTATAAGAGTCTCATTATTACCTGTGGATTTGCTCTTTCTTATCTTATTTTTTCTTATTCTTGTTTGCTTTCCAATTATCATCCAGCGCCTAGGATCCACTGTATGTCAAGTCCAAAACCCTACCATATGTTGTCTTCAAGAAACACACATGAGGCGGGTTGACACCCACAAGGTCAGAATTAAAGGATGGAGTAAGACCTTCTGGGCCTCAATTGACAGAAAGAAGGCAGGAGTAGTAATCATGATATATGATAAAGCCAAAGCAAAAATAGACCTGATCAAAAGGGATAGGGAAGGTAATTATATTCTGTTAAAAGGGACTTTAGACAATGAGGAAATATCATTAATCAACATGTATGCACCAAATAATATAGCACCCAAATTTCTAATGGAGAAACTAGGAGAATTGAAGGAAGAAATAGACAGCAAAACCAGATTAGTGGGAGACTTAAAACAACCATTATCAAATTTAGATAAATCAAATAAAAAAATAAATAAGAAAGAGGTAAAAGAAGTGAATGAAATCTTAGAAAAATTAGAATTAATAGACATATGGAGAAAAATAGGGATAAAAAGGAATACACCTTCTTCTCAGCACCACATGACACATTCACAAAAATTGACCATACATTAGGTCACAGAAACATAGCACACAAATGCAGAAAAGAAGAAATAATGAATGCAGCCTTCTCAGATCACAAGGCAATAAAAATAATGATTAGTAATGGTACATGGAAAACCAAATCAAAAACCAATTGGAAATCAAACAATATGATACTCCAAAATCATTTAGTTAAAGAAGAAATAATAGAAACAATTAATAATTTCATCGAGGAAAATGACAATGGCGAGACAGCCTTTCAAACCTTTTGCGATGCAGCCAAAGCAGTAATCAGAGGTAAATTCATATCCCTGAATGCTTATATTAACAAACTAGGGAGAGCAGAGATCAATCAATTGGAAATGCAACTGAAAAAACTCGAAAGCGATCAAATTAAAATCCCCCAGCAGAAAACCAAACTAGAAATTCTAAAAATTAAGGGAGAAATTAATAAAATCGAAAGTGATAGAACTATTGATTTAATAAATAAGACAAGAAGCTGGTACTTTGAAAAAACAAACAAAATAGACAAAGTACTTAGCGTGGGCTAAGGGGAGGAGGAGGAAAAGAAAATTATCTATGTCTTTAATGAATAATGCTTGGAAATGATCAAACAAAATATTAAAAAATAAAATAAAATAAAATAAAATAAAATAAAATAAAATAAAAAGGGAGAAGATGCTGGAGGCCATCATACCCTTAAAGATTGACAAGGTCACGGTCTGAGGAAGGAAGGTCAGCAAAGCAGACCCCAGAATGAGGGCCCCCTTCTGATCCCTCTTTGTGACTTCTTTCCCCAAATTTTCCTCAGTAGTGGACTTATTATGATTATTATTCTCTCCCCAATATAGAAGAAATAACATGAGAGCAAATACTTATAGGATCAATAAATATATACCCTACTTTAAGCCCCTTAGGTTATTACCCACAAAAAATTGCAATTACGGAATAAAAGCCCAAAGATTACTGCCCATGACCCCTCCTTTCTCAAGCACAAGATATGCTCCAAGGGCCTACAATAAATACTATGATGAATCTTGTCTGACAGTTACCACACTTGAATTAATTTGTTGGTGCACAAGCCAAGCAGCCTCACGAGGCACTTCAAAGTAACACAAGAAAAACAGAACTTGTAAATTGAGGAAAACCCCACAATTGGTCTGTCTAAAGTCCTCACACCTACATACGAATATGTTTTGCTGTTCATCTCCCAAGCAATTATGATGGATAGTGAAAGTTGACCAAAAGCACAATGATCCTCTCAGCAGGTCAAGGGGTACTAACCTACAAATGGGTTTATTCACATTAATCATATCTATCACAGAGTGTTGTAGAAACCTAGTAAATAATCACAGAATTCTTTGTAGTGGTAACATCACAAGAGTGTTGTTTAGGTGATTTGATAATATCCAACCAAACTGTAGAATGTCACATACATAGAGAATTGATTATGTGTGTGTATTTATGTTGGTGACTGCTGACTGATCTGGGTGGTGGTTGCTGATGGTTGGGATAGCTGTGAAAAATTCTTAAAAATGATAAAGTTTGACACATATTTTGACTCCTTTTCTCTTGAACACTTAGAGGCCACTTAGAGGTTGTTTAATAGTCTAATTTTGGTATTTTAGTGACACAAGGAATTTTGAAAAGAGGGAGAGATAGGGAATGGCCAGTGAGTGGAGCAGTTGGAACACACTAAACTTTTATTAAGTTTGGTGTGTTATATGGACACAGTTCATGGAGCTTCAAAACTATTATAATAGTAACATCAAAGATTACTGATTACAGACCACCATAACAGATACAATAGTGAGAAAATTTTAAATATTGTGAGAATTATCAAAATGTGACACAGAGACATGATGTGAGGACATGCTCCGGGAAAAATGGCACCAATAGACTTGTTTAATGCAGAGTTGCCACAAACTGTTAAACTGTTTAAACAAAATTCAATATCTTCAAAGTGAAATAAAGCAAAGTGCAATAAAATGATATATGGTTACACAGTAGAGAAGATTCACCATGAAAAGCAGAAAGAGAACCATAAAAAATAGAGATCCTGGGCAAATTCCAAAATATACAAGCAAGAGAGTAAAGGAAAAGGATGGTATAGCTATTTTAGATAAATCTTCTCTGATAAGACAGGAATTAGCTTCACATATTTTTATTTTTTGTATTTCAAGGGTGGAACAAATATTTCTAACTTCTCATTTATTATTTCACAAAAAAAGCAAGAGGACAAAAATATAAGATAGCATTACAGTTCTTACTGAGATTGGGAGTGAGAATGGAAAAAAATGACTAGAGATATAGAAATTGATCACTTCTTTCTAGTTTTCAAAAGTGAAACCATATGTTAAAAACTATATAAAGAAAAAAAATATATGCTAATTCTGTTCTCCAAACTCCAACAGACACATTTTTCCCTATGATTTGCTTGGCTTCATTTTGTGGTATCAAAATAGGAGCAAATACAATTAGAAGAGATCAAAGCATTTAAAAAGTATGACTGGAAAAGTTAGAACTTGAGTTATGTCAGAAATTTCTTATTGGAGGATATAAATTAATAAACTCCAAACATGAAGGATCCATTAACAATATAAGATGTCTTATGAAGGCACAGGTAGGTCAAACCCAAATTAATTTACTTATTCAGTGTCATAACCATAAAATTACCAAGATACTTTTTTATTGAATTAGAAAAAAAATTATAACAAAGTTCATTTGGAAGAACAAAAGATCAAGAATATTGAGGGAAATAATGAAAAAAAAATATATGAAGGACGGGGACTTAGTAGTACCAGATCATAAAGTATACTATAAAGCCATAATCATCAAAACAATATGGTACTGGCTAAGAGACAGACAGAATGATCAATGGAATACACTGGGGTTTGGGGTAAATGACCTCAGCAAGATAGTGTATGATAAACCTAAATATCCCAGCTTTGGGGACAAGAATTCACTATTTTACAAAAACTGCTGGGAAAAACAGAAAAAGGTATAGGAAAGATTAGGTTTAAATCAACATTGCACACCCTATACCAAGATAAATTCAGAATGGGTAAATGACTTAAATATAAACAGGGGATTTATAAGTAAATTAGGTGAACATAGTATACCTGTCAGATCCATGGGAAAGTGTGAACCTTAAAAATTCTCAGACCCTCCTTCATAAGGTTAGGATTATAAACCTTAAAAATTCCTTAAAAAACATAGGAGAAAATTCCCTTTAAATAGGAGCTCAAATTTATTCTGATTCAGATTCAGATTCAGGATTGAGCTGGTGGAGTCAACTGAGATGAAGCTGGCCTGGTGTCACTAGGATCCTTGCTTGGACAGATCTTGTGGTGAGTGATTAAGGACTGACTGATCTTTCTCTTAGGGCTTAGGCCTGGGTTGGCCAGGACTGCCCTGGGCTGGCCTATCCTTTTCTCATTATTTCCTTTTTTCTTTCCTTCTCTCCTTTCTTTAATTCCACATTTGTATTAATTAAAATCTCTATAAAACCCAGCTGACTTGAGTATATTTAATAATTGGGAATTCTTCCCTGGTGACCATCTTATATTTGATTTAAACAAGACACTGTCTTGAAATCATATTTTCTGCAGTCACAAATTTACTCATCCACTCTTTATCTACTACAATTTAAGTCTTCTACTATTTTAATCATTCAGTTTATGGCTGACCACGAAATTGGTGAGAAAACCCTCAAAAAGTTTCTGTGAAATCTCTTTCCTTTATCTCTTTGCTTTATTACTTGCTCTACCAGTCAGTTTTGTTTTCTTTTTTAACTTGGCTTCAAAAATACAGCTGCAAGAATGGGTGAGTAAAAAACCTTTTTGATTCTCCTTAAATTGAGCTGTTTTAGATCTTAGCAACAAGGCCCTAAGGTCCTGGCTAGCAACTGCCTAAATTAGGACTAGAAAAACCTAGGAAAGCTTTTGGCCTTGTCCTGCTTCCCACGTGTTTACTTTAGAAATATGTGGTCACAGCCAGTTCACAATATACTTAACAACTGACTCATTTAGCTCCATGACCAAGCTTGTAAGATTTGAATTCTTTGTCTCTCTGAAATGTCTCATACCATGGGACTTATGGCAAAGTATAATCGACACAGTACCCCCCCTTGGGATTTTGATTGTTATAGCTATAATATTGTATTTCCTTAAAAAAACCCACTTCTCAGTCAAACCAACCAAATGTTCCTTCTACTACTCAACAAACTGAAGAACTAAATACTTGGCTTGAGCTGATAGAGGAAAGTCAGGGAGAGATTGTAGCTTTCATAAGAAACATTAAAAGAGAGTTAAGAACATCATCAGAATCTCTGTCCCAACTTGCTCTGGACATTAACCATTCTAGCCAACCCACTGCTCCTGCTAACTCTGCCTTAGAACCCCCTGCTCTTAACCAACCCACTCCTACCCCTACCCCCTCAGCTTCAGAAAACCCTACTCTTGCTTCTGATCCTACAACCTCAAACCTAAGTTCACAACCTGCCCATGCTTCAGACCACACACCTTCAACTCTAAGTACACACCCCACCCATGCTTCCAACCCCACACCCTCAACTCTAAGTACACACCACACCCATGCTTCTGACCCTATACAATCCACTCTAATTTCACACCCTACCCATACTTCTGATCCTAATGCCTCCACTTCACACCTTACTGATTCCTCCAATCCTAATACCTCTGTATCCTTTCACACTTCTTCCTTGGCTCCTCCTTCCCACCTGGCTCAATTCAATTCTCAGATCCTTCCTACCTCTGATCTTTCTGGCACTATGGGACAACAACAAACCCTCTCCCTTAGTGTGCCCAACTCTTCTATTTCTCATACTTACCCCACTGAGAATGGAACAAGAAGCCTAGAAACAGGAGTACCAAATAATTCAGATAGCTTATTTCCTTTAAGGGAAGTACCTACTTTTAATAAATATGGAAATTTGGTATCTGTGAGACATCATACACCTTTTAGCCCTGAGGATTTAAATAAATTGAAGGAAGATATGCCATCATTTGAGGAAGAGCCAATATAAATTATAAAAAAAAATTAGAGAACATATTCAGAACTTTTGACCCCACTTGGATGGATGTTGAGAATTTATTAGAAGCATTTTTAGCAAAAAGAGAAAAAAATAATATCGTCTCTCTGGCTAATCAAAAGCAAGGTAAAAAAGGAAGTTATTGGCCAACTGAAGATCCACATTGGAACCCCAATGTTGAACTAGATCACACAAAACTAAACCAGGCCAGAGAAGCATTATTGACAGCCATGAGAGCTTGCTCTGATAGACCTGAAAAATGGTCAAAATTTTAAAGAACCCGACAAGATATTGATGAAACACCCTCCCAGTTTATGGACAGACTTATTGACATAGGAAATACATATTTGGACCTTGATTTATCCAGAGAAAGAGACATTAGATAAATACGTAGGCAATTCGTTGAGAATTGTTGTTCAGTGGTAAAAGACTACTTTAAAACTAGCTGTCCTAATTGGGACTCTATGGACCTTGAAGAATTGAGAAGAGTAGCAACCTATGTTTATAAGGGTTGTGTAAAAAAGACTTTAGTGGAAGACTTCAAGAAAGAAATTGAAATGTTAAAGAGACAATTGAAAAATAAGGGAGAGACTATAGCCCCTTTGAGGGAATTCACAAATAAATAAGTAACCTGCCACTTCTGTGAGAAGGGCCACAAAATGATGGAATGTAGAACCTTTCTTAAGATGATTGGAAGAAATACACAGTTTAATAACAACTTTAGAAATAATAACTATAGAAATTATGATAATGGTCATAGATAACAGGATTTTAGAAATTTTAGAAATTATAATAATGACTATGAAAATAACTATAATGAACATAAAAATAAGAACTTTAGAAACCAAAATTATAGAAATAGGAATTGGGAAAATAATGACAATACTCAAAATGAAGAAAATGATAATACCCAACAACAATATATAAGAAATGGTGCTCGTCCAAAAAATACTCGAGGTGCCCTTCAGGGGGGTGTCCAAGGAACATCCCAAACACAATTAAGGTGTCTGGGGGGGGGGGCTGGGGCACAGGAATAAGAGGACAACCTTTGATTTTCTGGACCCTGAAGTCCTACTACCCGTTGTCCCTATCCACTTCCCTCCCCATACTAGTGAACTCCATGTTACCTTAAAGGTGGGTAACACTTATTATGATTGTCTCTTAGACACTGGAGCTACCAGGCCTGTATTGAAGAAGGTACCAGATTTAAATTGTTATTCCATTGATTCAAAGTGTAGTCAGAGTATCAGGAATACCCCAAAGAGTTAAAAAACTTGCCCCTAGAATGGTGTCTGTAGGACCCCTAGAGGTACAGCATTCCTTTCTTTTAATGCCTGACTCCCCTTTAAATTTGCTGGGGAGGGACCTTCTATGCAAACTCAGAGCCACAATAACTTGCTCCCCAGATGGTTCCTTAACATTGGAAGTACCAGATGAATCTTTAAATTTACTCCCTGTACTTCTCTCAGAGAAACAGGAGGCAAAAGAGCCTCCCACTTTTGAAACACCTTAGGATATAACGGAGTCTCTTTGGGCCACATATTCTTCTGATGTAGGCTTACTTAAATCTGCTGTTCCTGTGCAGATAAAAACTAAATCTAGTCCACCTCCTTCTATTCCTCAGTATCCCCTCTCAAAGGAGGCAATAGAGGGTATTACACCAGTTATTAACTCATTAATTGATCAGGGAATAATAATCCCATGCAAATCAGAATACAACACACCCATCCCTCCAGTTAAAAAACCAAAAAGAGGGCCTGATGGCAAGAACCTCTATAGATTCGTACAGGATCTGAGGGAGGTGAATAATCACGTTATAAAGAGACACTCGGTAGTTTCCAACATAAATACTATTATTTCCTCTATTCCTAGCACAGCTACATACTTTACAGTAGTAGACTTGTGCTCAGCTTTCTTTTTCCATACCTATACATGAGAACTCCAGGCATATTTTTGCTTTTACCTGGAAGGCTCAAAATATACATGGAGTCATCTGCCACAGGGTTATGTGGAAAGTCCGAGTTTATTTGAACAAATTTTTAGCCAAGACACAGACAATATAACATTTAAAAATAGCAAATTAATCAAATATGTAGATCATCTACTCTTGGCTTCAACAGACGCAGAAACATGTCAAGAAGATAGCAAACACCTTCTTTTGGAATTGCACAAAAGAGGACATAAAATTTCAAAGGATAAAGTTCAGTGGTGTCTCCCTAAAGTAGAATATTTGGGATTCATCCAGACTGCTGGAGCTCATTATATTTCTCCAAAATGAATTGAGAATATTCAAAATTTAAGCTCTCCTACTACTAAGAAACAGTTGAGAGCAATTTTAGGAGAAACAGGGTTTTGCAGACAATGGATTCCTTGCTATGGGGCAATTACGAAACCCCTTATAGAATTAACAAAGGATTAGGTCCCTGAACCCCTCAAATTAGATCCTGAACACTTGTCAGCTCTATCAGATCTAAAAAAGGCTATCATTTCTGCCCCTGCTCAAAGCATCTCAGATTACAACAAGCCATTTACTTTGTATGTGCATGAGCGAAGAGGAGTAGCTTCTGGCATTTTAACTCAGACTTTGGGATGTTCTCAGTGCCCAATTGCTTATCATTCTGCCCAATTGGACCCAGTAGCAGCAGGAGCACCTCCATGTCTTAGAGGAGTAGCTGCTACAGCCTTACTAGTGACAAAAACTGTCAATCTAGTATTGGGATGTCCATTAACAATTATGTGCCCACATGAGGTAGAAGCATTGTTGATAAAACATAGAACACAGACTTTCTCAGATCATAGAATTACAAGATATGAAATAACCTTATTAAATAGCGAAAACATTACCTTAAAATGTTGTACTACTCTTAACCCTGCCACCTTGCTTCTAGATTTACCAACTTCAGGAGAACCATTACACAATTGTGAAACATTAGTGTAAATGGCAGAAAAGCCTCGAGATAATCTATTGGACACTCCCTTAGACAATGCAGATCTGATTTTATTTACCGATGGTTCCTCTTTTATAAGAGATGGCATACGCTACACCTGAGCTGCCGTAGTCTCAGAATTTGCCACTGAATGGTCAGCTTCATTACCTTCTAACATTAGTGCTCAAGGAACAGAACTCATAGCTCAGAAGTATGCTTGTATAATTGCCAAGGATAAAAAGGAAACAATTTATAGAGATTCTAGATATGCTTTTGGCATTTGTCATTCAGTTGGAATGCTATGGTTCCAAAGAGGATTTTTAACTTCAGCTGCAAAATCCATAGCTAATGCAGAAATTATTAATGAAGTTCTTTCTGCTCTACAGCTGTCTGAAGCCCTAGCTGTAGTTCATTGCTCTTCCCATACAGGTGGCACTGACCCTGTCTCTAGAGGAAATGATCGAGCAGATGCTGCTGCAAAGCTAGCAGCCATAGAAGGGCCTGAATTAATTTTAACATTAACAAACACTGATGATTTACATCTATCTTTCCTAAAATGAAAAGGAAGTGGAAAAATGGAAACAAAAATTCAAAGCAAAACATATTAATGGAGTATGGGTGTCATCTGAAGGAAAACTCCTGCTCCCTAGAAGTTTCTATCACCAAATTTGCCAATCTATTCATAAAAATGGTCATTTTGGCACCCAGGGTATCGTGGATTCTGTCAAGAGAGTATGGTGTTCAGCCTGCTCTACCTGCCAAGCATATAACCAACATGCATTTTGTGGCAAAGACTTTGGTGGACATCCTCTGCCTTACACACCCTTTGATCATCTACAGATAGATTTCATAACAATGCCAAAGGCTAGACGTTATAAATTTTGTCTAGTCATTGTAGATCAACTGACCAGATGGCCGGAAGCATTCCCTGCAACCCGAGCCACAGCGGATTTTGTTGCTAAGATACTTTCAAAAGAAATTATTCCTCGCTTTGGACTGCCAGCACATATTGATTCAGATAGAGGAAGTCATTTTACTGATTCTGACCTAAATCAGATATATTCTTGCTTGGGAATAACTCCCCAATTCCATGTTCCATATCATCCCCAGAGCTCAGGACAAGTTGAGAGGATGAACAAAGAACGTACAACTATGATTGGAAAATTATGCACTGAGACACATTTAAAATGGCCTGAAATTCTCCCTCTGTCCCTATTTTATCTTAGAAGCAGGCCTAGAGGAGATATACATATCTCACTGTTTGAGATGCTTTTTGGACATCCTCCTATACAGGCTAAACCTTTTTCCCCTGCATATACCTCATTATTAGGGAGAGATACTACTATTGCTTCCTATATACAGGAGTTACAGCACAAACTATTGTGCTGAAAGGAATAATGAACTAGAGGAATTCCATGTGAACTGGAACAACCTCCAGGAATTGATACAGAGTGAAAGGAGCAGAACCAGGAGAACATTATATACAGAGACTGATACACTGTGGTACAATCTAACATAATGGACTTCACTACTACCAGCAATGCAATGATCCAGGACAATTCTGAGGGACTTATGAGAAAGAACACTATCCACATACAGAAAAAGAACTGTGGGAGTAGAAATACAGAAGGAAAACATATGGCTGATCACATGGTTCAATGGGTATATCATTGCATTTTGGGCTTTAAAAGATCACTCTATTGCAAATATTAATAATATAGAAATAGGTTTTGAACAATGACACATAAAACCCAGCTTGTCAGCTTCAGGTGTGGGGGTAAGGGGAGGGGGAAGAAGGGAGGGTAAAAACATAAATCATGTAACCATGGGAAAGTATTCTAACTTAATTAAATAAAAATTTTAAAATTAAATAATATATAAATAACTCCATAGAACCAATACTAAAAGCATTTTAAATATTAATAACAATTACTAAATAGCAATACTAAAAGCAAAATACTAAAAAAAATTTAAAGCAAAGCAACATGGGTTAACTTGGAAGAGATATTTCTGAACTTCTCCAGTCTCTGTATCACCTGGTAGTATAAGCACACCCAAGTACCTAGGATCAACAAGTGGGAAGCCCTGGAGACAGGGAAGGCAGCCTCACCTTGTCTGTGCCCTGGGAGTCTGTATCCCAGTGGCAGACAGGGTGTAGTCCACAGGTGGTGATCCCTGAGAGCATCTGAGAGGACTGTAGTCTTGGGTCCCAGGGTCTCCACTCATGGGTCCCCACTCCCCCAAAGCTGAAAGTTGAGCTCTGAATAGTGAAGGGCTTCAGGAATCCAATCATGCACTGATCAGATACCAATTCTGTCCCAGGATTGAATATCCCAAAATGAGGAGCAAAAGGGAGCACATGCCAGTGAATTCAGTGTGTTGCTGAGAGACTGGGACCATGCTGGCTTTGATCATCCATAGGAGAGTAGATCTGGTTGGCATTTGGGGGGGGGGGGTTGGGTGGAGGTAAGTTGTCTGCTTGCAGTGGCAGAACTACCAGGGGGCAGTTCTAGTTGAAACCCTTGAGGTCCATCACAGATTGGGGTTTGAGGTGAGCAAGGGTAAGGGACTATACTTAATCCTAGTCTATAGAAATTAGAAGAACTAAGTAGGGCTCAGGAAATACAAAAACAAAAATATCCTGAAATCTAAGGCATCACCCCCCAAGAACCTGAGAACAGAGCCTGACTTGAACATAAAACTAACAGGTAAGTCTATTGGTTTGGCTGCTAAAATATGGAGAAATAAAGAGTAAGTCAAAGAGAAAGTACTCAAATGCAGATAGTTATTACAGAGACAGAGAAGACCTGGGTTCCAATTCAGAAGACAGGGAAGTTAAAATGTCTACTTATAAAACAGCAAAGAAAAACATCAAGTGGTCATGAGCCCAAAAAGAGATTTTGAAAGAGCTTTAAAAAAAGATTTAAAAAACCAAGTGAAAGAATTTTAGGAAAAAACTAGATAAAAATAAGAGCAATGTAAGAAAATCAAGAAAATTACAAAAGATCACCCAATGGGAAAAAGAGATCTGAAAACTTGCAGAAAAAAAAATTTATTAAGAATTAGAAGCTAATGACTTCCTATGACAATAAGAAATTAAAAAATAAAATCAAAAGAATGAAATAATAGAAGAGAATATGGAACATCTTATTACAAAAACAATTGACCTAGAAAATAGATGAAGGAGAAACAATATAAGAAATGTCAGACTACTGGGAAGTTATGATTAAAAAAAAAAAGTTAGATACATGCTCCAAAAATATCATTAAGGAAAATTACCAGGAAGTATCAAAACAGAAAAAATTAATTTATAGACCAATTTCATTAATAAATATAGATGCAAAAATCCTAAATAAAATATGTACTGGGAGACTACACATTGTGACTAAAGAAGATTTATACCAAGAATGCAAGGATAGCTTAATATAAGGAAAACTATTAATATAATTAGTTATATTGATAAGAAAAAGCAATAAAAACAATTTGATAATATCAAGAGTTTCAGGAAAAGTCACTGATAAAATACAAAAATCATTACTACTAAAAATACTGGGAAGAATAGATATAAATGAAGTTTTTCAAAAATGACATGAAGCATCTATCTAAAACCACCAGCAAGGAATTATCTGTAACAGGGATAACTAGAAGCCTTCGCAATTAAGACCAGGAGGGAAACAAGATGTCCATTATCACCAATATTATTTAACACAGAATTAGAAATACTAGCAATAGCAATAAGAGAAGAAAAAGAATTTGAAAGAAATAGAATAGGCAAAGAGTTAATAAAACTATTTCCTTCTTACAATTGATATGATAAACACAGTAAATCCTAGAGATTCAACAAAAAGGTAAGATGAAACTATTACTAATTTAACAAAGTAGCAAAATAGAAAATAAACCCACATAAATCATCAGCATTTTTCTATATTTCCAACAAAGTCCTACAAGAAGAGATAGAAAGAGATACTCCATCTAAAATAACCACAGATTGAATAAAAACAAAGCCAGAAACTGTAAGAACATAATTATAAAACACTGTACACTGGTAAAGTCAGATTTAAATAATTGGAGAAATATTAATTGATTATGGATAGGCAGAACCAATATAATTAAGATGAGGATCTTACCTAAACTAATCTTCAATGCCATCCCAAATCACCAAAAAATTATCCTATTAACTAGAAAAAATAATAATAAAATTCATTTAGAAGAACAAAAGATAAAGAATGGGAGAATTAATTTTTTAAAAAGTAAAGAAAAGAAGTCTAACAGCACCAGATTTTAAACTATATTATAAAGCAGTAATTTTCAAAAATTATCTGGTACTGGATAATAAATAAAAAGATAAGATCAAACCTCTGAATTACACTCTAGAAATGAGAACTGAATTCAGAGACAATCTACTCTAGGCCAAAACTAAGAAAGAATGCCTTCTAAATGCTTATATGTTTTTGTTGCTTGTTTTGTATAGAATTTTTAATTTCATAGGTTAGGAAGCTCCTCATAAGGATATATCTCTACCAATGCAAATGAACACTTAATGTAAGACTTAAAGTCAGATATTTCCAGGATCTTTTAAGAGGTTGAGTTATTTGTCCAGGATCACATAATATTATTGTGTTTTAAACATTAAAAAATGATCCCTAAGTCTCTTCAAAAGTCTCTTCAAAATGAGCTACCTGGGCACAACAATTTTGCTTTGGGTGAGCAGTAGAAAAAAACCTGTCAAATTTTTTAGCTCAGAAGTCTGTAAACCTAGTCCTCTCTTGCTCTTAGCCTCATATTTTATATTAATTTTTCGACATAAAAATGGCTTTATAACTTTCTTCAGCATCCCTGTAGATAAAAGAGGAAAAGAATTTGCTCAGAGATGAATAAGTGTTTATACATTTTCCAGGAACAAGACTAGATAGAAGCCAATTTCATGTTCAAAATAACCATCGTGCTTTTGACCCAGATTGACTATTAAGTTTTTTAGTGTGAAGGGTTGAGTATTTTAACCTTGACAGCATAAGGCCTTTCTACAGCCAAAGGCCAAGTCTGAGCTGCATACCTCTCTAGAGGTTTCCTTTGAATATGCTGTCTGATTTCATAAAAGTTTCCATGTATGCCAACTGAATTGCAAACGATTGATCAAATATACTCTGGGAGCTATATCTAAAAACCATGGAGTGATTTTTAATGTGTTTGGGGATTTATGTATGGTACTCCAGACAGATTGTGTACTTGGTGGAAAATGTTACTCACTGAGTTCCTTTAAGATGTAAAAATATTTTTAAAAGGTTAAATATATAAAAGTACACACACACACACACACACACACACACACACACACACACACATATATACACAAAATTTTCAAAATGAAATTTACTGAAAGACAGTAAGATTTTTCTTTAGATTAGTAAAAGATGAGGAAAGAAACATACGAATTCTGTACAAGTTCTAATTCTTTTCCTAATAGGAGACATAGGAGTTCTGTTCTCCCACATATACTCTATAAAAGTTCTTTTAAAAGGCACTAGATATTATAATGATCAAGAAATTAAAGAGAAATAAGAGGAACATCCACTCAACCTAAGACTGTACAGTCAAAAGCCTACATACATAGAGAGGAATTCCACCAAGGAATCTAAGCTGCAATCAGGTAAATAAGCCTGAAGCCTGTCAAAATGCTGCTCCAACACTACCAGTCACTCTGTAGGCAAAGTCTAGTTGTAGGAGAGGTATGCAAACAATCCAGGAGAGTGGGAAAACCTGGGCTAATACTCTGAGCAAAGATACACTTGGAGAGGAAGCTAGCCATAGGAGGTCAGTTGCTTTATGCAAGGACAAGATCAGAGAGCCTGACCACTTGCTCTAGGTTGGGCATAAGGTCAGTAATTCTGGTTGTTTAGTCAAAATTGGAATAAAAAGGAGAAACTTGTAGGTCATTTAACAGTTAACAAAAAGAGATTTACTTAGCCACAGGAGTATGAGGATATTTAATAAGGATAGATATTAAGAACTCCTTGGACTGTTTGACTAAATAGAACTGTAATCACAATCCCCGGAAAAGCATCTGAGTGCTCTGCTAAGCTCCATGTGTCTACTTTGTCTCTGGTGGATGAGGAAATGCCTTCAGTCATCTGAACCCTTTATCCCTTGAGCCAGCCAAGTCTTAATGAATATTTCAATACCTTTTAAAGAAAAACTATTCTAACCTATAAGGGAGGAAAGGTTTAGACTATTGCTTCAACCACACTCTCTTATCCAAGAATTCAGGAGGAAGAAGCACCTGGGCTTGGCTTAATACTCCAAATCAGGAAATAAAAATGGCAGTTTGAATAAAAAGAAGGCACTAAAAACAATGAAAAAGGACTACAGGTAAATACCTAAAAGAGCTAAACTCAGAAGAAGAGAACTCAACAAAAATTATAAGCAGAAACATAGAGAGGAAAAATTGGCTTGGTCAGAAGGAATGCAAAGATAACAAAGTATTAAAGCAGGAGATTTTAAAAAATGAAATAAGCAGGATAGGGAAATAAATTGCTTAGAAAAGAGGTAGTAAAGATAGTAAAACCCTATCTTAAAAGTAGACTTCCAAATATTTAAATGTGGTCAAACCATACTCAAAAACTCCAGGAAACAAGAAATATTAGAACAAAACAAATTAATAAATAGAATAAAATGTAAGCTATATTATTTTAAAGTTTATGACTGATCTGAAAAAAAGATGAAGAAAAAATATAAGAATAATCAGACTCTGAAAACCATGACCAAATTAAAAACCTGTATACCATATTTCAATAAATCATAAATGAAAACTACTCAGATGTTAGAACAAAAGGGTAGAGAAAATAGAAAAAATATACTTCTGAAACTTATTAAAGAAATCTCAACAAGAATAGCATAAGTAAAATACAGATCTTTTAGCTCACCAAAAAAAAAAATAAATGAAAAGAAAAAATTCAAATATGAAAGGACCTGTCAGGATTACACTACAATAATAGCAACTCTAATAAGGAAATGAAGTCAAAAGAATGAAAATTTTGAAAAGGAAACCATTTTGAAAGGAAAAAGATAAACTTGTGCCCAAGAAAAAAGTTATCCTGAAAAATTGATTGTAATCATATAGGAAGACAAATGCTGGTTAAGAATTTATATAATAATGAGAGAAGAGGAACATGTCCTTGAGAATATTAATGTCTTCAACGTTTATGGAGGGAGTTAAGACCAACCCACGGTCAAGTCATAGAAGTGCACTATATTTTAATGGTCATCAGAGAGAAAAGCAAAAGAAAGAAAAAAGAATACTCTAGGTAAGAAATGAGGAACAAAGTGAAAATTTTTGCTGTTTATCAAATTGAGGTACATCAGAACACAAATATTGAGAAAGGATAGCAGGAGTGTAATTCAATAAAACTCACTTGTCATTCAGGCAAAAACGCTTGAATACAAAGATACACAATTATATAAAAACAAAGATATGGGGTAGAAATACATTAAGCTCAAGAGGGAAATATTGACAGGGAAAGGGTAGGGACAGGTTTGAGAGGAATGGAAAAGTCATGACTAAATCACATGTCAAACTGCAGAAGAAGGTTGAAAAAGTAGGGGTTAAAAAGAAAGATAGGATAAGAATCAGTTATCAAAAGTTGAACAAGGTGAAAGAGGAGGAGCCACACAGTTGAAGAAGACTGCTTGAATTCCAGATTACCTTAAGAGTAGATCATATTTCTACTCTTTCTCCTTAAATCTGGGATAGCGATGATGGGAGGATCTAATAGAGGGAAATGCATAATAATTATTTTAAATATGATGTGAATGAAATAAACTCATAAAATGGATGAGGGATAAGGTAGCAAGATTAATTAGAAAGCAAAATACATGATGTTGTTGATAAAAATCAGACATGAAATATAAAGATTCACAGATCCAAATAAGGGACCAGAAAATAATTTACAGAATTTCCAGTAAGTTTCTAAAATCTGATGTGGCAAACATGGTCAATGCAATATTAAATACAGACAATGTTAAAAGAAATAAGCAAGGCATGATAATATATGTATTATAATGCAGATTGAATTGCTAGCCAGCCCTGGGAGGGGAAGGGGAAGGTAGGGAGTAAGAGAGGGAGAGAGGGAGATAAATTCAATCATATAACAATTAAACTTGTGTGGAAATTTGTTATTACATGTAATTAATAAAAAAATTAAAATTAAAGAAAAGAAAAAAGAAATAAGCAAGAAATTATATTATGCTTAAAGATGTCATAGAATAAATCAAAGCAATACTTTATATATACATAGAGCATCTAAGTATTTTGTAAAGTATTAAAGGAAATGGTCATTGGATTACAGAGAGAATTAGATGAACATCATTCAAGACCTGGCACTGATTCCATTCGAGGTCTTGAGACAGGAAGAACTGAATTCAAATCTAGTCTCACACTTACTAAAGTTACTAACATAACATTACTAACATCAACTCAATAAAAATAATAATAATTAAAGATCCCTGAGGGAAAGAGTTTCAAATTTTAAAGGAGAATAAATAATTTAATCCTAAAGAAATGCTTTGTCAAAGGAAAAATATTAAAATTTCATAGAAAAAATGAAAACAATGACACAATAGCAGTTATCTCACAGGATTGTTTTGAGGATAAAAGGAAGTAATAATATTAGTTAAAGGTGCTGAGCACAAGGACTAGCTTATACTAGATTTTAATAAATGCTTATTTTCTCCCAAAATGCAAAAACTTCTGCAATGCAGCCAAAAATAGTCCTTTGGGGTAAGTTTATAACTCTAAATACTTTCATTAATCATCAACAACAAAAAATATCAGTGAATCAGTTTTGCAAACAAAAAAGGAAAAAAGATACAAATCTAAACTCCGCAAAAAAAGAAACACAAAAATATAAATTCAGAAAATCATAAACAAAACTGAAAATAAACCAATAAAAATCCTGAATTAAGCAATGAAACTAGGGATATTAAAATTAATAAAAAAGATATGTGATAAGATTATATGCTAAAAAGAAAAGGATGTAGAAGCTGCTAAATCTTGTGTTATCTTGACTGTAGCTCTATGATATTTAAACTGTTTCTTTTTGTCTACTTCCAAGATTTTCTTCTTGATCTTGGGATTCTGGATTTGACTATAATGTTCCTAGGAGGTATTCTGTAGGAATTTTTTCAGGAGGTTGATAGGTGGATCTTTCCATTTCTATTTTACTCTCTTTGTTCAAGAATATCAGGGCAATTATCCTCAGTAATTTCTAGAAAAATTATAGCTAAGTTCTTTTTGTGATTGTGGCTTTCATGTAGTCCAAAAAAAATCCATAGCCTATCTCTCTGGGATTTATTTTCCAGGACATTAGTTTTCCAATAAGATATTACAAATTTTCTTCTACTTTTTCATTCTCTTGACTTCATTTCTTTTTTTTTTTGGATTATTTTAATTTTTCACTGTATCCAGCTCTTGTCCTTTCCTGTGTGAGAGATATTTTTTTTAAATATTGAATACATCTTTTAGTGAAAAAGTATTTCTATAAAATAAAGTATATAAAAAATAATCTGGCATTATAGGCAATACTGAACATTCATTGTTCCAATATCTGAAAAGAAGAATGGTGAATTGTATTATTTCATTTCTTGTATAGGGCCAAGTTTGGTCATTGGAATTTAGTAGCATTGAATTTTATTTGGTTTACTACTTTTGTTGTTGGGATAATTGTACATATAGTTTTTCTGATCTTACTTACATTATAACAGTTCAAATAAGTAGTTTCATGTCTCTTTAATTCATCAAGATCATCATTTATTATAGAATATCAATATGCCATTATATTAATATACCATAATTTGTTTTGTCATTCACTAACTGATGCATAATTGTTTTGTTTCACATTCTTTGCTATGACTAAAAAGAGCTTTCTTTTATCATATAGCTTTTTGGTGTATATACCCAGCAGTGTAATCTCTATATCAAAGTCAATTCCAGAATATTGTATGTGACTAATTCACTCACCAATAATAACTAATTGCTGTTTCCTTATTTCTCAAATCCCTTTATCATTGGCCTTTCACCTGTTTCTTAAGATTCCTACCACTTAGCTAGAAGTATATAAAAATCTCTCTATTGTTTTTAACTTAATTTATCTTACCTTTAGTTATCTGGCTTATTTTTTCATATAGTTAAAGTTTACAATTCTTTTCAGAAAATTTTGCTCATGTCCTTTGACAGAAACTTTATTTATCCACTTGACTTCTCTTTTTATCATAGGGGTCTTAGTTTTCTTTACAGAAAAGCTTTTGCGTTTGTTATCTGTTATTGTCGCATAATATTTTTTTCACTTGCTTTACAACTAGTAAAGTTATAATCCATTTTTAAGTGTAAGATTTTAAATATTCATGTTAAAATCAACTTTGAATGTACTCCAGAGTATGCTATATGATATTAATTTTAATTTTTAAATATTTCATGCTTTATGGTATTGTTTAAAATCTTAAAATTTTATTCCTATTTCATTCCTGTGTTTTTATTATCAGTATTTCTCTTGATATTTTATATCTTTTGTTTTTCCAAAATTGTTTTATTGACGTTGTATTGCTCTCTATAAATTATTCATTTGGAATTAGTATTGGTACAGCAATGAATCTATTAATTAATTTTGTAACATTTTAATATTTACCATATTTTAATAGTAGGCCATCAATGAACATTTAACATTATTCTGGATATTTAAATTTTTATATTTTTATTTCTTTTAGTATAATTGTGTAATTGTATATTTAAAGGTACTTAATATACTTTGGTAGAGTAACTCCTAGATAATTTTACATTTTGTAGTTATTTTAAGAGGCATTTCTCTTCCTATTACTGCCCCCTAAATTTTGTTAGTAGTTCAAAAGAATGGTATTTATTTTGTGGGTTTCTTTAATAGTATGAAATTTTAGAGATACTGTCATCAAAATTAGTTTTGTTCTCATTACTTATGATTTCCAAACTTAATAATCATGTCATACATAAGCAAAAAAAAAAAAGATAATTTTGTTTCATTTCCTATTTTATGCTTTTACTTTCATATTACTTTATTGTTTAATATGAAAGTTTCATATTACTTTATTGTTTGGGGTGTATGGGGTGCTCAGGGAGGAGTAATATCTTTGGTATGGAGGGCTTGTCGTGCCCTCCTAGGGCAGCGCTCCAGCCTCTGACCCTCACCTGACACCCAGCTCTCACTTGGGGCTCCCAGTAGCTGCTAGCATGTGGCAGTGGCCACACTCTGGGCAACGGCTTTGACAGGCCGGCTAAACCTTGTGAGGGTAGCCATCGGGTCATAGACCCCTGGTGAACCAGGGCTTTGCTCACCCAGCATGTGAAGACTGCTTCAGCTGAACAGACGGAAGAAACCAATAAGAAAGTTCAACGGCTGAGATGGCGATGCAGCAAGGCATCGTGGAGTGCTTAGGGCATGTTGGAGCACAAGAGACAACATGGCCATCCAATGCAGCTGAGGAAGTCTCCAGGTGTAACGACTTTTCATGCCACTGAACCCAGGCTTCCAATGCCGAGAGAGGGCAACTGTCTCTGTGCATCGACTTTTCCACTTAAATCTTCATGCACAAGTGTCTTTGTGCACAAAAACACACAAAGACAATAGTCATCCTCGGTTACCGAGAGACTACTACTACTACTACTACTTTATTGTTTGTATTATATAACAATGTCAAGCAGTAGTTGGGAAAAAGTGTTTCACTGGATTTCTTGACTTCATTTTTTGATGCCTCATGTAGTCATTAGCTTCTAATTTCCCAATTCTAATTCTTAAGGCATGATTTTCTTTTGCACTTCCTTTCCTATTTGGCCATTTTTTTTTCTTAAAGAGTTCTTTTCCTCAATGAATTTTAGTATCTCTTTTTCCATTTGGCCAATAATGCCTCTTAAGAATTCTTCTCTTATTTGGACTTTTGTGCCTCTTTTATCAATTGGCCTATTCTATTTTATAAAGTATTAATTTCTTCAGTATTTTTTGTGTCTCTTTTCCGAAGCTATTAAATATTTTCTTCAATAACTTCAATAACTCTCATTTCTTTCACCAAGTTTTGTTCTACCTCTCTTATTTGATATTTAAAATGCTTTCTTGAGGTCCTTCATTATTCTTTTGGGGTTTGAGACCAACTCCCATTTTTCTTCTAGGTATTGGATGTAGCAGTATTGACTTTCTTATCTTCTGAGTCTGGATTTTGGTCTTCCCTGTCACCAAAATAACTTTCTATGATGAAGTTTCTTTTTGTTATTGTTTTCTCGGTTTTCAGTTTTTGTTTTTTTTTTGGTTTTTTTTGTTTTTGTTTTTTTTTTTTCATTTAAAAAACTATGACAGGTGAACTTCTGTTCCAGTGGTGAAGGGAACACTATTCTAAGCTTCGGGGTTTTTGGTGCAGCTGCCTTCAGAGTTGGCTCTTGAGATCAATTTGCTTTTATTCCTTCCAAGAAGATATGCCTTAGGAAGACATGTGTTTGATACTCGTCTAGCCTGTGCTCTGGTCTCTAAATAGCCACAAAGAATCTTTTCCCCCTTGGAACTGGGACCAGCATCCCTGCTCCACAAGCACTAGTGTGTGCTAGAGATACTCCTCACCCTGAGATCATGCCCAAGGACTGTTACTTGGATCTATTTATGGGCATTACAATAAGAATCTTACCCCGAGAATCAGTAAAAGAATCTCTGTAATCTCCTGAGCAACTGTCCAGTCTGATTTACCATCTGTGGCTGAGAGCTTTGGAAGCCTTTGCTTCTGATTCAGCTATGCCCAAGGCTTCACACCAAGGTTGGATCAGCCTTGGTGCAGCTGCTTTGTACTCTACTTCTACCCCAGTGTGACAGATATTTCATGCCAGCCTTCTAAGTTGTTTTGGCCTAAAAAAAATTATTTCACTCTGTCTTTTTGTGGATTGTGCTGCTCCAGAATTCCTTTTGAGGCATTTGAAAGGTAATTTGGTAGAGATCAAGGGGGTTTGTGTACCTATTCTGCAATCTTGGTTCTGCCTCTACTGTATACATTATTAACAAAAAGGCTACAACAATATAAATAGACGATTATACACTAGGAGCAGGTTAGAAATGCAGTGTTGAGTCAATATTAAGATAACTATAAAAATATCTCGTTACCAATATAAATACAAATCACTTGATTATAGCACTAGATGGAGAAGAGGTTTTAACAAAATACAAAGACCATTTCTGATTTTTTAAATTAAAAAATACAAAAATAAGTGGGCTTTTAAAAAATATACTATACAGTGCCAAGCTAAAACTAAGAGTAAACATTATGGATAAATACCAGAAACTTTTCTTTCTTTTTTTTTCTTTAAATAATATTTTATTTCATCATTTCCAAGCATTATTCATTAGAGACAAAGATCATTTTCTTTTCCTTCCCCACCCACCCATAGCCGATGCGTGATTCCACTGGGTATCACATGTGTTCTTGATGTGAACCCATTGCCATGTTGTTAGTATTTGCATTAGAGTGTTCATTCAGAGTCTCTCCTCTAACCTGTCCCCTCAACCGCTGTAGTCAGGCAGTTGCTTTTCCTCGGTGTTTCTACTCCCACAGTTTGTCCTCTGCTTGAGGGTAGTGTTTTTTCTCCTAGATCCCTGCAGATTGTTCAGGGACATTACACCACCACCAATGGAGAAGTCCATTACGTTCGATTATACCACAGTGTATTATGCTCTGAGTACAATGTTCCCCGGTTCTGCTCCTTTTGCTCTGCATCACTTCCTGGAGGCCATTCCAGTCTCCATGGAATTCCTCCAGTTTATTATTCCTTTGAGCACAATAGTATTCCATCACCAACATATACCACAATTTGTTCAGCCATTCCCCAATTTTTGACCACCACAAAGAGCTCAGCTATGAATATTCTTGTACAAGTCTTTTTCCTTATTCCTTATCTCTTTGGGGTACAAACCACAGCAGTGCTATGACTGGATCAAAGGGCAGACAGTCTTTTATCGCCCTTTGGGCATAGTTCCAAATTGCCCTCCGGAATGGTTGGATCAGTTCACAACTCTACCAGCAATGCATTAATGTCCCTACTTTGCCACATCCCCTCCAGCATTCATTACTTTCCTTTGCTGTCATGTTAGCCAATCTGCTTGGTGTGAGGTGATACCTCACAGTTGTTTTAATTTGCATCTCTCTGATTATAAGAGATTTAGAACACTTCTTCATGTGCTTATTAATATTTTTGATTTCTTTATCTGAAAACTGCCTATCCATGTCCCTTGCCCATTTATCAATTGGAGAATGGCTTGATTTTTTGTACAATTGATTTAGCTCTTCATAAATTTGGGTAATTAAACCTTTGTCAGAGGTTTCTATGAAGATATTTTCCCAATTTGTTGTTTCCCTTCTGATTTTAGTTACATTGGTTTTGTTTGTACAAAAGCTTTTTAATTTAATGTAGTCAAAATTATTTATTTTACATTTTGTGATTCTTTCTATGTCTTGCTTGCTTTTAAAGTCTTTCCCCTCCCAAAGGTCTGACATGTATACTATTCTGTGTTTACCCAATTTACTTATGGTTTCCTTCTTTATGTTTAAGTCATTCACCCATTTTGAATTTATCTTGGTGTAGGGTGTGAGGTGTTGATCCAAACCTAATCTCTCCCACACTGTCTTCCAATTTTCCCAGTAGTTTTTATCGAATAGTGGGTTTTTGTCCCAAAAGCTGGGATCTTTGGGTTTGTCGTATACTGTCTTACAGAGGTCTCTTGCCCCCAGTCTGTTCCACTGATCCTCCTTTCTTTCTCTTAGCCAGTACCAAATTGTTTTGATGACTGCTGCTTTGTAATATAGTTTGAGGTCTGGGACTGCAAGGCCCCCATCATTTGGTTTTTTTTCATTATTTCTCTGGATATCCTTGATCCTTTGTTATTCCAAATGAACTTTGTTATGGTTTTTTCTAAATCAGTAAAGAAATTTTTTGGGAGTTCAATGGGTATGGCACTAAATAGATAAATAAGTTTGGGTACCAGAAACTTTTCTAATGAAGTAAAGGATAATATAAGGATGGCAATTATTATCAATAGTATGTAACAATTCTACAAATACCAATCAAAAATAGCAATCAAACAAGAAAAAGAAGTTGATTTAAGCAAAGAGAAAATAAGTGATATAATAGGAAAATAGAATAACTAATGTTTTCTTTATATCTAGAATTTGTATCCATTTGGACCTTATTGTCACATTAAGAAATAATCACAGTAGATCAATACAAGTTTTATTATAAGAAAAAATAAGTTTTTAAGAAACAAAAATAGTGTTGTGAGAATTAGAAGAGAATAAAAAATAGAAGAAAGAAAATATAGAAAGCTTATTAAGAAAATCCTGAAAATCCTAGAGATTTTTCCTAAAAAATAGAAGCTGTTGATAATCAGCAAAATAGTAGAATGTAAATGAAACTCTAAATTATCATAAACTTTTCGTTAAAGTACAAGTTAAAACAGGAGTAAGACAGGAAAAGAAATTCCATTCAAACTGTATGTAGAACATAAAATATATATGGGAGCCCACTTACCAAGATAATCAGAAACAGTATGGAACAAATCCCTTTTTTATATAATTAAAGTAATTTTTTATAAAAACACCTTTCATAAAAATAAAGGAAAACAAATAATTGAAGAAGAATTAATTGAATAGGCTTATGTAAAGCCATTGAATACAAACTAAAAATAATACCTAAAGGAATTCATAGGTTTAGATCCAAATTAATCAAAATACCAACTGGTAATTTTACTAAACTTGACCAAATGATAATAAAGTTTATCTGGAAGAACAAAAGGTCAAGAATCTCAAAGGAAATAATAAATGCAGAAGGCAAGTGGTGGCATAAGGTGGGAAGAAAGGAGGTCTAACTTTGCCAGATCTCAAACTATACCAAAAAGTGACAATCATCAAATTTTGAGCTAGCTAAAAAATAAAAAAAAAGTTTTTCAATGGAAGAGATTCAGTACACAGTAACATTGTGTAAGATAAACACAAAAACATCTACTACTATAATGCAGAGTATTTAATTAAAGTAACAATGACAACAAAAATGATTGGGCAAATTAGAAATATAGAAAATATTAGTATTAGTAGGAAACCACATATCATATTGTAGGAATTAAATTTTAATGGTTTGACTAAAACATGAAAATTATAAATAATAATGATAGTCACAGATTCAAAGTATTGTTGCTCAAATTTGAAATGACTTTAATAATTTTTGTTTACAAAAGAGGTGGAAAGAGTAAAAATAGAGAAATATGAAAGGGTAGAGAAGGCATTAGCCTATCTAACTAAATATTGCTCTGGTGCTTGGCTCAGCCAGGACTTGTTGACCTTCAACTGGAATTAAACTCTCTCCAGAAAATTGGAAGGGAAAGCCAGCTATGATTTCACCCAAATTCCCTCCAAGAGGCAGGTCAAGATGATGACTTGAGCTGAAGCTGATTCCTGAGGATTGACTTTCTTCCTTGAGCTGACCTTTTTCTTGAAGCCAATTTCCTCCTTGAAGTCAACTTCCCTAGTCCCAGAAATGCAGGAGGGCCTTTTATAGTGACTTTTTATCCCTTCCCTTCTTCACAAGGGCCAATCACAGCTTCCAAATTTCCCAGCACTTCCCAGGGGGCAGTGATTGTGGGAACCACTTCTCACCTTCTGGAGAGATGAATACTCATCAAGAGTTCATAGATTCCTGGCTCATTGAGGTGTGAATTCTCATTTTCTGATTTCCTGATTTATTGAGTTGAAAGGGTGGAGAGCTCCTCCAAAGAGTGCTAAGTAGGGTATCAAGCTTTTGTTGATTCAGTTCAAAAGTAGGCAAAGGACAGTTAATCCTGCCTTCACAATTGGGGAAGTACTATGTAGGGGTGCTTAAGTTATTGTTAACCAAAGTGTTAACTCCAACTAGGCAAAGAGAATAAAGGATTCCCTTTTCACAAGTGTAAACTCAGAATAAACAAAGAGAACAAAGAATTCCCTTTTCACAATATACCCAATAAGGTTAAAATGGATACATGATTTAGATTTTTTTTTAAAAGAGCACATAATGGATGGATTAGAGGAGCAAGGAAGGAAATATCATTCCTAACTGTGGAAAGAAGAAGAAGGCTATACCAATGGGGCAGCTGGGTGGCTCATTGGATTGAGAACCAGGCACAGAGAGAGGAGGTGCTGGGTTCAAATCTGGCCTTACATACTTAATAGCTGTGTGACCCTGAGCAAGTCACTTAACCCCCATTGCCTAGCCCTTATTATCCCTCTTCTGCCTTGGAACCAATACACAGTATTGATTCCAAGATGCAAGGTAAGGGTTTAAAAAAGGAAAACAAAAAAGGATACATGAAATAAGGAATAAAAAAGATCACAAGGGATAAATGAAGGGTTTTTTTTAAATGAAACAATTTGCATAAACAAAAGTAGTACAGTGAGAAATAGATAAGAAATTCTTACATAGAAAAACATCTTTGCAAAAAATTATTTGAAACATATAAGAAGTGGTAACAATTAGATATGAAGGAGAACTATTTATGAAAAAGATAAATGGCAAAAGAGTAAAAACAGGCACTTTTCAAATGATGAAATACAAGTTTATCAATAAGTATGAGAAAAATGGCCCAAATAACTAAGAAAGATGGACATTAAAACAACTCTGAAATTCTACTTTATATGCATTGGCAGAGATGATTACAAAAAATGACGGAGAAAGTGTTGAACCTTAAAAGGACCAGAGTATTAATGTATTATTGGTGCAACTCCAAATTGGTCCAACCAATTAGGAGAACAAGTTGGAATTTTGTCCCCAAATTGACTAACCTGTGCATATTCTTTGATACAGAAATAATTTAAGTTAGCATATACCTTAAAGAGGTCAAAGAAAAACAAAAGGGATCTACACATACAAAAATATTTGTTGTATATCTTTTTTTGGTTGTACAAATGTTTGGTTATATAAATGGGTACACAATGACCACAATATTGTAAAGAAAATAAACTATGAAAGAGTTAAGAAATCTATCAATGCAAAAGTTCATCTGGAAGAATAAAATACCTAGACTATCGTGGGAATTCATTAAAAAATATGAAGTAAAGTGGCTTAGCTGTACCAAAACACAAACTATATTATAAAGTGGCAACCATCAAAACAATCTGATATTGCCTAAGAAAAAGAGCGGGAGACCAATGGAATAGATGAGGCACTCAACACTGACTAGAAAATGACAATCATAACATAGTGTTTGAGAAACCACAAAGATCCAAGATTTAAGAAGGAACTCTCAATAACTGACAAAAACTTTTGGGGAAAATGGAAAATAGTATGGCAGAAATTAGGCATAGTTCAAAACTTCACACCATATACCAAGGTAAAGTCCAAACATATACATGACTTAGGAAGAGTGATACAATAAATAAATCAGGAGAGACAAAATAGTTTTTCTGTCAGAACAAAGGAAAACGAAAGAATTTAGATCAAAACAAGACAAAAAGACTACTTTGAGATGTAGATAATTAGACTACATTAAATCAAAAAGCTTCTGCCCAAGCAAAAACAATACAATGAAGACTAAAAAACAACAAACTGGGAAAAAAATTATTTATAGCAAGTTCTGACAAATGTTTTATTTCTCAAATACACAAAGAACTCTGTCGAATTTATAAGAATACAAAACATTTCCCAAATGATAAATTGGTCAAGGGATATGAACAGGCAATTCTCAGATGAAGAAATTATCATAGTTCATGATATGAGAAAGTTTAAAAATAATAATAAAACTTACACCAATTGAGGAAGCAATTAAATCCACCGAAAATACAGTTGTGGTTTTTGACCAAAAATATTATTTCTATGCTCAAGAGTACATAAAGAATCCTAGACTTGGAGGCAAGAGATATGGATTCTAGTCCTTGATTTGTGTCATAAGACAGCTGTGACAGCATGATAAATCAAGCAAATATGTGGGCAGTTCATTGTGTCTTTGTTTTTTCTCTTGGTTTTCAAATCATTGGTAGGTTTGTTTTTCTTATATTTTTTAAAGCAGAATTAGCTTGAAGTCACAAGAAAAAAGTAAACACATAGTTTCAAAAGACCAAATGGTGCACCAGAGAGAAGTTGTGAACCAACAGTTTCTCCAACTGCAGAAAAAAAGAACTGTTTGTTATGCTTCAAGCAGTGAGTCTGCTGTGCCTGTCTCCTTGTTTTTAAAACAGACAGTAAAGAAAAGATCTCTTAGAATTATAAAGTTAAAAGACCAATTCTATACTTGAAATTTCTCAGCTCAAATTCCTAATGTTAGCAGGAGGAAAGATGTACATGCAGCAAAAGATGAGCCAAATTTACCAGTAGGTGGTATGGGATAGAAAAATTTAAATATAATAAGGATTATTACATTCAACCTTCCAGGAGGGCCTAAATCACTGTCTGTATTTAGGCACCAATTAATTACAAATTATTAATTGAGTCAATGTGTTGGAGCTTACAGATTCATTTAAGGAGAGATTCCTACACTCTGACTTTGCTAGGAAGATAAAATAGATATATAAAACCAAAACAAACCAAAACAAAAAATTTGCAACGGGCTATATTTTGAACCCAAATCTGCAGTATATACAAGCAATGGGATGCCCTTGAAGGTTGTTGAGCAGAGCAATAACATATATATAAAGTATAGTTTTAAACAATTTAATTAGTCAAGAGTGGAGGGAATTTTGGACTGAGAACCAGGAAAACCTTGGTTCAAAGCCACTAACATTTGTATGATCCTAGATAAGACCTTCAATCTCTATGTGTTTCAGGAAAAGTCCCTAGGACTCATGTACTCAGGGTCTAGACCGGATACAATCTGTCTTGGTGAAAGGAATACCTACAGTGGGAATTCTTTATGCAGGTATTATCTGACTTTTCATTTATAACTATGTGGGATGGACAAAGGTAAGAAAGACACACAGGAGACAAGGAAATATTGTTCACAGTAGGTGTAGAAATGAAGGTGGCATGAGTTATTATGAAGGAAACCAAGTTAGGGTGATGGATGACTAATTAGATGAATGGGAGTGGGTCAAGGACAGGGAGAAAACAAAAACTGACCAAGATTTTTGTTTAGTCTCTGGTCTCTGTGTCTAGGATAATATTAATTCCATTAACAGAAATTGTAGAGTCAAATTTGTAGAGTCTGATTTGTTATTTTGTTTATTGGAGGTGTGATCAATATTTGGGATGATATGTAATTTTTATGTAAAAAGAGGTAGCAAAAATTTGAATGAAGTAAGGGAATCATAAAGGCATAGGTAAGAAAGGAAAACATAGGAATTGGAGACAGTTAATATCCAGGCACCCAAATGGTGGATGAAGTGCCAGGTGTGAGGAAAAGCAAGAAAATGGGGATGTACCACAAGAAAATCTTCTCTAATTGATTTTCCAACCCACTCCTCATACAAGGAGTTCTAAATACACTTTTCCTTCCTCAAACCAGTGCTATGATCTCCCACCTACCATCTTTTAGCTAAAATATTTACTAACATTTTACAGAAAAATAGACCTTTTGCCATGAGCTACCATTTCTCTCTTCTACTTTCAAAATGCTTTCATTTAATTTCTTATTCTCTTATTTTACTTTGGTTTCTGATTTTAAAAAAATAACATTATCCTCATCACGTCCAACTCCACCATATCTACACTTGATCTCTTCTTCTTTCTACAGCATATTGCACCTAAAATAATTTTCCCTTTCTACTTAAACCTCAAACTCTCCTTTCCTACTGGTTCCTACATGATTACCTACAAACATGTCCACATCTCCCCCCAATCTGAAAAAATACTCACTAGACTCTACCAACCCTTCAAGCTATGTCTCTCTTCCTTTCACAAAGTACTAGAAAAGGCTGTTTACATCTTTTGCTTTTACTTCTTATCTTTTCATGCAATTCTTAGTCTTTTACTAGTCACCACTTTAATCATTCCTTGATTTGATTAAATTTAATGGTGTTTTCTGAATTTTCATCCTTTACATTGCAGCAGAATTTGACCCTATCCCACGATTGCAAAGAAAACCATCCACAGAATTTCATATTAACAAACAAAATGACAAAAATCACATGATTATTTCAAAACATGCAGAAAAAGCCTTTGACAAACTACAACACCAATTACATTGAAAATACTAGAAAGCATAGGAGTAGAAAGGCCTTTTCTAAAAAAATAATGAACAGTATATCTCTAAAACCATTAGCAAATATCATCTTCAATGGGGATAAACTCGAAGTCTTCCCAATAAGATCAGGAGTGAAACAAGGATGCCCATTATCACCTCTATTATATTTAACATTGTACTAGAAACATTAGAAGTAGCAATTAGAAAAGAAAAAGAAATTGAAGGCATTAAAATAGGCAATAAGGACACCAAGCTATCACTCTTTGCAGATGATATGATGGTCTACTTAAAGAACCCCAGAGAATCAATCAAAAAGCTAGTTGAAATAATCAACAACTTTAGCAAAGTTGTAGGATACAAAATAAACCCACATAAATCATCAGCTTTTCTATATATATCTCCAACACATCTCAGCAGCAAGAATTAAAAAGAGAAATTCCATTTAAAATCACGCTAGACAATATAAAATACTTAGGAATCTATCTGCTGAGACAAACATAGGAACTATATGAACACAACTACAAAACACTCTCCACACAATTAAAACTAGATCTAAACAATTGGAAAAACATAGATTGCTCATGGGTAGGATGAGCTAACATAATAAAAATGACCTTCCTTCCCCAAATTAATTTACTTATTTAGTGCCATACCCATTGAACTTCCAAAAAACGTTTTTACTGAATTATAAAAAAACATAACAAAGTTCATTTGGAAGAACAAAAGACCAAGGATATTAAGAGAAATTGTGAAAAAAATGCGAGGTAAGGTGTCCTTGCAGTCCCAGATCTCAAACTATACTATAAAGTAGTGGTCATCAAAACAATTTTGGTACTGGCTAAGAGATAGAAAGGAGGATCAGTGGAATAGACTTGGGTTAAGTGACCTCAGCAAGACTGTCTATAATAAGACCAAAGAACCCAGCTTTTGGGACCAAAACCCACTATTTGATAAAAACTGCTGGGAAAATTGGAAGACAGTATGGGAGAGATTAGGTTTGGATCAACATCTCACACCCTACACCAAGACTCAGAATGGGTGAATGATTTGAATATAAAGAAGGAAACTATAAGTAAATTATGTGAACACAGAATAGTATACATGTCAGATCTTTGGGAAAGGAAAGACTTCAAAACCAAGTAAGAGCTAGAAAAAAATCACAAAATGTAGAAATCAATAATTTTGATTATATCAAATTAAAAAGTTTTTGTACAAACAAAACCAATGCAACCAAAATTAGAAGGGAAGCAACAAATTGGGAAATAATCTTCATAACAAAAACCTCTGACAAAGGTCTAATTATTCAAATTTATAAAGAGCTAAATCAATTGTACAAAAAAATCAAGCCATTCTCCAATTGATAAATGGGCAAGGGACATGAATAGGCAATTTTCAGTTAAAGAAATCAAAATTATTAGTAAGCACATGAAAAAGTATTCTAAATCTCTTAGAATCAGAGAGAAGCAAATCAAAACAACTCTGAGGTATCACCTAACACTGCTATCACCTGCGAACACTTAGCAGATTGGCTAACATGACAGCAATGGAAAGTAATGAATGCTGGAGGGAATGTGGCAAAGTCGGGGCATTAATGCACTGCTGGTGGAGTTGTGAATTGATCCAACCATTCTGGAGCGCAATTTAGAACTATGCTCAAAGAGCGATAAAAGTCTGTCTGCCCTTTGATCCAGCCATAGCACTGCTGTGGTTTGTACCCCAAAGAGATAATAAGGAAAAAGACCTGTACAAGAATATTTATAGCTGTGCTCTTTGTGGTAGCCAAAAATTGGAAAATGAGGGGATGCCTTTCAATTGGGGAATGGCTGGAAAAATTGTGGTATCTGTTGCTGATGGAAAACTATTGTGTCCAAAGGAATAATAAACTGGAGAAATTCCACGGGAACTGGAATGACCTCCAAGAAGTGATGCAGAGTGAAAGGAGCAGAGCCAGGAAAACATTGTACACAGAGGCTGATACACTGTAGTACAATTGAATGCAATGGACTTCTCCATTAGTGGCAATGCAGTTTTCCTGAATAACTTGGAGGGATCTACGAGAAAGAACACTATCCACATTCAGAGGAAAAACTGTGGGAGTAGAAACACAGAAGAAAAACAACTGCTTGATTGCATGGCTCAAGGGGATATGATTGGGGATGTAGACTCTATTTATTTATTTTTTAGTTTGGTCAATTTCAAACATTATTCCCTGGTTACAAAAATCATTTTCTATTCCTCCCTTTCCCCCCTTCGTCCCCTCCCTTAGCCGACGCATAATTCCACTGGATATCACATGTGTCCTTGACCAGAATCCATTTCCATATTGTTGGTATTTGCACTAGGATGTTCATTCAGAGTCTACATCCCCAATCATATCCCCCTCGACCCATGTAATCAAGCATTTGTTTCTTCTTTGGTGTTTTTACTCCCACAGTTTTTCCTTTGAATGTGGATAGTGCACTTTCTCATACATCCCTCCGGGTTGCTTAGGATCATTGCATTGCCACTAATGGAGAAGTCCATTACATTCGATTGTACCACAGTGTATCAGTCTCTGTGTACAATGTTCTCCTGGTTCTGCTCCTTTAATTCTGCATCACTTCTTGGAGGTTGTTCCAGTTCCCATGGAATTCCTCCAGTTTATTGTAACTTTGAGCACAATAGTATTCCATCACCAACATATACCACAATTTGTTCAGCCATTCCCCAATTGAAGGGCATCCCCTCATTTTCCAATTTTTTGCCACCACAAAGAGTGCAGCTATGAATATTCTTCTACATGTATTTTTTTCCTTATTATCTCTTTGGGGTACAAACCCTGCATTGCTATGGCTGGATCAAAGGGCAAACAGTCTTTTCTCGCCCTTTGGGCATAGTTCCAAATTTCCCTGCAAAATAGTTGGATCAATTCACAACTCCACCAGCAATGAATTAATGTCCCCACTTTGCCACATAGCAGGGATGTAGACTCTAAATGAACATCCTAGTGCAAACATCAACAACATGGAAATAGATTTTGATCAGGGATACATGTAATACCCAGTGGAATTGCGCATCAGCTACGAAAAGGGTGGGGTGAGGGAAAGAATATGATTCTTGTAACCAAGGAATAATGTTCTAAATTGACTAAATTAATTAATTAGTTAATTAATTAATTTAAAAGAAATAAAAACTTGACAATGGTGAAATTAAATAATTTAACAAATTTTAAAAAATAGGAATGTGACCCTATTGACTACCTTCTCCTCCTACACATCCCCTCCTTTCTGGTTTTTGGAAACACTATTGTCTCTTGGTCCTATTTCAGACACAGGACAATTCCTTCTCAATCTCCTTTGTTTGTCCCTTATAAATATAATTTCCTTAATTCTCTATATACTGGATAGGTTTAAGGAATATGGAGCTGGGGGCGAAGAGTGGTAAAGCAATGGAGAGTTACAGATCATGCTAACCCACAAATTTGGCAGTGGCAAGAAAAGATACAAGTAAGGTAACTGGCTTCTACATTTTTGAAGGGGTAGTCAGAAGTGATCTATAATGTCATCTAATCCAAACTCCTCTATTTCCTAGATTCTTTATCTTTCCAGGGAATTCTGCCCCTTTTCAGATTAGTTTATTTTTTACTCTTCTCCACTCGTCAACATTTATATTGAATTATTTGCCGGATTCAGGCAGTTAAATCTCTACAATCTTTCTCAAATCTGTTCTTACGTTTCAATTTTTATTCTTCCTTCCACCATGCACAGCCCTCATTGTCTTAGTTAGCTTTCCAAATGGTATCTTCACCTGCAGTCTATTTTGCCAAACACCTACCTGCCAGAATCCTCTTTACTCCTAAAATACAGATGTGATCATACTATTCTACTGTTGAAAAATCTGCAAAGATTCCTAATTCTATACTGGAAAAAAAAAACTCAACTCTCTGGGCTGACATTCAAGGCTTTCTATGTTAGACCTCAATATATTTTTCCAGCATTACTTCACAAATTTCTCTATGCTCCTGCCAATGGATTACTTTACCATTGCCCTGAACTCTAATGTTCTTTCCTACTTCTACTTCTTTACTCATGCCATCTACTATTGTCTAAATAGCATTCCCTAAACCTCATATCTGTCTCATTCTGTCAAAATCCAAGCATCTCTTCAACTTAAAAGTCTCTGGCTAGACCTGTAGCAATAAAGTAGTAGAAGTAAAAGAACATTGGATTTGAAAGTTTGTAGAATTGGGTTTGAACTCTGGCTCGGACACATTAAGCAAAGGATTACAAGCCTTAATTTCCTCAACTGTTTAACTAAATGGCCTCCAAAGTGTGTTCCAAAAAAGGTGCATTATCTTTCAGGGAGTCTTTAATAAGTCCTTCAACTACAAACTATTTCTCCATTCTCAAGAATCTCTTAGTACTTAACTTATACTTTTCTTCCATTCCTATAAAATTTTCCATTTTAGTGATTAGTATTTTAAAATAAATGAATAATTTATTATCTGTGTTTGTAGAATGATAGATATCTCTAATTTTAGATATCTCTAAATCTGTCCTAATGCATAGCAAGAATAGAATATGTACATAATATAAACTGATAAATATACAGATACTCAAAGAGGAGTCAATGTAGAAAGTTTAAAAATGTCAAACAAATTGAGATTCATGAATGAAATGGAAGAGTATTAAGTAGTAAGCAATAGTGGATACATTTTTTAAAAAGAAAAGAAAAGAAATTGTTAGTATCAGAAATAAAAAAGGTGAATTAATAACAAATTAATGAGATAGGAAATTTTTTTCAAAGAAAATGCATTGGAAAATACTTTATATACTCTAAAACAATATATAAATGAAAAATATTTTTAAAAAGAATACAAGTTAAGAATTATAAAGTCTTTGACATCTGGTCTAGAAGAGGGAAGAAGGAGAGGAAGGGAGAGATGGAAAGGGAGGTGGAGAGGGGTGGGAATAGGGAAAATATGGCAAAGGGAAAGAGGAAAGGGACAGGAAGAAGTAAAAGAAGGGAGAGAGAGACTGAGTTTACAATTCTCAAGGATTTTAGAAATTATCTGAACCAACATCCACCCCTGCAAAGTATCATAAGTATTATGAATCGAGTAAGGCTCATAAGTGATGCATAAGCATCCCATAACATGTGTGTATGTATAAAATCATATATGTATATATAACATGCATATTATATTGCATGAGATTTTTGTATATGGCTATACATACATATATGTATGTAGAGATGCATTTATAGGTATATTATTGATATGTATACATTAGCTCTAATACGGATCTAAACATACCTGAATTATGTGGTGCTTTTGCAAATATTATGTTCCATTATGTTTCAGTTAAGCTAATACTGAAATTAATTTACATTCTCTATGTATACACTAGCTGAGTGACTCAGGAAAGCTGCTCACAAGAATGACAAGGGGGTTGTATATGTGTTGTCTCCCCAGTTGGAGTATCTGACCTTTGAACTCTGAGATAGTGCTTTATTCCATTCTGATATATGACAGGGCACCTTAAAGAGGGCTTTGTATAAAATAGGAGCCTGATAATGCTCATTGACTTACTGATTAATCTATATTGAGATAAAAAATGGTTGGCTATAATTAGAATAAAGGTAGCCTTAACAGAGATTATATGTTACCTTCATAATATATTAGTAACAGAAAAATAGAAGTACTCTATATAACCTGAAAATACTACAAAATATAGCACAAAGAACAGTTGGAAAAGCTCACAAACATGTTCATTTATTTATGATGGTGTAGCTCCTGACAGAGGCACTCACAGAGGTAAGAAAGAGTGAAAGACAGTACAAATGGGAAGAAATACCACTTTCTCCCTGCTTCATTCCATTAGCAATTTGCAGGAGACAGCAAGAGATAGGATAGGAATTTCAGGGTTTGCCTGAGATTCCAGGTGCATTTTATTAATTTTCTGTGGAAAGCTCCTCTGTAAAGTGGCAGCACTGCAGGGAAGGTAGTTCAGTGCTTGGAGAGAAAGTCCAACAGTACTTATATAGAGAGACATGTGCATATAATACATATATATGCATGTGTGTAAACACATGTGTTTGATAACATTGCATTCTATTAAGTGAAATTAGTGGGAAGGGGAATACACAAAAAATAACACATACTTTTGTTATGTTCATATATGACATGCATCACAAGTAAGTGACTTACATACATACAAAATATTGAATAAATGCATATACATGGAAGAAGAGAAAGAGAGTGAGAGAGAAAAGAAAGAGGAAGAAGGAGAGGGAGGGAAGGATGGAAAGGGAAGGTTCCCTATTTGCAAGAAAATTAGAGAATAGTTTTAGAGCTGAAGGGGCCTATGGAACCTCTCATTCAGAGGAGGAACCTGAGGTTTAAAAGAAATAAGGTCTAAAGTCAGATAGCAAATTAATGCCAGGGATTAAACTTGAATTACCAGGTCCACCACAAATTCCTGCTTTATACATCCAAACTGGGATCTAGCTTTCTTCACCTATATTTGTTACCTTTAAACATTTTAATAAATTACAACTCTGGAGACCTAGAAAGTGGCAAAAATGAAAAGGTGAAGTCATGAGTTTCACAGGGCTAAGTCTAAAAGGAAACTGTGGAAAGAGCATTAAGTGGGAATCAGAGGAGCTGTGTGCAAATTCCACCTCCTTATGTTCCTTCCAGCTTTACTACAGTCAATTCTATCACTATCCAAATCAAATGAAGTGGTCCTGCATAGTTCCATAATACTTAAGCCACAAAGAAACTTAGAATTACTCCAACTCCTCATCTATCTGATGGGAAAACTGCCTCAAAGTTCTCCTCTTAATCTTGTAAAGTCTTGAGTTATACCTCTAATTTTCAGTGAAATAACCTTTTGGAAAGCCTGTATCCTAGAAAAAATTCTTGATCATTTCTGATGCTAGGATAAGAATAGTTCACATATTTTCATGTGGCTTTAAACCAACTATGAAGTGATTTACTACACCATGAGAATTCCACAACTAAACAAAGTGATAAATGAACAAATTCAAAATAAACCCACAAGCTTGGTAAGTAATTTATTTAGTAATGTATCTTTAAGTTGGAGGCTAGATCCCTGACCCTGGTTAGAAGTAGACCAGGTGCCTTTCAGAAAAAAGAAGAAAAGAAATTTCTTGGTACTAATGTTTTGAACATTATAACATACTTTACTCACAACGCTCTTCTATCGATACATTGTTTCTCTTGGTTATCTTAGCTCCCATAGGTTCATAGCTCCTCTCTGAGGAGCTCACTGAATTGAAATGAGGTAGGTAATTGATGTTTCAAGAGGTTAAATGATTTGAATTTTCATGGTGATACAAGTAGTAAGTTTCACAGGTATGATGCAAACCAAAATCTCTTGACTCTAATTTAAGCATTTTCCATTATACCACTTCTCTGAGAAGAGTGGGTTCTTCAGTGAATCCTTGGCTCTAGAGGCAGTAGGACCTTTTCTCTATTATTTCAATAACATTATATATTATTGAATTATATTCAAAGCTACTTAGTTCATATTGGAAATGATAAACTACCTTCTTTCACAAATATGGTATATTAGAAAGAATACTGGCTCTGGAGTTAGAGGATCTCAGTTCAAATTGCCTCCCTGATTCTGATTACCTTTGTTACATTGGATAAGTCACTTAACTTCCCTAGGACTCAGTTATCTCATCTGCAAAGTGAAGGGTTTAGATTGGTCCTTTTCTATCTTTAGATCTACGGTCCTATTGTCCTATATGATGATGGTCTACATCGACCTGGTCTCCATCCCTATCATCCTCCAGTCCTACCATCATCTAGGTCGAAATACAGTGCTAAGCACTAGGGATACTAAAAGAGGTAAAAGAGAATCCTTTCTTTCTAGGACCTTACAATCTAAAGGGGAAGACAACCTCCAAACAAACATATACAAAGCAAGTAATATCCAGGATGAAAAGGAAATAACAAAAGGAAGGCATTAGAATTAAGAGGGATTGAGGAAGGCTTCCATTAAAAGAGTTTACTTAAAACTTAAAGGAAGCAAGGGAAGTCATCAGGTGGAATAAGAAAGAGTATTCTGGGAATGGAAAAAAAGTCAGAGAAAATTCCTGGAGTAGAAAGTACCTTGTTTAAGGAAAGGTGGGGAGGTCAGTCTCCTGTGTAAAAGAGTAGCAGGGAGCATGGTATAAGAATATTGGAAAAGTAGTACAGAGCTAGGTTATGAAGGGCTTTGAATGACAAAATATCTTATATTTGATCTGGAGGCAATAAGGATATCTTCTAGACATCAAGTTCAAGATATCTGAAAAGCAGTTAGAGACATGAGAGTGGAGATCAGCAGAGAGTCTGGAGTAGGAAAGGTAGATTTGAGAATCATCAGCATAGAGAGGATAAGTAAATTCATGAGAGTTGAGGTCACCAAGTAAAACAGCAGATGGAGAAAGGAAGAGAACCCAGGAGAGAACTGAGAGAGACACCTACAGTTAGAGGACATGATTTGGAAGAGGATTCCAAAAAGCACACCATAGAAAAAGCAGGAACACAGGCAGGATAAAAACCTGGAGAGAGTAATTATTCCAATGATCTATAGAGAATTGAGTATCAAGAAATGAGTGTTCAAGTTTCAAAGACCACAACAAAATCAAGAAGAATGAAGATCCACTAACTTTCATTTCATTCCATTTATTTTCATTTCAGTCTTTGATAGATGCCATATAATATCATAAAAAGCTTTACCATAATCCCTGGAATAATCAAAATTCAGAAATCCATGTTGATTAAAGAAATCTAAAGGTAGTAACCTGATAGATCTAAAACAAAAACTTCAAAACCCCATTTTCACTGGCTATGCTCAATGTCTAGAATTTTCTCCTTCTTCAACTTTGCCTCCTGGCTTCCCTAACTTACTTCAAGTATCAGATAAAATTCTACCTTTTAAAAGCACACTTTGCCAGTCATCTTTAATCTTACTATCTTCCCTATAAAATTATCTCTAGTTTATACTGTATATATTGTGCTTGTACAAAATCATCTACATGTTCTCTACCACATCAGACTGTGAGCTTCTTGAGAGCACTTCCTTTTTTTGTTTGTTTCTTTGTATTTTTGCCTTTTTTTTGTATCACTAATGCCAAGCAAGGTGCCTGGCATGGAGTAGATGCTTAATAAATGCCTGTCAATTTGGTCACATTTAATTGACACATTCGATGTATATTTATTGAGCTGCTACTCTGTTCAAGTCCCAATTTTATGTGATACAAGGATATACATATAAATAGTATAGAGTTCCTAATAATCTAAGTAACTATGGGTAAAGCATAAAATTTATGAAACACAGTATGTGTTCAATCACATAATTAGTTATAGGAGGCCAAAGACCTAGTTGAGCAGGAAGCCTTTCATGAAGGGCTTCATGGAGGTGATGGAATTTAAACTTAATTCTAAAAGATGGGTAGGACTTTAGCCATTAGAGATGGTGTGAGGAAACCTTGTAAGTAACAAAGAATGGCATTCAAAAAGCTAAAGAATTGGTAAAGCAAAAAAACTACAAAGTGCAGTAGCTGACCTGAAGCAAATCATAATCCATACTAGTAGAACATTGGAGAGGGGTGATAAAGTATTTATATTTAAAAGTATTCTTGGCAGATAATGACTCTCTGTGTTCATTTATTTAACTCTGACAACTCTTTTAACTCTTTGTTTTATTTATATGAGGGTGTTTCTTCTATCTATACAGTTTCTACTCCTTTTAGAGATTACAACATAGTCTTTGAAAGTTGATATGATTGAAAAATTCATCACCCTGTAGTAAAAAGTCAATGACTCTCTCCAAAGTTACCATAACTGGTCCTCAGGAAACAGATATAAACTGTTCATTGCTGGACCTGTAGTAAATATGAATCTGGCATCCCATTGTGGTATAGGAGTTATTTTCAGTTCTGAAACATTATATTAGTAGAACATAAACACACAAATCCTACAAAGTTTTTAAAAGACTCCAAGTATGGGTCCAGTGATGGATTATAGATAATTTTTTAAGTTTGATAATAGTATGAAAAGTTGTATCTATCAATATAAGTACCATCATTTTTTAAACCAGATGTGATTTCATTGGTATTGGAAATTCCTGTTGAGGAAATTCCTCAACCAATCCCTCTACTTTTCAATTTACACTCTTAGAGAGTTGGCTGAGGGATTTCAAGATTAGATAGTTTGCCTAGGATTTAGCATGTTAAGTTTCTAACAAAACTTAAACCCATGTTACCTTGATTCTAACCATTATAACATACTGCCACTCCTTCATCTATATATTAAATATAAATATGAAGGATAAGTAGGGGAAAGTCACTTTCGCTATATGAATTAAATATATAAAACCACTGAAAATAAATAGCCTAAATATTTGACCATTTCCCTCAGTTATTATGGCTGATTCAGCACCCACTAAAAATCTTTACTTCTCACTTTTGAAGGGTTCCAGCTATAAATTTAACTATTAGTACAGATAAATTATGGTAAAGAGCCTTAAAAGGTTTACCTTTGAAATATACTAAAAAGAATTTTGGAGCAATATGAGCTTGAATGAAAGATAACTAAATCTCTCTGATAAGTTTTCAAGCTAACCAGTTATAGGATTCCTAGTAACAGTATTTGTCCAGATCACCAACAGAGATTCTACAGGAATACACCACTCACCACAGTATAAATCAGGGCTTTGTTGTTATGGAATCTATTAGCAACTATGCAAATTAGATTTACAATTGCCTATTTCACTTGACTTAATAGTCTCTGTATGTTTTATTTTTTCCTTCAGTGCCCTCACAGCAACAAAACTGAGTGACTCCAAATTATCTTTCAGATGGCATCCATTAACAAATTGTTAACTAATGATGCCTGCCTACATCTCTAACTTCATTTGAATGACTCTAATTCAACATCAAAGGCAAAGAATTGCTGATTGTCACATTATTGTTACAGTCATTATTATTATCTTATATTTATTCAACAACTGAGATAACAAAAATGCAAAGACCTTTATAAGAAAAAAAGGAAAGATTAATCAGTTTGTGTTTCTCTCCTCTGCTGTGAATATTTTTACTAAAATACAAAGGATGAATGAGCTTTCTTTACTACTCTGCTACAGGCCTGTGAATCTTATAAACTACTCAGACTGTACCTTAGAAGATTTGAATTAGTTATTCCCTTCTTGTAACAATGGAGATACTAAATCAGGAATATACTGGGAACTTTTAAAATTACTCCACCCTACTCAGACAGTACCTTAGGGGAAGTTAAAGTTGTAAACTCCTGATTGAACAATAAAAGTCCCTAACTCATACCTTATAGAAAAGTTAGAACCTTAAGCTAGGTCTATTTTTAGATCTAATACAAAAAGATGTTAAGTACCTTTAAAGGTTTAATTAGCACCTAAAAAGGTCAAGTAACTTACAAAAGGCAAGCTTAACAAAGAGGTGTGAAGTACTCAGAAGATTTAATCTAACCAGAGAAGGTGAAAACCAAAGAAGGTGAAAACTAAGAATGGGCAGTCCTGGAAAAAAGCATCTACTGTGATTGGTAGACATGAAAATTTAGGGGAGGTGACATAACAGAAAATTTCTATAAAAGGAAGGGGTAAAAAGTCAGGAGACAATTTGAATTCAGTTTGGAGAAAATTTCAGTTCGGAATGGAAGAACCCAGCTTGGAGAAGGTCTTGTGGTGAGTGATAAAGACTGACTTGCTCTCCCTTGGGCTCAGGGAGGCCAATTTGGCCAAGGCCTTTTCCACTACTTGGCCAGCCTGAGCCAGAGCAGTTTAATTTAATTCTCTCTCTCTCTCTCTCTCTCTCTCTCTCTCTCTCTCTCTCTCTCTCTCTCTCTCTCTCTCTCTCTCTCCCCGTAAGTCCCCAGCTGACTTAGGTATTTTCATATTTGGGAATTTCCCATGGCAACCACTTATTTAGAATTAAAGTCAAAACACTAAAATTATCCTTACATTTATTGCATTTACAGGTCCCACTTCTCTGGACTTTGCTCTAAATTTAGAATAAACCAGTGACATCTGTTTTAACTCCACTTGTGCCAAGCAACTATTAGAATCCCTTTCCCCCTTCCCTCCATTTAGTGTAAGAAGTGAGAATAATACAGATGAGCAGAGGGGAACAGCAAATCAATCATGTATCTGTATTGATTTAGAATCTTGAACCCAAGAGATTACATTTCACACAATACCCTTTTCCTTTTCCTGTAGTGCGTAATTGGTTAATTTGGTATTCAGTTTCAACTTCCTCCACACTGGTGATTTCTCCCTCAAGTTTTTTTGGGGCTGGACCAGTGTGGAGGAAGGGAATTGCTGGCTAGGTTTTTCTGTTTTTTTTTTTTCATTTTTCTTTGATCTAAGTTGATTTTAATAAATAGTATTAAAAAATACTTGGAGTATTCAGAAATTAATTTTAATCTTTACAATGGGTGACCACAAAGTGACACGAACTCTGACTAAGCTCTTGCTCAAAACCACTGCTAGCTGCTCCTATTCTCTTTGCTGAAAGCTCCTCGCTCCAACCCTACCCAAGCGGCCAGGCTGTGGGCAGCCGTGGCATCCTGGGTCCACCCTGGACTGATACTAGTTTGCAGCCAAAGCTGCATCCCGCAGGCAGCCCAACCCCAGCTAAGTAGCCAGGCTGCAGGCACACCACTCTTCTCCCCATGCACACCTCAAACCTCTGCTGTTTCAAGTCTAGTCATGTGAGGTTTGGCTATTCCTACATCTGCCCCTAATCCCACCTTGTTGTAGTGATGCCTTTTTGGACACAAGATCAATACTGAACAATAATTTTTATTTTTTTAAATTTTCTTTATTTTAATTTTTTCTCTTTCTTTTTTTCTTTCCTTTACTTTCACTATACCTTTGGGATATGTTACGCCATTGGCATGTTATGGCTTCAGAGGTGATTCTTAACATAGGCTGGAAAATGTATTACTAATACAAACCTGATTACTGAATGTATTTCTGACATCCAGCTCCCCGAAGCTATAACTGTCGTTGCTCACTGCTCTGCACACAAAGGTGGCACTGACGCTGTCTCCAAGGAAAACAGCCAAGCAGATATGTCAGCAAAACTAACTGCTTTAGATGACCCTGAATTAATTATGCCCCTAACAATTACTAGTAATTTGGATCTATCCCTTTCTTATAATAACAAGGAAGTGGGAAAATGGAAGTGGAAATTTAAAGCAAAACAGATAAATGGAATATGGGCATCATTAGATGGCAAACCCCTGCTCCCTAAAGCTTTCTATAACCATATTTGTCACTCCATTCATAAACATGGTCACTTTGGTACTCAAGGCATTGTGGACTCTTTTAAAAGAGTATGGATAGTACTTGGAATAATTACAATTGCCTCCAATGTATATACAGCTTGTCCAACCTACCAGGCCTTTAATAAACACTCCTTTTGAGGAAAAACCTTTGGTGGACATCCTCTCACTTACACACCTTTTGAGCACCTACAAAATGACTTCATCTCTATGCCAAAAGCTGGACAGTATTAATTTTGTCTGGTCATAGTCGATCAACTGACCAGGTGGCCTGACGTGTTTCCTACTGCTCATGCCACAGTGGCTTTTGTTGCCAGAGTCCTTTTCAAAGAAATTATTCCTCGTTTTGGCCTGCCAGCATATGTTGATTCAGATAAAGAAACTCATTTTACTGATTCGGTCTTATCTCAAATTTATTCATGTTTGGGGATAACTCCTAAATTTCATACACCATATCATACCCAGAGCTCTGGCCAAGCTGAATAATTGAATAAAGAACTTGAGACCATGACTGGCAAATTTTGTATGGAGACTCATTTAAAATGGCCAAAATTCTACCTCTGGCCCTATTTTAACTCAGAAAAAGACCCAGATATGACTTACACATCTTACCATTTGAGATGCTATTTGGACATCCACCTATTCAGGCACAACCATTTACCCCTGCCTATACCTCACTGTTAGGAGGGGATACAACTATTATTACATATATCAGACAATTACAAACAAAATTACAAGAACACCATGACTCTGGAAGAGCTGTTCAAGTAGGCCCCATAGATTTCTCACATCATGATTTAAACCCAGGTGATAGTGTGTACATAAAGAATTTCAAATGTACAGGGTTGACTGAACCTGCTTATGATGAACCATTCCAGCTCCTACTAACTATACCAACAGCCATAAAAATTGGAGAGAGGGACTCTTAGATTTATGTAGCCATGTAAAATGAGTACTTTCTGTTAATGATGAATAATTGCTTGTACTGATTGTATTTGACTATTGATAGTGATTAGACTTCTTTAGATTTCTGGATTTTGTTGCACTTTATTTGGTTGATCCTTGTATTTGTATAAATTGCTTTGTAGGGCAACACATATACTACCTCAAAGAAGAAAATCTGTATTAGTGACCTATTATTGACCTGACATGCCTTTTGTAACATTTTGTGACTTTACTATTTTTTTTGCCTTTTCTTGAATGTATTATTGCTTTATCTACCTCATTTGCACTCATATTGCTTTATCTACCTCATTTGCACACACATTGTGGATAATATTAAGTCTGAGAGGAAATAAATATTATTTTTTGAAAACTAGAACCTATACTTTACCTCTGTAATTGTGAAATATACACATTTTAACATTTTGTTTTCTTCCTACATGTGTCATACAGTTTTTGATTTTTTTCTTTTTTCTTTTTTTCTTTTAAAACACATGTCATGAGTATTGAAAAGGTTTTTAAACTATTTTTACTTTTTGCAATAGAATAAGCTAATATGTCTGTTTACCTATAAAAAGGCTTTGGACTATGGGAATCTGCCACTAGTTATTTAAAAATTCCGAGACTTTTGGTCAATGATTATGTCTAATCCAAGGAGAAATGGACCACAAAGGAGCATAGAACTTGATTTGCAAAGTGCCAAACAAGCACAAAAAGGTGAAAGAAACAAAGCCAGTCCTATGGGGATTGATGACATTATGCACAAAAAAGCACAATGACTTGATTATATGTGAGACTCGAGGTTGCAGCTGTTTAACATGTGTTAAATGTAGGACTTCCTTATACCACACTCTATATCAAGCAAATAAGATTTGTTGTTCTCCCATTATCCTGAAAAAGGCAAAGAAAAGGATTGAACCAGGGAATTCTATTTCCCATTTGTCTCAGGATCTAGTCTCTTTTTCTGTTTTCTCTCGTGATATGACAACTTACTGTAGTCCAGTCTGCTAAATTGAGTTAGTGACTTATTGTTGTTGTACTCTTATGGGACATAGATCACTATAAGAACCTGTTGTGAGTTGTGATATTTTTCTTTTTTCCTTCTTTCCAGAATTTTTTTCAGGTTTTCTTTTTATATTTTATAGCTAACTCAGAGGTTTTTTTTTTTTAATTTAATTACTTTGACTTCGTTGATATTTTTGATATATATGATTTGTATTTGTATATACCTGTATTTCCAGTGATGTTAGTTATGTTTTCATGATCCATTGGGGAGATTGATCTCCCAAAGGATCACAAAGGGTTTTTTAATTTTAGATTTAGATTTAGATTAGATAGATTAGATTAGATAAAATGATTTAGCATCTTGAACCATAGAAACTACATTTCCCACAATCCCCTTTTCCTTTTCTTGTCACGTGTCATTGGTTAATTTTGTATTCAGTTTCTACTTCCTCGATGCTGGTGCTTTCTCCCACAAGGTTTTTTTTTTTTTTGGCTGGACTGGCATAGAGGAAGGGAGTTGCTGGCGAGTGTAAGAGAAAGGAATATGCAAAAAGAAGAAATTACAAAAGAGAGAAATTAGATCCAGTGAAGGAAGACGCAGCCCATATCAAGGAGGGCCAGAAAGGAAGGGACCCAGGATTCCAAATAGAACAGAGGCTGAAGAGAACTCAAAAACTGTCACTACAGCTCTGACTCCTTCAGCAGAGAGACAAATTTGAGGAGCTAGGTGGCTGGAGATCCCCCCTGGACATTAATAGCTTCCTAGTGAACTCCTGAATTCTTGCTCAGTTCAACTATTATTGATTGGACTTTGAATTAAAAAAAAAAAAGCTATCTATTGAGAAGAACCTCTCCAAGGATCTTCTCCACCTCTCTCTCCCCAACTTGTCCTGAAACCCAGCAATTTGACCCACTTTCCTTACCCAAACTTTCATCTTTCCCTTCCCTGAGTGGTTCTTTATTAAAGTGTTACTATTAGATCAGGTCTGCCTACTTTCAGACACCAAGGAAGGGGACTGAAGATTTGGGGAGAATCATACTTCTCCCCAAAGACGAGGATCAGTTCAAGACTAGGATTGAGGAATGAACCCAGATCTCAAAGGGAAAATGGTAGTTGGGGTATTGGGAGGATTCAGAGGCAAGAAGATCTATCCTGCCTCTCAACAACAGCTAAGATAAAGAAGGGAGGCAGTGAGTCATTTCTTTAAAGCCCTCTCCTCCAGTTCTTAACCTTCACCTCCCAACACCATTCTCTGAGGAGACATACTCTGTACCTCAGAGAGACAAACTCAGGTTGCCTTCACCAAGGGGAAGAGAGGGAAAGATCAACCTCTTCTCCCCTCTCATTCTCTCAACCCTTTCTCTCCCTCTGTCCAATTCACCAGTGTAGGGAGGGGAATAACTTCCCTTACTGACCTATATTACACTAGGTACTAAAATATATGTGTGTACTATGAAACATCCAGCACATCTGAGAGTTCAACAAACATTTCAACAAAACTATAGCAGAAATTTCTTCCAAAGAATTCCCAATGTCATAACCAGTGAAACATATTACACCAAATCAAATTTCCCTCATAGAATAGAAAGAAAATACCATAAGGAGATAAGTAACTATAAATCATATATATATATATATATACATATTTACACAGTATTATACATGCATATGAGTATGCCTATATAATACACACACACACACATACACACACAGCATACTTGAGTCTTTTCTTTGGGAATCTGCCTTACTGAAAACACCTCTAACTAAGAAAGAAACTTGATCCTTAATTCATCTATTGATAAAATAGTATCTTTCTCTAAACTAATGCTATAGTACTAAAGTGATAGTTACAAACATATTTGAGATATCAAGATCCATTTACTCACTTAGGATAAAATTCTATGCTTTGAGGATTTTTCTGATAATAAAACTACTTTGTCATATTGCACTTTATCATATAAGGAAAAAATTTTTGAAATAAAGTGAATATTCCAGTTATTACCAAATGAAATTTGATAATTTTAGCCACTTCAGAATTTATGTTACTAAAGTGAATAATTCATATCCTCTAAGTTTGTTTGTTTTTTCCCTTCTGTATTTTTAGTAGTTTTTCCAGTCTTCTTAAAGCCCTAAAAAATCAATGACGCTACTAAGCTCCTAGATAATAATCTATAATCCTAAAATTCTTGACTAGAGGACTAAATACTACTACCAGATTACAAAAAACAAACAAACAAACAAACAAACAAACAAACCTGTATTCTAGTACCAAAAAAGATTTTACTAAGATACCATCAACAGGTTATCAAAACTGCCTTTTTTCCAAGTAACTATAAGGAGGAGGCCTCTAGGTGGATTTAACAGTCAGGCCTGGAAATGAGAGATCTAAGTGTCAAATCTGAACTCATATACTTCCTAGCTGTGTGATTCTGGACAAATCACTTAACCACCACTGCCTATCCCTTACTGCTTTTAGAAGCAATATTTATTGTTGATTCTAAGACAAAAGGTAAGAGGTTCTTACAAAAATAGGGATTGTGTGAAGCCATACATCCAGAGCAGTATGGCTGGGACTTAATTTTGTTTTGTTTCTTTCTTCCAGGGACATGGAACAAATCACTCCATGTCTCTGTTAACTATTCCTTAAAATGATTTGGGGAGGCCAGACCAAAGTGGTAGGAAAAGGGAAGCCACCCACCTGAATTCTCCAAGCATCCTTGCCAAGTAACTTTATTTTTCTCAATATTAAGTTTATTTATTTATTGAATTAAGATTCTAGGTAATGTCTTTTAAGACTCTCCGAAATCTGGAGCAGCAGAGTCAACAAAAAGTCAAACTGATGCATTTTTATGGATTAAGAAAATTAGGAGGTCAGCAGAAGTTTGTAACTCTGGGGTGAGGTTTATCCAGAGCCCAAACACATAGTGCAAACACATTCCAGTAAATAGAAATTGAAAGAATTTGCTGATTACCTCCTGAAAGGGATCCCCAAATGAAAACTCCCGGGAACATTATAGCCAAATTCCAGAACTCCCAGGTAAAAAAGAAAATACTTCTAGTAACCAGAAAGAAACAATTCAAATATTGTGGAGCCACAGTTAGTATCACACAAGATTTAGTAACTTCCACATGAAACGAGCAGAGGGCTTGGAATATGATATTTCAGAAGACAAAGGAGCTAAGATATAACTGAGAACAACCTATACAACAAAACTGAGTGTAATCTTTCAGGGGAAAATGAATATATAATGAAATACAGGATTTTCTAGCATTCTTGTTGAAAAGACCAGAGCTGAATAGAAAATCAAGGGAATGAATAAAGGTAAACTGTTTACGTTCCTATATGGGATAATAATATATGTAATTCTTAAGAAATTTATTATTGTTAGGATAGATAAAAGAGTTTACAAAAACAGAGGGCACTGGTGTTGGTGGATTAGATTGGAATAATCTCCAAAAAAAATGAAGAGGTGAGAAAGAGGGATATACTAGGAAAAGGCAGAAAGGATAGGTAGAATGAGGGAAATTATCTTGAATAAAAGAGGCAGGGCGGGGAAAGTTTTTACAACAGAGAGAGGAAATAGAGGGGAGTGATGGGAAATGCTGGAACTTCATTCTCATCAGAATTGGTTCAAAGAGGAAAGAATCTATACATACACATACTCAATTGTGTATAGAAATGCAACTTACCCAATAGGGAAATAGCAGGGATATTAATAATATATATATTAATAATATAATAAGAGAAAATAAGGCAGTGATAAAAGGGAGGGAGGCAATGGCTAGAAGCAAAATAATCTTTTGAGGAGAGTCAGGATAAAAAGATAGCAAGGATGAAACAAGATAATCAGATAGAGGGAAATACATAATGATTATAACTGTGAATGAGCTCACCATAAAAGAGAAGCAAAAAGCAAAATGGATTAGAAACCAGAATATAACAATTTGCTATTTATAAGAGATATGCTTGAAAAAGAAAAACATACATACATTTAAAATAGAGGGCCAGAGGGGAATCTAATGTTTTGACTGAAGTAAAAAAGACAGGAGTAAAGATCATGATTTCATACAAAGCAAATGCAAAAAAAGATACCTAATTAAGACAAGTAATTGGGGAAACTAAAATTTTCCTAAAAGGTTGCATAGACAATGAAGTAATATCAAAAAATTTTACCACAAGTTTATTCTGATGTAGGTTCATTTCTCAAATATATCTTGAGTATAAAGTTAAGTTGAATTTACCAAAAAAATAGTGAGTTCCCATTTGATAAATGATTAAAGGATACAAACAGGGAGTTTTTAAAAGAAGAATTCAAAGCTATCTAAATCATATTAAAAAAATGTCCTAAATCACCACTGATTAAAAGACAAATTAGAACTACTCTTAGACACTACTTCATACCTATCAGAAATGATAAATTTTGGAGGGAGTAATGGGGAAATAGATACACTAATAAACTGTTCATCAACTAGTAAAGTAGAAAACCATTCTGGAGAACAATTTGGAAGTAGGTCCAAAGTACTAAAAAACTACATATTCCTGGTTCAAACAATCAATACCACTACTAAGTCTCTATCCCAAAGAACCTATTATAAAAGAAAAGGAACTATATACATAAAATACATATTTTTGTAATGGCAAAGAACTGGAAATAGAGGATATGCTCACTATTTGGGGAATTGTTGAATATGTTGTCATGAATGTCACACTGAATATTTCACTGAGATTACCGTGCACAGTAACAGCAATGTTGTAATGATAATCAAATGTGAAAGACTTGGCTAATCTGAGCAATACAATAACCCAAGACAATTTCAAAGGATTCATGACTTAAAAATGCTTTGCATGATTTCACTTGTATAATTGAATTAATATTGCTAACAGTAGATAGGGGAAAGGATGGAAGAAGGGAGAAAATATGGAACTCAATTTAAAAAAGAAAAGAATGTTTAAATATATATTATTTTTTAAAAGAAAAAATACAATTTGGGACTTTTAGGTGTTTTCTGGTTCTAGTCTAAGTCAATGATGTTATGACTGGAATTAGTAGTATTATTGAAGGCTATCAGAGATATTCTCTATATGAAACTCATTGGTTTGTATAGGGATTGAAACCATAATCTTAATTATATCTGGAACATTTTCTAACCAGCTGAGTTATTTATTGATTAAGAAAGAATTAAAAATGGCTAAGTTTCCCTCCAGGATTAATTCTACCAAATTTTTATTCCTAACTGACAGACATGATTTCCATTATTGCATAAAGATCATGTTTTCTTCTGTCAATTAACACTTTATACCTTTGAAGCAAATACATGCAGAGTATTCTTAGATAACACATGTAAAATTTATGCAAAATTTTATAACAAGAAACCAAGGGGAGCACAGCCAACATAATTTCTCCTAACAGAACTTTAGAAATTGGGTGGGGGAAGAAGATGAGCAATATGTTTTTATTGGCATCCACAGAAGCACAGCTGACCTCAAAGCTAGTAGAATGTTATCCATAGGAAATGAGCCCATTCTGATTTCTAGCAGAGAATCTTTTTTTGGTGAGTCTAAAGTCCTTCACAGGGACTGCTAACAAAAATGTACTTTGAAAATGGACAAAATGGTAGCAGCTCTTCAACAAGAAGAATAACTGGATATGCCATTAACTAGTCTATAACATACCACACCTTCTTCCACTACACAACCTTTCTGCTATTGATGAAGAAGGCCATTATGCCTTTGTGGGGTGCGAATGACATTTTCTTAATGAATCTATGACAGTTTAGTATATGCTATATCAGGTTGAGAGCCAAACTCTATATAGGCTACTTCTAAAATAAGTAACCTTGAATATGATGAAAGAGAAAGCAATTATGATATAAGCATACAATATTTTTATTTTTTAAATACTTTTATCACACGATCCCTTTTTATCTTTGTAGTCCTGTAATATAGTTTACCTCTCTTGACACACTCTACAGTCTAGCACCACTGGCTTACTTGTTGTTCTCCTACTTGTTCTCCAAAAATGACACTGCATCTCTTAATTCCCTGTGTTTATTGCCTTTATCTCAATCTGTGATGGTCTCCCTCTTCATCTCTATGCTCTGGCTTTCCTGGCTTCCTTCAAGATTAATCTCAAATTCTACCTTTTGCAAGAGGCTTTTTCCTTGTCCTTCTTCTACATTAGTACCTTCCCTTTGAGATTATTTCCAGTTTTGTGTGTGTTTTTGTGCGTGTGCGTGTGTGTGTGTCTGTAGAGACAAAATATATGCATAATATACTTTATATATATGTTTACTCATTTTAATTGTAAGAATTATGAGGCTGAATATGTATTTTATGGTTAATGAAAGGTAGTCTGGCAAAGGTTTTAAGTTGTGGATAAACATAGAACTTCAGGCAAAGGTTAGATATCTCTATCAATATCTAAATACATCAGTATCTAGTATATATACAAAGTAACTTTTTGTTGTTTCTCTGTATAGAATATGACTGCCTTGAGAACAGAGAGTATGTTTTTTGGTTTTATCTATATTCCTAGCAGATCATGCTTCCCATGAAGTAAGTATTGAATAATTTTTATTTTTATTTCAATTTTTAAATTCAATTATAAATTTAATAATTTTGTTTGACTATGAAACCACCAAGCAGATGCTACTAATGGGATTAAAAAGGAGAAAAAATTGTACATTACACATTTCAAGAAGTCAAATATATACAAAAATAATGAAAAAGTAGTAAAGAAAGTATAGAGAAACCAAAACATTTTCAAAAGAGAAGATTTAAAGGAAAATTAAGTGGATTAATCCTAAAATTATCTACCCGTGGTATCAGATATATGGAAGTTCAAGTCTCTTTTGAGTAAATAATAGTATTATAGTCCTTGCTCCAAGAATAGGTTTTAAAATCCTTGGTGATTTGTCACCAAAAATAGAAATGCTGGGATCATGGTCTTTTGTTGTTGTTATTGTTGTTGTTTAGTCATATCTGTCTCTTCATGACCCTATTTGAGTTTCCTTGGCAAAAATACTAGAGTAGTTTGCCATTTTCTTCTCTAGCTCATTTTATAGGTGAGGAAACTGAGGCAAAAAGGGTTAAGTGACTTGCCCAGAGTCACATGCCTAGTTATTGTTTAAGGCAAGATTTAAATTCAAGATGATGGAACTTCCTGATTCCAGGCCTGGCATTCTATCCACAGGGAACTTAGCTGCCCTAAAAAGCCTTTAAGCTGGTATTAATCTTTTGTTTTCTTTCCTTTTCCTTTTGGTGGGGAGAGAGATTAAACTTCTAATTTTGCTGCTATAGTAGAGTAATGACAAGACGCATTATACCCATAAAGAAATTTCTACTAAAGTTGATTAATATCTACTCTATTACTTATAGTCTTAGAGGGTGGCCTGGAAGCACTTAGAGATTGAGTTGTCCAAGGACACATAGCCAACATGTATCTGAAAGAGGCTTTAAACAAAAATCTTCTTGACTTCCAAGCTGTTTCTCTATTCACTCTATAATTCACTAAGTAATTATATATGATTTAAGAATGTTAAGCAATTAAAGGATAACATCTTATAGTAGTAAGAAATAGTAATCTGGAGCTGAAGTAATCTCAGTCATGAAGTTCTACTAGCTTATTCTGCATTTGAGGAAATCACGGACAGTTAAGGAAAGGTATGCATCCAAGTTCACATAAGTAATAATAGCTGAGACAGGGTTTGGACCCTGCTACTAACTCCAAATCCAGGGTTCTTTCTACTGTAATACCTGCTTCTATTGATTTTCAAGTGATATAATAATTTTGGCCTTCAAACATCAGTAAATAACATAATCCATAATTTATTCTACCACTAAATGTGCCCACAAACATATCCTAACTATAAACTATGTAGGTTTTATCCCAAGAAGTACAGACTAGTTCATTATCATGTTTGCTCAAATTATATGTAATACAGATTTAAGAAATGAAAGAAATTCTTTGTTTACTAATATTTAAAAGTAACAATTGTGAGACTGAATATAGATCTTAAGGCCAATGAAAGATGGTCTAGCAAAGGTGGTAAATTTAAGATATAGAACTTCAAGTAATACCTAGTTAGGAAGGATTGATTATTATAAGTTTAACTATAGTGGTGTTTAATTTTTAACTACTATTTCAAATTTTAAGTTTGAAATGAGTTCCTGTGAATTATTACAATTGTAACACTTGCCTAGACGGATGGAAATTTACATTACATTTCTTTAGTTTCTACCTAGAACTACAAACATTGCAAACACATTCCAGTGAACAGAATCAGAAAACTGAGAAAAAGTTGCTCAGAGCTGAAAAGTGACAAGAATACTGTGAATTATTGTATTGAATAGGGTATTTTAAGAAGAGAGACTAGGGCATAGGATCAATGAAATCACCAAGAAGCAATCATGCCAAATAATCCATACAACCCATCATGAAAGAGAGACCACAAGTATATATAGTCATGTTGCCACATTGAGGGATTTTCTGTTTATCTCTCAAGCAATCAGGGATTGGAGCCCATGACCTCCCATGATGTGAAGAGATAAACTAGAAGAAAATCAGAAATGGTATAGCAGTTTTTAGAGTGGAGATTCTGGGGAAAAAATCAAGATGGCTCCTAAACTTTACTGACTCCTTTAATGAACTGTTTACAACTCTGATGAAGTTATATAGCACATATCTAACTTTCTATGATTGAGATTCTGGAGGGGAAACAGTGGTAGTTCTCTCTCTGCCAAATGCTTCCAATTCTGTTGGCTCCATTAGGAAGAGTCCATGACACACTACTTTTATATTCTAATGGGAAAGACAGCAGGGATATAAATAGGTTCATATAAGATACATCTAGGACAGATGGAAGATAATTTTAGAGGAGAAAATGCTGGGAGAACAACAATAGATGTCCTGAGTGTAATCTTAAAGGAATAAAATGATTATCAAAAGACATATTTGAGGATGAACAGCATTCTAGAGATAGGGGACAAACAGGACAAAGGCATGGACAGGGGAGATGGAGAATCATATGTGAGAAATAGTAAGAAGGTAGTTGTGGCAAGATCATATTCAGCAGTAATATTTAAGAAAACTGGAAACAGAGGAAAAGGTCAAGTTGTGAAAAGTTTTAAAAGCAAAAGAAGTTCATACTTGATCCAAGAAGAAATAAGGAATTAGATTTATCAAATAAAGAGGTGACAAAGATAAGCCTATGTTTTAGAAACATCACTTTAGCCACTATGTGGATGATGAATTGGGAAAGGAAGAGATTTGAGTCAAGGGGAGCAGTCAGAAGGCTATTGTAATAGTTCAGAAGAAATATGATAGCTGTATAAATATAAGAAAGAATATATATACAGGCGATATGGAGAAAGAAATTATATCATTTGGCAACTGAAGGGTAATACTAAGAAATCCAAGATAACAGCAGGTGGTAAACCTGTGATTCAAAAGGTGGCAATTTGTTCTCCTATAATAGGAAAGTTAGAGAGAGGGGAGAGTTTGGTTTTAGACTTGTTGAGTTTGAGATATATATGAGCATCCAGTTAGAAATGATCATTCGCTTTCCACACAACTAAAACTAGACTTGAACAATTGGAAGAACATTAACTGCTCATGGGTAGGACGAGCCAATATAATAAAAATGACCATCCTACCCAAACTCATCTATCTATTTAGTGCCATACCCATGGAACTTCCAAAAATTTTTTTTACTGATTTAGAAAAAAACATAACAAAGTTCATTTGGAAGAACAAAAGATCAAGGATATCCAGGGAATTAATGAAAAAAAACACAAAGGAAGGGGGTCTTGCAGTCCCAGATCTCAGACTATATTATAAAGCAGCGGTCATCAAAACAATTTGGTACTGGCTAAGAGACAGAAAGGAGGATCAGTGGAATAGACTGGGGGCAAGCAACCTCAGCAAGACAGTATATGACAAACCCAAAGATCCCAGCTTTTGGGACAAAAATCCACTATTTCATAAAAACTGTTGGGAAAATTGGAGGACAGTGTGGGAAAGATTAGGCTTAGATCAACACCTCACACCCTACACCAAGATAAATTCAAAATGGATGAATGACTTGAACATAAAGAAGGAAACTATAAGAAAATTAGGCGAACACAGAATAGTATACATGTCAGACCTTTGGGAAGGGAAATACTTCAAAACCAAGCAAGAATTAGAAAGAGTTACAAAATGTAAAATAAATAATCTGGATTACATCAAATTAAAAAGTTTTTGTACATACAAAACCAATGTAACCAAAATCAGAAGGGTAGCAACAAATTGGGAAACAATCTTCATAAAAACCTCTGACAAGGGTTTAATTACTAAAATTTATAAAGAACTAAATCAATTGTACAAAAAATCAAGCCATTCTCCAATTGACAAATGGGCAAGGGACATGAACAGGCAATTCTCAGCCAAAGAAATCAAAACTATTAATAAGCACATGAAAAAGTGCTCTACATCTCTTATAATCAGAGAGATGCAAATCAAAACAACTCTGAGGTATCATCTCACACCTAGCAGATTGGCTAACATGACAGCTATGGAAAGTAATGAATGCTGGAGGGGATGTGGCAAAGTGGGGACATTGATTCATTGCTGGTGGAGTTGTGAACTGATCCAACCATTCTGGAGGGCAATTTGGAACTATGTCCAAAGGGTGATAAAAGACTGTCTGCCCTTTGATCCAGCCATAGCACTGCTGGGCTTGTACCCCAAAGAGATAATGGACAAAAAGACTTGTACAAAAATATTCATAGCTGCGCTCTTTGTGGTGGCCAAAAATTGGAAAATGAGGGGATGCCCTTCAATTGGGGAATGGCTGAACAAATTGTGGTATATGTTGGTGATGGAATACTATTGTGCTAAAAGGAATAATAAAGTGGAGAAGTTCCATGGAGACTGGAACAACCTCCAGGAAGTAATGCAGAGCGAGAGGAGCAGAACCAGGAAAACACTGTACACAGAGACTGATACATTGTGGTACAATCGAAGGTGATGGACTTCTCCATTAGTATCAATGCAATCCCTGAACAATCTGCAGGGATCTAAAAAAAAAATACTACCCACAAGCAGAGGATAAACTGTGGGAGTAAAAACACCGCTGAAAAGCAACTGTTTGACTACAGGGTTGGAGGAGATAAGACTGAGGAGAGACTCTAAATGAACACTATAATGCAAACTCCAACAACAGGGAAATGGGTTCGAGTCAAGAACACATGTGACAACCAGTGGAATCATGCGTCGGCTATGGGAGAGGGAAAGGCGGGGGGGGGGGGGGGGGGGGAGGGGAGGGGAGGAAAAGAAAACAATCTTTGTCTCCAGTGAATAATGTATGAAAACGACCAAATAAAATAATATTTAAAAAAAAAAAAGAAATGATCATTCGGTAGCTGGTGATGCATAATGGGAACAAAGGAGAGAGCCTAGAGCTGCACAAATCCCTATACCTCTAGGAATATTTTAAATAAAAATGACAATTTAAAAAATAGGAGAAAATGAGATCAAGTAAAAGTATAGGAAGAGAAAACTAGATGGGAGAGAGCACTGGGGGGGGAATATCCATAGTTACGGGATATGATGTGAAAGGAGATCTGGCAAAGGAGACAGAAGGAGCAATCAGACAAATAAATAGGAAGAGAATGAGGAGAGAACAGTGCCATGAAAACCACAAAAGAAAGAATATCCAGAATGAGAAAGTCATCAACAATGCCAAATGCTGCTGAAGTCAAAAAGGATAATGATTCAGAAAAGGGGACAAGATATGGCATATATTAACAAGCAAACCGACAAAAATCATATGATTATCTCAATACATGTAGAAAAAGTCTTTGACAAAATACAACACCGATTCCTGCTGAAAACACTAGAAAGTATAGGAATAGAAGGGCCTTTCCTAAAAATAATAAACAGTATCTATTTAAAATCATCAGTAAGCATCATTTGCAATGGGAATAAATTAGAAGCCTTCCCAATAAGATCAGGAGTGAAACAAGGATGCCCATTATCACCTCCATTATTCAACATTGTACTAGAAACACTAGCAGTAGCAATTTGAGAAGAAAAAGAAATTGAAGGTATTACAATAGGCAATGAGGAGACCAAGCTGTCACTCTTGGCAGATGATATGATGGTCTACTTAAAAATCCTAGAGAATCAACTAAGAAGCTAATGGAAATAATCAAGAACTTTAGCAAGGTTGCAGGATACAAAATAAACCCACACAAATCATCAGCATTTCTATACATTTCCAACATATTCCAGCAGCAAGAGTTAGAAAGAGAAATTCCATTTAAAATCACCCTAGACAATTATAAAATACTTAGGAATGTACCTTCCAAGACAAACACAGGAACTATATGAACACAACTACAAAACACTTTCCATACAATTAAAACTAGATTTAAATAATTGGAAAAACATTAATTGCTTATGGTTAGGATGAGCTAACATAATAAAAATGACAACCCTGCCCAAATTAATTTACTTGTTCAGTGTCATATGTAAAGATTAAATTAACTCTCCCCTGCCCATTTGTAGATTTAATCACCAAAAAGGGAAAACACCCTATTCACACTTGAGTAGAGAAGGTCTGTGATCCATGTGTGAGATAGTGGGTGACAAATCAGAATCAACTGACTGGCCCCTGGGCAGTCCTAAGTAAAACTTTAGCTGTAATTGGTACATGTAAATGGAAGGAAAGCCACAGGAAGTAACGAAAAGAAACAGTCTTTAAAAATGCTAAGCTCTTCCTGTGAGAGGCTCTTCTCTTTTTGGTCTTCCACTTGACTTTTGAGGAGCTCGGACTTGAGATCTCAGACTGCTTCCCTTTGGACTGACATGTGGTGAGTGCAAGGCTGACTCCTTTCATGGATTTTCTGAAGGGACTAGCCTCAGAAGAGACCTACCCTCTTAAGAGAGGCACCCGCATCTCCAGGTCCTTGGCTGAAGGCTGAGGCCCCTCCGGCTAAGGACTAATTAGCCTTGCCTGGGTTGAGCCAGGGGCCGGAGCAAAATACTTAGTGCTTAGGCTAGATATCTTACCCTATCCTTTCTCTGATTTCTATTAATTTCACTCTTTCTAGATGTTATGAATAAAATGTTAAAAATACTTCTCTTTTGGAATTAAATTCCTGGAAACCCTATTCGTAAATAATCCAGTCCAACTTTTTATAATAATCCCTCACCTTTCTACCCCTTACATATACCTATCAAACTACCAAGAAAATTTTTTACTTAGTTAGAAAAAACTATAACAAAGTTCATTTGGAAGAACAAAAGATCAAGAAATATCAAGGAAAATAATGAAAAAAAAATGTGAAGGTAGGTGGTCTATTATTACCAGATTTTCAACTGTACTATAAAACTGTACTACTTCTTAACTATTTTAAATTGTACTATAAACCATATGGTACTGGCAGACAGAAGGGAAGATCAGTGGAATAGCCTTGAGGCAAATGACCTCAGTAAGATCCCAGCTTTTGAAACAAAAATCCACTATTTGACAAAAACTGCTGGGAAAATTGAAAAACAGTATGGAAGAGATTAGGTTTGGATCAACACCTCACACCCTACACCAAGATAAACTCAGAATGGTTGAATGACTTGAATATAAAGAAGGAAACTATAAGTAAATTAGGTGAACACAGAATAGTATACTTGTCAGATCTTTGGGAAAAGAAAGATTTTAAGACCAAGCAAGGGTTGGGAAACATTACAAAATGTAAAATAAATAATTTTGATTACATTAAATTAAAAGATTTTTGAACAAACAAAACCAATACAACCAAAATTAGAAGGGAAGCAACAAATTGGGAAAAAATCTTTATAAGAAAAACTCTGACAAAACAGCTAACTACTCAAATATATAAGGAGCTAAATCATTTGTACAAAAAATCAAGTCATTCCCCAACTGATAAATGAGTAAGAGACATAAATAGGCAATTTTCAGATAAAGAAATAAAAACTATCAATTAGCACATGAAAGTGTTCTAAATCTCTTCTAATTAGAGAGATGCAAATCAAAACACACTCTAAGGTACCACCTCCCACCTAGCAGATTGGCTAAAATGAAAGCAAAAAAAAGTAATAAATGTTGGAGGGGATGTGGCAAAATTGGGACATTAATATATTGCTGGTGAGGTTGTAAATCTATCCAACCATCATGGAAGGCAATTTGGAAAGATGGCCAAAGGGCTATAAAAGAATGTCTGCCCTATGATCCAGCCATAGAACTGCTGGGCTTGTACCCCAAAGAAATAATAAGGAAAAAGACTTGTACAAGAATATTCACAGCTGCGTTCTTTGTATTGGCAAAAAATTAGAAAATAAGGGGATGCCCTGTGATTGGAGAATAGCTGAACAAACTGTGGTATCTGTTTTTGATGGAATACTATTGTATTCAAAGGAATAATGAGCTGAAGGAATTCCATGTGAACTGGAATGACCTCCAGGAATTGATACAGATTGAAAAGAGCAGAATCAGGAAAACATTATACACAAAGACTGATACACTGTGGTACAATAGAATGTAATGGATTTCTTTACTAGCAGCAATGCATTGATCCAGGACAATTCTGAGGGACTTATCAGAAAAAACATTATCCATGTTCAGAGGAGGAACTGTTGGAATAGAAGCACAGAAGAAAAACAACTGTTTGATCAAATGGGTTGATGGGGATATAGATGCAAATAATCACCTTAGTGCAAATATCAATAATATGGAAATAGGTCTTGATCAATGACACATGTAAAACCCATGGAACTGTAAGTCAGCTATGAGTAGGGTGGGACCAGCGAAGGTAAATAACATGAATCATGTAATCAGGGAAAATATTCTTCATTAAATTTTTCAAAAAAAACTAATTATCTTTTCTTTTCCTCTCACATCTATTCAAATTCATTGATTCATTCTCTCTAATATCAATTACATCAAACTCTTCTTTATTGCTATTGTTGCCACCATAGTACAGATCCTCATTACCACCTCACACATTCTCCCCAATGACAAATATTTCAGTAATCTCCTAGCAGGACTTCCCACCTCCACTCTATTCATCATACAACTCACCCTTCATGGTTGAAAAATTAATAACCTCTAAGGATAAGTCAAGTTTTGTTGCCCTGATCAAAATTCTCTGTATTGTATTTCCAAAAAATTCAAATTTTATTGGTATTCAAGGTCCTCCAACAAGTTGACAATATTCTCTCTCTTGGCAGCTTTATCTCACATTACTTCGTTAAACACTTTCAGGTCCATTCACCATTATCCAAATATATTCCTCAGTTGTTTGTTTGTTTGTTAACTTCTTAAGTCTTTTGTTCAATCTTTTCCTATATCTGTAATATTCTCTTCTTCCTTCCCCTACTCTCTTCCCCACCAGTTTGTTGACTTCCTACAAATTTTTAAAGCCCCATTCCTCCAGGAAATTACATGTCTCCATTTTCATGAAGCATTCTTGAATCTCCTAGAGAGTAACACCCTCTCTCCACTATTTTACAAAGTACTTTGTGCCTCTCATAGTGCCTATACATAAGTTAATATGCATTATTGTCATTTCTATTTGTTCCCTTACTAGTCTAAATGAGTTTCTCCCAGAAACTGAGCCATTCTAAAACTTAAACTTTATAAATCTACTCTAAAGTGTTTAATATTTGTTTATGTCTAAGGTGTTTAATATTTGTTTATGAAACACGAATGTGAACAAGCTATCAGAGGACCTCTTGTTTTAATCTGAAGTCTTTAGTTCAATCCTATTAAGAGGACTCTAACATAGGATTCTTCTAGATTCTAACTCTAAAAAGTTGGGAGTAATGTTCAGAATTGATAAAATATTAGAAAAATGAAAGAGAATTATTGCTTCTGCTAATACAACAGAACAAGTTGTCTTATTTCCCTCATGGGTCTCATAGGTAGTAAGTAGCAACAATAAGATTTTAATTCAGTTTTTCTGGTTCCAAATCCAGCATACTTTCCACTACATCAATGTTTCTCAAACTTTTTAGTCTCAGGAACACTTTATACACTTAAAAATTGTTAAGAACTTCAAAGAGTTTATCTTTCTATGGGTTATTCCTATTGATATTGATTTCTTAGAAACTAAAACTAATAACATTTTAAATTGTTATTAATTCATGTTAAAATAGTAATAAATACATTTTATGTAAACTTAAAAAACAAAATTTGCATGAAAAAAGTTATATTTTCTAAAACTAAAACAAATTTAGAGAAGAAAGTTATTTTTTTCTAGACTGATAAATAGATGTCCAGATGTCCAGACACATATATACATATATAGATGGATAGGTAGATGGACAGATATAGCTGGATGCCATGACTCCTGCCATAGTTGGTTGAAACTAAATCTCACTCATTCCTACCAACGAAAATGGACAACAAGCTCACCTCCTAAAACAACTCCAGTCATTATTGTACCACTTTTCAAGTGCAATCTGAAGTACAACTGCACATCAAAAATATGTTGCATTTCTATGTATCTGATCATATGTGTGTTTTGAAAGGCACTGTATCAACACAATCATCTAAAAAGTAAGTCAAGGAAAAAAATTTAAATTTGTTTTTGTCTGACAAAAGGATCCTAAGTTCCTATTCTCATATTTTATTGTCAATAAGTAATAGGAAGAAAGAGAGGATAGCATGGCTTTAATCAGTGGGATCTGTCTATCTCACAAATTGCATAAACAGTCCTCGGTGTAGTTCCTTTCACAGGGATGCTTATTAAATTCTAATAAAAACTTATATTCACAGACATACTCTTTCTTAAGACGTACATATATGAAAAAGAATGCAGAATGATAGATTTTCACTACTCTCTGATATTTAAATTCAGTGAAGTGACAAAAACCTAAGAACACTTTTGCAATGTATATATTTTAGTAGGAGGGAAATTTTGATGGGGTCAAGTTGCAATTACAGGTTTTCAGATTAGTGTTCAGCCATTGTGCAATCATTTGGGATTTTCTTGACAAAGATATAGGAATGGTTTGCCATTTCTTTCTACAGCTCATTTTATAAATAAAAAACAAAGATAAACAGGATTAAGTGACTTGGCCAGGGTCACACTGTAAGTATGTGTCAGAGGCCAGATCTGAACTCAAAAAACAGGAATTTTCTCGACTTCAGGTCTAGTTCTCTAGCCATTCAGCCACCTAGCAGATTAAGAAGGATCCCTCAAGAGTTTCACCAAGATTTTATTGTCCCACATATTTGTTTTTCTTCAATTAAAAGAATTCATCATTTTGTTTTACTTTCAAAGTATGAAGGTATTATAAAAAGAGGCAAATATTTAAGTCAAGAGATCTAAAAGTCAAATGGTGCTATAAAAGGAACACAACCACCAACACAACCCTACCTCAGGATCTCATTGTTTCTTGCCTAGATTATTGCAATAGCCAACAAACTATTTTCTTCATCTTAGTCTCTCCTCTTTCCAAGGTATTTTAAATACTCTCACCAGATTCAACCTCCTAATGTACAACTCAGGTCATATTACTCCCTTGCTTATCATATAAAAGCCACACTTCTTAGTCTGACATTCAAAGCCTTCTACAACTTGGATTCAAGTTGGCCTCTAACTTTCCAACATCTTACATTTCTCCCTCCCACATATTCTCTTTTTTCAAGAAGTTGAATTTCAATTCAATTCATTCCAATTCCAAAAACATTATTATTAAAGCTTATTAAAGTACTTACTGTGGACAGACTAGCAGGCTAGGCATTGAGAAAGAAAAAGGAAGATAAAGTCTTGCAGAAAATAGAGCACCAGACCCAGAGTCAGGAAAACAAAGTCAATTACAGCCTTAGACACTTACTAACCATGTGACCTTGGACATTTTACTTAACTTCTGTTTGCCCCAGACTCCTCATCTGTAGAATGGAGATAATCATAGCATCTGCCTCCAAAGGTTATTGTGAGGATCAAAGGAAGTCATATTTGTGAAATACCTAGTACAGCACCAGGCCCATAGGAACCACTACATGAATATTAACTATTATTACTATTAACTAGAGGATTATAATAGCCAGAATTCTATAATACAAACTAATTAAAAAAGACATTTAAAACAAAGAATTATGTGGGATATAGAATGGAAGAGTTCATTACCCACTATAGGTAAAGGTCATTCATTACCAATTGCAGGGATCAGGAAAGTTTTGCAGCAAATATCATTTGAATTGGGCTTTAAAAGATCGGTTTCCATATTTCCTAACTTTGTTCTATTTTTTTTAATTCCATGTTTTCCTTCATTGATTCCTAGAACTTAACCTTCCACTTTTTCCATGCAACTCAATTCCACAAACATTTATTACCTGTTTACTCTATGCAAGTCATGGTGCTAAGGACTCAAAGGAAAACAAAGCAGCCCTTGCCTTTAGGGAGGTTACATTAAACTGGGTGGAGGAGAAGACAGAATCTTTACACAAACTGTGATCTAAGGCTATTTATTTGAGGAGGCAGTGAGCATTAGCAAATGGATAGAACCAAGAATAGCTTTTGGGAAAAAGTGGCACAGTAATTGAGGACCATGAGAATGATAAGGATGCTGACTTGTAGATTGGGAAGAAAGTGCATTCCAAAACAGTTTGTAGGGACTGGGGACTGGGGGAGATTATCTGTTTGGAGGCAGAGGGGCAGGTGATGGAATGCAGATGACCATAAGTCCTCTACTTTAACTAGAACTCAAAGTGACTAAAGGAGAATCACATGAAATAAGACTGGCTTAAATATAAAGAGTGAAATCATAAATAACTTAGGTGAACATAGATTAGTATACCTGTCAGATATGTGGAATGGAAGGAATTTAAGACCAAGCAAGAGAGAACACTGCAAAATGTAAAATGAATGCCTTTGATTATATCAAATTAAAAAGTGTTTGTACAAACAAAACCAATAAAACAAAAATTAAAAGGAAAGCAACAAACTGGGAGGACATTTTTATAACAAAACTCTCTGACAAAGGTTTAATTTACCAAATAAACAAGGAAATAAGTCAAATTTACCAAAAATCAAGCTATTCTCCATTTGACAAATGGTCACGGAACATGAAGAGGCAGTTTTCACATGATGATCTCAAAACTATCAATAAGCACATGAAAAACTGTTCTAAATCCCTCCTGATTAGAGAAATGCAAATTAAGAAAATTCTAAAGTACCACCTCACACTTAGCAGATTGGCCAATATGACAGCAAAGGAAAGTGATAAATGTTGGAGGGGATATGGCAAAATTGAGACATTAATACACTGCTGGTGGAGTTGTGAATTGGTCCAACCATTCTGGAAAGCAATTTGGAACTATGCACAAAGGACTTAAAATGAATGCCTACCCTTTGACCGAACCATACCACTGCTGGGTTTGTATCCCAAAGAGATAATGAGGAAAAAAACTTGTACAAAAATATTTATTGTGGTGGCAGAAAAGTGGAAAATGAAGGGGTGTCCCTCGATTGGGGAATGGCTGAATAAATTGTGGTATATGATGGTGATGGAATATTATTTTGCTAAAAGGAATAAAGAAATTGAGGAATTCCATGTGAACTGGAACAACCTCCAAGAATTGATGCAGAAGGAAAGGAACAAAACCAGGAGAACAATGTACACAGAGATTGATATATTGTGGCACAATCAAATGTAATAGACTTTTCTACCAGCAGCAATGAAATGACCCAGGATAATCCAGAGGAATTTATGAGAAAGAACACTATCTACATCCAAAGAAAGAACTCTGGGAGCAGAAATGCATTAGAAAAATATATGCTTGATCACATAGTTCAATAGGGATATGATTAGGGTTTTGACCTTAAAGGATCACTCTACTGTAAATATGAATTGAAATATGTTTTGAACAGTAATACATGTATAACCCAGTGGAAATGCTTGTCAGCTTTTGAAGGGGAGAGGAGAGAGTGGTGGATGGGAGATTATGAATCATGTAACCATGGAAAAATATTCTAAATAAAAATCAATTTAAATTTAATTTAAAAAAGAAATAAGACTGGAAAGGAATTCTTTTTTTCCTATCTGTTGAAAATCTTCAAAGTCAAGTTCAGATGTTACTTCCTCCATGACACCTCCTGTGCCTGATTCTTTCTTCCAACCTGTCACTCCTCTTCCCCCACCCACAACCCACATTTCCAAACTGAAATGAGTTCTACCTCTTAGATCTTTTCCTTTGCAACCTCAGAAAAGAATATAGAACATTATATACAGTAAGCACTTCATAATATTGATCTAAATGAATTTTATACCAGCAAGACATGTCATATTATAAGCATATGTATAAATGGGCAGAAATGAAAATCAGTGACTTTGTAGATACAGACATGAGTTTCTTCATTTGGTCTCATAAGAGGGTAGGGATTTCTTATTTACATTTAGAACAAAAGTTGGATCACTAGGCCCAAGGGGAAAATTTTAAAGATAAGATAAACATTTAATGTCAAATAGCTTAAGGAGAAGAGAGATGTGATTAATTTCTCCCAACATTCACTTTGTCAATTCTCTTAAATTAAATATGATCATAATACATGACACATCAAATCTTCAGAAGTAATGGGTTTCTCCTTTGGAACACAAGAGGCATCTTAGGGTAGGGAGGAAAGCACAGAACTGGGAATCAAGAGTGCTAGGCCATAACTCTGTCTCTATTAATAACTAGCAATGTGACCTAAGGCAAGTAATTTAGCTGTTTTGTCTCACAATATCCTCTTTTGTAAAATGAAGAGGGTGAACCACATGATTTCTAGGATTCCTTCCAGAACTAAAATTCTGTGATTCTTTTTATTTTTTTTTCAAAGCAAAGAACAATCAAAATATTTTATAATTAACTTTATCATATGTTATATAGACCTTTTGGGGGGGTGGGGTTTGGTCAATTTCAAACATTATTCCCTGGTTACAAAAATCATTTTCTATTCCTCCTTCCCCTACCCCCACCCGTAGCTGTACTCCAGTAGCCGGGGCGCATTTCCACTGTGTGTCTTTGATCAGAATCTATTTCCATATTGTTGGTATTTGGACTAGGGTGTTCATTCAGAGTCTACATCCCCAATCATATTCCCCTTGACCCATGTAATCAAAGCAGTTGTTTTTTCTTTGGTGTTTTTACTCCCACAGTTTTTCCTCTGAATGTGGATCGTGTTCTTTCTCATAAATCCCTCCTGGTTGTTCAGGGTCACTGCATTGCCACTAAAAGAGAAGTCCATTACATTCGGTTGTACCACAGTGGATTGGTCTCTGTGTACAATGTTCTCCTGGTTCTGCTCCTTTCGTTCTGTATCACTTCCTGGAGGTTGTTCCAGTCCCCATGGAATTCCTTCACTTTATAATGCCTTTGAGCACAACAGTATTCTATTACCAACAGATGCCACAATTTGTTCAGCCATTCTCCAATTGAAGGGCATCCCCTCATTTCCAATTTTTGGCCACCACAAAGAACCCAGCTATGAATATTTTTGTACAGGCCTTTTTCCTTATTATCTCTTTGGGGTACAAACCCAGCAGTGCTATGGCTGGATCAAAGGGCAGACAGTCTTTTATTGCCCTTTGGGCATAGTTCTAGATTGCCCCCCCAGAATGGTTGGATCAATTCACAACTTCACCAGCAATGAATTAGTGTTCCCACTTTGCCACATCCCCTCCAGCATTCATTACTTTCCTTTGCTGTCATGTTGGCCAATCTGCTAGGTGTGAGGTGATACCTCAGAGTTGTTTTGATTTGCATCTCTCTGATTATAAGAGATTTAGAACACTTTTTCATGTGCTTATTAATAGTTTTGATTTCTTTGACTGAAAATTGCCTATTTATGTCCCTTGCCCATTTATCAATTGGAGAATGGCTTGATTTTTTTTGTACAATTGATTTAGCTCTTTGTAAATTTGAATAATTAGACCTTTGTCAGAGGTTTTTGTTATGAAGATTGTTTACCAGTTTGTTATTTCCCTTCTGATCTTGGTTACATTGGTTTTGTTTGTACAAAAACTTTTTAATTTGGTGTAATCAAAATTAATGATTTTATATTTTGTGACTCTTTCTAATTCTTGCTTGGTTTTAAAAAATTTCCCTTCCCAAAGGTCTGACATGTATAGTATTTGGTGTTCACATAATGTACTTATGGTTTCCTTTTTTTTTAGTTTCTTTTTAATTAATTAATTAATTTTTTTCTCAGTTTCAAACATTGTTCCCTGGTTACAAAAATAATTTCCTATTCCTCTTTCTCCTCCCCCCACCCTTCCCATATCCAACAAATTTTGTGATTCTAAATGTTAAGGACTTCAATTAGAAACAAGCAAGAACAAGTACAGAAACTGACACAAAAAGGAACCTATTAAAATCTTTAGGTTTTTGTTAAGTTAATAAAATATGACTCAGATGAACATCAAATCGTTGCATTGTTCTTAGTTTAACCTCCAATCATGGCTAAATGATACTCCAAATAATTGTGAACTTCTCCATGGGGAGAACTACTCAACTACTACAGTTAGTATCCCATTCCTGCCTTCTCAGCTTGTGCAATTCTTATTATATCTTTCTCTAGCTCCTCCTGAGGGTATCTATCCAATGGATCATTTTCTGATGCTTCTTCTAATATAATGTGGTTATTAATGTAATACTAAGACTGATAATCTGGTATGTCCTGATTTCAATACTTTTCACCTGCTTTCCCAGGCATCCATCTCCCCAATGATAACCCTAATGCCATTTTTTTCATGCAAAAAACCATCATGGATAATATACTACAGCTTGCTTTCAAACCCTCATATTATTTGAATTAAGAGATAATAGTAGTCTGTGTTTCACAACCTTACAGCATCCCAGGAAGAATACATATATTAAAGAGATGGGTTTTTGCAGCAGGGGACATAGGCACAATTATTATCTACACTTCCTAGCTAAAGAAACTGGGGCTGAAAGAAGTTAAAAGACTTCTCCAGGGTCAAATTGTCACTGTGTCTGAGACAGAATTTGAATTCAGGTCATCCTAATTCCAGGCGTGATACTCAATGAATTGTATCACTTAGCATGATTTATCAGGACTGAACTTTATAATGATCAGACTTCACAAGTGCTTATTTGGTGTTTTTCTTTTATTGTAATCATGATTCAAATTGGTCTCCTGATTCTGCTTACTTCGTTCTTGATCAATTCATAAAGGTCTTTCCAGGTTTTACTGAATTCATGACTTTTATCATTTCTGCAATGCCAATACTGGCATTACATTTATATGCTAAAATTTATACAATAATTCCTCAACTAATGGTACTCCAAATCTTAGCTATAAGAAAAACTGATGCTATATAAAAAGGTTACAATAGAGCTAAAGAGAAAGGGAAGATAACATAGAAGAAAGAGGGGAAAAATATATATGTATTATATGTGTATATATATATGTATATATAAATATATCATTTTGCCATTTATCTATTGGAGAATAGCTCTTGTTTTTACATCCTTATATTGGTTTTTATGCACCATTTATATAGAACATTTACCAGAGAATTTTACTGCAAAAAAATTTTAAGTTATTTCCCTTCAACTTTTAACTATATTATTAAACTGTATTATTAATTTTATATAATCAAAAATGTGTTTTATGTACTATAACTCCCTATTCTTTATTTTTTCAAGAACTCTCCTATTTGTAGTTTGAAAAGTCATTCCTTCTTTTTCTAATTTATTTATATGATCTTTTATATTTAGGTCATGTATTTATTTCTAGCTTGTTGCAGTATTAGTGAGAGATAGTGGTCTAACCTTAGTTTCTTTTTTTTTTTTAAACCCTTACCTTCCGTCTTGGAGTCAACACTGTGTATTGGCTCCAAGGCAGAAGAGTGGTAAGGGCTAGGCAATGGGGGTCAAGTGACTTGCCCAGGGTCACACAGTTGAGAAGTATCTGAGGCCAGATTTGAACCTAGGACCTCCCGTCTCTAGGGCTAGCTCTCAATCCACTGAGTTACCCAGCTGCCCCCTCTAACCTTAATTTCTGCCCAATTGCCTTCCAGATTTTCCATCATGGGGGTAAGGGGGTATCAAATAGTGATTACTGACCTCAGTACTTGATATGCTTGGATATATCAAATACTAAGTTACTTTGTTTGAATTCTTCTGGAACGTATTTATTGACCTGGTTCTTTCTATTAGTCAACTTTTCTATTTTTTGACATGAAATCATTTTTATAACTTCTTTGTATTACTTTCCTCATATCAGATACTACAGCATGAAAATTCAAATGTAGTGCTACTATCACTGATGATTAAAAGTTTTCTGTAGAAATATTGGTAAATCTGTTATGTGTTCATTTCTTAAACTTCTTGTTTCTTCTAATGCTCTTGAGATTATCTGGTTTAATTAGACTTCTCCCCAAGCTTTCTGCATATTCATTTTTCTCCTATACTACCTTTCTTTGTACAATGAAGCAATATTCTTCATAATCTCCTGTATTCCTGTGTAATAATTTAGAAATAACCTTGTCCTCTAAACCAATGTTGACCCTGGCTATCAGTTCTCTCTGTCTGGCATGGGGAATTAAGTAATTGCCTACTATACACAGATATCTTCTCATCTTTACTTTTGGTCTAAATAATCTTTTATAATACTATAGAAATAGAGCTGATATAAAATAAGTTAAACATTGGGTAACATTTCTTTCTTGTTTGCTGAAATTGAGTCAATTCATTTTTTCCCCAAGTTATTCAAAGCTTGCCAAATCCATCACCTTCCAATTCTCTTCTTAAAAAGCTCACTGTTACAAGGAAGGAGAATGGGAGTCATTAGGAAGTGGCAGTGAGGTCATATAGAAGAGGGGTGATACATCAATAAAACTAAAACAAAATTAATTATGATATATAAGGAAAGGGGATGAGAACTGGATCTGTATAAGGAATTGCCAGATTAGGAAATTCCCTCTACTAATGCAAGATGTAAACTACTCTGCAATTTCTTTCTTTTTTTTAGTTCTATTTAGAACTATCTTTTTAGTCATTTTTAGTCATGTCTGACTCTTCATGACCCCATTTGGAGGTTTCTTGGCAAAGATACTGGAGTGGCTTACCATTTCCTTCTCCATCTCAGTTTATAGATAAGGAAACTGAGGCCAAAGGTGTTAAGTGATTTACTTAGAGCCATATGGCTTTGTGATGCTAGGTCCAGCATTCTATCCATTGTGTCACTTAGCTGTCCTACCCAGAGCATAGAGACATTAAGTGTCTGGTCCAGGGCCAAATGGTCAATATGTTTCAGAAATTGTTCTTGAATTCAGGTCTTCCTTACTCCTAGGCTAGCCTTCTCTATACACTTACACTAAAAGTAGCTATTTTACTATGATAAACACTTGAGAGTTTCATTTTTCTGAATTCCAAATCACATCTTTCAACATATATTTCAGTCATATTCTGTGTCTACCTTCTCAATTATGTCACAAATATTAAGTTGTGTGTTGGCTTGGTTTAGAAAATCTTGTCGTTTCCATATTTCTCTGTGTTTTCATCCTCTGCAACAGATGCAGATTAATAAACTGCAATTATTCCATAATAGGTTTATTTGCATGTGCTCCTGATGAATTCTACAAGGGGAAATTACCTACTATCCGCTGAAATTATGTTTCTTGTGTCTTTCAAGTAACCAACTTTCCCCTTTCCCACTAACTACTCAGGAACTTTTGTGAAATTAAACTTTACTTGAATAATTTTTGAAAAATGGCATTATTTTGGCAATTCCATTCCTCTTTTACTCTCATTTTTTATATTCAATTCTAATGTGAATTTAAAGCATTTGGCAAGATGACCTGCAATTACAAAGCTAAAAGCATGGACAATTCATAAATTTAAAAGTCAAATAAATGATGCAATTTATTAACAAAAAGTGTGGTGGTCAATTAGCTTTGATAGGATTTGTTTTAGTCTTCTTGTATAGTGTTTTGATGGGAAGGATTTGGCTTTTATTAAATTAATTGAATTTGGAATTACTCTGTGACTTTCCAGTGAGGCATACTTTAATTTTCTTTCGCAGAAAATAAACAACAAAGTATTCTGGTATGGATATCTCTGTTAGCAATGCTATGCATTTTTTTCTTTTAGCAATATTCACCATTCCTTATCTCTTAAATAATGAAAGTACTGTATGATGGTAAAATTATTTTATAATCTGCTGGGAAATTAACTTGTAAAATAACCAATATCTTCAGTATATAAAAAAGAATTTTAAATGCTTACATTAGTGCATTTGAAAAACAGCTCATATGAAAACACTCAACAGGGCATTTACTGAATATACTTTTATGCTCTTGAACAAGTTCCTATAGAAGTAAATAGCATAGTCTCTCTGTAAGGAACAATGTAGGCTACTGTTCAGTAAGGAAGAAGCCTGGGGAAGCTGAAATTCCCCAAGTTGCTTGGTCAAAGTCATGCCCACCATAATGGATAAAAAGCCCTTTTCTGTCCAGCAGGAAGTTCTGAGTATTTTCCCACTTGCACACTGCTATCTCTCCTTATAGTATAATTTGGAAATTCAAACTTTGCTCAAACTATATATTAAGATACTCTTTTCTCAGAGACCTAATAATTAAAGAAAAGAAACAGAACTGACATAGATAAATGCCCAGATTGCAACTGGGGGTAGGGGGTAGAAATTATATAAATAAAGACAGAAGGAAGAGATGATTCAAATCTCACATCTGATGCTTATTACCTGTGTAAGTAAATTTATTCTCTGTGAATATTAGTTTCTTTATAAAATTAGATGGTTGGACTAGTTGGCCTCTGAATTATGTTGTAGCTGTAGATCTCTGATCCTATGATGCTGTGAGGATGAATGAGGAGACAGGGGAAAAGGAAGCTTCTAATCATATTAGCTAGACACAATTGGTCTTTAATGCTTTCAGGGAAAGTGATGAGTCTTCAATGAAGATTTAAAGGAAATGGAGAGAGGACAGGAGTACCAAATGGAAAGAGCACAGTACTGATCTATGTGAGCCAAGTCATAAAAATTTTTAACTCAATAGTCTTAAGAAAAGTGCTTTATTTCTAGAAGCCCAGCTTTCCTCATTTACAAAATAAGAGGAACAGACTAATATCTCAACTTTTAAGATTTATGAAATTATCAGAGGTTATGCTATGGATCAAAATTATATATAATTTAAATTATACATGTGTAAATTTCTACACAAACATGCCACACATAAATATATGTATGTGTACATATTATGTATATAGTTATATGTGTATTTACATATATAATGTGTGTTTACATATTTGTAATTTCAACAAGAATTCATGATTCCAGAACTAGAACCTAGGAAGCTGCAGGGCAAAGGGATCGAGTGGGATCCAAGTGTTTGGGAAGCAAAGAAAATTGTAAAAGGTTAGGTTCTGCCTGAAATTCTTTTTGCTTTCAATCATTCAGTCCAAAAAATCCTTGCAAACAGATGTACCTATATGTAGAAACTGAAAAATTGACTACACAAATGGTGCAATCCATCCTTAATGTAAATACAAAGGCACACTGTCAAATACAAGTCTGGTGAAACCTGTTAGGTGAGTAAAGGCACATTAAACTTCTCAAGTCACTAGCATACCATCAGTGTGAATTTTGTGGAAAAGAAAATAAATTAGCTCCATAAAAATGCATTTCCCAATTAATACTCCCAAATATTTCTGTTTCTTCTCATTTGAATTTCTCCTCACTTGAAAATTATTCTAAATAAAAAGGGCCATTCTAGATGCTGAGGATAATAACAAGAATCTGCCCTGAGTATGTTCTAGGCCTCTAAGCTGAGAAGCCAGCTGTAAAATGTTCAGATGTTACTGACTGCCAAAGTTGTCACACTGATATCTTTATTATCTGTCTACTGTCAAAATATAAATGTACTTATATTAATTAAAGGTTGTAATCATAAACACCTATAAAACTTGTCAGAGCAAGTGTCAGATTGGCAGATCACCTTGCGCTACTTAGATTATTAGGCAAATGGCCAGAGGGTGTGTCTCAGAAGAACTTGAAAATTAAATACAAACCAAGATAATACACACTCAGACATGTTTGCCTTATTAGTACCATGTGGTACTCTGGAAAAGTTAGGACAAAAGAAAGAATTAGGTTAAAATAATATTGAGGAAGGGTTCCACTTACTAAAGGACACTTAGGTAAATTCCAAGTGGGAGGAACAACATTTTCTTCATTTAATCTAATTTATCCAGTACATTTCCCCTTCTTTATAATATAGTTTCCATCAGCACAATGAAGTTAATAGCCTTAATTAACCTGAGTCAATAAGGCAACATTGGATATATAGTTGGTTTCTCCCCAAAGCTTTCTTTAATTAGTAAAATAAATGTAGAGATCATTAATCCAAACAATTTGATTGTCTCTCACCTCCCTCCACCATATCTCTGTATAGAGGAAGGAAGGGAAGAAGGGAAAAAAGAAAGGACTTAGTAAGCACTTACTGTATTCTAGGCACTATACTAAACAATTCATAAATATTATCTCACAAAGACCCTGCAAGGTAAGTGCTATTGTAATTCCTATTTTAAAGCTGAGGAAAATGAGGCAGGGATTCTTAAGTGGTTTGTCCCAGGTCAGGTCTTCCTAATTCCAGGCCCCAAGGTAAAAAATACAGGATTTCATTGGATTCTAAATGTTTTCCTTTGAAATTGTGCTGTCATAAACATACACATTTAGATCTAGGAGAAAACTTAATTAGTCCAGCCACCTCATTTTATAGATAAGGAAACCGAGGCCCAGAAATGTTAAGGGACTTGATCAAGGACACATTGATATTAAGGTTAACATACAATATACGCTGTGGTATGAAGAAGAGATACTTGAAGTCAGCAGCTCCAGTCCTAAACCCCACATCTGAATAAGTCATTTAACCCTGTAATATTTATTGGGAAAGGAAATGGGGAATTGGAAAACAGGGATAATGGGAGGTTTGTATGGGGGTAAGTAGGAGTTGAGGGGAGAGAGGGAATATTGCTCGGTGAAGCAAAGGAGAGATGCCCCCTGCTGAGAGGAAGCAGCAGGGATCTGATAAGGACTGTAAGGACTGTTTGTCCTGGAATGACTGAGCTGAAGTTCAGCTCCCTCTGTGACCAGGAAAGATAGTCCACTTATCTGACTGCGAACTCAAATACTATAAAGTTTAATAACCAGTTGGGATTGGAGTTTTTTCTTCAGCTTAAGAGTTGAGGCCAGGCCCCAAGGCTGGCGGAGGGTTCTCCCACTCCCATCTACTCTATATCAGTCCTGCTTAGTCTAATTCAGAATCTTAGCAGTAGACAGAAAGCAAAAAAGAACATATCTGACCTTCAGAAGTGATTGGGCCAAAATCTTGAGAAGAGGCACACCACACCAGATTGGGCTGACCAAGCTCCTCTCTCCTCCAACACCAGGAAGCAAGTCCAACCCGGCAGGAAGGAAGTGCTAGTCACAACAAGCTGTCAGTCTTATTTCCTTTCCACAATCGACCCCTTTTTTTGTTGTGACCTTCCCAAGGTCACTTATTTATATTATAGTTACAGATTTAAGAAATCTACTCTAAGGAATTTTTTTCAGGAAAATTTGGGTAAGGGTAGTTTTGGGTTTTACAATAAATGTTAAATAAGACTTTTACAAGAAATTTGAATCTTAGTGCAAATACTATTTACTCTAAGTTAAATAAAACTAATAGATTATTTACAGAAATTATTTACATATAATACAACAATATACATTGTTCCACATCATGATGTCAGTCAAATAGAAATATATATTGATCTTTCTATTTGCTTAAGACCTGATGGAACTAACTATATATACATATTTACATTTGGCATAAATACAATTTCAAATACTTGTGATTATATAAACAAGGTCTCTTAATATGTGAGTTAGTGATTTTGTGTTTTGTGTCTAAGAGGGTTGTATTTATTTTATACTTATCAAGTTTCTTCAGATTTCCACTTCTCATGTTGACTGATGGATCTCTTCTTTCTTCCATGTTATGTAGTGATGCATGCTATTTTCCTAATATGTGAAATTAATTTTGTTTTATTATTTCAACATACTCAGTCTTACATATAACTCTCATTTTCAATCTGTCCTCTTCTTATATAAACAAATTTACAAAGTTCAAAGTCTTAGCTGTCCATTTCAGCTTTTCCTCTTTGTTTCTTGTCTCTAACAGCTTTTCTTGATGCTTTTCCTCTGGGCTGGTTTAAAATCTTTTCCTCTGGGATGCTTTTCCTCTGGATTGCTTTTCCTCTGGGTTCCTTTTAGCTCTGGGCTGGAAAGTTGTCTCGAACATTATGTGTCACTATGATTTTTTGTGTTGTATTTTTTTATGTTAATCAGTTTTTGTTTTCATTTCTCAGCACGATCTGCTGTCTAATTATCTTCTATGTCTGTTACAGTGATGTTGAACTTTTTCTGGTTTCACGTGGAAACAATGAAACCATGAGTCTTTCCCTGCAACTTTTATAGCTGTTGGGGTAGTAAGCAATACTTCATGTGGTCCAGTCCATTTTATGTCTGGTAGCCAATTTTCTATTGAAATTTTTTAAGTATACTATATCTCTTGGTTTGATGTTGTGCAAATTGTAATCCAGGGGTACTGTTTGTTGTATCAAGCCCATTTCATGCAACTCTGCTATTCTTGTCTGTAAAGCTTGTATATATTTTGTTAATTGACAGTCTCCACCTATCATTGCAATGTAAGCTGGTTTACATGTCCTCCCTTGCCAAATTGCATGTCCATATAGCATCTCAAATGGAGAGATGTGCAAATCTCCATTGGGTCGTGTTCTAAGATGGATCAGAACTAATGGCAGTATGATTGTCCATTTTTGGTGTGTTTCTGCACAAAATTTTCCTATCAATGTTTTAATGTATTTATTTAATCTCTCCACTTGCCCTGAACTTTGGGGGTGCTATGGTATGTGGTATGTAGCTTGTATTCCTAGATTTTTATAAATTTCATTTAATATTGACTGAGTAAAGTGACTTCCACAGTCTGAGTCCAATTTTGAGAGAATCCCAAATCTAGGTATGATTTCTTTTAATAGAATTTTCACCACAAATGCTGCGTTGTTCTTTTTGGAAGGAAAAACTTCTGGCCATCTAGTCAGTCTGTCTATGATGACAAAGCAATACTTAAACCCTTTGTCTTTTGGCATATTGATAAAATCTATCTGTATGCATTCAAATGGAGTATATGCTAAGGAACGACCTCCTAACCCTTTGGTCTTATAAACTCCCTGATTGAACTGCATACAAATTTTACATTTTTGAGAAACTCTTATGGTATATGAGGATATTCCTGGTGCAGTCCAAAATCGTCTCACTGAATCAATCACAGCTTGGGTTCCACGGTGTCCTTGTGCATGTATTGCATTGCACATGTGATAAAATAAATTTTTAGACAGGATGGGCTCGCCTAGTTACAAAAACCATATTCCTCTTATTTGTTTTGCTTCTAAGTTCTTTATCCATGATTGAATTTCCTGCTCATTATAGGCATTAGTTAGATTGTCCTGTTCAACTATTGAGAAATTCAATACATGAAAAGGTCCTTCTCTAGCTCCAAATTTTGCTGTAATGTCAGTTCTATGGTTTCCTAAGGACACATGATCCTTAGCCCCTGTGTGTGATCTACAGTGGATTATTGCCACTTCCTTGGGAAATTGTATAGCCTCAAGAAGTTGCATTATTACTTTGGCATATGCAATCTCTTTGCCTACACTTGTCAAAAATCCTCTATGTTTCCAAATTTCTGCAGTGGCATGAATTACTGAAAATGCGTACTGGGAATTTGTGTAAATATTGACCCATTTATCTTTACCGATTTGCAAAGCATTTAATAAAGCAACTAGCTCTGCCCCTTGAGAGCTCACATGCTTTGGTAAGGACGCATACCATAATGTCTCTGTGTTACTACTGCCACTCCAGTATAACTTTCTCCATTAACTATCATGCTCGAACCATCAGTATACATTTCAATGTCGGGTTGTTCCAGGGGAGTGTTTTTTAAATCATTTCTTGGCTTTTCTACTACTGATATTGTTTTGTGGCAATTATGTATGGGTTCCCCTTCCAATGGCAGATCTGGAATCAAGGATGCCGGATTCAATGGTTGGCAATGTTTTAAAGTGATGTTTTCGTTGATTAGTAACACAATTTCATATTGAGAAAGTCTTTGCTGTGTGAAAGCTTGTAAATGACATTTCTTCAATATGGATTCTAGTTGGTGTGCAGAGTAGACATTAAGTTTTTATCCTAATACCAAATCAGATGACTTTTGGATCATGATTGTTGTGGCTGTGATTGCTCTCAAACAGAGAATCATTCCTTTCTCAATTATATCTAACTGTGTACTATAATATGCCACTGGCCTAAAATTGGGTCCTAACATTTGGATTAACACTCCAGAAGCTATGCCTCTTGCTTCATGTACAAAGAGATGGAATTCTTTGTTGTAGTCTGGAATACCTAAGGCTGGAGCTGTTATAATTGCTTCTTTGAGCTGTGCCAAGGCTTGGAGGTACTCTTTCATTAGTTTCAAAGGTTCTGTGACTGTGTTTTTGGTTAAGTCCATAAGGCATTTTGTTATTTGGCTATAGCCTGGGATCCATTGTCTACAGAAACCTGTCACTCCTAAAAAGGCTCTCAGTTGTTTCTTAGTCTTTGGCACACTGAGCTTCAGTATGTCCTCTACTCTTTTCTTGGAAATCTTTCTCGTCCCCTTTTCCAAGATAAATCCTAGGTATTCCACTTTAGGCATGACCCATTGTAGCTTTGATTTGGAAACTTTGTGACCTTTCTTATATAGCTCTAGGAGGAGATACTTGAAGTCAGCAGCTCCAGTCCTACACCCCACATTTGAATAAGTCATTTAACCCTCAGGACCACAGTTTATTCATCTATAAAACTAGGATGATAATATGAGAATTACCTACACAGTATGTTTGAAACTGTGTTGCAAACTTTAGAGACTTTAGAGATATGAGCTGTCCATTTCAGTTCATCCTGCCTCCCCCTACTCAATCTGCCAAAGACCAGCCCTTAACCTTTTCTACTTATGCAATAGTACAGCAAACAAATATATACAAATTCCTTCTTCCAATAATTGTTCCATAGTCAAGATTGTATTCCCTTAAGAAGTTAAAACCTATACATCAGAATTTGAATAATAATCATATTTTATACTTGTATTCCACTTTAAGGTTTATTAAATGCATTACTCAATGATCTGTGATCTAAGTGGAATTGGCATTAATCAACAGTCTTCATGAGTTACTGTGACTGTCATACATTACTGATGCAGTTGTTCATGTAATGGTTGGCCTCTAAGAGCCTCTCAAAGCTAATCCTTGGACAACAAGACTTATATTTGTTGTCCAGTGTATGAAGGAGTGGCAATGAGCAGCTCTGCTTCATTTTACCAACAATACAATGAGGTATAAGGGCCTAAAATTGCAAAGGGAAGGATAGCAATCAGGCATAAAGAAGACCTCCCTGATTTTAAAGACACTGAGACAATGAAACAGGTTAGCAGAGGAAGTTAGAAGATTTCTTTCTCTGAATATTTTAAAGAATATGACTGATTGAAATATTTTTAGGTTGGTCCTACATAGCAGAATCATGGAGATGGATCAAATAATCTCATAACATCCTCTTATGTCTAATGACTCTGTGATGATTATTCTAGAAATATTCAGAATAAAGTTTCCTTGATTTTTTAAAAAAATGTTTTTTTTTCTCTTGGAATGTACATGGAATTTGGCAATTCTCACTTGGATTAATTGATTATTGTTTTCTCTTCTGAATAAGATCTAATTCCAAAATAAGGGACCTTTTAACAAAAGATAATTCCACAAAAGCAGTAAAAGTTTTGGCTATATGGGTAAGTAATGATAGAAGCTTCTAAATCTTCTATGTTAAAATATCTAAGAAAGGGAAATGGATTAGGCTACTCTGTTCCTGACAACAATTATACATCTATTATGAAGAAAACTTGATTTCTTATATTTGTTATAGACCAATTTTAATTGACTATGATTTCACAAAGTCCAAATTACTAAACTCTAAAAAAAGATAAATTATGAAATCAAGAACAAAGAAAATGGATTGATGTAGATAGAAAAATGAATGCATTTGTTCTTTAAAACATAGAAATAATTTTGAAGCTTTAATAATGTTTTATGTACTTGCATTAAAAATAAATATACAAGCACAATTACCACTAGCCAATTTAGGGACGATGGAATAGAAATAAAATGTAAAGATGTACCTGGTTTAAAAATAAATCCTAGAATTATAACATTTGAAGGGACTTTAGGAATCTTTTAGTAGCCCAATGACCTCATTTTTCAAGGAATCAAGGGCGTTATCCAAGGTCAGATGACTAGTCAAGTACAGAGCAGTCTCTGGTACAACTCCCTTGTTTGCCATCAAATTCTTAGTAAGGAAACTCATATAAGACAACCAAGTATGTATTATCATAATAGAGAGATAATATCCTCTTCATTCCTCAATCATGCAGTTGTATCCATGCCTACCTGTGAGAACACCACTCCAAACAACTAAGCTGTTTGGGCTACAGGCTACAGCATGAACCAGAAATGTCTAGGAATTGGTGTGCCCAAAAGAGGGGTTGTGGGGGCTGAGTATACTGGCTGCCGAAGGCCACATACCTCCCAAACAGTGTTCTCCAGTTGTATGTCAACTTTCATCTCTCAGAGTTAAGAGACTTGGAATCTGGCAATGACATACTGTGTGACCTCAGACAATTTTCCTATGCTCTCTAAGATTCATTTTTCTCATCTGTCAAATGATAAGACTAGACTAGATAACTTCTAGGTCTCTTGGTAAAATGGAGATAAATAATAGTACCTACTTTACAGGGCTTCTGTGAGGATCAATTGAAATAATATATGTGAAGAGCTTTGCAAATTTTAAAACGCTAAGTAAATGCTAGTATTATTATTGGGCAGCTAAGTTACACAGTAGATAGAACACTGGGCTTGGAATCAGGAAGACTCATCTTCCCAAGTTAAAAATTTGGCCTCATACACTTACTAGTTGTGTGACCCTAGGTAAATCACTTAACCCTGTTTGCCTCAGTTTCCTCATCTGTAAAATAAGCTAGTGAAGTGGTAAACCAATCCAGTATCTTTGCCAAGAAAACTAAATGGGATGATGCAGAGTCAGACACGCCTGAACAATAAGAACAGCAATTATTAGGGAGGTGGGTATGACAGTGACATCTACCTAGTAGCTCCAGGTGACCAATGTCTGGTAGCTCCAGCTAACCACTGATCTATAATATAATAAGAAGGGTAGGGGCTCAATAACTTCAAGGATATGGCCATTCTTGCCACTAAGAAAACTAAACACAAATCTGCTTTAAACTGGGGATAGCAAGATTCCTTTTCTGACTTACTTGGTTCTCTTCTTGAAAAAGAAAGTTCCTTCCTCTTTTTGCCCTGAGGAGGATTAATTTCCATATTCAATCCAGAACCATCCAAGGATGAAATACTACCCAAATCATGCTAAGCAAACTGTTATGATTCTAAATAAATAATCAGAATTTCCAAGAGTATCAGGCACTATCATTATTTACTTCTCCTAGTTCTCTTAAAAGGATAAAAAGTGGATCTGGGTAACCTTGGACCTCAACTAATGGTGTCCAATAGCTTTCAGAGCTGATGATTCAGTTCATTCATATTTAATGAATGCATTACTGAGGTTATTGTTCTTTGCGGGGTAGTTTTTTTTGGCTAACGTAAAAGACCTTTAAATCCCATAAAGAGCATGATGCTTTATGGGCATTCTAAAAGATGAGCAAAAACAATGAATACAGTCATATACTGAATACAATTTACTGCCTACTGTCTTTATTTCCAATATTCACTGAGATCCTGAACTGTGCAAATCAGTAGTCTGATATTTTAGGGGCTATCAAGAAAAATAAAATGTAGTCCCAGCTTTCAAGTTTCAGTAAGAGAAATTATACATGTATAGAAATAAATAAACTACAAACATACTGTAAAAATACAATAGGAGAGATAGCATGTGCTACATTAGTTAAAAATGATGGGGGACAACTGGGTAGCTCAGTGGATTGAGAACCAGGCCTAGAGATGGGAGGTCGTAGGTTCAAATCTGGCCTGAGACACTTCCTAGCTGTGTGACTCTGGGCAAGTCACTTAATCCCCACTGCCTAGCCCTTACCACTCTTATACACAGTATTGGTTCTAAGGTGGAAAGTAACGGTTTTAAAAAAATGAGGGAAAAAGGAGGAGCTGGGAGTGGCAATTCCGTGCAGAGGGAACACAATGAACAAAGGTACAAATGCAGCAGTTAAACATTTGTAAAGCCCTTTATTTCATTTGATCCTCACAATTATTCTGGGAGGTTAATGTTGTTATTATCCCCATTTGACAGCTGAGAAAAATGAGGTAGACAGAGGCAAAGTGACATACCAAGTATTACACAGCTAGTAAGAGTGTGAGACTAGATATGAACTCAGGTATTCTTGACTCCAGCTCCAGCTCTATCATAGACCAAGCTCCCAAATTTCCCAAATTTCCCATTATATGGCTCAATCATTATATGGTCCATTATATGGAAAATAGGGTTCATAATGGAGACTACCAAAACATGGAATAGAAAAGTACACCGAAGAAAGATTATGTAGCTTTAAGGATCAGGGAGTATATCAGGTAGATAAAGGGACTAAGGCAAAAATAAAGAGGGGGTAAGGGGAAGATAGGAGGGTTAATGCTAAATGTGCTTTATGGGGATTAATCTAACAGTAACATGTAGAAGGAGTTGCTGGGAGAAGAGGCTAAAGACAAAGACAAATTAAAATTCACTGAATTGCAAGTGTACAGATATTTATCAAAGGTGAAGTGTGCCTCTAGCTTTATTCTCTTCCTCCAGTTTGGAAGTCAATAGTTATCTACCTTTCCCTTGAAGACAAAGAACTCCTACCATAGACAAGTTTGGCATCTACAAACCCTTCCCTCCCTGTAGTCCAGGGTCTTCATCTCCCTGACTCCTCTGAGCAGCACCCCAACTGTGTTTATTAATCTGTTTTTCCATCCCATCCTACATGCCATTACAACTGTTCTTTAAGGTCATTCTCCTGGCTACCTGTCATAAGGGAAAAGTATGTGTTGAATTAATCCATGGCTGGTGACTCGTAAAAATGCAACATGTTGAAAAGGAATACATTAGACTAATATTGCAGGATAAAAGAAATGATCTCAAACTCTCCTCTGGTAGATGTCTGAATGCAATGATTACACCACACAAACATTCCTTGAAGTTTGCCAGAATTTCTAAGGAATGGATCACACAATGACCCTTTCCACTCGATTTGGAGTTTATTTTCAGCACCCTCCATCCTTTTCTAGTACATTATGAATCCCATCATATAGGGACTTCACAGGTTGTTACAAAGATTTTGTTGATTGAAAGAATTCCATCTATCAGTGTAAACTAGCATCTTCTCTGCAATTTACAATTTTAGAGGCTCAGTAACTTGTACAGGGTCACAAAGTCTATATCAGAGGTGGAACTAGAACACAGGTCTTCCTGGCTTCAGGACTGCAGTCTCTCCACTGATTCTAATATGTAATTGTCTAGTCCTCACACTTAGTAATACATTTTAGTTTTTTTAAGTCTATCTCTATAGTCACAATTAGGACAGCTAGTTTTAAAGTAGTCTTTTACCACTGAACAACAATTCTCAATGAATTGCCTATGTATTTGCCTAATGTCTCTTTCTCTGGATAAATCAAGGTCCATATATGTATTCCCTATGTCAATAAGTCTGCCCATAAACTGGGAGGGTGTTTCATCAATATCCTGTCGGGTTCTTTCAAATTTTGACCATTTTTCAGGTCTATCAGAGCAAGCTCTCATGGCTGTCAATAATGCTTCTCTGGCCTGGTGTCTCTGAACACTAGAATTCTTGCTTGGACAAATCTTGTAGTGAGTGGATAAAGGACTGACTGATCTTTCTCTAAATCGGTAAGGAAGGGTTTTCAGTGGTCTGAACTTTCGCTGCCTCTATGCCAGCATCTTGACTATGTCTTCTGGATGAGGGATTATTTGTGTTGTGTTAGAAACTAGTTAGTATACTTTTTTTTAAATGTTATTCAAATAGTCTATTTAGAACATTATTCCTTGGTTACAAGAATCATAGTCTTTCCCTCCCCTCCCCTCACCCCTTCCCATAGCTGACACACATTTCACTGGGTTTTACATGTGTCCTTGATCAAAAATTAAGTATACCTTTAAAAAAAATACATGTGGAAGAATGGACAGAAACCATATAAGAATGTGTAGCAGTATATAATTTTTATAAAATCCAAGATTAAAAAATGTTTTTTTCTGAGAGAAATTTCAGTTAAAGAACTCCCTAACTCCCCAAATGAAGAAAGTGAACTCTTAAAGAAGGTGCCATAAAGAAGCCTTTGGAAACCATACACTGCATCAGAAGGGCCAAAATGAAATTTGGGATGTACTGTCTAGCCTACCACTCCAAGTCAGCTCTGAAGAAATCTAGCTGGCTCCTGGACAAGTTCCAGTCTCTGGGCAGAGGCCCAAAAGAGTCTCAGCCTCCAAAGCAGAAGTCCTTCAATACAGGATTCCCTCCAATACAGAGACACCAATGGAGAAATGATCCAGTGCAAAAGAAGTGCCACACAGAGGAATCCAAGGCAGAAATGCAAACACAAAGTTGTTCCACCAGCAAGAGCCACCATCAGAGGAGAGACAGAAGTTTCTACTGGTGTAGAAGAAAATAGTGAAAGAAAGGGAAGGACTAGGAGTAGAAATAAAAATGCTAGGAAATGCACAGCTGATAATCATAACTCTGAATGTGAATGGAATGAACTCACCCATTAAATGCAAGCAAATAGCAGTGTGGATTAGAAATGAAAACCCTACCATGTTTTGTCTACAAGAAACATATATAAGGAAGGTAAACACACATAGGGTAAACATAAGAGGATGGAGCCAAATCTGTTGGGCATCAATTAAGAAAAAGCAGACAGGAGTGGCAATCATGATATCTGACAAAGCCAAAGTAAAACTAGATCTAGTCAAAATAGATAGGGAAGGTAATTACATCATGATAAAAGGCAGTATAGACAATGAGGAAATATCCGTACTCCACACATATGCACCACATGGCATAGCATCCAGATTTCTAAAGGAGAAACTAGTGGAGCTCAAGGATGAAATAGACAGGAAAACTATACTAGTGGGAGACAGGAACGTTCCTCCAACAGAACTAGATAAATCAAACCAAAGAATAAATGAGAAAGAGATAAAAGATGTGAATGAAATCTTAGAAAAATTACATTTAATAGATATGTGGAGAAAAATAAATAGGGACTGTTATTGTTAAATTTATGGTTTAACACTGAGTATAATAATTTTAGGTCACCAAAGATTTTATTTATAAAATCCTAAAATGAAACACTCAAGTCAGAATGGAGTTTTATGGTGATTTAATTACAACAGGAGGAAGAAATTATTGGAGGGAGAGACAAAGAGGGAGAGAAGGAAAAGGAAATTAATTTAAAAAACCACTGTGGCTCAGGCTGAGCCAAGGCAGGTGTCTAAGGCCTTGGAGAGCCAAGGCAGAGAAGGGAGTCAGTCTTTATCACTCAGGTGACCGATTTGAAGAGAAGCTTTCTGCGGGGCTCCTCCAAGCTCGAGCTCCAGGATAAAACTGGTGTCTCACCCTCTCCACAGGAAATTGCGAGAACTCCAAAGGCTTTTCTCTACCTCACTTCTTGCATCTCACATGTGCCAACAGTGTCTCAAGCATGGCTTAGGTCAGACCAGGGGGGCAGTTACTTATTTCTGATTTGTTATTAGCTACCACATGCCCATGTAGTGTGGGTGTGAACATTCCTGGGTGCTAGACCAAGCAAGATGGAGGAAATTTAAAATTCACAATCACCCCTAATGATGATTGGGGGAGTAGTCTCCCCAATTGATCACTAAACATAAGCATCCTGCACCCCAAAAATTTCTAACTGCAGGTATATACAAAATTTTACCCTCTAAGAGGAAAACTACAATAGTGATAGATAAGGGGGAAATAGAGGAGAGAGAGAAACAGCAAAACCAATGTTTTTGCCAGGTGTGTTGACAAATACCAATTAGGGGGCAGTGTCCTTTGGCATAAGAGTTTACATTCAAAATAAATGTTCAATCACCCTTCAGTTCAATTAACCACACCCCAAGGTTCATTCTGGATCTTCCTGTAGTATAAGGGTTTAGGTATCTTTCTGCAAACAGTTTATTCTATGGATTCAGGAGTTAGCAAAATTATTCTCTAAAGACCTTTCTCAAACAAAATTTAAATCCTGGATTTTATGAAAATACAATACCCCCTGGAGAAGGTGTTGAAAAATACCCAATTCAGCTGAGGATGCAAGATTTATTTATGGGAGTGTGTGAGTCAATTCAAAAAAACAAAAACAAAAATGAAAACAAAATCAAAAACAAAAACAAAAGAAAGAGAGAAAAAAATTAATGAAAGAAAAATTAAGCCCTTTTAATTTATATAGGTATGTATGTTTTTTAAAGAATTCAAAATCAGTATCAAAATATCAAAAATCTATATATACAAAATTTTGAGAAAGCAAGAATAAATTTCTCATAAAATCATGTTTTGGGGTCCAGTTAAATAATTTCTAATCCCACAAGTCTGTAGGACAGAATGCAGTAATATTTCACTTACCCATTTGCAGCCAAGGATACAGGAAGTTGCCATACTATAGGAGAGAAAAAAGGACCATATTTTTATTTTGAGAGGGAAGTGTCATTCCCCGGCCTGATTTTACCTTCATTCTCAGTGATAGAGGGAGCCAGGATTAAAATGGAGATTTGAACACCAGACTTCAATCTGCAGAATTCCTTGGCACTTCCCAGAATGCCCTATAATCTCACCTGAGTCCTCACCTGACTGCGAGAACAAAATCTGTATTTAAACTGACTGTACCACCTACTTGGGCTCTCTTCTTCCACTTCTAGGCACACTCGTCTCACAAGATGTAAGTGGCTGTGAATGGACTATGTGCCCTAGGCACATACTTTCATATTTTGTATTTCTTTATCCTTGATTTCTAATCATCTTTAATAAACCCCTAAAAATATAATACTTTTAGTAGAGAAACTAATTTTACTGTTACAGGACAAAAAGGAATACACATTCTTTTCAGCAGCACATGGCACATTCACAAAGATTGGCCATATATTAGGTCATAAAACATTGAAAACAAGTGAAAAAAAGAAGAAATAATGAATGCAATCTTCTCAGATCACAATGAAATGAAAATAACAGTTAATAAGGGTATATGGAGAGGCAAATCAAAAATTAATTGGAAAATAAATAATAAGATTCTCCAAAAGCAGTTAGTCAAAAAACAAATCATAGAAACAATTAAAAATTTCATTGAAGAAAATGACAATGATGAGACATCCTTTCAAAATCTATGGGATAATGTATGCACCAAATGGCATAGCATCCAAATTTCTAAAGGAGAAACTAGTGGAGCTCAAGGATGAAAAAGATAGAAAAACTATACAAGTGGGAGACCTGAACCTTCCTCTATCCAAACTAGATAAATCAAACCAAAAAAAAAATGAGAAAATGATAAGAGAAGTAATGAAATCTTATAAGAATTAGAGTTAGTAAGATATATGGAGAAAAATAAATAGGGACAAAAAGGAATACACCTTCTTTTCAACAGTACATGGTACATTCACAAAAACTGACCATGTGTTAGCACATAAAAACAGTGCAAACAAGTGCAAAAGAGCAGAAATAATAAATTCAACCTTCTCAGATCACAATGAAATCAAAATAATACTAAGAGTACATGGAGATGAAAATCAAAAACTAATTGGAAATTAAACAATAAAATTCTCCAAAACCGATTAAAGAACAAATTGTAGAAACAATTAATAATTTCATTGAAGAAAATGACAATGGTGAGACATCCTTTCAAAACCTATGGGATGCAGCCAAAGTACTACTCAAGGGGAAATATATATCCTTCAGTTCATATATTAACAAATCAGGGAGGGCAGAGGTCAATGAACTGGGCATGCTAATTAAAAAATAGAAAGCAATTTTTAGTTAAAGAAATCAAGACTATTAATAAGCACATGAAAAAGTGTTCTAAATCTCTTAAAATCAGAGAGAAGCAAATCAAAACAACTCTAAGGTATCACCTCACTCCTAGAAGATTGGCTAACATGACAGCAAAGGAAATAATAAATGCTAGAAGGGATGTGGCAAAGTTGGGACATTAATGCACTGCTGGTAGAGTTGTAAATTGATCTAAGCATTCTAAAAGGCAATTTGGAACTATGACCAAAGGGCACTAAAAGAATATCTTCCCTTTGATCTAGCCATAGCCCTGCTGGATTTGTACTCCAAAGAGATAATGAGGAAAAAGACCTGTACAAGAATATTCATAGCTGAGCTCTTTGTGGTGGCAAAAAAATTGGAAAATGAGGGGATGCCCTTCAATTGGGGAATGGCTGAACAAATTGTGGTATCTGTTGGTGATGGAATACTATTGTGCTCAAAGGAATAATAAACTGGAGGAATTCCATGGGAACTGGAATGACCTGCAGGAATTGATGCAGAGTGAGAGGAACAGAATCAGGAGAACATTGTACACAGAGACTGACACACTGTGGTACAGTCGAATATAATGGACTTCTCTATTAGTGGCAATGCAGTGATCCTGAACAACTCAGAGCGATTTATGCAAAAGAACACTATCCACAACCAGAGGGAAAACTGTGGGAGCAGAATCACATAAGAAAAACAACTGCTTGATTACATGGGTCAAGGGGGATATGATTGGGGATGTAGCCTCTAAATGAACATCCCAGTGCAAACATCAAGAACATGGAAATAGGTTCTCATCAAGGACACATGTGAAACCCAGTGAAATTGTTCATCGGCTATGGGAAAGAGTGGGGTTAGGGGTGGGAGGGAAAGAATATGAGTCTTGTAACTAAGGAATAATGTTCTAAATTGACTAAATAATTTTTTTTAAATCCCTTTCACTACATTAGTGGTAAATTCATTGTTTAACTCCATATTAATTGCTAACTAATCTCACTGAATGCCTTTCCTAAAATTTAAAGACATTGGATTTAGAATAGATATCAGTGAGGGCCCATAAGCAGTAGGTTTAAATGCATAATTCTTCCATTAGTATTAGAGATTTGGTGGGGTGACGGAAGAGAGAAAGACATAGCTAAAAAAGTTCTAGCACATTAAAAAGGGGTCCTCAGAATCCCTTTCACTTCTGAAATTCTATGATTCCACAGGTGATATGAGGGAGAAGAATGTTCATCTAAATGAACTCTGTTTGAATAGAATGAAAAACAATAATATGAGCAAGTTACTACACACAAAATATTAAAAGATCATATGATAAATTTTCCTTGGTACATTAATTTTTCCCCAAACCTAGGAGTCCCTAACTATTCCATGAAGATCTAATGCTAAGTTTCATATCTATAATGAAGATTTCAAAGCTGGTTGATGCCACCTTGCCCAGGAATCACTGGGATATGCACTATGGAGATAAGTTAGATTAATAATGATGGCCCTTCTCTTTTTTTCCCCACTTTCATTTTTTTTATTAGAAAAGCATATGCAGAACATGTTGAAATATAAATATACAAGTACAAATATAAACAACAAAAATACAAACAGGAAAAAACCCTACAAATATATTAGATATAAATAAATATTTGACAAGTTTTTCTGCAACAAGCAACCCAGAGTTTTCCCAATGGAAGACCAAAACCCAAGACGGACAACTCCTGAGAGATTTTTCAATTCACTCATTTTGTCTATCACTTCCTATCAGTTCCTAGTTCTCTGCTAAACATATGCCTTTAGAATTGCTCACAACTCCACCAATTCCATCCCTGCAGGGGATCGGAGGAGGCTCTATGGGATTCTGCTTTCTTGGGCAATGGTTTGTCCCTTCTGGAGCAGCAGATGCAATCCTGTAACCTACATACATCACTATACCATCTTAATATCTCTGAGATTACAGTTTCCTTTCCTTCTTGAGTGATGTGATTACTCCCGTTTGGTCACCCCAAATCAGTTTTCCATCCTTTTTGTCCCCCCACATTCTTATCAAGAATATGATTGCATCTTTCTAAGAATATTATTGTTAGAGATTGGTCATTATGACAATAAAGAAAAATAATAAATGTTGGAGGGGATGTGGCAAAATTGTGACACTAATACACTACTGGTGGAGTTGTGAATTGATCTAAACATTCCGGAAGGCAATTTGGAACTGTGCCCAAAGCTCTTTAAAAGAATACATAAAAATAAATCTAGTTTAAAAAGATAGGGAAGGTAATTACATCCTGATAAAAGGCAGTGTAGACAACGAGGAAATATCTGTACTCAATATGTATGCACCAAATGACAGAGCACCCAAATTTTGAAAGGAGAAACTAGAGGAGCTCAAGGGTGAATTAGATAGAAAAACTATACTAGTGGGAGATCTCAACCTTCCTCTATCCGAACTAGATAAATCAAATCAAAAAAAGAAATAAGAAAGAGGTGAGAGAAGCAAATGAAATCTTAGAAAAATTAGAGTTAGTAGACATATGGAAAAAAATAAATAGGGACAAAAAGGAATACACCTTTTCAGCAGTACATGGTACATTCACAAAAATTGAACATGTATTAGGGCATAAAAAAAATTGAAAACAAGTGCAAAAGGGCAGAAATAATAAATACAACCTTCTCAGACCACAATGCAATGAAAATAATAATTAGTAAGGGTACATGGAGAGATAAATCAAAAATTAATTGGAAATTTAAAAATATGATTCTCCAAAACCAGCTAGTTAAAGAACAAATCGTAGAAACATTTAATAATTTCACTGAAGAAAATGACAATGGTGAGACATCCTTTCAAAACTTATGGGATGTAGCCAAAGCAGTACTCACAGGGAAATTTATATCCCTGAGCTCATATATAAACAAATTAAGAAGGGCAGAAGTCAATGAATTGGGCATGCAAATATAAAAACAAGAAAGTGAGAAAATTAAAAATCCTCAGATGAATACTAAATTAGAAATCCTAAAAATCAAAGGAGAAATTAATAAAATTGAAAGTTAAAGAACTATTGATTTAATAAATAAGACTAGAAGCTGAAATTTTGAAAAAACAAATAAAATAGTAAAGTACTAGTCAGTCTAATTAAAAAAAGGAAAGAAAAAAACCAAATTGACAGTATCCAAGATGAAAAGGGAGACCTCATCTCTAATGAAGAGGAAATCAAGGCAATCATTAAAAACTATTCTGCCCCATTATATGGCAACAAATATGGCAATCTAAGTGATATGGATGAATACTTACAAAAATATAAATTGCCTAGACTAAAAGAAGAAGAAATAAATTACCTAAACAACCTGATATCAGAAAAAGAAATTGAACAAGCCATCAAAGAACTCCCTAAGAAAAAATCCCCAGGTCCAGATGGATTCACAAATGAATTCTATCAAACATTCAAAGAACAGCTAACCCCAATACTATACAAACTATTTGATAGAATAAACCAAGAAGGGGCTCTACCAAATTCTTTTTACGACACAAATATGGTACTGATCCCAAAGCCAGGCAGGTTAAAAACAGAGAAAGAAAACTATAGGCCAATCTCCCTAATGAATATAGATGCAAAATTCTTAAATAGGATATTAGCAAAAAGACTCCAGCAAGTCATCACAAGGGTTATCCACTACGATCAGGTAGGATTCATACCAGGAATGCAAGGATGGTTAAATATTAGGAAAACCATCCGCATAATTGACCATATAAACAAGCAAACCAACAAAAATCACATGATTATCTCAATAGATGCAGAAAAGGCCTTTGACAAAATACAACACCCATTCCTACTGAAAACACTAGAAAGTATAGGAATAGAAGGGCCTTTCCTAAAAATAATAAACAGTATATACCTAAAACCATCAGCAAACATCATCTGCAATGGGGATAAACTCGAAGCCTTCCCAATAAGATCAGGAGTCAAACAAGGATGTCCTTTATCACCTTTATTATTTAATATTGTACTAGAAACACTAGCAGGAGCAATTACAGAAGAAAAAGAAATTGAAAGTATTAAAATTGGCAATGAGGAGACCAAGCACTCACTCTTAGCAGATGATATGATGATTTACTTAAAGAATCCTAGAGAATCAACCAAAAAGCTAGTCGAAACAATCAACAACCTTAGCAAAGTTGCAGGATACAAAATAAACCCACATAAGTCATCAGCACTTCTATATATCTCCAACCCAGTTCAGCAGCTAAAATTAGAAAGAGAAATCCCATTTAAAGTCACCAGAGACAATATAAAATACTTAGGAATCTATCTGCTGAGACAAACACAGGAACTATATGAACACAACTATAAAACACACACAATTAAAACTAGATCTAAACAATTGGAAAAACATTGATTACTCATGGGTGCGATGACCTAACATAATAAAAATGATCATCCTACCCAAACTTATCTATCTATTTAGTACCATACCCATTGAACTACCAAAAAAACTATTTTACTGAATTAGAGAAAACCATAACAAAGTTCATTTGGAAGAATAAATGATCAAGGATATTCAGGGAAATAATGAAAAAAAATATAAAGGAAGGTGGCCTTGCAGTCCCAGATCTCAAACTATATTACAAAGCAGTGGTCATCAAAATAATTTGGTACTGGCTAAGAGACAGAAAGGAGGATCAGTGGAATAGACTTGGGGTAAATGACCTCAGCAAGACAGTCTATGACAAACACAAAGACCCCAGCTTTGGGGACAAAAATCCAGTATTTGATAAAAACTGCTGGGAAAATTGGAAGACAGTGTGGGAGAGATTAGGTTTCGATCAATACCTCACACCCTACACGAAGATAAATTCAGAATGGGTGAATGACTTGAATATAAAGAAGGAAACTATAAGTAAATCAGGTGAACACAGAATAGTATACATGTCAGATCTTTGGGAAGGGAAACTTTTTTAAACCACGCTAGACTTAAAAAGAGTCACAAAATGCAAAATAAATAATTTTGACTACATCAAATTAAAAAGGTTTTGTACAAACAAAACCAATGTAACTAAAATTAGAAGGAAAGCAACAAATTGGGAAACAATCTTCGTAAAAAAAACCTCTGAAAAAGGTCTATTTACTCAAATCTATAAAGAGCTAAACCAGTTGTACAAAAAATCAGGCCATTCTCCAATTGAAAAATGGGCAAGGGACATGAATAGGCAATTTTCAGTTAAAGAAATCAAAACTATTAATAGGCACATGAGAAAGTGTTCTAAATCTCTTATAATCAGAGAGATGCAAATCAAAACAACTCTGAGGTACCACCTCACACCAAGCAGACTGGCTAGCATGATAGCAAAGGAAAGTAATGAATGTTGGAGGGGATGTGGCAAAGTAAGGACATTAATGCATTGCTGGTGGAGTTGTGAATTGATCCAACCATTCTGGAGGGCAATTTGGAACTATGCCCAAAGTGCGATAAAAGACTGTCTGCCCTTTGATCCAGCCATATCACTGTTGGGTTTGTACCCCAAAAAGATAATAAAGAAAAAGACTTGTACAAGAATATTCATCGCTGCACTCTTTGTGGTGGCCAAAAATTGGAAAATGAGGGGATGCCCTTCAAATTGTGGTATATATTGGTGATGGAATCCTCAAGCAGAGGACAAACTGTGGGAGTAAAAACACAGATGAAAGGCAACTGTTTGACTACAGGGGTTGAGGGGATATGATTGAGGAGAGACTCTAAATGAACACCCTAATGCAAATACCAACAAGGAAATGGGTTCGGAGCAAAGACACATGTGATACCCAGAAGAATCATGAGTCGCCTAGGGGAGGGATGGTGGGAGGAGAGGGTGAGGAAAAGAAAATGATCTCTGTTTCCAATGAATAATGTATGAAAATGACCAAATAAAATAATGTTTAACAACTAAAAAAATAAAAATAAAAAAAAATAAAAAGAATAGTTATTCTATTAATGTATACCTTTTGAAGTCAGAGTTTCTTCCTTTATTTGTTTTACAGCTTCTTGGCCTTCTCTCTCATTATTTCCAGCTTTAAAGGAAAAAAAAAATTAAAATTACTAAGGAGCCCATCTCAAAAGTGTTAAATCTGCTAATTACTTCAAACTATCTTCATAATGAAAATGCAGTCTCTGCCTAAAGCACATAGTCACATTAACATGATACTATCTAGAATGGTTGCATCAATTCACAACTCCACGAGCAATGCATTAATGTCCCAATTTTGCCACATCCCCTCCAACATTTATTATATTTGAGTAATTAGACCTTTGTCAAAGTTTTTTGTTATGAAGATTATTTTTCCCAATTTGTTGCTTCTGGAAGAAAATTTAAACAAAAGAATTTGAAATTGAAAGACAAAAATTGAAAAACATTTGTTTTTATCTGGATTCAAATTCCATCAGATCTTTCTCTCTAAATTGATGACATTTTTTAAGCAGGAATCCTTTGCGATGTTTTGATTATTGTATTGCTTAGAAGAGCTAAGTTATTCATTGCAGTTCATCACATAATATTGTTTTCATTGTGTACAACATTCTCCTGGTTCTGTTCATTTCACTCTGTATCAGTTCATGTAAGTCTTCCCAGGTTTTTCTAAGTTGCTCCTGTTAATCATTTCTTATAGCACTATAATATTCCATTATAATTTTATAGTATAACTTTTTCATCCATACTCCAATTGATGGGTATCCCCTCACTAATTCTTGACAACCACAAAAAGAGCTGCTTTAAATATTTTTGTACATAATATTTTTTACATAAATAATTTCATACATTTTTCCTTTTTATTTTTTTAATCTCTTTAGAATACAAATGTAGTAATGGTATTGCTGGGTCAAAGAGTATGTACTATTTTCTAGATCTTTGAGCATACATCCAAATTGCTTTCCAGAATCATTGAATCAGTTCACAACTTCCCTAAGAGTGCATTAGTGTGTCAATTTTCCCACATCCCCTCCAATTTTTTTTCATTTTCATTTTTTTTGTTATGATAGCCAATCTGATAAGTGTGGAATTGTATCAGGCAAGTTTATCTTGAATAATATTGGGTAAAAGCTTCCAGGAGCAATCCATCAGGACAGTTTGGTTGTATTTATAGCCCTGATGGTAATAGTGTAATCTACTTTAAAATTAAACCTCTTCAGAGGCTACTGGAACTCCACAGTCTGTGGTGTTTTGTTGTTGTTGTTTTATCACAAGTCTTCAAAAATATTTCAGCTCCAACTTGGAAAGCTGAGTTTGATGTCTCTTGGCTAACATGAATGTAAAACACTGAACAGAAAGCCTGATGATCATGATACTTAGTTTGGTGCATGGAACACTTTATGTCCTCGCACACAAATACAACTTTACATTGATCTGGAAGTTAGTCAGTTCTTCAGGGCCTTAGGCAAACTTTTTCAATGAAAAACATACCAATCAAGTAGCAATTAGTGGAAACTGTGTTAACCTGGGTGGTCTTCTCTTAGGGAGTACCCCAGAACTCAGTCTTTAGCCCTGTTCCCATATTTGAATATTTCTTACCTAATTGCACTATTTTGGGACTTCTCTAACTTTCCCAAAATGCTCTAGGAAGCTCATTATTGAGAGGGAAAAAAATCCCATCATTCTGCAATCAACTCATAATTAAGATCTCACTGGGACTCCACCACCACCCTTTATCCTGATTGTTAAGGGAAGCCATGAACTCCAGAATGGAGATTTAAGGAGGGAGCCCAAGTCAGAACATCTCTTTTCTCAGCTGGCACCCCTTCTTTGGGACTTCTCTGTCTTTTCTACGATGGCCCCATGTTGAATACCTTCCCTTTTCAGCTTATTTTTATGTACTGTCTGCCCTTTCCATTAGATTGTAAGTTCTTTGAGGACACAAATTGAATTTTTTTCATATTTATGTCCTCAGTACTTTGCAAAATGCTTGGAGCATAACATAACAGATGCTAAATAAAGGTTTATTGACTGATTAATGACTCTCATGCAGACAGATATGGCATCTTTATCAAGTTTATGGATGAAACAAAACTAGGAGATCTAGATTAATGTAATAGATGTGAAAATCAGGATCCCAATAGATATATAAAAGTAGTAATTCAATGAGCTATAACTAATTGACAAAATGAAATGAAGAGGAGAAAAGAGAACAATTAGGAGACCTTTGTAGTAGTTTACATGAAAGGTGTTAAGAACCTAGACTAAGATGGTGGCTGTGTGAGTATTAAGAAAGAAATTAATATGAGAGACATTATAGAGATAGAAATAGCAATATTTGCATTGATAAGATACCTAAGATAAGGGAGGTGATGAGTCAAGGAAAATACTAAGTTGTCAAATCTGGAAGCCTGGAAGGATGGTGGTACCCTAAATAGGAAAAGAAAAGTTCAAAAGTATTCTCCAAGCTCAACTAACTTGGCAGACTGCTCCACCTCAGCAGTAGCCCTGCTCACCTTGAGATGTTCCTGCCTTGAATCTGCTCTCCTGATTGCTTACTTCCTGGACAAGATCATCATTTAATGAGAAATCCTAAGCATGCTTACTTCACTCCCAGTTCAACTCATTTTCTGGACTGGTTCTCCACAGAAACCTTGCCCAGGGGGCAATTGGGTGGCTCAGTGGATTAAGAGCCAGGCCTAAAGACAGGAGGGCCTTGGTTCAAATCTGGCTTCAGATACTTCCTAGCTGTGTGACCCTGGGCAAGTCATTTAAACTCCATTGCCTAGCCCTTACCACCCTTCTGTCTTGGCTCCAAGACAGAAGGTAAGGGTTTAAAAAAAAATAAAGAAAGAAACCTTGCCCAAAGCAAGTCCCTGCCTCTGACTGATTAGTTTGTTTTTTTATTTTTTATCTACAGTGAGTGGTACATAGTAAATGTATACAAGGTAAAAAACGTAAATAAGTAAAATTTAATGAATGGTTTATCAAGTTTCTTACTAAGAAAGGGATATGGGGTAAAAGGAAATGAATTATTTTCTGATGTGTTAAATTTGTGATGTTTATAGGAAATGTAGTTTAAAATGTCCAAAAGGAAGTTGGTGATGTAGAATTGGAAATAAGGAAAGAAACTGAGGCTGCTTACAGAGAATTTTGAGCCATCTATATAGATATAAAAAAAAATGAAAGCCATCTAAATTAATGAGGCCATCAAGTGAAAGAGGGGCAAAATGAATCTGTAGGGGCATATGCACAGACAGGAGTATGAAATTGATGATGAAACAGCAAAGAAGCTGTGGTAGACACTTGAAGAGAGAGAGAGGTTTTGCAGGACAAGCCAAGATGCAAGAATCAAGGCTGGGGACCTGGTTGTCAATCAAGAAGGTCCCAAACGGAATGTTCCCAGGAGTTGGCAGTTGAGGCTGGCTGATGACCCTTGTAGGGCTGACTTGGTTTTGGGGGCTCTCTGACCAAGGAAGAAACCTCTCCTTTCTCTGTGATTTGACTGACCAAGAGTTGGAGGAAAGCCAGGCTGAAGGAGAGACTTCTTGGTGACTGACTGTTGGGGGGAAGCAGCTGAACTGATCTTATCAACTTCTGTCACAAACTGAAGGACCCTTGAGGGGGAATTCTGGGGTTAAGCTGAGAGACCTTGCTGACTTTGTGAAGAAGAAAGAAGATTTTAACTGTTGTCCTCCATCTCTGACTGTCCCTCTATCACAGCTGTGACATCCCACACCCACCTATCCTCATTTTAGATTAGGGACACCCTCATCCCTCTTACCTCATTTTCCCATTCTGTTTCACAATAAAACCCCTGACTTGAAAAGGAAAAGAAAAGAGTATCTTTATAGTTCACTCAAGAGGGAGGGAAGAAGCCAAAGGCTTCAAGAATTGGAAGGTGAGGGAGACAGGGAGGAGGGGTAAAGGAGGGAGGGAGAGAGGATAGGACGAGATTAGGAGAAATATTGATCCACTAGTCATCAGTAGAGATCAGTAGGCAAATCCCAGTGCATTCCCCAGTATCTATCTAGGCCATTCCCCTATGGCAGCATTCCCCTGTACCAGCAGCATCTCTCTCTCCATCATTGCAATTAGGCAGGTGTGTCCCCAAACTTAACAGCAGTTCTCTCTAGTAAGCCAGAGCATTCAGTCATTGCAGCAACAAGAAATAGTGTCACACAGATCACCTTTTCCATTGCAACGAGAAATAGTTTCCACAGATTGCCATCTCTATTCCAAAGCCTGAGAAGGAGCAGTCAAACAAATAGAAGAAATAGAAGGAAAAAGTAGTGTCATGAAAACCCTAAATGAAAGATCATCTAGGAAAAGGTAATCAGATGCCGGATATGGAAATGCCAGATGCTTACAGAGAGACCAAGAAGAATACACCCAGCTCCTGGGGTCCCTTGTTCTTGACTGTCCACTCTTTACTACTGAGCCTTGAACTCTTGAACTAGGCATTTCAACTTTCTAATTCTTTTCCTTCTGTATTTCACAGTCAGAAAAGTCAATGTTTCTGTCATGGCTCTGTTTCATTTTTCTTCCTTAACTTTTCTGTGCATAGTAATGAACATAAAACTACTCTTTCAGTGGGTAACAGAGAGACTATATCTCATATTTTCAAGATTATTTTTAAGGATTCTAATTTCTTTAGTAATAATTTTATTAGTTTTGCATATAAGAATTGAACTAGGAATTTTTCCCTGATGCTCCATGTCTTTATTTATCCCTGCTCCAAGCTCAGTTTTCCCCAAAGTCTCATTACTCCTGGGTTCACAGTAAGTTCAACATTGGGAGGACTCATTTGCTTTCTTCAGGACACTATGGCACATTTAGTGTTCTGCAGTAGTGAAGATTTAATGTACCCTTCTAATTTCCTAACTCATTGATAGCTAATCTTTCCTTATTATAATGATGATAATAACAATAGTGATGGTAGCAATTCTCCACTCAGGCCTGCTCCAATGACTCATAATGGCCTGGAAATGACCTCAAAAATGATGGCAGTTGAGTGCAGACGGAGGAAGGTTCTACCAAAATGGACAAACTATGGGAACAGGTTTTATGCCCTTTGAAATACTTAAGTCTGAGCTAAGTGCCAAAAGGTTTATTACCTGAAGTTTAAGCATAAGATAAATTTATTTTTGCATGAGGTTTTGTTTGGGAGACAAGCACAGTATCCCATAAACTTTGTTTATTAAAAATCAAGAAATTGGGATTGCCTCACCAGAAATGTCTCAGTTCAAATCCCTCATAGTCCTTCCCTTCTCAGTCCCTCCACCTTCTAGTGTCTGCTTCTAGGAAACTACTTTCCATTTATTCTTTTGCATCTTGTTATCTACATATTGTCCTCTCTTCAATTATAATGTAAGCTCTTGAAGGCAGTTTGGTGTTGTTAATCATAAATACTTTACTTTTAGCAAATATTTAGCAAATAATATTCATCTAATAAAGCCTGCTTACAAGGCTCAAAGGCTAAAGCACTGCATCCACCCTCCATCTGTTGGGGATCATTCACATGGTTCAATTCATGTTTCGCTCTGAGGGAGTCTGACTTTGCAGAAGAATAGTTAGGTTCTTTTTCTCAAAGTCTTTGACTTGCAATGTTCCTTCATCTCCACATTACTTATATCTTAAACTATGGCTTATTTCTAGATAAGATAGATAGATCTCTTTGCCAAGAGATTCTATAGGCAGAAACTCAATGAAAAACAGGAATCATGTTTGGAATAGATATATTTCCTACACATATACAAAAACACTAAAAACTGCCAAAACTTAAGTCATTTGTAACTTAACAAGCATTACAATTGTCTGACTATGAGGCTGTGTCACAAACATCAGAACATAAAGTGGTTTTGAGACTACCAATTTGGCATTCCATATTTCACCTTGGTTTTGCACTGACTCTTACAGCAAAGATAAGCTTGGCCCAGGGATTGTGTTCATTCTTCTACCAGTGGCTAATTTTTGTAAGAAGGAACTCCTCTGGCCAATAGTCAACAACACCCAATGGACTCAGGCCCTCCAGGCCTGGCAAACTCTCGAGGTAACCTTCAAGTCTGGGCAGGTCACTCTCCAGGTTGAAATTCAGTCTCCTCCTTAGGAATCAAAACACAAATCTGGAAAAGACTGCCAAGACGCAATGGCAAACTATCTCCTAATTGAGTCTCCTTGTTCTGGCTGACAGTTGGAAATAGTTCCCATTCTGTCAGAATGGAAAAAGGCCAGGTTTCCTCCATCCTCCCTGGAAGTCTCAAAAGTTACTTGATGCCATCTGGAGGGAGGAAGGATAAGTGTGCTGTGGGAGGAGTTGTGCACTGGGAGAGTGGCTCTTCCTCCCTTATGGTCAATACAATCTGATGTAGTTTTGACTCTCTCCTGCTTCAGCCTTCAATGTAGCAGTAGTTCAAGGGATGCCTAAGCATGCAGTATTATAATGTAGCACTAAGTCTCCTTAGCACCATCTCTTCCACATGACAAAAGAGAGCACCCTGCATTTTTCATTCCCTAAATACCCAAGGACTGAACCAATATACCTGATTGGCTGGATATACAGAGAGGAGTTCTGCACATGCATGCTCTGTGCAGCCCCAGGTTACACTCACATTTGTATTTTAACTCAATGCTACTGCTACAAGATAGAAGGAAGTGTCCACATTGACAAAATCATGACTTCATTACCCTATTTAATACTCATTGCCACACAATCACTCCAATTGCCTATAGATCATTGTGAGAACCTCTTTATAAATACTCCCATGATTTTGAAGGAATTGCTTCAAACAAATAACAGAGTAGTCATCATAAAACTGAAAATGTCTTCAGCTTATAGGGGTTTTTTTCCATAGCAACGAGAGATATATGAAATGAATGTTGCAAAGTAAATCCTTTGGGTGAAGACTAAAGAGAATAAATAAGCAAACCACATTCTCGAAGTTCAGAGTTCTTGAAAAGCAGACATCAGGAAAACAAGTCATTAGAAGTAATTTGCACCTCAAGCTTTCTTAAAGGGATCATTGTGCCAGGCACTATTCTAAGTGTTTTACAATAATTATTTCTTTTGATCCTTATAACAACCATGGGAGGAAGGTGCTATTATTATCTACAGGTAAAGATGAGGAAATTGAGAAAAGCAGAGGTTAAGTGACTCAGGATCATACAACTAGGAACTATCTGAGGCAGAATAAGAGCTCAGGTCTTCTGGACTCCAGGAACAACACTCTATCTACTGGGCTAGCTAGCTGCCTGAATTTTATTTTCTGATTTATCAAGGTATTTAATCACATAGGTAGATACTTAATAGCTAAGTCTTTTATTATCTCTAGGAATATGAAAGTTCAAGAGTGTATCTAAAGGAGGCACATAAGCAGTGCACACCTAAATATTTCCAAAAAGCACAGGAGATATGGACCAGCAGAGTCGAGAGATGCATTTCAATTGAACTGACAGGCACATGTAGCCCACTATCTGTGCACACATATGTAAGCACCTACAGTCTATGAGGCACTGTGCTGTGCACCGAAAAAAATAAAACACGTCATTTTTCTCTTTGTATATATAGATCACAGGCACTCAGAGAAGTATATGGATAGTGAACCAAGTTGTACTCATTAGGGAATGGTCAACAGGAGACTTTACACTCATTAGCTAAAATGCTTTAGTATATTAAATTTTTAGAGGCAAGAATACAATTCTTAAGAACAATGATCCCTCACCTATCACAAGTTACATACCATAGACCCCCACGACAGGTGAAAATCTGTGAAATAGCAACATTATATTTTATTATTGATATTATATTTAAGGCTTTATAAACCCTTCCCACTCTATTCTAATCCTTTTCTATACTCTTATTAAACTATAGTCACTGAGTCAGTCAGCACCCAGGATACAGAACACAGCTCTGTGGTTGGTGGCCTTTCATTCCATCAGCCAATAGTGTCCCGCAATAAGTGTAACTCTATGACACACAATTTGATTTTTTTTTTAAACTCGACATACGGTAAAGCTATGATAAGTGAACAGCAATATAGCAAGTGTGACAGAGGCTAGCACTAGAGAAACAGTGCCAGGCTGAAGAGTATGTGCAACTGATCACCTCGACAGGGGAGGGGCCCCAGGAGTGGAATCAGGAGGAGAAGACTGGCTGGGAGAGCAGTGAAGATCTCTTGGTCTTGAGAAGCCAAATAGAGAAATTGGAGAAAAGACTTTCTCCTGAGGGTTACCCATTTTTCCTAATGGTGACTGGAAATCGTTCCTCCCAACACTTCCCAATTGAAGCGATTTCTGAAGAGAAATCTGAGCAGACTTTATCTCAGCTCCTGTTACCCAAGGGTGAGTCAACCTGACTTTTTCTGAGGGGGTTCAGGCTACAAGGGCTGAGTTCCCCCAAAACTTGAGGAGTTTCCCTGATTGTTATTTCCTTTTGCATTACCAAAACTGAGTTGACATTAAAAGTTATATGTTCATTGTACACAGAGACTAATACACTGTGGTATAATCAAACGTAATGGACTTCTCCATAAATGGTGGTGTAATGTCCCTGAACAATTTGCAGGGATCCAGGAGAAAAAAACACCATTCATAAGCAAAGGATAAACTATGGGAGTGGAAACACCGAGGAAAAGCAACTGCCTGAATACAGAGGTTGAGGGGACATGACAGAGGAGAGACTCTAAATGAACACTCTAATGCAAATACTATCAACAAAGCAATGGGTTCAAATCAAGAAAACATCTAATGCCCAGTGGACTTACGCGTCGGCTATGGGCGGTGGGGGGGGGAGGAAAAGAAAATGAGCTATGTCTTTAACAAATAATGCTTGGAAATGATCAAATAAAATATTTTTTAAAAAAAAGTTATATGTTCAAAGATGGAGGCCTAGAAGGAGACCTCTGAATTCAGACCTCTGAATACCCTTCCTAACCAATCACAAACTTAAGGATCCTAGGGGACTCCAAAACAAACTTAACAACAAGACAGAGCCAAGGAACCCTCCTGCTGGACTTAATTCAAAAGGTACGCCCCACCGAAAAGCCAGAATCCGAGAAAACTAGGGTTTAAGGGGAAGACAGAAGGAAGGTCCCAGTACCAATCAGCCCTCCCACCCAGAGCACTGAGATTCCAGCGGAAGCGAGAACTTCTGGGAGGACAAAAGTGCTGGTCTGGAGGACGTACCTGGCGAACACGGCTGTACCAAGTTCAGAGCGTCCAACACAGATGGCAGGGAAGGAGCTAGCACCTGGCAGCCTGGCCAGAGCTGTGGAGATGCTCCATATTTGCTCCAGCCATCCAGGAAGTTTTGGACTCAGAGCATGCCCAGCCCAACTAAGCTGAAATTAATCCTATCAAAAGTCTCCAGAACTCAGGGAAGCCCAGGCTCCATACCCATCTTCATTGACTGCTGGAATTTAATCCAATCAAAACCCTCCAGAAGACAGGGAAGCTCAAACCTCAACAAACCTCCACCACAGACTACACCAAGAGATCTCCTACTAAAGTTCCAAGAGGGGAGACTGACAGAAGCCCCCAAAACAAAAAAAAAAAAAAATGAGAGGAGCAAGAGCACAGAAAAATACGGGGAGCAAAGAAGGGGTGAATTTGAGCAAACAACAGAAATATAAGAAAGAAACTACAATAAACAGTTTCTACTCAGCAAACAGAACAGAGGGGGAGAGATCAGCAAACAATGAATCAGAAATCCCAGCGAATTGGATACAGGCTGTGGAAGAACTGAAAACACAATTAAGAGAGGCTAAAGACAATTGGGAAAAGGACTAAAAAATTAAGATGTCATCTGGAAACAGAGGCACTTGAACTAAAATGAGAAAATAGTGTCTTGAAAGCCAAAATCAACCAACTGGAAAATGAGGCAAATGAGATGAAAGACGAGGTAAAGAGGATGAAAGACGACCTTCAAAGAAAAACCAGACCAGAAGGAAAAAGATGGCCATGTTGTCTTTTGTGCTCCAACATGCCCTAAGCACTCCACAGTGCTTTGCTGCTTCACCCTCTCAGCCGTTGAACCTTCTCATTGGTTTCTTCCGTCTGTTCAGCCGAACTAGTCTTCACATCCTGGTTGAGCAAGTCCCTGGTTGGCCAGGGGTCTACGACCCGATGGCTCTCACAAGGGTTAGCCGGCCTCTCAAAGACATTACCCAGGGTGTAGCCGCTGCCGCATACTAGCAGCTACTGGGAGCCACAAGTGAGAGCTGGGTGTCAGGTGGAGGTCAGAGGCTGGAGAGCTGCCCTAGAAGGGCACGACAAGCCCTCCATACCAGAGATATTACCCCTCCCTGAACACCACTGGAAAATACACAGCTAGTAATCATAACTCTGAATATGAATGGAATGAACTCACCCATAAAACAAAAGTGAATAGCAGAGTGGATTAGAATCCAAAAACCTACCATATGCTGTCTGCAAGAAACAGACATAAAGATGGTAGATACACATAGGTTGAAAGTAAGAGGATGGAGCCAAATCTATTGGGCATCAACTGATAAAAAGAAGGCAGGAGTCACAATCATGATATCTAACAAAGCCAAAGTAAAAATAAATCTAGTTAAAAGAGCTAGGAAAGGTAATTACATCCTGATAAAGGGCAGTAGAGACAATGAGGAAATATCAGTAGGCACAATGTATGCACCAAATGGCATAGCATCGAAATTTCTAAAGGAGAAACTAGTGGAGCTCAAGGATGAAATAGACAGAAAAACTATACTAGTGGGAGATCTGAACCTTCCTCTACCCAAACTAGATAAATAAAACCAAAAAATAAATAAGAAAGAGGTGAGAGAAGCAAATGAAATCTTAGAAAAATTAGAGTTAGTAGAAAGGTGGAGAAAAATAAATAGGGACAAAAAGGAATACACCTTCTTTTCAGCAGCACATGGTACATTCACAAAAATTGAACATGTATTAGAGCACAAAAAAAATTGAAAACAAGTGCAAAAGGGCAGAAATAATGAATGCAACCTTCTCAGATCACAATGCAATGAAAATAATAATTAATAAGGGTACATGGAGAGGCAAACCAAAAACTAATTGAAATTAAACAACACAATTCTTCAAAATCGGTTAAAGAACAAATCATAGGAACAATTAATAACTTAATTGAAAAAGATGACAATGATGAGACATCCTTTCAAAATCTATTGGATGTAGCCAAAGCAGTACTCACGGGGAAATTTATATCCTTTAGTTCATATATAAACAAATTAAGAAGGGCAGAGGTCAATGAATTGGGCATGCAAATTTAAAAACTAGAAAGTGAGCAAATTAAAAATCCTCAGATGAAGACTAAATTAGAGATCCTAAAAATCAAAGGAGAAATCAATAAAATTGAAAGTTAAAGAACTATTGATTTAATAAATAAGACTAGAAGCTGAAACTTTGAAAAAACAAATAAAATAGTCAAAATACTAGTCAGTCTAATTAAAAAAAGGAAAGAAAAAAACCAAATTGACAGTATCCAAGATGAAAAGGGAGACCTCACCTCTAATGAAGAGGAAATTAAGGCAATCATTAAAAACTACTATGCCCAATTATAGGGAAACAAATATGGCAATCTAAGTGATATGGATGAATACTTACAAAAATATAAATTGCCTAGACAAAAAGAGGAAGAAATAAAATACCTAAACAACCCGATATCAGAAAAAGAAATTGAACAAGCCATCAAAGAACTCCCTAAGAAAAAATCCCCAGGTCCAGATGGATTCACAAATGAATTCTATCAAACATTCAAAGAACAACTAATCCCAATATTATACAAACTATTTGATAGAATAAACCAAGAAGGGGCTCTACCAAATTCTTTTTATGACACAAACATGGTACTGATCCCAAAGCCAGGCAGGTTAAAAACAGAAAAAGAAAACTATAGGCCTATCTCCCTAATGAATATAGATGCAAAAATCTTAAATAGGATACTAGCAAAAAGACTACAGCAAATCATCACAAGGGTTATCCACTCTGATCAGTTAGGTGTAAAGATTAAAATTTAGGGGAGCTGAGGCAGGTAGAAATTAGTTTCTCTCTGCAAGGAGTATTATATTTTTAGAGTGTATTAAGGATTAAGGATTAAAGAAAATACAGAATAAGAAACACATGCCTAGGCCAGAGAGCCTAGACAAGACTTCACCTACATTATAGAAAGAGCCACGTCTGCTCCAAAATGGAAGTCTAAAAGAGAGCACAAAAGCCTTTGCAATCAGGTTAAATCCCTTCTCGATCTCGACCCCCCTCAGAATTCCGTGAGATTACAAAGCATTTTGGGGAAGTGGAGCAAGGGCTTGTGGGGATTGAAGTCCAGAGTTCAAGTCTATTTTTACATAGATTTCATACCAGAAATACAAGGATGGTTCAATATTAGGAAAATCATCCACATAATTGACCATATTAACAAGCAAACAAACAAAAATCACATGATTATCTCAATAGATGCAGAAAAAGCCTCTGATAAAATACAACACCCATTCCTATTGAAAACACTATAAACTATATGAATAGAAGGGCCGTTCCTAAAATTAATAAACAATATATATCTAAAACCATCAGCAAACACCATCTGCAATGGGGATAAACTCGAAGCCTTCCCAATAAGATCAGGAGTCAAACAAGGATGCCCATTATCACCTTTACTATTTAATATGGTATTAGAAACACTAGCAGGAGCAATTACAGAAGAAAAAGAAATTGAAAGTATTAAAATTGGCAATAAGAAGACCAAGCTCTCACTCTTTGCAGATGATATGATTTACTTAAAGAATCCTAGTGAATCAACCAAAAAGCTAGTCAAAATAATCAAAAACTTTAGCAAAGTTGCAGGATACAAAATAACCCCGCATAAGTCATCAGCATTTCTATATATCTCCAACCCAGTTCAGCAGCAAGAATTAGAAAGAGAAATTCCATTTAAAGTCACCAGAGACAATATAAAATACTTAGGAATCTATCTGCCGAGACAAACACAGGCACTATATGAACACAACTACAAAACACTCTCAACACAATTAAAACTAGATCTAAACAATTGGAAAAACATTGATTGCTCATGGGTGGGATGAGCTAACATAATAAAAATGACCATCCTACCGAAACTTATCTATCTATTTAGTGCCATACCCATTAAAATTCCAAAAAACTATTTTACTGAATTAGAGGAAAACCATAACAAAGTTCATTTGGAAGAACAAAGGATCAAGGATATCCAGGGAAATAATGAAAAAAATACAAAGGATGGTGGCCTTGCAATCCCCGATCTCAAATTATATTACAAAGCAGTGATCATCAAAGCAATTTGGTACTGGCTAAGAGACAGAAAGGAGGATCAGTGGAATAGACTTGGGGTAAGTGACCTCATCAAGACAGTCTATGACAAACCCAAAGACCCCAGCTTTGGGGACAAAAATCCACTATTCAATAAAAACTGCTGGGAAAATTGGAAGACAGTGTGGGAGAGATTAGGTTTGGATCAACACCTCACACCCTACACCAAGATAAACTCAGAATGGATGAATGACTTGAATATAAAGAAGGAAACTATAAGTAAATTAGGTGAACACAGAATGTCAGACCTTTGGAAAGGGAAAGATTTTAAAACCAAGCAAGACTTAGAAAGAGTCACAAAATGCAAAATAAATATTTTTGACTACATCAAATTAAAAAGTTTTTGTACAAACAAAACCAATGTAACTAAAATTAGAAGGAAAGCAACAAATTGGGAAGCAACCTTCATAACAGAAACCACTGACAAAGGTCTAATTACTCAAATATATAGAGTTAACCAATTGTACAAAAAATTAAGTCATTCTCCAATTGAAAAATAGACAAGGGACATGAATAGGCAGTTTTTAGTTAAAGAAATCAAAACTATTAATAAGCACAGGAAAAAGTGTTCTAAATCTCTTATAATCAGAGAAATGCAAATCAAAACAACTCTGAAATATCACCTCACACCTAGCAGATTGGCCAACATGACAGCAAAGGAAAGTAATGAATGCTGGAGGGGATGTGGCAAAGTGGGGACACTAATTCATTGCTTTTCTAGTTGTGACTTGATCCAACCATTCTGGAAGGCACTTTGGAACTAGGCCAAAGGGTGATAAAAGACTGTCTGCCCTTTGATCCAGCCATAGCACTGCTGGGTTTTGTGAGATTTAAAATGGTTGAGGTCTTAAACTGTATTACAGTTTGTACCCCAAAGAGATAATAAGGAAAAAGACTTGTACAAAAATATTCATCGCTGCGTTCTTTGAGGTGGTCAAAAATTGGAAAATGAGGGGATGCCCTTCAATTGGGGAATGGCTGGGCAAATTATAGTATATGTTGGTGATGGAATACTATTGTGCTAAAAGGAATAATAGCATAGAGGACTTCCATGGAGACTGGAACATCCGCCAGGAAGAGATGCTGAGCGAAAGGAGCAGAACCAGGAGAACATTGTACACAGAGACTGAGACACTGTGGTACAATCGAACATAATGGACTTCTCCATTAGTGTCAGTGTAATGTCCCTGAACATTCTGCAGGGATCTTGGAGAAAAAACACTATCCTTAAGCAGAGGACAAACTGTGGGAGTAAAAACACCGAGGAAAGGCAACTGCTTGACTACAGGGGTTGAGGGGATACGATTGAGGAGAGACTCTAAATGAACACTCTAATGCAAAAACCAATAACATGGAAATGAGTTCGGATTGAGGATACATGTGATACCCAGTGGAATCATGGGTCAGCTAGTGGAGGGTTGGCAGGAGGGTGTCGGGAGGAGGAAAAGAAAATGATTTTTGTTTCCAATAAATAATGTTTGAAAATGACCAAATAAAATAATGTTTAAAAACTAAAAAAAAAAAGAAAAAAGTTATCTATTCACAAAGCTGAGTGTGAGTGAACAGATCAAGGGGAGACTCTTTGGTCTTGAGTAGTGGAGAGGGGACAAGAGGGACAAGAGCGATTCTGGGAGAGCAGCTTTAGCTGAGGAGGGAAGGCAGAAGGGGGAAAATCTTCAAACCCCCCTCCTCTCTCTGAGCCAATTCATTACATCAGCTGTCTCTCCCAAACCCCACTTTGAGAAGGGGGTTTTCCTCTCTTTCCCCCTCTCCATACCTCAGGGTACAAACTTTCCTAGGATATAAACTTCCCTCTTGGATCTTTTTTTTAATACACAAGGGATGACTGTATACTAAACACCACAAATCTAGACTGTAGCAATTGTGCAAAATTAGAATTAACATCTTTCTTTGTTTCCTATTCCTTCTCTCTCTCTCTCTCTCTCTCTCTCTCTCTCTCTCTCTCTCTCTCTCTCTCTCTCTCTCTCTCTCTCCCCCTTCCTTTCTTTTCTTTCTTTCTTTCTTTCTTTCTTTCTTTCTTTCTTTCTTTCTTTCTTTCTTTCTTTCTTTCTTTCTTTCTTTCTTTCTTTCTTTCTTTCTTTCTTTCTTTCTTTCTTTCTTTCTTTCTTTCTTTCTTTCTTTCTTCATTCCTTTCTATGAGTTTTGAGGTTGATGCATGCTACCAAATATAGAATAAAGTAGGAACTTCATTAACTTTTCCCAGCTTTCCCAGCTATTATGTTCTTACTTTGTTGTCAGTTCTATATTGCACTGATGAAAGATGGAAGGGGTGACTGAAAAGATCTTTTTCCATCTCTAAGAGCTACAATTCTATAAATTTAGAAAACATACCTAAGGTCCCAAAAGAAAATACAAATGCCAGGATACGATTTCTGCCAGAATATAATTTTCTAGCTTTAAAAGGAATCAATGGATTGTGGATGAACCTTAAAATTAAGAAGCCCTTGGTTCAGGTTTGCCTTCAGTACTACATATCAGATCATTTGTAAGTCATTCCACCTTTCAATGTCCCAGGAAAGCCTTTAAAACCATGAAATACATGTTGTCCCCAAAGTCTTGGTGTCCTTTTGAGCTACTAAATGGCTCGAAGACCTAAAAAAAAACTTACCATCTGTCTTAAAATTGACACTAAGTATTAATTCTAAAGTAGAAGAAAGGTAAGGACTAGGTAATAGGGATTAAATGTCTTGTCAAAGTCACACAGCAGGAAAGTGTCTGAGGCCAAATTTGAACCCAGGACTTCATGTCTCTAAGCTTAGCTCTGTATCCACTGAGCTACCCAGCTGCCCTGGCCATAAGGCTTTTGATAGAGGAGTTTCCACACTGGAAATTCTCACATTGATAAAATCAGGCCTGAACAAAAACCTAGACTACCAGAAAATGCAACATTAGCTTACACAACTGGAGAATTCAGTAAATTAGAAAGCATAAAGTCACCAAAAAATTTTTACAAACTAAATAAAAATCCCAACGTATTTTGAAGCAATTCTACATAGAAATTGTTTTTAGTGCCAAAAAGATTATGTGATTCAGAGTAACATGAAGTCATCTGAATTAGAAATAGGTTATAGCCTTAATTCTTTAACAAAGATTTCATGGTATATTAAATAAAAATACTTTTGAAAAAGCAAGATTCAATTATACCTTGACTTAATAAATATCTTATATTAAATAGAAAGTCTTATGTAATTTTTCAAGAAGTGAAATTAAATCAAATTCTCATGGAGAATGAAAAACTGCACCCTTCAAAAGAGATTTAATTGGACTCTCAGTCACCCTTATACTGCAAATGTTCCATATTCAGTGGATTGATTGAGTGAATGAATCCAAAGGAGATATATAATATGAAAATAAGAAACTCTTTAAAACAAAGGAAATGGTTTAAAGACTCTCGCATTCAGTTTACCCTCAGAAAAAGGAGAAAAAAATGTAGGGACAAACATGATAGGCAGAAAATCACCATCTGAAGGAAGTAGTATTTTTCATGATACAAATGACTTTTAATGGGACCACTATTAGAAATTGTACTACCTACACACACGTAGTTTAGTAACATTTTATGAGTTCAATGATGATCAGTATTGTGTTTAGAAAATTGTTGAGAGACAAATCATTCCTCTCAGCAGAAAGATAATAAAGTATAGGTAAGAATAAGAGACTAGTTGTCAGGCATGGACAACATTTTAGTTTTGCTTCATTTTAGAAATTATACTTTTTTATAAGGGTGCTTTGGATGGGGGTCTTTAAAAACCGACAGATGTAAAAAATAATCAACAAAACATTTAAAAAAGAAAATAATTTCGTAGACTCAACCCCAAAGCATTTTTGCTCATTAGTACAAAAAGCCAAAACAAAACAGAGGAGTAATACTTTCCCTTCCCCCCTACCCTGCCACAATAATTTAATTACTTCTTCTAAATAATATTTTTACTTTTAAAACTTGGACCTCATAATAAGAAGGATTTTCTAAATACCAGTGGAGGAGCAAGAGCTCTTCTACATCAAATTTACTGATTGATTAAGCTCCTTGAGGGAAAGGACTGTCTTTTTTCCTCTTTTTGTATTTCCTGTGTTAACAGTGCCTCACATATAGTAAGTGCTATGTAAATGTTTATTAAATTGAATTGATTACAGATACCATAATAGAAGTTGCTAGGTAGGACTATAAATAGTGTGAGACTTGAAATTAGGAAGACCTGAGTTCAAATCCAGTTTCAGACACTTACTAATTATATGACCCTGGACTTAACCTCTCCCAGTCTCAGTTTCCCAATTTTCAAAAAGGGGAAAATAATACTGCCCAGACCTGTTGTGAGGACAAAAGGAGATGATAGTTGTAAAGCTTTTTGACAATCTTAAAAAATATAAATTCTGGTTATAAATATTAATATTCTTAAACTTACTGATTACCTCATACAAAAGAACAAAGGAAGGGACCCTGAAAAGCATCTATTCTCACTGTATCACTTCACAGTTGAGGAAACAGAGTAGCAGAAAGTGATGATTTTCCCAAAGTGAAAAAGACATTGTCTGAGTCTAGAATTGAATCAAAATCTAGTAATATTTCTAGAAAAATTTCTGCCATTCTCTTTCTACTTCATCCTCCTGGATCTTGGGCCTTGGCATTTGCACTGCAAATATGCACCCTGAACCATACTTTGAATAAATGAATAGAAAAAATCTATCCACCTTGACTCTCTATTATAGGGACTTCCAACTCTGATGTCTGCCTTTTAGCTGTGTAAAAATAGACTCGAATCTAGGACTTCAATCCCCAGAAATCCTTGTTCCACTTTCCCAGAATGCCCTCTAATCTCACTGAATTCTCACCTGGGCCGAGAGCGAGATGGGGTATTTAAACCTGGTTGTGAATAGGCTCGGCCTTTTTTGGACTTCCATTTTGGAGCAGACGTGTCTCTTTTATGATGTGAGGTTATCTTGTCTAGGCCTCTCTGGCCTAGGCATGTGCTTTCTTATTCTGTATTTTCTATAATCCTTAACCTTTAATAAACCTCATAAAAATATAATACTCCTTGCAGAGAGAAACTAATTTCTACCTGCTTCAGTCTCCCCAAAATTTTAATCTTTACAGTTGTAGCATTCTATAGATGCTATTTCTATTAGATTGTAAAAACTCTTTGAAGGCTATTGACTGTCTTAATTTTGAATTTGTGTCCCCAGGGCTTAGAGCATTGCTTGGCACTTAATAAATGTTTTTCTTTTTTTATGTATCCTGTAATAAGGGACTGTTTTGAATGGTAATTGATATCTAAAGATCAGGCTGTTATCTTCTTTCTTCTTTCCTCCCTTCCCCCTTAATTCCCCCCTTCCCCCCTTCTTCCCTTCCTCTTCTTATTGATTCTCCTTCTGGTTTCTCTAAATCAACTCAGGGTGAATTTATGATGTCTTAAATGAAATACTCTTTCTCTTCTCTATCTTAAGAGATTTATTGGGAAAGACAGGGAAGGATAAGGAAATGAAAGGAGAGTGGGTATGGGATTTCCCTAATACTACAATGCGTCTTAGATTGGAGGATGGTGGAATATAATCCAATTGGGAGAAATGGCTGATAGGTCTGGAGTTCAGTCACTATCACAACAGAGCAAATAAGAGGGAGAGCTGGACTTTGTCCTTCTTTCTTCTGTCTCCAAAACCCAGAGACCACCTTCAGACTTCAGTCTCCACGAGCCAAAAGGACCAACCAAACTTCTGTCTTCAAAGCCAAAAACAACCTTCAGGCTTCCTCTTGGAGGACTTCCTCCAACTGCTTCTTCAGGTCACATTCCAAATCAGAATACTCTTGTTTGAAGATAGGTCATCAGTCTCAGCTACTCCAAACTCCTGCTACAAATCATTCTCAATTTCTCACTTCCACAATCCCTTCATCATAAAAGCTTAAAACTACACAAAGACTTACAACACCCCATATACACAAAACACACATATCTTCTTGAAATGAAGGACTGCATATATTTATTTTGGTAAGCCAGTAGTATCTTGCATATACATATACAGTTCTCCTTTCATTTAAGTGGACCATCCTACAAACCTCTACGTACATGCAAATTTACTCCTACCCATTCACTTCACTTAGCTTACATGAGAAGGAATACTCAAAATAATGCCTTTACACAGTAATGAAATATACTAAAATACAGACATCTTAAATAGTGTATCATGATAAGAAAGAGAACTATGAAATTAAAGATAAAGCTAATGATAAAGTATATATAACACTGTACAAAAAACAGGTGTGCAATTGAATCTTTTTCACTTGTGATTAGTCACATAATGATTTTTATGAAATTATTAAGAGATGTTTGGACAATTGTTCTCTTTTTTTTCCTCATATATTTAATGCCAGCAAGCAATATTACCCTCAACTAGTCTTTGAACTTTAAATTTTTTTTATTTAAAAGTCCATCTTTTCAATATAAGAAAAAAGTTTGTCAAATGACAAAATGCTACAGCCAACTGTTTCATTGTGAACTGTTTTGGTTTGACCTCAGGTTCTCAAGATTCCTTTTCTTCTTCTTCAGTCTTTGTAGTTAGCAGCCAAATCAGACCCTCATTCAACAGTTCTCCATGAAATTTAATCAACTTCTCCACATCATTCTCATATGCTTTTAGTTCCAATTCTTGTACTTCTTTGAATGTTTCATCTTGGTCAAATCCATGAAAATCTGCAACAAACTGCAGGTACATTTTTTTCCAAACTCTTCATATTCATATTCACTTCTGTTACATCTTACCATGTTTCTCAGAATTCCTTATGTAAACTTGGATTTGCATAATGCAAATCTCTCTAAAGCAAGAATTGACTATACTAAGTATACAAGAAATTTCTGGGTGGCTAGGTGGCTCAGTGGATTGAGAACCCAGCCAAGAGACAGGAGGTCCTAGATTCTAATGTGACCTCAGACACTTCCTAGCTGTGTGACCCTGGGTAAATTGCTTAATCCTAATTGCCTAGCTGTTACCACTCTTCTGCCTTAGAACGAATACACATTATGAACTCTAAGTCAGAAGATGAGTTTAAAAAATGAAAAGAAATTTAAAAAACAGAAATTTCTGTTGAATGAATGGAGAAGTGAATGAATCAAAGAAGTGAAATGCTGGGAAGTTCAGGTTTCTTATTATTGGTTCAGATTTTGTACTTGCTCTAAAAGGAGCTAGAACTGAGATAGTGATATAGTTTTCTCCTTCCCCAGCCTTCCTTGCCTCAGCTCCTTTTACCTGATTCTCTTTCCATTCACTCAACCCCACCTCAGCTGAGACATGGAGTTCAGTCCTACCAGGGGAGGTAGTGGAGCAGGATAGACAAAACACTTAAGGAAGAAGAATTTCCCAACCCCTATGAGGTAAAGGAGGAATTTAGATATCCTTCTCCAATCTCATTCTTTCCATTGCTCCATGTTTCCATGTATCTGGAAAGCTTTAAAAGGGCCAGTTATAGACTATGGAAAATATTCTGAACTTCCAGTTGAATTCCCATTCTCTTCCTGAGCACTGAGCAATCATGGATACAAGGGAAATAGCCACAGAACAAAACAAGGAGTCAGGAAGTGGTTGTGAGCTGATAACCTCAGATTCCCTAAAAAGGTGGGGGTCAGGCTGATATATCCACAGGATATATATGTTCCTTGTGGAAACTCAGATCCCATCTACTGAACTCACTCTTCAAATCAGGAGGATAGAAAAGGGTGAATGTTTAATATTTCTCAATAAACAAGAATTTTATTTAGTGTTACATGTCTATTCTTACACTGTGGAGATAAACGGGTATAGGAGAAGCAATGGCTGACATTCTCTTTCAGTAAGGAGGAAAATGAGAAAGACTAATAGAGCAAAGAAAGAGGAAAAAAAAACAATCTAATAAAAATGAGTCCTGGCTCCAGCTCTGTAAGGAAATTGTCTCCAATAATTGTAGAAATAGTAAAACTAATAGGAATAACAAAGAAAGATCAAACAATTTGCAAAGTTATAAACTCTAATGTAACTGAGTATCAAGAGAGATACAAGAAATTTTAATGCAATCTATCTCATCCCCAACTGCCAATAAGGAAAAGAAAACAAGTAGTAACAAAAGTAAAAATACTTTAAAACAAAAGTATTCTTTGGAAAAAAAAAAGAAAAACACTGAAGCAGAAAAAGTAATGAGCCTAAAGTTAGTGAAACCTGATAAATATGCTTCATTAAACAGGCTCTATTCCACACAAGTGAAAGATGGGTCACAGGAGGCAGGAAATCATTTGAAGAAATTGCTGCATTTGAAAGGCAGGTGAAATATAGGAGGGCTAGGGAATAGGGAAATGAAAAATATCACAGTCATTTTTCAGAAAGGAAGGTTAAAAGAAACACAAAAACATTAAAAACTTATGAGATTGAGTTCAATTCTGAAAGAGAAAGGAAAAAGCTAGAACTGCTCATTAAAAGATGGGAGCTTATTGGAGAACCAGCAGAAGGACATTTTACCTTGAGAAAATAAACAAAAGAAATTGAAAGAGAAAGGATTCCCTAATACGATTTTATTTTACAAACAAAAAACTACTCATCCAGTATAGATAGAAATTAATAAAATAATATTAGCAGAGAGCAAGATTGTTAACATGTCATGCAGAATGTAAACATAAAGTCACTCTCAAAGTCTCATTTTTTCTAGGAGATTTAAATTTCCCTGACTATACTGAAACTTCAGTCTTCTAAAAATAAAAATTATAGAATATTAGTAATGGAAAGAACCTTAGAGGTCATCTCATCTGACATTTTATCCATTGTAGGAATACTCATTACAAACATGTCTTATGAGAAAATGAGAGATTATCCAGCCTAAGATTGAAATGATTAAAATTTTTCCAATGAAAAAATTCTCACTTATTCCATTGTTGGACAATGTTATATCCATTCCTGACTCCAGAAAAATTGTCAGATAGCCATGTTTGAATACTTGACAGTCCCTTAAACCCAACTCAGAAAGATTTCTTTCTCCAGTGGTATAACAAGAAGAGTCTTTCATTGTAAGGTTTCTTTACTATTGTTGTGACTCATCTGGAAAGTAAGATGAATCCTATGGGTCCTTCTCAGAATATTGTTTTTAAGTGTATAAATTAAAATACAGAGTATTACAAAGGAAATTAATTTTATATTAAAATACAATAATGTATGGATGTATGGATATATACTTAGATATGCATATAAACATAATATACATGTATATATATTTATATATTCATAAACATACACATAAAATTTACAGTCCATGGATTAAGAATCCATACATGAAATTGACTAACTGGGAAAACACTGATTAGGAAACCTAGGTAGTACATTGGTTAAAGTGCTAGGCATGGAGTCAGAAGGTTCTGGAATCAAATTTGACCTCAGACAATTCCCAGCTATATGATCCTTGGCAAATCACTTAACCCCAGTTGCCTAGCCCATACCATTCTTTTGCCTTAGAATCTAGAAAAAGATAAGGGTTTAGAAAGAAAAAGAAAAACATTGATTAATTTTAGTTGTGGCACCATCTCATTAGAAACGAACTTTTCTTGTCAAAAAGAAGCAGCTAACTTGGGACAAATACAGAGATATGAAGTTGTCAACAAATGGACACCTAAAAAATAAAAGGAGAATAGAATCTATAAGAAAATCCAACTTGAATAAATGAGCCTTGGTAGTATGAAAATATTCTAGATGAATAGAAAATAAGAATGGGAGAAATGATGGGAATGTAGCCCTAATCCAAGCAGCATAAATGCTTGCTTTTACATAGTCATTTTTATAAATTACATAGAATAATGAATAATCAATTGAAAACAGAACAAATTTACTTGCCCAAATCAAAGAATTGCTTTTGGGTACTGTGACAAGGAAATCACTTTAAAAGACTGATATATATTAATTTAAGGTCGCCAAGGAATTCAGCTATGTAATTCCTAAATGAAAACTCAAGTCAGCAGTCAACCTTTTATGGAGTTTAATTACAACAGGAGGAAGAAAGGAATTAGAGATAGAGAGAGAGAAAAGGGAGAGAAGGGAATAGGGCTTAAATACCCCTTCTGTTTAGGCTGGGCCAAAAGGCCCAAGCCCTTAGATAGCTGGGGCAAAGAAAAGAGATCAGTCCCTATTACTCACGTGACCAAAATGGAGAAACAGTCTCAGAGGCCCCCACCTTCAGCTTCCTTCAGAGCAAGCTTCTCAGAGCACACTCCAATCACTCAGACAAACTCCTCAACCACCCCACTCTGAGTCTTCAGACCCCTCTCTCTTTAAGGAAACCATCCAAGTTCCCTCCCCTCAGTTCTCATATCTACCAATCACTGTCCATCAATTTCCCTGTGCCAATGGAGGCTCTAACTTAACCCAGGACCGCCCAGAGGTCTCTGGCTTTGCATATGTCTGTTGAAGGTCATATTTTCAAATAATTAAATCTTTGATCCTTTGCTACAGCCCTTCCTAAATCCTGTTAACCTGAGTAGGGTAGAGATTGGAATAATTAAATTTTGATCTATGCTGCAGCCCTTCCTCAATCCTGTTAGGACTGAGTAGGGTGGAGATTGATTCCAAGTATCTCCATTGTATCAATTCTAAAATCAATCATGACTCAAAGAAATTCCTGTTCTATGCTTAAGCATAGGTCAAAGTCCTTTCCATTGTTCAGCAAAAGGTTTCTGTCCTAAAGTAATCTTAAGAAGGGAGGAGGAGGAAACTCTCATGCCAATGGGGTTCACATTCCAATAGCCAAGACCCACTATCAATAGGAAATTTTTCAAGTATGAAATTTCCCAATGGTGAAATTTTCCAACATTTATAAGTCTAAGGAATTTTAAGGTTTACAGTACTACCAATTTTTCCCCTTTTGTAGATCAATTCTTGATTCTACTTTTACTGATTTTATATAAGCACATTCTGTGATTTTGTTTGATTATGAATCAAGTTTCAAAGAAACAACCTAGCATATATTAGAAACCAAAGAACTTATTTTCCCCCATGATACAAAATGCACATTCATTACCAAAATTATTACCTATTATGACATGCATGCCCAGTTTTGCCAAATGCTTTGCAGTTGAAAAGCCAATTCCACAGAGCCCTCCAGTCACTATGGCAACACATCCATGTTGAGAAGAAAAATCTGTATGAGAAAAAAATAAAGGTAACTCCTCATTAGAGTGTTATCAAATATTTTTGAGAGTATAAACAAAATATATTACTAAACTGGTAACAATTAGAATAGCTTATCTCCTTAACACCAATATTCTCCCAAAAATTCTGTATGTTTGAATAAAGATAATCCATAGAAATTTACCATATTCCCATAGACCTTAGAACCAGGGACTCTCTTCCAAGACTCTATATAGAGGAGATATTTGAACCTTTACAAATGTAAAAAGTTTTTAAAAAAACTAAACACAAGAAAGAGAGAGACAGAAACATAAAGGCAACAGGAATAGATGCCTACTTTCTTCCTACCCTTCAAGGCCATGCCAAAGCTAACCCTTCTGGGTTAAATGAAGAAATGTTCTAATCTACAACACTCAATCATGAGTTAACAGGCAAAGTCTTTCTGTGTGTGCTGTGTGTGTGTGTGTGTGTGTGTGTTTGTGTAGGCATGGGGGAATATTTGGGTGGGTGGGCATAAAGGCAGAAGGAGCAAAACTCACAACTCAAGAACATAATATGGGAGGCAAAGCCAAGATGGCAGTTTGGAGAAAGCAAAATTTCACACCTTAGCAATCCCTTCCTCACCAATCAAAAACCCAATGCTTCGAGAAGAATGAAAACCAAATCTAACAACAGGTCAAAGCTAGGGAACTCTCCTCCTGGACCCAACTTAAAAGGAACACCCCAAAAAAGGATGAATTCTAGAACACATGGGTTTTAGGGGAAGGAAGAAGGAAGGTCTCAGGACCCCTCCTCAACCTAAAGTGCTGAGTCACCATCAGTAGCTGGAATCTCCTAGAAGGCAAGGGTACTAGTACGGAGGGAGGACCTTGCTGGCACAGCTGTACCAGGCTCAGGGAGTTAAACATAGGTGGCATAGAGGCAGCTGAAGAAGAAGCACAGAGCAGGCAGCCTAGGAGAAATGTAGAAGCTCCATCCTCACCTCCCCCCAATCCTTCCCCAGATTTTGGCCTCAAGGCACAGCCAGCTTTGCAGAACAAATCAGCCCTGGCTCAATCTCATAAATATGGCAGATAAGAAGACTTCAGAGGGCAAGGAGCATCAAGCTCAAACACCCCTCCCCCAGACTGATCTGAAAGCCTTTCTGACTTAGCTCCAAGGGCAAAAGGCTACAACCACTATAGGATAAAACCTTGATAACAGGGTGGGAAACCCAACTCCTTTACAACCTGTCAGCATGGGAAATCGGCTTGGGAAAATCTAACTAACCAAATCAATATGTAGAACGGAGAAGAAGTGCCCTCAGGACAGAACAGTCCAAACCCACAAATCCAGCACATAATGAGAGGAACAAGACTACAGGCAACTAGAGGGAGGAAAGAAGGGGAAAATATGAGTAAACAACAGAAAAAGAAAAAAGAACAGAGGCCGAGTAAACATAGCGGCCTAGAAGGAGCAGAAGTTCAGACCTCTGAATACCCCTTCCTTAACAATCACAAATCAAATGCTCAAAGGGGAATGAAAATGAAACCTAACAACAAGACAAAGTCAAGGAACACTCCTGCTGGACTCAATTCAAAAGGCTCATCCCCTAAAACCCAGAATCCGAGAACACTCTGCTTTAAGGGGAAGGCAGAAGGAAGGTCCCAGGACCCCTCCACCCACCCACTGAGAGTACTGAGCCTCCTGAGGCAGCAGGAAACTCTGGGTGGGCAAGGGAGCTGGTCTGGAGGGTGTACCTTGCCGACAAGCCTGTGCCAAGCTCAAAACATTGAATACAGATGGCAGGAAATGAACTGGAAAGAGAGGATGCAGCTGGCAGCCTGACCAAAGCTGTGGAGATACTCCATATTTGCCCCAGACTTCCAGAAGGTTTGGGTCTGAGCTCACCCAGCCCAACACAGCTGAACTTAATCCCATCAAAAGTCTTCAAAACTCGGGGAAGCCAAGGCTCCACACCCCTCCCTCATTGACTGCTGGACGTAAATCCAATCAAAAACCTCCAGAGGACAGGGAAGCTCAAACCCCAGCAACCCTCCCCCACAGACTGCACGGAGAGATCTTCTGTCAAAGCTCAAAGAGGAGAGACTGACAGAAGCCCCAAAAACAAAAAAAAAAATGAGAGGAACAAGAGCACAGACAAATACGGGGAGCAAAGAAGGAGTGAATATGAGAAAACAACAGAAAATAAAAGAAATTACAATAGACACTTTCTATGAAGTGAACGAAATTGAGGTGGAGGGATTAGCAAACAATGAATCAGAAAACCCAACAAATTGGATACAGGCTTTGGAAGAACCCAAAATGCAATTCAAAATACAATTAAGAGAGGCTGAAGACAATTGAGAAAAGAACTTAAAAATTAAGATAAGTCATCTGGAAACAGGCACGTGAAACTAAAAAAAGAAAATAGTATCGTAAAAGCCAAAATCAACAAGCTTGAAAATGAGAGAAAGGAGACGAAAGATGAGGCAAAGAAGATGAAAAATAAGGCAAAGGAGATGAACAAAGAGGCAAAGAGGATGAAAGATGACCTCCAAAGAAAATCAGAACAGAAGGAGAAGGATGACCAAAAAGTCAGGGATGAAATCCATTCGTTAAAAACCAGAATACAACAACTAGAATTAAATGACCTCACAAGGCAGCAGGATACTATAAAACAAGACCAAAAGAATGAAAAAATTGAGGAAAATATGAAGCATCTCATTCACAAAACAGAAGATTTAGAAAATCGTTCACGGAGAGACAATTTAAGAATCATTGGTCTACCAGAAGACCATGACAAAAGAAAAAGCCTGGACACAATACTACATGGAATTATTCAAGAAAACTGCTCCAATATTCCAGAATAAGAGGAAAAAGTGGAGATTGAAAGAATCCACTGATCCCCTCCTATACTTAATCTCCAACCAACAACACCCAGGAATGTTATAGCCAAATTCAAGAACTATCAGACCAAAGAAAAATTATTACAAGCTGCCAAGAAAAAGTGATTCAGATACCATGGAATTAGGCAAACACAGAATAGTATACTTGTCAGATCTTTGGGAAAGGAAAGTCTTTAAAACCAAATAAGATCTAAAAAAAATTCACAAAATGTAAAATCAATAATTTTGATCACATCAAATTAAAAAGTTTGTGTAAAAACAAAACTAATGCTTCCAAAATTAGAAGGGTAGCAACAATTTGGGAAACAATCTTCATTACAAAAACATCTGACAAAGGTCTAATTACTCAAACTGATGAAGAGCTAATCCAGTTGGACAAAAAATCAAGCCCTTCTCCAATTGAAAAATGGGCAAGGGACATGAATAGGCAATTTTCAGTTAAAGAAATCAAAACTATATTAATAAGCACATGAAAAAGTGTTCCAAATCTCTTATAATCCAAGAAATGCAAATCAAAACAACTCTGAGGCATCACCTAACACCTAGCATGACTAACATGACAGCAAAGGAAAGTAATGAATGTTGGAGGGGATGTGGCAAAGATGGGACATTAATTCATTGCTGGTAGAGCTGTGAATTGATTTAGCCATTCTGGAGGGCAATTTGGAACTATGCTCAAAGGGCAATAAAAGACTGTCTGCCCTTTGATCCAGCCATAGCACTGCTGGGTTTGTACCCCAAAGAGATAATAAGGAAAAAGACTTGTACAAAAATATTCATACCTGTGCTCTTTGTGGTGGCAAAATTTGGAAAATGAGGGGCTGCCATTTAATTGGAGAATGGCTGAACAAATTGTGGTACATGTTGGTGATGGAATACTATTGTGCTAAAAGGAATAATAAAGTAGTCCAGGAATTGATGCAGAGTGAGAGGAGCAGAAACAGGAGAACATTGTACACAGAGACTGACAGACTCTGGTACAATCGAATATAATGGACCACTCCATTAGTGGCAATGCAATGACCCTGATCAACTTGGAGGAACCTACAAAAAAAATCACAATCCACATTCAGAGGAAACACTGTGGGAGTGAGTAAAAACACAAAAGAAAAACAACTGCTTAAATACATGGGTTGAAGGGATATGGTTGGGGATGTAGACTCTAAATGAACATCCCACTGTAAACAACAACTTGGAAATAGTTTCTGGTCAAGGACACAAGTAATACCCAATGAAAGTGCGCGTAGGCTGCGGGAAGAGTGGGTGGAGGGGAGGGAGGGAAATAATGTAAATATTGTAACCAAGAATAATGTTCTAAATTGACTAAATAAATTAATCCAAATGGAAAAAAAAGAATTTAAAAAAAGGAAAAGCCTTTGATAAAATACAACACCCATTCCTATTGAAAACACTACAAAGTATAGGAATAGAAGGGCCTTTCCTAAAAACAATAAACACTATTTATCTAAAATCATCAGCAAATATCATCTGTAATGGGGATAAACTAGAAGCCTTCCCAATAAGATCAGGAGTGAAACAAAGATGTCCACTATCATCTCTATTATGTAACATTGTACTAGAAACACTAGTAGTAGTAATTAGAGAAGAAAAAGAAATTGGAGTTATTAAAACTGGCAATTAGGAGACCAAGCTATCATTCTTTGCAGATGATATGATGGTTTACTTAAAGAATCCTAGAGAATCAACCAAAAAGCCAGTCGAAACTATCAACAATCTTAGCAAAGTTGCAGGATACACAATAAACCCACATAAGTCATCAGTATTTCTATATATCCTCAACCCAGTTCAGCAGCAAGAATTAGAAAGAGAAATTCCATATAAAATCACCACAGACCAAATAAAAATCTTAGGAATCTATCTGCCGAGACAAACACAGGAACTATATGAACACAACTAAAAAACACTCACCACACAATTAAAACTCAATGGAAAAACATTGATTGTTCATGGGTGGGAAGAGCTAACATAATAAAAATGACAATTCTACCCAAATTAATTTACTTATTTAGTGCCATACCCATTGAATTACCAAAAAACATTTTTACTAAATTATAAAAAAGAATAACAAAGTTCATTTGGAAGAATAAAAGATCCGTTTTTTCTTTCTTGCTATGGGAAATTATGCAAGAAAACTGCCCTGACATTCCAGAGCAAGAAGGAACAGTAGAGATTGAAAGAATCCACAGATCACCCCCTGTACTTAATCCTCAATTGATAACTCACAGGAATGTTATAGCCAAATTCAAGAACTACCAGACCAAGGAAAAAATTTTACAAGCTGCTAAGAATAAGAAGTCATTCAGATACCACAGAACTACAGTGAGGATAACACAGGATCTGGCTGCATCTACACTGAAGGACCAAAAGACATGGAATATAATATTCTGGGAAGCAAGAGAACTAGATCTACAACCAAGAATCAACTACCCAGAAAAACTGACTATATTCTTACAAGGGAAAGTATGGTCATTTAATAAAATAGAAGACGTCCAAGCATTCACAATGAAAAGATCAGACTTGAACATAAAACTTGATACCCAAACACAGAACTCATGAGAATCACCAAAAGGTAATTAAGAAAGAGGAAAAAAAAACAACTTTTGTTAATGGACTCAATAAGTTAAAATGTTTGGTATCCCTACAAGAAAAGAGGATATTAATAGCTCTTAAAAATTGTTATTATCACCTGTGTGGCTAGAAGAATGTTACTTAGAGGGAAAAGTGACAAACTGTATAAGATGAAATGCCAAAACATATATATGTGTGTGTGCATAAATATGTGTGAATGCACAAATATATATATATATACACATATATATGTATATATAAAACTAGAGGTAAAAAAAGAGGTTAATACTAAGAGAAATGGGAAAAGAAGCAAAAATGGGGTAAATATATATATCATAAAGAAGAGCATGGGGTGAGTACGGGAGCATACCAATACACTAGAAGGTGAAGAGGTCGGAGACTGTGCAGTGAAATTGACTCAAAGAGGGAAGAACAACCATTGGGGCAGAGAATTGATTCGGGCCCTAGAAAGAAGTAGAAAAATAACAAATGGACTGGCGGGGAGGGAAGTAATACAAGGGAGGGAGAGCATAGGGGATTAAAGAGGTCCTAAGGAAAAATAAGAGGGGAATAAAAAGGGAGGGTGGAAGGGAAGCAAAATAAGGGTGGAAAAGAGGGGGACTGATTAAAAACAAAACACTGGCATAGAAGGAAATAGTGAAAGAAGAAAGGGCAGGAATAGGAATGGAAATCAAAATTTTGGGAAATACACAACTGGTAATCATAACTCTGAATGTGAATGGAATGAACTCACCCATAAAATGCAAGCAAATAGCAGAGTGGATTAGAAACAAAAATCCTACCATATATTGTGTTATAATAAATTTTGGAAGAGGAGGAAGGAAGGTTATATACAAAGGGTAAAATCACATGTAAACAAATTGAATTTATTAACAATGAAAGAAAAAATGGGAAAGGAATGAGGGAGAGGTTTTCATCTGATGGTAAGTCCAAGATATTTACCCACTATAATTACTTTCCTAAGCTAATCTGTCTAAATAACTAAACCACAGATTACTAAGGGGTAAATCCAACAGGGAACCCAAAAATCTCATAAAAAGAGTTCCTGGTGGGTAGGTAGCAGGAATCCAGCTGTTGATTCCTCAGATGTCCCAAGGAATGTAGAGAAGGCTCCTCCAATATACTCTGTCCACCAAAGTGTATGGGAAATCTTCTCAGTCTTGTTTTATTCAAAGGCAGTCAGCTTCCAAAATGATCTTGTCTAGATAAATAACAGGAAAACACTCCCTTCAGGCTTCCCCCATCAGCTCCAGACAAAACATTTACCTTCATCAGCTTGGAACTTTTCCCTTTCTAGCATTTACAGAATTCTGAGTCTTGAGGGCTGCCAGTCAAACTACTGTGCAACTTCTTGTACTTTATAACTTCCCTCTCTACATTTGTCTACAAGAAACCCACAAGAGGAAGGTAGACACACACACAGGGTAAAGAAAAGCAGCTGGATCAAAATCTACTGAGCATAAACTAAGAAAAAGAAGGCGAGTCACAATCATGATATCTGACAAAGCCAAAGTAAAAGTAGATTTAGTTTAAAAAAAAAATAGAGAAGATAATTATACCCTGATAAAAGGCAATATAGATAATGATGAAATATCAGTACTCAATATGTATGCACCAAATGGCATAGTATCCACATTTCTAAAGGAGAAACTAGTGGAGCTCAAGGATGAAACAGATAGAAAAACAATAGGAGTAGGAGACCTGACCCTTCCTCTATCAGATCTAGATAAATCAAACCAAAAAATAAATGAGAAAAAGGTAAGAGATGTGAATAAAATTCTTACAAAAATTAGTTATATGTGGAGAAAAATAAATACGGACAAAAAGGAATACACCTTCTTTTCAGCATCACATGGTACATTCACAAACACTGACCATATACTAGGGCATAAAAACATTGAAAATACAGAGGGCCGACCAGCAGCCACTGCATAAAAGGGAATATCTACAGGATTATGACTTTGAGGAGGAGAAAGAAGCTGGAGGGAGGTTTAATAAATTGAGACAGACACACAGATCACATATTGTTATGGAAGGACACTTCTTTTTATCTTCCTTTGTAGGGAATACAATGAAGGAAGATAAAAAGTAACCAAGAATGCATGGAAAGTAGAATTCTTAGATAGGATTAGGAATCTGTTGTGAGCTGAGAAGGGAAGAAAAGAATAAAGAAAGAAGATCTTTAGAGACATGCTCAGCAGGCAGGTTAGAGAGAGAGAGAGAGAGAGAGAGAGAGAGAGAGAGAGAGAGAGAGAGAGAGAGAGAAGAAAGGAAGAAGAAAAGAATGGTGTCCTTCCTGACTATTTATTGAGATAATGAGGCAAGAAGTACATAATGCATATGCAACAGCACATAATGGATTTACATTCACTTGACATATCAATGACGAATAAGCTAGAGGCGTGGTAAGTTCAGCCAGCTCTTTTCAAAGGCCCAGAACAAAGACCGCATGGTCTGCTCATAAGTCATGCATTGGCATGCAGTCTGATCAGGCCAGGGCTAAGCTCGCTGTGGCTCAGCCTAGAGATTCTTCCTGGAATCCTACAGAAAACATGTGCAAAAGAACAGAAATAATAAATGCAATCTTTTTAGATCATAATGCAATAAAAATAATAATTACTAAGGGTACATGGAGAAGCAAATGGAAAATCAATTATTCTCCAAAATCTGTTAAAGAACAAACCATAGAAACAATTCATAATTTCATTGAAGAAAATGACAATGATAAGACAACATTTCAAAATCAATGGGATGCAGCTAAAGCAGTACTTCGGGGGAAACTTATACCATTGATTTCATGTATTAACAAATTAGGGAGGGCAAAGGTCAATGAATTAGGCATGCAAATAAAAAAATACAAAGTGAACAAATTAAAATCCTCACATGAATACTAAATGAAAGATCCTAAAAATGAAAGGAGAAATTGATAAAATTGAAAGTCAAAGAACTATTGAATAAATAAATATGACTAGAATCTGGTATTTTGAAAAAAAAACAAAGAAAATATTCAAAGTACTGCTCAATCTAATTTAAAAAATGAAAAAAGAAAACCAAATTAACAGTATGAAACATGAAAAGGAAGACCTTAGGTCTAATGAAGAGGAAATTAAGACAATCATTAAAAACTATTATACCCAATTATATGGCAGTAAATATGAAAATCTAGTTGATATGGATTACAAAAATGTGAAATGCCTAAATTAACAGAAGAAGAAATAGGATATCTAAATGATCCCATATCAGAAAAAGAAATTGAACAAGCCATCAAAGACATCCCTAACTACAATGCTAGCAGTAGCAATTTGAGAAGAAAAAGAAAATGAAGGTATTAAAATGGGCAATAATGAGGTCAAGCTATCACTCTTTGCAGATTACATGATGGTCTACATAAAGAATCCTAGAGAACCAACTAAAAAGCTAGTAGAAATAATCAACAACTTTAGCAAAGTTGTAGGATACAAAGTAAGCCCACATAAGTCATGAGCATTTCTATATATTTCAAACACATCTCAGCAACAATAATTAGAAAGAGAAATTCCATTTTAAATCACAACAAACAATATAAAATACCTAGGAATCTATCTGCACAGTCGAACACAGGAATTATGTAAACACAAATACAAAACACTTTCCACACAATTAAAATTAAATCTAAATAATTGGAAAAATATTAATTGCTCATGGGTAGGACAAGCCAACATAATAAAAATGACAATCCTACCCAGACTAATTTACTTATTTAGTGCCATACCCATTGAAGTACCTTTTTTTTTTTTACTGAATTAGAAAAAACATAACAATATTCATTTAGAAGAACAAAAGATCAAGGATATCCAGGGAAATCATGAAAAAAACGCGAAGGAAGGAGGCCTTGCAGTCCCAGATCTTAAACTATACTATAAAGCAGTGGCCATCAAAACAATTTGGTACTGGTTAAGAGACAGAAAGGAGGACCAGTGGAATAGTCTTGGTGTAATGACCTCAGAAAAACAATCAATGATAAATCCAAAAATCCCAGATTTTGGGACAAAAACCAACTATTTGATAAAAAACTGCTTGGAAAATTGGAAGACAGTATGGGAAAGATTGGGTTTGGATCAACATTTCACAAACTACACGAAGATAAATTCAGAATGGGCAAATGACTTAAATATAAAGAAGTAAACTATAAGTAAATTAGGTAAACATAGAATAGTATACATGTCAGATCTTTGGGAAAGGAAAGACTTTAAAACCAAGCAAGAGTTTAAAAAAATCACAAAATATAAAATCAATAATTTTGATTACATCAAATTAAAAAGGTTTTGTACAAACAAACTGAATGCATCCAAAATTGGAAAAGAAGCAACAAATTGGGTAAAAAATCTTCATACAAAAACCTCTGACAAAGGTCTAATTACCCAAACTTTATGAAGAGCTAAAAAAATCAAGCGATTCTCCAATTGATAAATGGGCAAGGGACACGAATAGGCAATTTACAGATAAAGAAATCTGCCAGCCAGTCATCTCTCCAGGGAAAGAGAAAGAGGCAGGAAGTGACGTGCCTTATATGGACATTTTTACACCACTTTTCTGCATTTCATCTGTACCAATGAGGACTTTGCTTGACATCCCAGAGGTCTGTCCTTTTTTTGCACATGTCTGTTGAAGGTCATATCCTCAGATAATTAAATCTTGAGTTTGATGCAGACCTTCAAAATCTTGTTAAACTGAGTAGGGTGGAGAATGTAGAGTTTCCAAGACCTAATTCTGTTATTCCAAGTATTTCCATTGCTATTGATCAGGAAATAGCTAAATCAAATCTTCTAAAGAATAGTCTGATTAGGGTGGAATAGTTTTAAAATTCACAAATGTTCATCCTAGTGCAAACATCAACAACATGGAAATAGGTTCTGATCAAGGACACATGTAAAATCCGGTGGAATTGTGCGCTGACTACAGGAAGGGGCGAGGGGAGAGGAGGGAAAGAATATGATTTTTGTAACCAAGGAATAATGTTCTAAATTGACTAAATAAAATTATATTTTAAAAAGAACATAATGTGACTGCAGAGGTCATTGAGTAAACACTTTTACATATTATGTGGAAGCAATATCCAAAAATAGTATTCCTTCCTCCTCCTTTCAAGCCATATTTACAGAGAAGACTCAGTCATTTTTAATTGGGTGTAGTGATTAATCCAGCCTGATTTAACCCTTTCTATTTTTAAATACCTGTTATTTAAAGTGAATAACTTTTTGTGTTCCCCGGTTTTTCTGATAAAGAAAATGTCTGGGGAATTATGAGCTGTGGTTTTGAGCAAATGATGCCTCAAAGAATACCATAAACCCAGTGTCTTTTTTAGGAAAGGGGGTTAGAATTTGAGATATATCTATGTAACTGCTATATTTCATAATACACCACAACTTCAGATGAATCAAAATCATATGACTCATCATATGACATTACAAAAACATGTTGTGAGTAAAATCAATGTACAATCATTTATTAAGTACTTACTATGATCCAGGAACTATGGTGGTCACTGTAAATGACATTAAGAATTAAATTATCTATTCTTACTGATCTTATACTCTGCTGGAGGAAATAACATGATATGTTTCCTGTATACAAAATGAAAAAACAGTAATTGAACATGAAGCATTTATAGGAATTAGTAAAGGTTTCATGTAGAAAGTAGTATTTGACCTGAATTTTTAAGGAAACAAAAGATTTCAAGTAAGAGACAGAGATGAAGAACGAATACATCCAAAGCAAAACAACAGCATATATTGCCATGTAAAAATCATCCATTTTAGACCAGAAAAGGAGTTCATATATCAAGAAAAATGGAAATATATCTCATACATTCAAATAAACAAGGAAAAGATAGCTATGTGTTGGGTGGATGGCCTATTAAATATTTGTAAAAATGAAAAAGAACACAGGAGAGAAAAGCATAGAATGGTTTGTGATCTTTGATTACCCACAATGATGAGTTCACACATCCATCTGTGTTTATTTAAATATAATAAGTGATACCTAAATCTGATTTGTGATTTCAGAGCTAGACCAATAATAAAAGTATTTTAGCTTCATTTATTAATATAAATAAGAACCCTAAAGGAGCCAAGATGGCTGAATTCAAGGCACAACACATCTGAACTCTCCCAACATTCCCTTCTAAACAACTCTAAAATAACTCTTTAAATCAAATTTTGGTGTAGCAGAGCCAACAAAAGATCAGTGAGACATTTTTCCTGACTAAGAAAACTCAGTAGATCATCAGTAGAGGACACTGAATGAGAGCCAGCCCAGAGCATGGCAGGGACACAAGTGGTGAGCCAAGAAAGAAGCAGAAGGAATAGGAGTGACCCAAAGAGCTCTTAGCCCAGAGAGTAAAGGGATCAGTCACATGTATAGAAAGAGAAGGCAGGGAGCCCAATCCTAGCACTGAGTATAGCAGGTACTCACTGAAAACTCTGTTGCCCTTATGCAGTTCTGGGTCCCAGTTCCATGGCTGAAAAAAATACTTGTAGCCCCAATTATATTTCCAAAGTGGAAATCAGAATAAGTGTCTGTGGCTATAGAAGAGTAGGGAACCTGGGCACAGCTCCAGGACTAACAAACATGCTAGTGCTTGTAGCTATAGGAGAACATGGGCACATCCTGAGTAAGACCAGAATGCAAACCAGGACAGTATTGACCATACCTTCTGTGAAATTTAGATTACTCCACCCTACATAGATCTTACTTTATGGAGAAGATGAAATTATAATCTCCGGTTGAACAATGAAGGTACTTAGTTCTTACTTTATTGTGAATCTAGAACTTTAAGCTAAGTCTATTTTAAGATCTTAATACAAAAAGGTGTTAAGTAACTATAAAGGTTAAATTAATCACAAAAAGGTTAAGTAACTCACAAAAGGTGAACTTAATAAAGAAGTGTTAAGTAACTCAAAAGATATAATGTAATCAAAGAAGATGAGAACTAAAGAATGGGCAATACTGGAGACAAAGCCCCTGATATGATTGGTAGACGTGAAAATTTAGAGGAGGAGACACAACAATAAAAGGTCTATATATTTGGCTGACTTCCTCTCTTTGGGACCTTTGGCAGCAGAGAATTGGATGTAGCAGCATTGCTGGGCCTTTCAACACCTTGGCATAGCTACAAGCTGTTATCACGTTCAATGGTGAGTTTCTGGCTGAGTTTTTCCTCCTTTACTTTCCAAACATTATCCTCTTAGAAGCCTCTAATCTCCTTCAGAGACCCAGCAGCGGAGATCTTGAACTCCCCCAGGCACAGGCCAGGTGGGAGAAATCCTATATCCTCTTCCCTCTTTCTCCTTAAATCCTTCCATCTATATTAATTAAAATTACCATAAATTTCATAGATTTTAAGTCACAACCCTAAAATTATCTTTACACTTCCTTCATATCACACCACCTTGAAAATACTGACAACTTGTAGATTCCAAAACTAGCTCTGAAAACAGGAATATGAGAATGCCTGAAGTTTAAACAGTGCCTCCTCACCACAAAGTGAGCAAAACTCAAACTTAACATAAAGTTCAAAATCAAAAATGGGATAGGAAAATGAACAAAATAAAAAATATTATTTGACCATAAAAAGTTACTATATTGGCGGAAAGGCAAAGATATAAAGACATAAGCTTAAAGATACTCAGCTACCAAAAAAAAAAACCTACCAAAAAAGAACTAATTGAACCAATTCCAAAAATAATTCATAGAAAATTTCAAGAGATAATAGTTGTAGAGGAAAAAATGGGAAGAGAAAATTACAAAAAGAAAATTAACAGCTTGATAAAAGGACAAAAAAATACTTAAGAAAATAACAGAATTTGCCTAATGGTAAAAGAGGCACAAAAATCCAATTGTAGAAAAAAACTTTCTAAAAACCAGAATTAGCCAAATGGAAAGAGAAACAAAATCTCACTGAAGTAAATATTAACTTAAAAAACAGAATCAGACAAGTGGAAGCTAATGACTCCATTAGACATCAACAAACAATAAAAACAAGGGCAAAATCAAAAGAAAAAAATTAAAAATGTGTAATATATTATATTTATAAATTGACCTGGAAAATAGCTTGAAGAGAGAAAATTAAAAAGAATTATTAGACTACCTGAAAGCCATGATAAAAAAAAAAAGACCTAGTATCTTATTTCAAGAAATTGTCAAGGAAAATTGGCCCCATATCTTAAATCCAGAGAGTAAATTAGATATTTTTTAAAAATCTACTAATTCCCTGTTGAAAGAGATCCCAAAATCAAAATACTGAGCAAAATTATAGCCAAATTCAAAAACTTCAAGGTCAAGTAGAAAAAATTGCAAGTAGGCAAAAAAGAAATGATTTAAATATTTTGGAACCACAGTCAGGATCACACACTACTAAGCAGATTCTACATCGAAGGAGTGGAGAGCTTAGAAAATTATATTTGGAGAGACAAAGGAGCAAGGATTATAACCAAGAATGACCTCCCTGGAAAAACTGTGTATAATCCTTCTGGAAGAAAAAATTAATCATTCATAAATCAGAGGACTTATTCTTAAAGACTGGATGAATAGAAAAACTGACACTGAAACATGAGACTCAAAAAAAGAATATGATTCAGGAGGGTGGAGCCAAAATCAGAAAAAGGTCAAAGCCACCATGAGAATTCGCACCCCCCCCCCTAAAAATAATGCCATAAAACGAATACTGGAGTGAAAGAATGAACAAGTGAAAAAAACATTCATGCAGAGAACAACTTGAAAGGTAGACAGAGAACATGTGGGTCACTGGGGTGAAAGGGAAGCACAGCCAGCTACAAAAAAAGTAAACAGCAAGCCAACAGCCCCACATCTACTATTCCAGGTTCTGAACCTGGCCCCATGTAAACATCCAGATTCTGAGATCTTGCCTAAGCCAAATGTAATGAAATCCAATGAACACCTTGTAAAAGCAAACCTGCAGTAAGCTCCAAAATTCCAACCCAAGGGAATCTGTACTATGTGCCTGATCTGTGTAAGTCCATAGTGAGACCAGGAGCCCCAGACCAAGCATGGAATGAGGACCTGAATCCAGTTTAAGGCAGTCTGTGCAGCACTCTAGGTCAGTTAAAGTCCATTGGTAGGCCACCAGATACCCAGTGAAGATAACCCCAAGGTTGCCAGCCTGTAGCAGCCCTGATATATCTAGCCCTTACCAGAGATCAAGAATGAGCCTGGGCAGTTTAAAATGGATCTGAAGCCTGGGAGATTACATCTCCCAGGGCTCTCTACTTCAACCTCCTCAGACACCTCCCACTTCCTTTGTGGGAGGTGTCTGAGAAGTGCCCTTTTCCCCAGAGAGGCCTTTCCCCAGAATGAAAGGAGAGCCTTTTGCCACTAAGAGCGTTGGTCCATTCATAGCTACCAGAGATCAAATTTTCTCTACCTTTCCCAAACCTTTCTTTTCCTAGCCCAAATAAATCTATCTAACTATCTCTAGAGTCTGGCTTGGTTTAATTTAATTCCCTCACCTAATTATAATTAAGAAGAAAAACTGGTCAATTTCCCTAGGGGCTGGGGTGACACAGCTACCTTCCTTCCCTTGTTTTCCCTACCTTTCCCTCCAATTTTCCCTTTCATAAGCCCCAGAATAAGGTAGTCCACCGTGTGCCTGACCTGATCAAGCCCAGAGTCAGATCAAAATTCCCCGACCAAGCCTAAGGCTAGAAGTTGAGTCATCAGCAGTCTCATAGGGTAATTGAAATAGTAATAGGAGATGACTTTCCAAGATTCTAGCCCAGGGCTATCCAAACTTTTTACACAGGGGGTCAGTTCACTGTCCCTCAGACTGTTGGAGGGCTGGATTATTTAAAAAAAAAAAATAGGAACAAATCTGTATACCACTGTCTGGGATAGTGGAGACTGTAGCACTGGCTGTGAAGGGCCTATCACACCTTGCACAGGCCCATCACCATCACCACTTAACCAGGCAGCAGCATACACAGTGCAAAATCCCCTCCCCCAGATCATGCTGACCTCTTCCATTGTGCAGCCATATAATCCTTTGCACAGCACCTCGTTCTCATTCAGTTACTCTCAGAACAAGATGCCAAACAAAGGATTATGTCACCAGAAGTAGTATTCTAAGTAAGTGACACCAAGCTTTGAAGCGCCACCACATATAGCAGTCCTCTCACTGACCACCAATGAAAGAGGTGCCCCTTCCAGACATGTGGTGGGGTCTGGGTAAATGGCCTCAGAGAGACACATGTGGCCCGTGGGCCACAGTTTGGGAACCCCTGTTCTAGCCCATAGCCAAAACCACAACCTTGGAAGAACTAAAACTTGCAGAAACCCAGAAATAAGGCTAAGCATAGCATAAAGGAAGAAATGATGTTTAAGAGAGTGCACTATTCTCCCTGAGAACAGACTCTACCTTTAAAATAAAATTGAAAGTAAAAAAAAAGGGGGGGGGGTAGGAAAAATGCGCAAACAACAGAAAATACCTAACCATAGAGAATTTTTCTGGTGACAAAGAGCAAAGTATAGACACAGAAAGGGACAGTGAAAGCAAAGCAAACCCACACAAAGCTTCGAAGAAAAAAATATGAATTGAACTCTGATTCTGGAAGAGCATGATATGAATTTCCAAAATCAATTAACAGAGAAGAAAAGTGAGAAAGAGAAATAAAAGCAATGCAAGAAGAAATGTGCCAAATGAAAAACAAGGCTCAAGAGCTCACAGAAGAAAAACATTTCTTAAAAATCAGAAGTAGGCAAGTAAAACAAAATTAAAAGAATGGGGAAAAAAGAAGAAAACATGAAATGTCTCATTTTAAAAAACTGACCCGGAAATTAGATTCAAAAGAGACAATATCAGAATTATTGTACTACTGGAAAACCATTATTAAAAAAAAAGGCAAAACAACATAGACACAATAATATAAGAAATTATCAAAGAAAACTTCCCTGATATTCTTGAACAAGAGAACAAAATAGAAACTGAAAGACTCCATAAAGAAATCCCCAAATAACAACTCTCAGGAATATTATAGCTAAAATTACAAGCTCCCAAGCCAAGGGGAAAATACAGTAAGGAATGAGAAAGAAACAGTTCAAATATCATAGAGTTACAGTCAGTATTCACAGGACATAACAACTTGCACATCAAAGGATCAGAAGGCAAATACAATATTCTGGAAGCCAAAGGATCTAAGTTTACCACCCAAAATCATCTATCCAGCAAAATTGAACATATAATTTTTGGGGAGAAAATGGTTGTTCAATAAAATAGAAGATTTCTAAGCATTATTGATGAAAACACTAAACAGCAAATCTGATGTCCAAACACAAGAATCAAGAGAAGCTTAAAAAGGTAAATAAGAAAGAGAAAATGTAAGGGACTCAATAAAGTCAAACTATATGTATTGCTACATGGAAAGAATATATTTATAATTTTTAAAAATCCTTTTATCAGCAGTAAAGCAGTTAAAAAGAGCATAAATACATGGAGGATATGGAAGAAAAATGATTAGGATGATATGACATAAAAAAAATCAAGGGGTGAAAAGAGGATTGCACTGAGAGAAAAGGGAAGGGAAAGATGGAATGGAATAAATTACCTCACCAATAGAGGCATGAGAAACATTACAATGAGAGGGAAAGATAAAGATGGTGACAAGCAATGCTTAAACTTTTCTCTCATGATAACTGGCTCAGAGAAAGAATAACAACCATACTCATTGGGGTATCAAATCCTGTCTTATTCTATAGACAAGTAGGAGGGTGAAAAGATAAAAGAAGGGGAAAGGTAAATAGGAGGTAGGGTAAGGGGGGGGGGGCATGATGAGAAGCAAAACACAGGTGAGGAGTGACAGAGTGAAAGGAAAAGGGCAGGATCAAAAAAGGGGAAAAAAAAGATAGAAGACAATACACAGTTGGTAATCATAAATGTAAATGGAATGAATTCACCCATGAAATGGAAGTGCGCAGCAAAGCACATTAAAAACCAGAATCCTACTATATCTTGTTTACAGGAAACACATTTGAATATGTATAACCCAGTGGAATTACTTGTCAACTCCTAGAGGGTAGAGGGAAGAGGGAAGAGAGATAACATGAATCATGTAACTTTGGAAAACATGTTTAAATTTCTTACTGGAATAAAATAAAGATAATTTAAAAAAAAAAGAAACACATTTGAGGAAGGGAGATAAACACAAATAAAGGTAAGGGGCTAGAGCAGAATTTATTGTACATCATTTGAAGTATAAAAAGGAGGAGTAGCAATCATGATCTCAGACAAATTTAAAGTTAAAATAGATCTGATTAAGAGATAAGAAAGGAAATGATATCTTGCTAAAAGGAAGTAAAAACAATAATATAATATCAATGCTGAACATATATGCACCAAATCGTAAAGTCTCTAAATTTTGAAAGAAAGATTAAATAAACTTCAGGAGGAAACAGACACTAAAACTGTACTAGAGTGGGAATTCAACTTCCTCCTTTCAGATCTAGATAAATCAAATAAAAAAGAAAAAAGAAGTAAAAGTAGTAAATGAAATCTACAAAACTTTCCACTAAACAATCTTTATGATGCATTAAATGATTTCTAGGAACAAATGAATGAGAATAAAAAGAGATATACCTTCTTTTCAGCAGCATATAGCTCCTACACAAAAATTGACCATTTTTTAAAGTATAAAAACATCACAACAAAATGCAGAAAAGTAATAATAGTAAATGCATTATAAGAAGAGAATAAAGATGAACTCATGGGTTGTTAATGTGTTGGTTATTTTAAGTGAATTAACTACCAGAGAAAATCCTTCACTATCTGAGTAAAAAGCTAATGGCCACCCTCTATCTCAGCCTGTATCACTAAAAGAAAGGGGTAGCAGACTGTCACAGAGCAGAGATGACATCAGGAAATTAAGATGTAAAAGTTGGCTAGGAATTTTTGAGGTAACTTAGCTCTTCCCTAGATGATCTTTTACTATGAACAGATCTGCAGAGGGAAACCAGTAACACACGCCCCAAGATTAGACTTTACTTGGGGCTAAAAAAAGTTTCCCTCCTAAAGCTCCTTTTCCCAAGCCCCCTTTACCCTCTAAGTATTATGTGACTGCTTATTGAATCTTAATCTTAAGATGTTTATTGTACAACTAGCAATGGAAAGTCTGAGGAAAGAGGGAAGCAGGATATTCCTAGTCTGAATGTCCATACTGGATTTCAATCCCCCAACATTGGCCACTAGCTGGGACCAGTCTGGAAATCAATTCTTCCCTTTTTCTTTTTTCTATACTATCTTAAACTAATGGCTAATAGAGGCTTGAGTATTTAAGAGAAGTTGCTACAGCAGAGGTTGCCTTATCTTCAGGACTGACACACAGTCTGCCTACCAGGGAATTGGGCTAAACTAAAATGTCCTGCCAGTCACTAAGTTCTTGATAAGATGGAAACTAGAACTATTTATTGACATCAAGGGCATTGAAGCCAATTGGAGACATTCCTGGGAAATAAATGAGATTCAATATATCCAGAGCTCTGGAAAAGCTGTCCACATCCCCCTCCCCACCCCCCCCCCCCCCGGCTTAGAACCGAACCTCCCATGACAGCTGAAATCCTTCCCAGTAGACCCCTCTCCAACATTCCGACTCCCTGTCAATCATGTCTCTTGTTGTGTTCCATCTCCACTCTGTATTTACATCTCTTTACAGTATCCTTTTCATATCATAATGCAATAAAAATTATAATCAATAAACCTCCATGGATAAAAAAATGGAAACTAAATAATCTAAGGCTATAAAAGGGGTGGGTCAAAGAACAAATTATAGAAACAATCAATAATTTCTTGAAGGAGAATCACAATGAGGAGGCAGCATATCAAAATTTATGGGATACAACCAAAGCAGTACTTGGGGGGGAAAATTATATCTATAAATACTTACATCAGTAAAATTGGGAAAATGCAAAACAATGAATTGGGCATGCAACTAAAAAGACTAGAAAAGGAACAAATTTAAAATCCTCATTTAAAGACTACATTAGGAATCCTAAAAATTAAAGGAGAAATTAATAAAATTGAAAGAGAACAATTGAACTAATAAATGAAACTAAAAGTTGCTTTTTAAAAAGAAATAAATAAAATACAGCATTGGTTAATATGCTTTTACAAAGGAAAGAAAATCAAATAATCAGAATCAAAAATGAAGAGTGAACTCACCCCCAATGAATAGAAAATTAAAGCAATCATTAGAAGCTATTTTGCCCAATTATATGCCAATAAATCAGATAATCTAAGTGAAATGGATGAAAGTTTATTTTTAAAAAAGAAGAAATTAAATTGGCCAGATTAGCAAAAAAGGAAATAAAATACTTAAGTTATCTCACCTCAGGAAAAAAAAAATTCCTTAGGCCAGATTAATTCACAAGTGAATTCTACAAAATATTTAAAGACAATTAATCCTAATACTACATAAACTATTTTGGAAATAGGCAGAGAAGGAATCCTAACAAACTATTTTTATGAAACAAATATACTACTATTATCTAAGTCAGGATAAGCAAAAACAAAGAAAGAAAATTATAGGCAAAATATTCATTTATGAAAATGGATGCAAAAATGTTAAATAAGGTATTTTTAAGAAGAATTTAGCACTATATCACAAGGCTCATTCTCTATCACCAGGTGAGTTTTATACCAGTAATGCAGGGGTGGTTTAATATGAGCCCAAACTATCAGCATAATTGATCATATCAATTACCAAACTAACAGAAATAACATGATTATTTCATTAGATGCAGAAAAGACCTTTGAAAAAATATAACTTCCTTTCCTACTAAAAACACCAGAAAGCATAGGAATAAATGGGTAATTCCTTAAAATGATAAGTAGTTTCTATTTAAAACCTTCAGCAAATAACATCTATAATGGAAATAAATTAGAAGCCTTCCCATTAAGATCTGAAGTGAAGCAAGGATGTGAATTATCACAATTATTATTTAATACTGTATTAGAAATGCTAGCTTTAGCAATAAGAAAAGAAAAAGAAATTAAAAGAATTAAATTGATAATGAAGAAACTAAACTATCACTCTTTGAAGATGATATGATGATATATATGTTAGGGGTAAATTTAGGGGTTTTTGACTAATATATTTATCCTTATGATTGCCAGGGATTCATTCAAATCCCAATAAAAATACTCATCAGTTTGGGAATTTTATGATGGTTTAATTAATAGAGAGGGAAGGAATTAAGAAGAGAGAGGGAAAAGGGTATAAGATTTCTCTGGCCTAGCCTGAGCCAAGGGGAGTTCAGAGACCTTCCAGACAGGAGGCCTCCTTGGAGATGAGGGGCCTCCTAGGAGGATGGCATTTTTAGGAAAGGTAAAGGAAAAAAAGGAATTAGCCTAAACTCCGAGAGAGCTCAGGGAAGATGCCTCAACTGAACCACACTACTGAGCTTCTCCCAGGACTGTATTGAGGACGCTCACCGCCAAACCCAGACAATAGCTGCAGCCACACCAAGACACCTCCACCACCCAATGAGAGCCAGAGCCCAGAGAGAGGAAGTGATGCAAAGTATATATCACTTTTTTTTTTTTACATCACTTTCTGCATCTCACATGTACCAATGGTAGCTTAAGCTTAACTTACGACAGCCCAGGAGGTCTGTCAGTTGTTTCTGATTTGTCATTTGCTAGCACATGTCTGTTATAGGCCGTCCTTCTCAATACTTAATCCTTAAGTAGGGGTATATAGATATTCCTGTTTGTTAGACTAAGTAATGTTGAGTAAATCTAAAATTCACACACACATACATACTTAGAGAACCCTAGAGAATCAACTAAAAAACTAGTTAAAATAATTAATAACTTTAATAAACTTGCAGGATAAAAAATAAATCCAAATCATCAGTATTTCTATATATTACCAATGAAATCCAGTGGCAAGAGTTAGAAAAAGAAATATATTTAAAATCATTCTAAACAATATAAAATACCTGGGAATCTACTTAACAAGGCAAACACTAAAATTATATGAACTCAATTATAAAACATTTTTCACACAAATAAAGCCAGATCAAAACAATTGGAAAAGTATTAATTGTTCATGGGTAGGCTGACCTAACATAATAACCATGACAATTCTACCTAAATTAATTTATTTAGTGCCATACCAATCAATTTACCAAATAATTCTTTCACAGAATTGGAAAAAAATTTTAATTCATCTGAAAGAACAAAAGGTCAAGAATATTGAGGGAACTAATGGAAAAAAAATGTGAAGGAAGGTGGCATAGCAGTACCAGATCTCAAACTGTACTATAAAACAGCAAACAGCAAAACAATCTGGTCCTAATTAAGAAATAGAATGGTAGATCAATGGAGTAGATTAGATACACAATATTCAGGAATAAATGACCATAGCACAGTCATGTTTGGTAAATCTAAAGATCACAGCTTTTGGAATAAGAACTCACTATTTAACAAAAACTACAAGGAAAATTAGAAAACAGTATGGCAGAAGCTCAGGATAGACCAAAATATCTCACATTCTGTACCAAGATAAGGTCAAAATGGATATATGACTGAGATATTGTTAAGAGAGTTTTTATTAATTTCTCCTTTTTTATATTTAAGAAGAAAAGGAACAATAATATTTTTCAGTAAGCAATCCCCTGCTGTGCTGCTTGGCAGTTGGTGACAGAATGGTGTGGCTGAGTGTGGTTTGTAAGTTGCAGACCATTGGAAATGGCCTTTTTCTCTGGGTCTCCTGAGGAGAGGTTGTACTGCTAGCAATTTCTCTGGTTGGAGACAGAGAACTGAATTAAGGCCTAAATAGCCTTACTGATTATCGATTGACTTGGGTAAATAAGGTATATAGATAGTGGTTGTATTATCGGATAGAGAAAGTAGTGAGAGTAGGTGAGGGCTTTGGCCTGGCAGAAGATACTGCCCTCTGAAGCAGATAGATGTAAAGTTTTCTAGAAAAATTTAGTTAGAATTGGGATCTTAGGTATAGTAATAATCTATTATAAGATTACTTTCACTTTCCTCCTTCCTATTTCCTATCCATATTTCCTAATAATAAACTAAGTATTTTGCATTTAATAAACTTAGCACTGGCTTTTGATCAAACTCCTGCCCCAAAAAACTTAATCCTTCACAATATAAAGTGTGATATCATAACTAAACTAGGAGAACACAGAATAGTTTACCTGGCAGATCTTTGGTGAAGGTAAGAATTAATGACCAAACAAGAGATAAAGAGTATTATAAGATATAAAATGAATAATTTTCATCATATTAAATCAAAAACCTTTTGTACAAACAAAACTAATATAACCGAGATTAGAAGGGAAACAACAAAGTAGGAAAATATTTTTATAACAAATTTCTCTAATACTCTAATTTCTCAAATTGAAATAGAACTAAATCAAATTCATAAGAATACAAGCCACTCCCCAATTGACTAATGGTCAAAGGATATAGACAAGCAATTTTCAGATGAAGAAATCAAAGTTATCAATAATCATATGAAAAAAATGTATTAAATCACACAATTAGAGAAATACAAACTAAAACACTGAGGTACCACCTCACACTTATCAGATTGGCCAATATGGCAGCAAAGGAAAGTGCTAAATATTGGAAGAGATGTGGCAAAATTGGGACACTAAAGCACTGTTGGTGGAGTTGTGAACTGATCCAACTATTCTGGAGGACAATTTGAAACTATGACAACATGACTATAAAACTATATATTTTGTTTGATTCTGTAATACCACTACTAGGTCTGGATCCTAATGAAATTTTAAAAAGGGAGGGAAAGAGCTACTTGTAATTACATATTTATAGTACTTTTGTTTGTTTTGTAGTGGCAATAATTAGAAATTGAGGGAATGTCCATCAATTGGGGAATTGTTGAACAAATTACAGTATATGTTGGTGATGGAATACTGTTGTACAGTAAGAAATGATAAACAAGATAATTTCAGAAAAAGTTGGAAAAGTCTGCAGGAACTGATGCAGAGCAAAATAAGGAGAACTGGGAGAACACTGTACAAAATAACAGCAATATTTTAAGATGATTATCTATGAAAATTTGGTTACTCTCAGCAATCCAATGATCTGGGACAATCCTGAGAGACTTATAATGGGGAATGCTGTCCACCTCCAGAGAAAGAACTGTTGAAGTCATCTTTTGTATCAGTGTATTTAGGTTTTTATGGGTTTTTGTTATATATGAGTTTTCTATTACAACAATGACCAATATGGAAGTGTGTTTTGCATGACAAAAATAAAATTTTTAAAAAGAGAGAATTCAAAAGTAAATATGAAAGAGTAATCCTAAGAGACTTAATAAAGTTAAACTATTTACATTCCTATACAGGAAGATGATACATATAACTGAAGAATTTTATCATTATTAGGGCAGTGAGAAGGAGTCTACATAAATGGAGGGCATGAGTATGAGTGTAAATCAATTATGTTGTGATGATCTCTCCCCAAAAAAAATTCGCTGCGAGGAGAAAGGAGACTAAGAATGAAGGAATTTTTTTCAAATAAAAGAATCATGCCAAGAAGAACTTTTATAGTGGAGAAGAAAATGAGGGGTAGGCAACGCTTGAACTTTACTTTCACCAGTATTGGTTCAAAAAGAGAATGAAATTAAGACAAAAAGTGGTTAATTGTGAGAGAGTGAATCACACTAATTCCATCTTGTGACTCAATTCTGTGACTCTTAGTTTTCTGAGGAAACTTCATCCAATTTTAAGCATTGGGAGAAAATCATATTGTATTGTTTAACCTTCTGCATGGCTGGGAAACTGGACTTCTCCCTGTTGCTTAAAGGCCTTAAACAAGGACCTAGATTATTCTTACCAGAAACCTAGTCAGACTCCAAGACTGAGGCAGTGAGTTTTTTCACAGTTATACATCTCAAGCAACACATACATCTTATTTAAAAAACATCCCCATACTGATCAATCAATCATTGTTTCTGTGTTTCTTTGGCTGGATACAGATACTTGAGAGAAGTGGAAAACATCTTTCTGAAGTCAAGGAATTTTCACTTTTCCTCACCCAACTTGGAAAGTCACTAATCTTTCATGCAATTCCAAATTAAATTAACTAATAGTAGTTTCCTTTTAACTTTTAATTACTTTTAATTGACTGTCCTTATTTGATTGTTTTTAAAGTAAAAAAAAAAGTTTATCTCCCTTTGTATTCAGGATCCAGCCCTGAGCTAAGAAGGGGCCTGGTCCTGTTTTGTTGTACTCATTGCTTAATAAATTAAAATGTTTGGAAACTTGAACCTTTGTTTCCTCAGTCATTTCATCTTTTACTCACCACAATATATGTGGACTCAGCTGGATATAGAAATCTATCTTACCCAATAGGAAAATAATAGAGGTAGTGGATAACATATATAAGGAAAAGAAATGATAAAAGGTAGGGCAGGGTAAGGGAGGCAGTGGAAAGGAAAACAGACTTTTGAGGAAGGAAAGAATGAAAAGAAAGAGAATGACAAATAAAAGAAAATAGGAGGGAGGGAAACATAGTTGTTAATCCTAACTGAATTTAAGTGCAGTAATTAAAAGAGATAATCAGGAAAACTATATTTAACTAAAAGGTACCATTGATAATGAACCATTCTCAAAACTAAACCTATATGCACCAAATATTATAGCATCCAAATTATTAAAAGAAAAGGTAAAACAGTTACAGGAGAAATAGCTAACAAAACTATAATAGTGGGGGACTTTAAACTTCCCCTCTCAGAACTAGATATGTCTGGTAAATTAAATATGATACCTATCTAGAGAGAACTGAATAGGAATAGAGAGTAATATACTTATTTCTTTAGCATTACATAATGCCTTTACAGCATGTGAGTATATCTTAAAACATAAAAACTTTACAGTTAAATGCAGAAAAGAAGATATACTAATAAACTTTATTTACCTTATATTGACACAAAATACAAAAATCTATTGATATAGTAAATATAATAATTAGAGAAATTTTTATCATTTAAAAAAAGAACAGATCAATGAATTGGGTATAGAATTTTAAAAATAAAAAAAATTAAAATCTCTAATTAAATTCCAAATTGGAAAACTTCAAAAGTAAAGGTGAGATTAATGTAAGAAAACCATTGAATTAATAAGTAAAACAAATAGTTTGTTTTATGAAAAAGCCAACAAAGTAGATAAAATGTTGATTAGTGCCATGTCAGTTAAATCTAAAACTATACTAAACTAAAAAAATTGTTTTAGAAAAAGTAATTTTAAAAATTCATTTGGAAGAACAAAAGGTCAAGAATGCAAAGCCTTGTGCTTGACAAAAATAAAGATCTAAACATTTGGGATTCACTGTTTGTTAAAAAAAGGTTGGCAAAACTAGAAAGCAGTCTGGTAGAAACTAGGTATAGGCCAATTTCTATAGGTCAATTTGTTACACATTTACCAAAATAAGATCAAAATGGATATATGACTTAGACTTAAAGGGAATTATCATAAGTAAATTATAAGAACAGGAAATCACATTCATGGAGAGAAGACTATATGAATTCCTAAGAAAGCATTGTGAGATTATGTAATTCTGATTACATAAAATTAAAATAAGGTTTTGTGCAAATAAAACTAATGTTGTCCAGGTTAGAAGGAAAGCAGAAAACTGGAGGGGGGGAGGGGGGATTTATAGGCAGTTTCTTAAATAGAAATCTCATATCTAAAATATAGAGAGAACCGTGTCAAATTTATAAGAATATTAGCTATTCCCCAATGGATAAATAGTCAAAAGATATGAACAGTTTTTAGATGAAGAAATCAAAACTATATAGTCATACAAAAATGCTCTAAATTATTATTTTTATAGAATTACAAATCAAAACAACTTTGAGATATCATCTCACACCTCTCAGATTGGTTAAAATAATAAAAGGTGTTGAAATGACAAATGTTTGAGGGGATGTAGAAAAAGGAAGATAATATATCACTGTTGATGGAAGTGTGAATGGATTCAGCCATTGTGGAAAAAAATAGATTTATACCCCAGAAGTTATAAAACTTTTGCCCAGCAATACAATTATTAGGTCTGTTTTCTAAGGTGATCAAAGGTAAAGGAAAAGAATATATGTGCCCTATGTGAATCTTGAAATTTCTCAGACTTGTGAATGTTAAAAAAATTCCCCATTGGGGAATTTTTTATTGGGACAATTCCCTATTGGGACTATTCCCCATTTTAAAAAGTGAAGCTACTTAGATCTAAAATGTGAGAACTCTACTTAGATCAGAAATGTGAAGACCTCTACTCCACCCCTACTTAAGCCTGCTTTAGGGGAGAAAACTCCTTGCTGAACAATGAAAAATACTTAAACCCATACTTAAGCCATGCCTATTTTTAGAATTTAATACAAAGGGGTGCTAAGTACCTATAAAGGTCAGGCAACTTGTGAACTTACAAGGAGCAAAGAGGAAAAAACTTACTCAGAGCTTTCCTGGTGTGAATTACTCAAAAATCCACACCTTCTTAGGTGTGGACTAAGAATGGTCTGTCCTTTGAAAAATGTCTACTGTGATTGGTAGATGTAAGAATTTAGGGGAGGTGACAAAGGAAAATTTCCCTTTATAAGGAAAGGAAAAGCTGAAAAGCAGGATCTCTGGAGTCTCTTTAGAGACAGCCTCTAAGGAGGTTGTTGAGAGAAGGACAATATCTAAGGAGGTCTCTCAAGGGAGGCTGACTCTGGCTGGAACTCCCTCTGGGGAGACTCTGTCCCTCTGAATCCTCGCCTGAACAGATCTTATGGTGAGTGATTAAGGACCGACTGATCTTTTCTTTTAGGGTGTAGGCCTGGGTTGGCCAGGGCTGCCTGGGCCGGCCTATTCTTTTCTCATTTATTCCCTTTTTTTCTCTCTTTCTCTCCTTTTCTTTAATTCCTCATTTGTATTAATTAAAATCTCTATAAAACCCAGCTGACTTGGGTATATTTTAATAATTGGAAATATTTCCCTGGCGACCATCTTATATTTGATTTAAAAACAAGACACTGTAGTGAAAACACATTTTCTGCGGTCACAATTTACTCTTTCACTATTTTAATCTACCACAATTTAAGCCTTCAACCATTTTAACTCTTACAGTTTATGGCTCCCACTCTTTTAAATCTTACACCTAAAATATTATTAACAACTCTCTTTGTGATGACAAAGAACTAGAAATTGAGGGGATGCCCATCAATTGAGGAATGCCTAAACAAGTTGTGGAATGTGGTTGTAATGTAATACTACCACATCATAAGAAATGGGCAAGCAAGTTAACTAAAAAAAAAAAGGGAACGACTCAAATGAAATAATGAAGAGTGAGTGGTGTAGAGCTCAGAGAACATTATATACGGCAACAGAAATATTGTTTGAAAAATAACTTGTATATGTCCATTTCTAGAGAAAGAACTGATAGAGACAAGCAAGACAGTTTTATCTATGGATATTTTTCTTATTAAATGATGCCTTCTCTAGGGCAGGGAAGTGAAGGAGAGAGAGATAGCTGGAAACTTTATTGTAACAAACAAATAAATGAATTCAATTTTGTAAAAGTTTTATTTTTAAAGTCTATTGTAAAATCATTTCTTGGTGTGGTTGATTATTTTCTTTTTGAGTTGTTTTGAATCATATCATTTTAACCTCTTATCTTTCAGTTGTTAATCAAGGTAATCTAGAATTTTGGATACACTGTTTTCCAGATTCTGTCCAATCAGGTTTTGATGTTTTCTATTGCCTTTAAATGGATGATTAAACATTCATTTTTTGTAAAAAACAAACAAACAAACAAAAAAAAACTCTGTGGTTTGGGTAATTGGCCTTATTGCTTTAGAGTAACTATATCCCCAGCTGCCAACAGTAAAGAAATAGCCCTTGACACAAAAAATTTAGAACCTAACTTGGAAGCCAAAACATGCACTCTTGAAACAATTATAAAACAAGATAGCATGGAATAAAGATCCAATTGTGAAGTAGAGGCAATAATCCTTATCAAAATCCATCCTAGTCCCCAATTGAAATTCTAAAGCTAAAACAAAGAACAATCCACTAAAAAATTACGAATCATCTATCATTTTTATCTGACATACTTTCAATGGCAATGGGCCAATGAAGGCATACTAAAAAATGCCAATCTAATATTCCAATTAAATCCAGTTATTTTGGTAAAGTACCAACTAAATCGAGGAAATGGATTAAAGTCATCAACTATTACTAATTCTCTCAGATGCATTCCTCTTTTTTTCAGGCCTATTGCCACTCTTTCCTTATCTCCCCCTTCCAACCCCCAAGTATAAGAGAGAAAAAGACAGAAATTCTTCAAGAATGTCGCTGTGATAGGGAAATAATAGAAAAATAACTTCATACAATGTAAAATTCAAGAATGTAACTTCAGAGTCTCTTCAAAATATACATTCTATGATACCAATAATAATTCAATCATATTTCTATGGCAGTTAAAGCTTTGCAACAACATCCCTATAAGGCAGGGAGTGTAAGTATTATGTTGCTATTTTGTTTTGTTTTTTTTAAGTTAATTTATTTAGTCAATTTAGAACATTAATCCTTGGTTACAAGAATTCTATTAATTACCTCCCTCCCCTCCCCCCATCTTCCCCCCAACCAATGCGAAATTTCATTGGGTATTACATGTGTCCTTGATCAAAATCTATTTCCATTTTGTTAGTGTTTGCATTAGGATGTTCATTTAGAGTCTCCATCCCCAACCTTATCCCCTCAACCCATGTATTGAATAAGTTGTTTTTTCTTCTGTGTTTCCACTCACACAGTTTTTCCTCTGAATGTGGATAATGGTTTTTTCTTCTAGATCGCTCCAAGTTGTTCGGATCATTGCATTACCACTAATAGAGAAGTTCATTACATTCTATTGTACCACAGTGTATCTATTGGTCTCTGTGTACAATGTTCTCCTGGTTCTGCTCCTTTCACTCTGCATCAATTCCTGGAGGTCGTTCCAGTTCCCATGGAATTCCTCCACTTTATTATTCCTTTGAGCACAAGAGTATTCCATCACCAACAGATACAATTTGTTCAGTCATTCCCCAATTGAATTTTCCAATTTTTTTGCCACCACAAAGAGCGCAGCTATGAATATTTTTGTACAAGTCTTTTTCTTATTATCTCTTTGGGGTACAAACACAGCAGTGTAATGGCTGGATCAAATGGCAGACAGTCTTTTAGTGCCCTTTGGGCATAGTTCCAAATTGCCCTCCAGAATGATTGGATTAATTCACAACTCCACCAGCAGTGCATTAATGTCCCAACTTTGCCACATCCCCTCCAGCATTCATTACTTTCCTTTGCTGTCATGTTAGCCAATCTTCTAGGAGTGAGGTGATACCTCAAAGTTGTTTTGATTTTCATTTCTCTGATTATAAGAGATTTAGAATACTTTTTCATATGCTTATTAATAGTTTTGATTTCTTTAACTGGAAATTGCCTATTCATGTCCCCTTGCCCATTGGAGAATGGCTTGATTTTTTGTACAACTGGTTTAGCTCTTTATAAATTTGAGTAATTAGACCTTTGCCAGAGGTTTTTGTTATGAAGATTGTTTCCCAATTTGTTGCTTCCCTTCTAATTTTGGTTGCATTGGTTTTGTTTGTACAAAAACTTTTTTAATTTGATGTAATCAAAATTATTGATTTTACATTTTGTGATTTTTTTTCTAGCTCTTGCTTGGTTTTAAAGTCTTTCCTTACCCAAAGATCTGACATGTGTACTATTATGTCCCTATTTTTATAGATGGGGTCACTACTCTGATAAAAACTGGTTGTATGACCCTAAGCAAATAATTCTCAAGGAGATAATTCTCTAAAAGGCTCTAAGTTAAAGAGAATGTGCCACTGAAGTAGCCCCAGAAAGAATAACAATGGACAGACCTGGTTTCCCTTCCCTCCAGGAGAGACAAACTGTTTAGACAGATAAACTAGTTTCTGCTTAGCTTGTGGGGGCAGGAGACAAAAGAAGAATTTCAGGAATATCAAAGGGTTAGTGAACTAACATTTGGCTAAGTGAAGATAAACACTCCTTGGATAACAGCCCCCTCGTAAATCTAAGAATTGTCCCCCCATCTTGGACCCCACATTCCTGTGTTAAGGTTTGTTTATTGTCAGATAAGAAGCTGTAAAGTATATAACCTGTTCCTTAATGTCAAACCGATGTAGTTTTCTGTTAGGGAATTCTGCCCCAGCTGGTAGATTCTTTATTTCTCTCTTTTATTAATAAATTATGGTTCCAATAATTGAAATTCTAGGTGTTTGAACTCATTTGTGAAGTGTACCACTTCACCAACATGTATCAATAGAAATTTTCTATTTTTCCAAATGTTCCCTATTCCAATGAAATCTCTACCCCTATCCCTAGATAAGCAAACAGGTTTTAAGAGACTATGTGACTAGGTTACAAAGGTAGTAAGTATCACAGGTAAGGAAGAACTACACTCCATACATGAGTGGTATCTGAACAAGAGGAAGTATGTAAAGAAGAGTGAGTAATTAAGTTTGGTTAAAATATAAAGTAAAGGGGAATAACATTGCATACGTGTCAACATGGAATCTAGGAACCCCAAACTTGTGGCCTAGTGGGATCTGGTGAACCCCAGGTTTCAGGACTAGCTTGTAGGTGTAAACCTCAAAATTTCTCAGACTTATGAATGTTAGGGGTTTCCCCCATTGGGGAATCTTCTACTTAAAAAAATTCCCTAGCAGATGGTGAGAATTCTACTTGAGTGTGGGGGCTCCTAGCTATGGGAGTGTCCCTGCTCCACCCTACTTAAGACTGCCTTAGGACAGAAAACTGTTTGCTAAACAATGAAAGTACTTTGATCCATGCTTATGGAAGGGACAGGAAGTTCTTTGAGTCATGACTGTTTTAGAATTGATACAATGGGATACTAAGTACCTATAAAGGTGGGGCAACTTGTAAACTACTTAAACCTAAAAGGGTGATAACTTATTCAGAGGTTTTTTCTTAATAAAATTTGTCGACACAGCAGCATTCTTCCCTGACTTACTAAAGAGATTAAAACTACTCAGCTGTGAATTCAAAATGGGCAGTCCTTTAGAAAAATCTACAGTGATTGGTAGATGTAAGGACTTAGGGGAGGTGACAGAGGAGATTTTGCCCTTAAAAATAAGAGCTCAGAGAAGAGCAAAGGATCTCGATTTCTGACTCTCATTCTGAAGGAGAGTTCCTTGAGGAGCTCCTCTGAGGGACTCTGTCCCTCTGCGGGGGTAGGAGCTCTAGAGGCTCTTGAGAGAGGCCCTTTGAAGCAATCTCTGGCTGAAAGACTCTTTGGGGAAGGACGCTGGCCTGGTGTTACTAGAATCCTTGTTTAGTCAGACCTTGTGGTGAGTGTTAAAAAACTGACTGATTTCTCTCTTAAGACTCAGGTCTAGGCCATATTGGCTTGAGGCCCTTCATACTTATTCCTTTCTTACTCTCTCTCTCTTTCTTTGATTACTCATTGTATTGTTAATTAAAATCTCTATAAAACCCAATCGACTTGGGTATTTAAATAATTGGGAATATTTCCCTGGCGACCACCTTATATTTGATTTTAAAACCCAAGACACTGTAGTGAAACATATTTCTGCAGTCAAATTTACTCACCCTCTCTTATATCTATCACAATTTATATCTTCCACTATTTTAATCACTACAGTTTAAGACCTCAACCATTTTAAATCTCACATAGGTTGGAGATCCCAAAGTTTGTACATGTTCCCTGTTCCCATGGTAATCCACCCTGAAGGGAATCCCAGGCTAGCAGTTTCAGACTGAGTGGGGGGACCCTCTGGTGAATGATAGTCCTAGTTTGGTGGGACTAAGCATATGCCAAGGACCCTCTTGTTTTAGGTAGTCTCCCCTATTGTATCAGACCCTTTCCCCAGAAGATCCACACCTGGGCAGGAACCATCCTTTAGTATCCATTGTAAGCAACCCCTTCTCCTACACCCTACCCTCCAGCTATAATTCCTTTCCCAAACTTGATTTGTATCAGTGTAGTTTGAACACTCCCATTTTTTTTATAGCTATAGTAATGTCAATAATCTTTCCCTGCCCCTAGATTCCTCAAATGGTATATAGGTTCCCCAAATTCTTTTGTTCCTTGGAGTCCTCATCTAGCTTGGTGGCATTCCCAGGGATAACATCCCCAGAGTCCAGGTTTTATACCCTGTAAAAGTTGTGGCGCCAGACTTAAATACTGAACTTATCCCTATCCTGATTAAAGACTTGGTTTTTCTGACTATTTAATAGTTCTGTGTTATTTCCAGTTAACATATGTAATATTATGTAAATCTATAAGTAAATATGCAAATGAAAATATAAATAAATAATGTGTAAATGTAGAGTAAATAAAGGGAAATAATATGACACAAGGCTAGAAATGTAGATTTGCACTAAATTAGGAGTACTTTAAATACATAGCTAAGGAGAATGTATTTTATCCTATAGGAAAGTCTTCTCTCAAGTGGAGAGCTATGACATGATCCCAAAGAATGTATGTTCAAACAATTGAAAGATGGAATATGAATGGTATTCCTCCCTTCCAGTGATCCTGGAGTTTGTCTCCAATACAAAGAAACCATCCAATTGGCATTTTATTGGCCAATTTTCTCTCAACTTGATCTCTTTTCCCCCATTGGCCTCCATTATCTGTAGTTTCCTAATCTCTCTTCTGTTGCTGCTAGTTACCCACATAAGCAACTACCTAGGAAAAATTCCCTCTAAATCACAATGTATTGTACCTCACAATCTTATGGTTCTGACAGGCACCCCTACAGAAGTCAAGAATAAGGGAATTGTCAATGTTGATGAACTCAGCAGAAAGATGAAGTAAGATGACAGAAAAAACAATCTGCTTTAGCAGTTCAGAGCTTGTCACTGAGCTTTGAGAGAAGAGGGCAGTTTTAGGAGAGTGAGTAGTAGGGTCTGAAGTGGACTTGGATCTGAGAACCTAATGGGAAGTAGGGAGACATTAATGACAAAAGAGCCTAGGAGTTTATCAGTGAAAGGGGACAATGAGAATATGACAGAAATTTGGGATGGCGCAGAGAAAAAGGAAGGGATTTCTTTTGTTTTGAGGCTCTGGAAATATGTCTGTAGAATCTACAGACAGTATTATCTACAGTGTAGATAATAGGGTATAGAGTTTCAGGTATAAACAAATTATGAAAGTGTTAAAAGCTGACTCTAATGAGAAATATGCTCATGCATCAGGCTTATAGATACATTTCTTATATTTCTCATGATTGATATCCAGACCCTTCAATTGTATTGGGACTCAAATCTGGTGGTTTTCTAACCCTTCCCCAAGGCTCCAGTCCAGAAGGCTGATTAGCACTTTTTACCCCTTCTTTCTAAAGTCCAAGGAACTTGATTAGCATTTGTATAAGATAGGGTCAGTGTGCTGAAGGTGAAATGAACTTATGTCCTCCCTTCCTTAATCTTTAAACCCTTCCACCCATATTACTTCAGTCCTCAACTTGCCTTTCAGGTGGTCACCCATGCAAGAATATTATGTAGCTGCTGGTCAGCTACATAGGGAAGATCACATAATAGATAAGGAGAAACTGAAGATGAGCAAAGTGAAGATGTAAAGAAATTCTGAGGAGTGGAAGAGCTAACATAAGGGAATTTATTATAGTTGAAATAAGGGAAATGAGAGATGGCATTATAATCCTCAGTAAAGTTGGAGCCAAAATCATCTGAAGAGGTGGAGCAACGAAGGTATGAAGTTGGGTATTTAGAATAAATTAAGTTAGAACAGAAATCATTTCTGCATATCAGTGAAGGTCTAGTTGCTACTAGTTATATCAACATGGAATCTAGAAGTCCCCAAAGTTACAATCCAGTAAGAGTAGATGACCCCCAATTTACTTAGTTTAAAGGTGAAAGCTCCAGGTTTGACCCAGTCACATGAGAGTTTCTCCCAGAGAGAAAGTCCAACTTCACAGGTCTCAGACTAACAAAAGGCCTTAAAGTAGTTTAAGTGGGGATGGCTAATCCCATTAAGTGTTAAGATTCTCTTTTGTCCCAATGGTTTCTCCCCTTAGGCCAAAATCCTTTACCTAGGTGGCCTAGCCCTTGGCTGGGTCTTTCCCTTTTGTGACCATTGTAAATCATCAACCCCTCACAGTTATTCCTGTCTAGAACTCCTTATTTTCCTTTGTTACCATTGTAAAGCCAATCAACTATCCCTCACATCCTTAGTCCCCATGTTCCCCTAGAAAGCTTCCCAACTTTAATGGCTCCTTGGAATTGTTCAATCTAGAGTAGTTGGTGTTCCCAGGGATCAGTGACCAGAGCAAGGAGTTAAATCCTAGGACTTCTGCGTGGGTGTGTGGCTTGTAGCTCTGTTTGGAGGCCTAATTTAGCACCATACCCCTTTCCTTAATTAAAGAGTGGTTTTTCTGACTAATAGTCCTGTGTTTTGTTTTGTTTTGCTTCAGTCAACAGTTAATATGAATTGAAAGTGGATTCAGTTGTGAATTTCTCCACCAGTGTTAAGTAGCTTAAGAACAGAATCAAAGGAGACAGACAATGTCATGGCCTGGGTTGAGGTATGAACAGTGGAAAGACTGTAGGGGAAAAGATTCAGGGATGATGGATAATGCATTATTGAATCAGTTAAGGTCAAGACTATGAAAGGAGTAACATAAGGACACAACAAAACTGATAGATCAGTAGGGTAGAGAAAGATAAAGGGACTAGAAGGCAAGATGAAAACAAAGAGTAAGTTTCAAAGATGAGGCATGCAAGAGGGGAAAGAACAGGAGATTGTGTTTAAAAATGGTGATTCCAGAGTTCAAGATGAAGGAGAGGGCTCAGGTTTTTTTTAGGGATTTTTCTGGAAATGAGAGCAGGCTAAAGGTATGGCCATCAATGAGGTGGCTTAGACAAAGTGACAAGGTGCTGAATTCCAAGGCCAGAATGTTCAAATTGTAATGTAGCAGGAATTTTGAAGTCACCAAAGGTAAGAGTAGAACTAGGGGTAAAGAAGACTGAGTCATGTGTCAAACTCATTGAGGTAAAAAAATGGCCACAAGGTTTTGGATATCAGGGTATAAAATAGGTAAAAGAAACTTCAAAAGAACAGAGTAGTCTAGTAATAATGGCAAAGGAAAGGTCTGGAAATGGCAGAGGGAAATAAGGAAAAATGTCATTCTTCCTCCTGGACTATCTTGTCAGGAAGCATGAAAGAAAAAACTTAATGGCTTTAACACATATATCACTAGATTCAGAGGTAGAAGGGAACTAAGAAGTCATCTAGCCCAACCTTCTAATTTACAGATGAGAAAATTGAGGGTAAAAGAGATAATATGATTTTCCCAAAGTTAGACAGTCTATTAAAAAAAGAGCTAGGACTCAATACAGGGCTCTTCCCTCTATACTACACTGCTGTATTTCAATTTCCTTATCTGTAAAATGGGGGTAGTAATATTTACAGTCTCTCATGGGATTACTGTAAGTAAAATATATTTGTAAAATTCAAAATAGGATATAAATGTGGTGCAGTAGATAGAATGCTGGGGTCTGGAGTCAGGAAAGACTCATCTTTCTGAGTTAAAATCTGGCCTCAGACATTTACTAGCTATGTGATTCTAGGCAAGTCACATAACCTTGTTTGCCTCAGTTTTCTGACTTGTAAAATGAACAGGAGAAGGAAATAGCGAATCACTCCAATAGCTTTGCCAATAAAACTCCAAATGAGGTCATGAAGAGTCAGACACAACTAAAACACAAAAATTATTATAATTCCAAACAGTTTGATTTCTCTCCAAGGAAACATAAATAGCATTGAGCACTTCTTGAGTGTGTTGCTAGAAAAAATCTTAATATAACTAGTTCAACTTTCTCATTTCACAGGTGAGAAAATTAAAACTGGATATGGTCAAATAAATAGTTAATTAGTAGAAGTACTCAGACCAGCACTCCCATTTCTTGAATCTTGGTTCAATATCCTTATTCTTCAACATAAGCTGTAAATTATCAATGTTAGCTACAGAATCTTTTTTTTTCCTAGAAATTCATTAACATGTAAATATTATGCCTATGCAGTACATAACTGGCAGAACTACAACAGACTGGTGTAATAAAAATATTTAGTTTGATGACAGATACATCAAGTTCAGATCTGTTACAGTAGGGAAGCATGAAGAAAAAAATATTCACAGGATATCACCAGATTTCAGAGTAAATTTCATATTCTAAGTATGTCAGGAACAACTTTTTGATTTCTCTGATACTATGATTCTGACATAACTCACATTCTTCTTGCTATTCAATAATCTGGTTCTTTTTCTAATATTTCCAGCAAATTAAATTTATTGATGAATGAAGTAGAAATCGAAATCTCCAGGATACCTTCTTCTAACTTATGGATACATAATAAAATGAGTTAACATTTTCATAGATGTAAATCATCAGACTCACTATTCATTCCCTGATACCATCTCCCTTTGTTGCTGAACAGCAAAATTCTCCCCCCAAAAATGACTGATTATTAACAGAAAAATAAAAAAAGTCAAGCCTTTCATGCTTTTAGGTTGTCATTTAAAAGCTCAGAGGTCATGGAAATTTTTCATTAGTAGTTCTCAAAACATTTTTTTAGAAAACATATATTAACTCAGAAATCTTTTTGATCCAAGTGACCAATATTATCATTATTTTTTTTTTAGTAGTAAGATGTGAGGTTTTAAACAAAATGTTCTAAGTAGGGGATCTCATAATGTGACTCATGATACTTCTCTAAGCTGATAGCCCACAGGCAAGTTTCTTATGCACTCATGTTTATAATTTAATGCCTATAATCTCATTTCTGCCACAAATTAATAATTTTATCATCATATTTAATAAAATGATCCTATCATATTGGTGTCTAACTAAATGCAGGGTCTTTCTCATCATTAATACTGATGAGAGGGGGCAGATGGGTGGCTCAATGGATTGAGAGCCAGGCCTAGAGATGGGAGGTCCTAGGTTCAAATCTGACCTTAGACACTTCCCAGCTGTGTGACCTTGGGCAAGTCACTTGACCAGGATTGCCTAGCCCTTACCACTCTTCTGCCTTGGAGTATTGACTCCAAGAGGGAAGGGAAGGGTTTAAAAAAAAATACTGATGAGATTTACCTAAGGTACCAAACTTGGCCTACCAAATATCAGGTAGGTCAAGTTATCCACAGTGCCTCTGATTCTACTAAAACTCATTCAGGAAACTTAGATTGTAAACTCCTTGAGGGCAGGGATTGTCTTTTTCCTTTTTTATTTTTAGCTCCAGTCCTTAGCATAGTACACATAGTAGGTTCTTAATAAATGCTTTTTGACATTCTGGAAGGCAATTTGAAACTATGCCCAAAGAGCTTTAAAAGAATGCACTCCCTTTGACCCAGCAATACCACCACTAGGTTTGTACCCTAAAGAGATAATAATGAAAACTATTTGTACAAAAATATTCATAGCCATACTCTTTGTGGTGGCAAAAAATTGGAAAATAAGAGGGTGTCCCTCAATTAGGTAATGGCTAAACAAATTGTGGTATATGATGGTGATAGAATATTATTGTGCTAGAAGGAATGGCAAGCTGGTGGATTTCTATATAAACTGGAAGAACCTCCAGGAACTGATGCATAGTGAAATGAGCAAAACCAAGGGCACATTGTACATAGAAAGTGAAACACTGTGAAACTATCCAATGTAATGGACTTTGCTACTACAAGACAATCCCAAGGGATTTATGAGAAAGAATGCTATCCACATTGAAAGAACTGTGGGAGTAGAAATACAGAAGAAAAGCAAATGACTTGCCACTTGTTTATATGGCTATATGATTTGGTGTTTTGGTTTTAAAAGATTGCTCTATTGCAAAAATGAATATGGAAATAAGTATAAGTAATAACATTTATATAACCCAGTGGAAGTGCTTATTGGATCTGGGAGGGGGGAAAGGAAAAGGGGAGGGAAAGAAAATAAAATATGTAAACATAGAAAAATATTTTTAAAATAGAAAAAAATTGTTTTAAAGATTGCAAACTCAAAAATAAATAAATAAATGTGTGTTGACTGACTGAAACTGTATTAAATAATTTATTCTAGATCAGAATCACAAAATCATAAATTTTTAAATGAAAGAGTTCTTATGCCTCATCTGGTCCACTCCTTTTTACACATGAAGAAATTAAGGTTCTGAAAAAGTTAATGACTTGATTCAGGTAACACAGTGGCACAATCTGAATTTTAATCCAAGTTCTTTGACTTCAAGTGGAAGGTGTTTTGTTTTTTTTTTCCCCCATGGCCAAGACCTCAAAATAGAACCTTGATTCCCTAAAAGGCACTATTTTGTGTCTAATAATATTTAATCACATTTATCTATTAATGCAAGTCAATTTTGTATAATAACATGCAATCCTAACCACAAAGATAAGATGTAGAATTACTGATGATGAAATATTTAATACTTAAGTCCTCAGTACAGATTTATCCTCGTTATCTTTACTTGACAATGCCCTCACTTCTACCAAAAGAAATAAGTCACCTAAATCCAAGACACTGTAAAGGAGAATCATTAAACATTTTAGTCAATTGCGGAAAGTCTGTTTTTAAAGCCCAAAACTTAATTTAAAAAACAACAACCCTTTTCGGCCAAAATATTTTGAAATATTCTAATATTTTGTTGGTTTCCACATCTCAAGAAAAAAAAAAGATCTAAAACCATCCTACTAGGCAAAAAGGGAGTCTTTTCTGAGGCAGTAAAAGTTTCCAAGTAGGTTTCTGTCCTTCCCAAACCATAAATTTCACAGTTAACAAAGGAAGAATAAAATGTTATCAGTATGCTTACAAATTCCAGAGAAAAGGAGCAATAAATGTCAAGGTTAGGATCCAGATCCTAATGATAAAAAGGATTAGCAGGTGAAGAGATTAAAGGAGTTTGCCAGTCTTATAAGAAACAAGGTGTCAGATGATTATGATAAATTGAGAGTATCAGTCACTAAGTTCCCAATGTTTTTATTTAAACTTTCTAAGACATATCCTTAAAAGAAAAAGCTAGGGATATTTTAGTATCATAATTTAAATCATTTAAAAAATTAATAATTAACAACGGAAATGAAGTGTTTCAAGGTAGATTAAGGGTTGGCCTTGGAGTCAGGAAGGCAGGGGGTTCAAGTCTTGCCTCTGACAGGTACTACACAGAGGCAAGTCACAACTTCTCAATACCCTATAAAAAATCTCTATTTTAATAATCAATATCAGTCTGCATAGGTCAATAGTTTTTATGTTAGGAGTGTCCCATTGAGAAGGGATGGGAGGGCTCTTCCAAATCTTTCATCCCTACTCAAGCTTCCAATGTCCCCTCCTCAACCCTATTCTCAGCTATAAAAATTAAATTAAATTAGTCTCTAATCATAAAAATATTATATTTTATGAGGTTTATTAAAGATTATTAGAAATCAAGGATACAAAATAATAAACCAATATTGCAAGGGAAGAGAGAGCCCATGTGGGAGGCAGAGAGCCCGTTAAATACTAATTGTGATCTCGCCCAGGTGGAGACTCAGGTGAGATTATAGGGAATTCTGGGAAGTACCAAGAACTTCTGGGGATTGAAGTCTAGGGTTCAAATCTCCATTTTACACAGCTGACACCCTTGTCTCATATTTACAGATAAAATTGAGGTCCTTCTCTGTGAACTCTCTCTGCTCATCTCCTTTCACTCAGATGCCTTCATTTACTCTCTCCTACTTTACCCCTGCTTCACAGGATAAGATGGCCTCACTCCTTACCAAAGAATTCTCCACTTGTTCAAGTAATCATTCCATTCCAGCTCTACCAATAGATTGCACCCTGTCAACCCCTTTCTTTCATTTTTTTTCACTCTCTACTGACTCCTTTCCTACTGCTTACAAACATGCCCATATCTCTCCCATCCTGAAAAAACCCTTACTTGTCTTTCCATCCTGATTAACTATTCTCCTATTATCTCTTCTATTTTTTTTTTTAATAAACCCTTACCTTCCTTCTTAGAGTCAATACTGTGTATTGGCTCCAAGGCAGAAGAGCAGTCAGGTCTAGGCAATGGGAGTTAATAAGTAACTTGCCGTGGGTCACACAGCTGGGAAGTATCTGAGGCCAAATTTGAACCTAGGGCCTTCCATCTCCACACCTGGTTCTCAAACCATTGATCCACCCAGCTGCCCACTCTTCTACCTTTTGTAGGTGAACTCCTCAAAAAGGCAATCTATGAACCAATTAACTTTTTAGTTCTCTTTCTTAACCCCTTACAATTCAGCCTCTCATCCTATTCCACCAAAACTGCTCTTGCCAAATTCAATTCTCCTTGACCTCTCTGTGGGCTTTGTCACTGTTGATCATTCCCTCTTCCTTACTCCTTTCTTCCCTCTTGGTTTTCAGATCACCATTCTCTCTTGAATCTCTTCCTATGTGATTATACCTTCTCTGTCTTCTTTCCTGAATCCTCCTTCATATCCAATTGGCCAATTGGTTAGCCTTCAAGATTCTGCCTTGGGCCCTCTTCTTCTCCCTCTCTACTATTTAATTTACTAACCTCATGTATTCACATGGATTTAATTACCATTTCTATGTTAATGATTCTCAACTCTGCTTTTCCTGTCATAATCTCTGTACTGACTTCCAGCATTACATTTCCAACTGCTTGTCAGACATCTTAAAATGGATGTTCAGTAGACATGTAAAACACGACAGAACCAAATCAGAATTCATTACCTTTACCCCACTAGGTCCTCCTACTCTCCTTGCCCTAATACTGTAGAAGGCAATGCCTTCCTTCCAATCCCTCAGGCTCACAACCTAGGAATTATCCCTGATTCCTCACTATCTCTCTCACTCCCAGGCACTCTTTTTATATCTAAGCTATTGCCAAGGCCTGCTGATTTCACCTCTGCAACATCTCTCCAATATGTCCCCTTCTCTCCTCTGACACTGTCATTCTTCCAGACAGACTCTCTTCTTCACCTCATGTCTGAGCTAATAACCTGCTGGTGGTCTATCTGCCTCAAATTTTTCCTCAAACCACTCAACCATTAAAGTGATTTTCCCTAAGATGCTGGTCCAAACATGTCATCACCATTTCCTTCATTCAATAAGCTCCAATGGCTTCCTATTGCCTCCAGAATCAAATATAAAATGCCGTTTGGCATTCAAAACACTTCAAAACCTAGCAGCCTCCTATCTCTCTAGGCTTTTTACACCCTACTTCCCAACATATAACACTGGTCTCTTGGTTGTCCCACAAATAAAACACTCCTTTGATGGTCCATGGGTATTCTCACTTATCTCTCACATCTAGAATGCTCTCTCCTTTCTCCACTCCAACTACTCGCCTCCTTGGCTTTCTTAAATCCCAATTAAAATCTCAAGTTTCACAGGAAGCCTTCCCTAACCCTTCTTAATCCCAGTGTTTCCGATCTTTTAAGTATCTGCTAGTTATCCTTTATATAGTTTGCTTTATATATATTTGTTTACATGTTGTCTCTTCCCCTTAGATTGTAAATTCTTTGAGGGCAAGAAATTGCCTTTTATGTCTTTTTTTGTATCTTCAGAGCTTAGCACAGTGCCTGGCAAATAGTAGTGCTTAATAATTGTTTATTAATTAAGTGCCTACTACTTAGCAGTAATTGTGCTAAGCACTTTACAATACAAAAAAAAATTTAAGCTAAATAATTCATTTTGAGCTATGTAATTCATTCCACAATTACTAATCAATTGCTTATTGTGTGCAAGGGAAATCAATGGCTGCTCTGATTGATCACTGTATTTTAATCCTAAAAAATTAATTGAGGACCCCAAGATGAATTTTTCAGCTTGCTAAATACACTATAGATTCTCTTGGAATGGATCTTAGATTTTAATTTTCATACATAAAACATACTACGCTTTCTTGGAAAAGAAAGGAGTTAACAAGTAAAGATTGGAACATAAAATGTGCGAAAGGCAAAGTATTCTGATCCCCAGATGTATATTTTGGGGTCATTCCAGCACCCATATTAACAGTCACTAAAAAGATTAGTGCCCATGACCCAAATGGCAGTGCCCAACACTGTATTAACTCACAAACTCTCACAAAGTAAACATAACTGAAGCTCTTAGCATTAAATTATTTCCTAGAAGCATTTACAATCAGAATTTGACAGGAGGGATGTTTTACAAAACTAAAACTGCTCTGAGCAGTGAAATAAGGACAAGAAGTAGGTGGTGGTGAGAAAGGTGTGATGCTATAATCCTGCCAATTACACCCTAAATTACACCACATTCGGTGGAACCAAATGCCCTCGATGATAAAAGTTCAAAGAAATGTATTTTAATACAAGAACAAAACTCTGATACTCACATTAAGAAGTAAATCCCCATATCTATATTTAAAATGCTTACTTGAAAATAATTCCACAGATCTACTACAAACAATAGCCACAAAGAATAGATGGTTCTGTCCTATTTATTTTAATTAGTGGTATTTTCAGATATTCATATAAAGTGGCATTTTAAAAAAATACATTTCTTTCACCATTTCCACTATTAACTCACTTTTATATGATTAATTAGTCTATAGATCACATATACTTTAAAAGAAGATAAATTATTTTATCCTGAAATTTTCCAATTTCATATTGCCCCCGTCATAGAGCCTTGGTTTTTCTGAGTAGGAGTTGGCTCTATAGGCAATTTGTTCCAGCATAAAAGTAACAGACCTAAAAGTTTAAGGAATATTCTTGCACTAATAGCATTTCCAGATAAGGGGTGGGCAACATTTGTTCACTTTGGCAGAAGACCATAAAGGGCTGTGGCACGGAGTTATTTAACAGGCAGCTCTGACTGCCAAGTGAGCCACACAGCTGGGATGACACTAAGCCTAATAGAAGAGATAACAATGAAACTCAACTTAGGTTACAACTGGGGTACAGAGTGGAAGGGAATCCAGAGACAGAGTTGTGATGAACTCAGATTTATTTAGTATTTTCCATTTTCGTCATTAAGAGAATATAAATGAGAATTGAAGAGGAAGAGGAGGGATGAGAACATGGAAGGTATGATATTGAGGCTTGTGACTTCATATAACATACCATGGTCTATATACTGGACTCTAACCAGAAAGGATTTTTTAAAGTATGTCAGCAAAATATAGATAAGCAGCAGGATATAATAGAAAGGATGCAGATTTGGGTATTAGACAAACAACAAAAATCTATTTCCAAGGAGATGGTGCATGGTAATTCTCTCCTCCTGTCCTGACTCCATAGAACAAGCAAGAGAAGAAAAACCCACTGTGTGCCTCTTGAAGAAGGCATAAATCCAATATCTCTTATTTTAGTGAAACATGCAAAAAGCTTTACTACCAAATTGCAAAGCCTAATTTTCTACCTTTCCGATCATTGTATCTGGTACCTAAAATTTTAATTCATGATTCTAAGGGAAATTATAGTGTTTGCAAAACACACTATGAACACAATAGGATTTTCATCATCATTAGCAGTATTTTACATATGATCTCATTTGATTCCCAAAAAATCCTGTGAGGTAACTGTTATTATAATGATGATTCCACAGATGAGTAAATGGGCACAGAAAAATTAAAGAATTTGTTCCATTTCACACTTAGTGTCTAAGGTAGGATTGAACTAAGTAGGATTTGAACTCAGAGCTTCCAAAGTATGAATTCAGTATTCAATCTGTCATGAATGATTCAGTCTGACTCAAAAGCATCAAAAACACATAGGAAAGATGAAGGATTTTATCTTAAAAATTAAAAAAAAAATCTATTAGAGGTATCTAAAAAAGAATTCTCTTTTGTCTTAATATATTTTGGTGCCATAGTGGATAGAATGTCATTCTTAGAATCATGAAAAACTGATTTCAAATACGGCTTCGATACTTTATGTGATACTGTTTATCCCTTAAACTTCTCTGTGTGTCAGAATCCTCACTGTAAAATGAGAGAGTTGTACTCATTGGCCTCAAAAATTCCTTTCAACTATAAATCTAAGATGTCATGAATACTTCTTGCCAGAAAATTTCTCATCTTCTCATTTTTTTCAATTTTGTTGTAATAGATGAGGAAAAGCTGTGGAAGAGAAGGTAGTTTTCCTTCTCTCATTGGCATTCTAGTGTTCTTTTGTAGAATGCCAGATTATTTTAATTTTTTTCCTCAAAAATTAATCTCCCTTTTATGATGCTTTTCCCATCAAAGCCTCCAGAGGACAGAGAATCTCAAGCTCCAACACTCTTCCCCCACAGACTGCACTGAGAAATTTGACAAAACTCCAAGAGTGAAGGCAAAAAGAAAAGCCTAAAATCACAAAAAAAAAAGAGAGAGAGAAACAAGAGCTCTGGCAATACCAGGGAGTAAATAAGGGGTAAATATGGGCAAACAACAGAAAAAGAAAAAAAGAAATTACAATCAAGAGCTTCTATACGGGCAGTGAACAAAGAGCAAACAGAACAGAGAAGGATGAGGGAACACAGCAAAAAAAAAACAGAAAACTCAGCAAATTGGAGGCAGGCTCGAGAAGAACTCAAAATAAAATTAAAAACACAATTAAGAGAGGCTAAAGACAACTGGGAAAAGAACTTAAAAACTAAGATGAGTCAACTGGAATTAGAGGCACTTAAAGTAAAACAAGAAAATGATGTCTTGAAAGCCAAAATCAAACAGCTTGAAAATGAGGGAAAGGAGATGAAAGATGAGGCAAAGAAGATAAAAATGAGGCAAAGGAGATAAAAGATGAGGTAAAGAGGATGAAAGATGACCTCCAAAGAAAATCAGACCAGAAGGAGAAGGATGAACAAAAAGTCAGGGATGAAATCCAGTCTTTAAGAACCAGAATACAACAACTGGAATTAAGTGACCTCACAAGGCAGCTGGACACTATAAAAACAAAATCAAAAGAATGAAAAAATTGAGGAAAATATGAAGCATCTCATTCAGAAAACAGAAGATTTATAAAAACGTTCAAGGAGAGACAACTTAAGAATCATGGGTCCTCAGAAGACCATGACAAAAGAAAAAGCCTAGACATCATACTAAAGGAAATTATCCATGAAGACTACCCTGATATTCTAGAACAAGAGGGAAAACTAGAGATTGAAAGAATCCACAGATCACCTCCTGTATTTAATCCCCAACTGACAACACTCAGGAATATTATAGCAAAATTCAAGAACTATCAGACCAAGGAAAAAATATTACAAGCTGTGAAGAAGTCATTCAGATACCACAGAACTACAGTGAGGATAACAAAGGATCTGACTGCATCTACACTGAAGGACCGAAAGGCAAGAAATATGATATTCCGGAAAGCAAGGGAACTAGGTCTACAACCAAGAATCAACTACCCCTCAAAACTGACTATATACTAACAGGTGAAAGTATGGTCATTTAACAAAATAGAAGAATTGCAAGCATTTGAAAAGAAAAGGCCAGACCTGAACAGAAAATTTGATTCCCAAGCACAGAACGCAAGAGAATCATAAAAAGGTAATTTAAAAAGAGGGGAAAAAAGAAAAACAAAACAAACCAAAAAAACTTTTTTTTATTAAGAGACACAATAAGTTAAAATGATATATATGCGTCCATATAATAAAAGAGGTCATTAGGTAACTTAAAAATTGTTATTTTTAGCTGGGTATCTAGAAGAATTACACTTACAGGGAACAGTGACAGACTGTATAGGATGAAATGCCAAGACATAAATATCTATATAGATATATGTATGTATAAATACATATGTGTGTGTGTATATACAACTAGAGATTAAAAAAAGAGGTTAATACTAAAAGAAATGGGAAAAGAAAAAAAGGGGGTAAATTTATAGCTCACAAAGAACCTCATGGCGAAAGAGGGGAGAACATCAATATACCAGAAGGATAAAAAGGTTGGAGATAAGAAATACTCAACTATTACTTGTATTGATATTGACTCAGGGAGTCAAGATGGAGGCCTAGAAGGAGCAGAAGTTCAGACCTCTGAATACCCTTCCTAACCGACCATAAACTGAATACTTCCAGAGGACTGAAAAACAAACTTAACAACAAGACAGAGCCAAGGAACCCTACTGCTGGACTTAACAAAAAACTAACGCCCTCCCCCCCCAAAACCCGGAATCCGAGAACACTCAGGTTTAAGGGGAAGACAAAAGGAAGGTCCCAGGACCCATTCCCCCTCCCATTCAGAGCACTGAGACTCCCAGACTCCAGCGGCAACGGAAACATCTGCGTGGGCAAAGGTGCTGGTCGGGAGGCCTTATATTGCAACCAGTGCTGTGATAAGTTCAGAGTGTCCAACACAGATGGCGGGGAAGGTGCTAGAGAGGGAGCATACACCTGGCAGCCTGGCCAGAGCTGTGGAGATCCTACATATTTGCTCCAGCCATCCAGGAAGTTTTGGACTCAGAGCACACCCAGCCCAACTAAGCTGAACTTAATCCCATTAAAAGTCTCCAGAACTCAGGGAAGCCCAGGCTCCACACCCATCTTCATTGACTGCTGGAATTTAATCCAATCAAAACCCTCCAGAAGACAGGGAAGCTCAAACCTCAACAAACCTCCACCAGAGACTACACCAAGAGATCTCCTACTAAAGCTCCAAGAGGGGAGACTGACAGAAGCCCCCAAAATAACAAAAAAAAAAAATGAGAGGAGCAAGAGCACAGAAAAATACGGGGAGCAAAGAAGGGTTAATTTGAGCAAACAACAGAAAAAGAAGAAAGAAACTACAATCGACAGCTTCTACTCAGCAAATGGAACAGAGGGGGAGAGATCAGCACATGATAAATCAGAAATCCCAGCCAATTGGATACAGACTGTGGAAGAACTAAAAACACAATTGAGAGAGGCTGAAGACAATTGGGAAAAGAACTTAAAAATTAAGATAAGTCATCTGGAAACAGAGGCACTTGAACTAAAAGGAGAAAATAGTATCTTGAAAGCGAAAATCAACCAGCTAGAAAAATGAGGCAAAGGAGATGAAAGATGAGGTGAAGAAGATGAAAGATGAGAAAAAGGAGATGAAAGATGAGGTAAAGAGTATAAAAGATGACCTCCAAAGAAAATCAGACAAGAAAGAGAGAGATGACCAAAAATCCAGGGATGAAATCCAGTCTTTAAGAACCAAAATACAACAACTGGAATTAAGTGACCTCACAAGGCAGCAGAACACTAGAAAACAAAATGAAAAGAATAAAAAAAATGAGAAAAATATGAAGCATCTCATTCACAAAACAGACGATTTAGAAAATCATTTGAGAAGAGACAATTTAAGAATCATAGCTCTACCAGAAGACTATGACAAAAGAAAAAGCCTGGACATTATACTACAAGAAATTATTCAGGAAAACTGTCCTGAGATCCTAGAACAAGAGGGGAAAGTGGAGATTGAAAGAATCCACAGATCACCACCTGTATTTAATCCCCAACTAACATCACCCAGGATTATTATAACAAAACTCAAAAACTATCAGACCAAAGAAAAGATATTACAAGCTACCAATAAGAAGCCATTCAGATACCATGGAAACACAGTGAGGATAACTCAGGATCTGGCTGCATCCACACTGAAGGACCGAAAGGCATGGAATATGATATTCCAGAAAGCAAGGGAAATAGGTCTACAACCAAGAATAAAATACCCATCAAAACTGACTATATTCTTAAGGGGAAAGTATGCTCATTCAACACAAAAGAAGAATTCCAAACATTTGTAAAGACCAGACCTAAACAGAAAATTTGATACCGAAGCATAGAACTCAAGAGAATCATCAAAAGGTAATTTTTAAAAAGGGGGGAAAGAAAAATGAAACAAAACAACAACAAAAAAAATTTTAAGAGACGCAGTAAGTTAAAATATGTATCCCTATAAGAAAATAGGTCATTGGTAACCTATCAAAACTGTTGCTATCCACTGCTGGGTCTGTACCCCAAAGAGATAAGGGACAAAAAGACTTGTACAAAAATATTCATAGCTGCACTCTTTGTGGTGGCCAAAAATTGGAAAACAAGGGGATGCCCATCAATTGGGGAATGGCTGAACAAATTGTGGTATATGTTGGTGATGGAATATTATTGTGCAAAAAGGAATAATAAAGTGGAGGAGTTCCATGGAGACTGGAACGACCTCCAGGAAGTGATGCAGAGCGAGAGGAGCAGAACCAGGAGAACATTGTACACAGAGACAAACACACTGTGGTATAATCGAACGTAATGGACTTCTCCATTAGTGTCCCTGCACAATCTGCAGGGATCAAGGAGAAAAAACACTATCCATAAGCAGAGGACAAACTGAGGGAGTAGAAACACCGAGGAAAAGCAACTGCCTGACTACAATGGCTGAGGGGACATGACAGAGGAGAGACTCTAAACGAACACTCTAATGCAAATACTAACAACATGGCAATGGGTTCGAATCAAGAACACATGTGATACCAGTGGAACCACGCGTCGGCCACGGGGGGTGGGAGGGAGGAAAAGAAAATGATCTTTGTCTTTAATGAAAAATGCATGGAAATGATCAAATAAAATACTATAAAATTAAAAAAAGAAAGAAAGAAAAATGCAAAAAAAAACTGTTGCTATCACCTGGGCATCTACAAGAATTACACTTAGATGGAACAGTGACAAACTGTATAGGATGAAAGGACAAGACATCAATAAGTATATAAATATATGCATGCATAAATACATATACATGTATATATATATATATATATATACACAACAAGAACTAAAAAAATGAGGCTAATACTAAAAGAAATAGGAAAAGAAACAAATGGGGATAAATTTATATGTCACAAAGAAACTCATGGTGGGAGGGGGGAAAACATCGATACACTGTAAGGGTAAAGAGGTTGGAGATAGGAAATACTCAACTCTTACGTGCTTTAAAACTGACCCAATGAGGGAAGAACAATCCAATTCATTGGGGCAGAGAATAGATTTGCGCCCAATAGGGGAGTAGAAGGGTAAAAAACGGACTGGTGGGGAGAGAAGCAGTACAAGGAAGGGAGAGGAAGGGGGGTGAATTTTTAAAAGACTACAGGGGAAAATAAGGGAGGGAATAAGAAGGGAGGGGGGTAGAAAGGGAAGTAAAATAAGGGTGGGAAGTAGGGGGACTGATTATAAACAAATACTGGTGTAGAAGGAAATAGTGAAACAAGAAAAGGCAGGACGAGGAATAGAAATCAAAATGCCGGAAAATACACAACTAGTAATCATAACTCTGATTGTGAATGGAATTAATTCACCCATAAAACACAAGCAAATACCAGAGTGAATTAGAATCCAAAACCCTACCATATGCTGTCTGCAGGAAACACACATGAGAAAGGTAGATACGCATAAGGTGAAAGAGGATGGAGCCAAATCTATTTGGCATCAACTGATAAAAAGAAGGCAGGAGTTGTAATCATGATATCGGACAAAGCCAAAGTAAAAATAAATCTAGTTAAAAGAGATAGGGAAGGTAACTACATCCTGATAAAAGGCAGTATATACAATGAGGAAATATCTGTACTCAATATGTATGCACCAAATGGCATAGCGTCCAAATTTCTAAAGGAGAAAATAGAGGAGCTCAAGGATGAAATAGACAGAAAAACTATACTAGTGGGAGATCTGAACCTTCCTCTACCCAAACTAGATAAATAAAACCAAAAAATAAATTAGAAAGAGGTGAGAGAAGCAAATGAAATCTTAGAAAAATTAGAGTTACTAGACATGTGGAGAAAAATAAATAGGGACAAAAACGAGTACTCCTTCTTTTCAGCAGCACATGGTACATTCACAAAAATTGACCATGTATTAGGGCACAAAAACATTGCAAATAAGTGCAAAAGAGCAGAAATAATAAATGCAACCTTCTCAGATCACAATGCAATGACAATAATAATTAGTAAGGGTACATGGAGAGGCAAGCCAAAAACTAATTGAAATTAAACAACACAATTCTTCAAAATCGGTTAAAGAACAAATCATAGGAACAATTAATAACTTAATTGAAGAAGATGACAATGATGAGACATCCTTTCAAAATCTATTGGATGTAGCCAAAGCAGTACTCAGGGGGAAATTTATATCCTTGAGCTCATATATTATCAAATTAGAGAGGGCAGAGGTCAATGAGTTGGACATGCAAATTAAAAAACTAGAAAGTGAACAAATTAAAAATCCTCAGATGAAAACTTAATTAAAGATTCTAAAAATCAAAGGAGAAATTAATGAAATTGAAAGTCAAAGAACTATTGATTTAATAAATAAGACTAGAAGGTTTTACTTTGAAAAAAACAAATAAAATATTCAAAGTACTGCTCAATCTAATTTAAAAAAGGAAAGAAGAAAACCAAATTGATAATATCCAAGAAGAAAAGAGAGACCTCACCTCTAATTAAGAGGAAATTAAGGCAATCATTGAAAACTATTATGCCCAATTATATGGCAATAAATATGGCAATCTAGGTGATATGGATGCATAGTTACAAAAACATAAATTGCCTAGACTAACAGAAGAAGAAATAGACTACCTAAACAACCCCATATCAGAAAAAGAAATTGAACAAGCCATAAAAGAACTCCCTAAGGGAAAAAAATCCCCAGGATCATGCCACCTGTTACAGGAAGCTTATCCTGATCTCTGCTCCTCATACCAATTGTTAGTGTGTTTCTTCCAGAAATTATTTTATATATTTTACACATCAAATAAAATAATATATAATATATAAATAATAATATACATATTATATACATATACTAATGTATTTTGCATTTGATATACTACATACAAAAGAATGTAAGTTCCTTAGTGGCAAGAACAGTTTGTCTTGCTTTTAAATACCTGATACCTAACAAAGTGCTTGCCACAAAGTATTTAATAAAATCTTACTGAATAAATGAGTAAAATGTTAGTTGTCTCAAATGCTGCAGAGAGATAAGTGAGGATGAGAATGAATTAGGAAGTCACTGGAGAGCTTTAAGGAATCATCTACATAATGTTGAAGACCAAAGCCAAATTTCAAGGAACAAAGAGGGGTGAGTAGGTGGAGATGATACAGAAGCAATGAATGAAGATTAATGAATCAGATAATAGTTGGTTAAAAAGGAAAGAATTCGGGGGAATAGCTTACAAAAATAGCAGTCAAAGAAAATGTCTGGGTATTTTTTTTTTAATTTAAGGATAAGATACACAGGGTATAGTATACTCTGTGCTAATGAAAAGGATGAAACCAAAAGAAAGAAAAAAGATGGATGAGAAGGACCCAAAATATAAGAAAAGAATGATGATGGCATACATAGCCCTGACCAAAAGAAGAATCACTTCTTTCACAGGGATGGGGGGAAAAGAGCATGTGAAGAGTCAAGACAGAATTTTTAGGGTGACAAGGAAAGGGCTTGAACAAATACTTATCAGGTAGCCTCAGCTTTGGCAAGAAATTAGTTGGCAAGGTCATTTTCTGTGAGGGTGAGGACAAGATAGGATTGGTGACAAGAAGAAAGGAAAAGATAGTTGGAATAGAAGCTGCCAAGAAAGTATATCATTTTGGAATACTATTGTGCTAAAAGGAATAATAAAGTGGAGGAATTCCATGGAGACTGGAACAACCTCCAGGAAGTGATGCAGAGCGAGAGGAGCAGAACCAGGAGAACATTGTACACAGAGACTAATACACTGTGGTATAATCGAACGTAATGGACTTCTCCATTAGTGGCGGTGTAATGTCCCTGAACAATTTGCAGGGATCTAGGAGAAAAAAACACTATTCATAAGCAAAGGATAAACTATGGGAGTGGAAACACCGAGGAAAAGCAACTGCCTGAATACAGTGGTTGAGGGGACATGACAGAGGAGAGACTCTAAATGAACACTCTAATGCAAATATTATCAACATGGCAATGGGTTCAAATCAAGAAAACATGTAATGCCCAGTGGATTTACGCGTCGGCTATGGGGGGTGGGGAGGGTGGGGGGGAGGAAAAGAAAATGATCTATGTCTTTAATGAATAATGCTTGGAAATGATCAAATAAAATATAATTTTAAAAAACCATAGATATGCAAAAATATATATATACTGTAAAAAAAAAGTGTATCATTTGAAGAGTTAGGATCTGAAGATGAAGTACAAAATTAAAGTTTCAAATATTACATCAGCTAAACCTACAGGGAAGTAACATGTTACTGTGAAAAGCAGCCTGGAATTGTATCCAGAGGGCTGAATTCAAATCTCAAAATTTTAAATTATTATTTAAATGTCCACAGCCAAATTATTTAGCCTCCCTAAGCCTTATTTTCTTCACTTTTAAATCTGAGTTTTGATTTAATGACCTCTAATATTGCTTTCTGCTCTCATTCTATGATCTTTTCTCCACCTGAAAGTCTCTTTAATTGCCTGAGGATTTTTTACACAAAATAACTAAAAATAATTTGTCTTTTCTTTTTAATAAGAAAATATGCAATTTCCTAACTGCAGGTGTTTTGCCCTTTGGTCATTTCTTTAGACTATAGCATTGATTTTAGAATTTAAAAAAAGAATAAAATGAAATTTCAGAGTAATCAGATCTATGAACAAATATATCAGGGGGAATATGCAAATTCATTTACATTCCTTTTGTTTTCTTTCAACATCTAGAAATTACAGTATCTTTCAATGATGCTGTCAGGAAAACAATCTGTAGTCACAACAGCATCACTAATTCACGTAGTCATTATCTTTAGATACTAACAACATCATCAAGCATACTTAATAATAATGTAAATAAGAGGTTAGGAAGCCAATTACAAATGCAGCTTAACTTGCAGAAGCCATATTTTTGTGATGCAAGTGATCCATGGAATTAATAAGCAAAATAACTTGCTACAATTATCCTGCAAATCTTTTGTAAACAATAACTTGTTGTACCTGACAACATGTTTTAGCACTGGAAAATAGGTGATGAAGCAAAGGTCCTTTCAAGCATTTACCATCTTGAGTTGAGTATCATCAGAGTTTTCATACTCTGATTTCATACAAACGGAGTTTCATGTACAAGACACAGTGTGAAGCATCAGGGATACAAAAACAAATAAGAAATAGACCTCATCATCAAAATTACTAAATATAAGGGGAGAGGAATAGACAACATGCACATCAGCTAAACAAGAGGGAAATAGAGGGATGGCACTAACTAGAGGATAGAGACAGAAACTAGGAAGAGTTTCATTGAGAAGCTAATGACGACAATGAAGGTTGAAGAAACTTGAAGATTCTGAATGGCTAGGGTAGGAAGAGAGGATATTTCAAGTTTGTGTGAATGGAAAGAGTAGGGAAATCAATGGGGAAATAACTAGTTGATAAGATTACAAAGGCAATGAAGCAAGCAAGCAAGCAAAAAAGCATTTATTAAATACCTATTCTGTATCAGCTCTGTGACCCTTTTTTTGTCTAGCCTTTATTGTTCTTATAACCTTAGAAACAACATACAGTATTGATTCTAAGATGAAATATAAGAATTTTTTAAAATACTATGTGCCAGACACTATGCAAGGGACTAAAAAGAAAAATTTTTAAGTAAGACAGTCCCTGCCCTGAAAGAGCTTACATCTAATAGCAGTATGCACAATGTTCACAGATAAGTATAGGATTTAAATAAAATAAATACAAAATGATTATTTTGGGGGTGAGATAGTTGAGACAAACTTTCAAGGCAGCTGAGGGTTCCAAGAAAATAAGGTGAGAGGGATAGTGCACCATGCATTAATATCTTGATTAATCTTATTAGGTCATGATTATTCTTTTAATCCATGTGACTTCAACACTAATACAGTCAATAGCAATTAATACTTTAGTTAAAAAATAATAAATGCACTCAAATGTCTGTACATTGTAAGGATTATATAAGAACTGATACTGGAGTTACTTTAAGGATGGTTAAATGTAGTGCAGTGGTTCTCAACCTTTCTAATGCCGTGACCCCACAATACAGTTCCTCATGTTGCAGTGACCCCAAACCAAAAAATTATTTTGGTGGCTACTTCAAAACTGTAATTTTGCTACAGTTATGATTCGGAATGTAAATACCTGATATGCGTTATGTATTCTCATTGCTACAAATTGAGAGGTTGAGAACCCCTGTGTAAATCTTGAAATCTCTCAGACTTGTGAATCTTAAAAATTTCCCCATCGGGAAATTCTTAATTGGAACAAATTCCCTACTGAGAAACATTCCCCATTTTGATGTGAGAACTTGCCAGGATCAGAAATGGGAGGACCTCTACTCTAACCGTACTTAAGACTGCTTTAGGGGAGAAAACTCCTTACTATGGGAGGACCCCTACTCTACCTATACTTAAGACTGCTTTAAGAGAGAAAACTCCTTGCAAAACAATGAAAGTACTTGGACCCGTGCTTATAATAAGGCAAGGAGTTCTTTGAGCCAGGCCTGTTTTTAGAATTGATACAATGGGATGCTAGGTACCTAAAAGGGGCGGGCAAGTTTTCTCTTGATGAGATTAGTTGACTCAGCTTTGTTTTCTCTCATTCAGACATACTGAGGAGATTGGTCGACTTGGCAGGAATTTAGATGGGCAGTCCTTTGGAAAGCGTCTACAGTGATTGGTAGATGTAGGGACTTAGGGGAGGTGACATGGGAGAAAAACCCCTATATAAGAAAAAGCAGAATCTCTTGAGGAGATATCCGTTTGGAGAAATCCTTTTGGAGGATCTCTGAAGAGGATCGCTTGGGAAGAATCTCTTGAGAGAGGCTCTGGAGAAGGGAAGCTCTTGGAGGACAATCTCTAAGGAGGTCTTGCTGGAGCTCCTCTAAGGGGACTCTGTCCCTCTGAAGGCTCTGGAGAGAGGCCCTTTTGGAACAGTCTCTGGCTGGAAGGCTCTCTGGTGAAGTCAGCTGAGATGGAGCTGGCCTGGTGTCACTAGAATCCTTGTTTAGGCAGACCTTGTGGTGAGTGTTAAAAGACTGACTGACTGATTCTCTCTCTTAAGACTCAGGTCTAGGCCATATTGGCTTGAGGCCCTTCATAATTATTCCTTTCCTACTCTTTCTCTAATTCCTCATTATATTATTAATTAAAAATCTCTATAAAACCCAGTTGACTTGGGTATTTGAATAATTGGGAATATTTCCCTGGCAACCACCTTATATTTGATTTAAAAACCAAGACACTGTAGTGAAACATATTTGCTGCAGTCAAATTTACTCACCCTCTCTTATATCTATCACAATTTATATCTTCCACCATTTTAACGCACTACAGTTTAAGACCTCAACCATTTTAAATCTAACACCTGGTAGAGGGAGCTTGTTATGAAGGAGGAAGGTGTTGAATAGGAGGAGCCTTGATAGAATGACTCTCTCTCACCCTTCCTGCATAGTTCTGTTAGGGGCACTACTAGGGAAATTGGGGTTCCCCTGTTATGTGAGGGAATATGATGGGAAGATGAAGGAAGGTCTCCCCTAACAGGTGATGTAAGGAGTAACCTCAAAATCCCTGGCATGAGGAGGGCACGGTGACAAGCCGCTCCGAGTCTGTGGGGGAGGGGTCTTGATTAGCACTCTGCTAAGGCAGATCTGTAGCCTCAATGAGTTACCTTCCTTTAGCTCCTAGAAATTAGCCACTTGATGATATCTGATTTCATGTAAGAAGGTTTAATGGTCAATGACTATAAGGAAAATTGGGAAGCTGGAATGAGGATATTGGGGTCTCTGATCTATGTTCCAAAAGGTCTCTCACTCTGGCAGCTGTCAAGTAAACCAGTTTCACCTTCCCTTCCCAACTATTTCTCTCACTCCTATTTTAATACTATTTGGGACCAAGGAATAATCGGAACAGGTGCAAAGGCAAAGGGAGAGAGCTTGGCTCTCAGGCAGAGAATCCACAACCCTCTCGGGTCTGAAGAGTCTTGACACTCTGGATAGATGTTCTCAGAGGTATGACGGTGTTGAAATAACTTGGTAGGAATGGCCTAAGGGCTAAACACAAGTGAATCCTCTATTGGGTCTTGGCAAGATCTCCAGCAAGGAATATGCTTCCTGCCTCTTTGAGGTTTCCATTCAAAAGCCTCCCAGAATTCTTCACGGAGCCCCTCTACGTCCATCCTTCTCTCCCAGCATCCTCTGCTACCAATGGTCTTTGCCATCAATCACCTCTTCTTTCAATGTTCCATCTTTCCTTTTGCAACCTGCCCTTACAACATGCATTATATACAGTCTCTTTCTACAAGGAGATTTGAGAGGCAGGAAATATGTCTTCTATTTCTTTAGTATTGCAAATGGTTCTAAGGAAAGTACTACAGAGAAGACTTGATAATGCTCTTGACTAAAAGTGTTATAATGGAACATCAAGGCTTATAAACTTCTCTCTCAATTAGACCTTCTAATAATCAACTATCTATGTCAAGTACAGGTCAAAGTAAAAGCAAAGCCTATATTTAGTAAGAAATATTTCAACACTGGTGATATTTTATGTGTAAAAATTAGACAATTCCTTCTTAGCTCAAATGTCTATTAATAAAAATGGGATAGCAAAAATGTGAATGAAGAGATGCCCTACAGAATTACAAAGTTTGAGATTCAGTATTAAATCTATTCATGTATAATACAATTAACATGCATCCCCCCCCCCCAATAAGTGAATTCCTTTACATAAGGAGCTCTCAGGTTTGGAAATTCCCTCTACCAATGCAGACCAACAACACTTCTAAAATTTATATTCTTAAGAGAGTTGCCAGGAGGATTGAAAAGTTAAGTGATTTGCCTAGGCTCAAAAGGCATGTAAGTCAGAAGTGATATTTGAACTGAGGTCTATCTGACTCTAGAATCAGTTATCTATGACTATAGTCCACATAAAATATTTAAGGTAGGCAAAAGCAATCTCAAGAAAACTAAAAACTGTAGAATGGAATCGAAAGTTTAACATTTCAATCTCTATATTTTCTTTGTTTACTTTGAAAGATTCATGTAGGAACTCCCTTTACTACTTCAAATATTAACTACTCCACATTTTGGATTGCCTTTAGGAGATGCAATAGATAAAAAAAGAATCCACCTGCTTTCTAGTGACCTGCTTCTCTACATTTAGCCAGGATCATTTTCGGCACAGTCTGCTCCCCAGGACACAGAGGAAGCTTTTCCAAATTGGTGCAACTTACTAGAGCTTGTGCTTTACTAGCATAACCTTCAAAAACACAGGGTCACTCCCTCCTGGTCATGATGAAATACTGATATACAATTTAAATGAAGGATTTTTTTTTTGCCCTTACAATTAGTACTGCTACAATTTCCTATTATCCTCAATCTAAGGTGGGCTGATAGACAGAATGGTAGAGTTTGGCAAAAATAAGGGAGGTTCCCCCCCCAAAATGAAAAGTATCCTCAGCACTTCAGTGCAAGTGCATCAGAGAAAGTACTAAAAAGCTGTGGTCAGTTCTCAGATAAATAGGCAGTTCTCAGATAAAGAAATCAAAACTATTAATAAGCACATGAAAAAGTGTTCTAAATCTCTTATAATCAGAGAGATGCAAATCAAAACAGGTATCACCTCACACTGAGCAGATTGGCTAACATGACAGCAGAGGAAAGTAGTGAATGCTGGAGGGAATGTGGCAAAGTAGGGACATTAATTCATTGTTGGTGGGGTTGTGAACTGATCCAACCATTCTGGAGGGCAATTTGGGACTATGCCCAAAGGGCGATAAAAGACTGTCTGCTCTTTGATCCAGCAATAGCACTGCTGGGTTTGTACCCCAAAGAGATAATAAGGAAAAAGACTTGTACAAGAATATTCATAGCTGCACTCTTTGTGGTGGCCAAAAATTGAAAATTGAGGGGATGCCCTTCAATTGGGGAATGGCTGAACAAATTGTGGTATATGTTGGTGATGGAATACTATTGTGCTTAAAGGAATAATAAAGTGGAGGAATTCCATGGAGACTGGAACACCCTCCAGGAAGTGATGCAGAGCGAGAGGAGCAGAACCAGGAAAACATTGTACACAGAGACTGATACACTGTGGTACAATCGAACGTAATGGACTTCTCCATTAGTGACAATGTAATGTCCCTGAACAATCTCTAGGGATCTAGGTGAAAAACACTATCCACAAGCAGAGGGCAAACTGTGGGAGTAAAAACACTGAGGAAAAGCAACTGCTTGACTACAGTGGTTACGGGGACATGTCTGAGGAGAGACTCTAAATGAACACTCTAATGCAAATACCAACAACATGGAAATGGGTTCGAATCAAGAACACATGTGATACCCAGTGGAAACGCGTGTCAGCTATGGGAGGTGGGGGGAAAGGGGGAGGAAAAGAAAATGATCTTTGTCTCCAGTGAATAATGTTTGGAAATGCTCAAATAAAAAAAATAAATTAAAAAAAAAAAGCTGTGGTCCTACTTTAATTTATTGGTCTTTTTTCTAAAGATCAGAAGGAATCTAGCATATGATTCAGAGCTCTTGAAAAAAAAAGAAAGAAGAAATGAAAGCAAAAAAAAAGATGTGGCAGAGGAGGAGGATCAAATTTACAAGACAATAAAGAAAATTCATGGGAGATATCCATTAACCTCTCAATACCCAACTAACAAATAGTCAAAGGATATGAATGGCCATTTCTTAAGGGAAGAAATCTATAACCATATAAAAATATTCAAGAACAGTATAACTACAGAAATGCACACTAAAGCAACTCTAAAGTTCTATTTTGCATTGATAAGTTTGGCAAAGTTGACAAAAAGAAAATGACATATGCAGGAGAAGTTAGGGAAATAGGCAAACAGTACATGGTAATTGGAGCTCTGGATTGATATGAAAGAGCATTCTGGAAAGCAATTTGAAACTGGGCCCACAAAGTTGTTAAGTTGTGCATACTCTTGCACTAAAGACATGGTTATTATGTCTATACACCAAAGTAGGAAAAAAAATTGTCTCATCTGTGCAAAAATATTTATAACTTCTCTTTTGTAGTGGCAGAAAACTGGAAACTACCATGGTGACAATAAATTAAAGAATGGATGAACAAATGATGGCATATTAAAATCATGGAATACTATCATGCTACTAGATATGATGAAAGAAATGGTTTCAGGAAAAGCCTGAGAAGACTTGTTTAAACTAATACAGAGTAAAGTTAACAGAATCAGCAAAACAATTTAAATAATAACAACATTGTAAAAATGAAAAACTTGGACTTAAGAAAAACAATGTAATATTCAACAAAGATTCCAAAGGATTGATGATCAAGAATGGTACCTATCTTTTGACAAAAAGGTGATTCATCAGTTATGCAAAATGAGTAACATCTCTATACAGACAACATGGGAATTTGTTTCACATGGCTATGAATATTTATTATGAGCACACAAACACACAAATGAGGAGGAAAGGGAGGAGGAAAAAATATTTCTCAATTTTAAAAATATTTTTTTAAAAAACTTAGCCTATTGTAGACTAATCTCAATGAAATATGATATTACATAAATAATTTTATGAACATCAAGCCTACTTGCCTCTTTCTTATCCCAAGGAGAGTATGATACAAACTGTCAAATATTTTGTAAAAGTCGTAGAAAATTAACAATGACATCTCACTGTTCTACCAGTGTATTAATCCTATTTTTAAAAAGGAAACCATGTTATTTGGACATATTGACCCTTAAAGATGATAATTTTAGAGATAAAGAAAACTTTAAATGTCATGTAGTCAAAACCCACCTGATTCTTGGAAAAAGAGATGTTTTAATTATTCTTGACTCCCATTCTAAATGTTCACAGACTATCTTTTAACCATATATTCTGGAATTTTTCTACGAATCCAAGTCAAATTCACCATCTACTATTTTTCTTTAATAAAGACATTTGCCTTTCTCCAGTCCTAGAACATTCCTATATTATCCAAGATTTTAAAGATTTTAAATAAATCACATCTAGCTATTCTTTCTAACATTGTGTATGTGAATTGCCATGGTGGCAATTCAATATACTCTCACTGTCACCTAAGGTTCCATTGGATTTCAACTCCTTGTTAATAATTTTTATTCTATCTTCCTAGACTCACAAAGCTATTGTCAGAGTTAAATAATTCTGATTTTTCTGCACATTACTTACCAGCATATATCTAGGGCATCAGACTTGTCCCTTCTTTCATCTATCTCTTGTTCCCCACATAACTTTTAGGAAGAAGAATAAAATTATGATTGTTCATATTATTTAGGCATATTTCCAACTGTTAGCACTCTGATCTTTAATCTAGCACTATTATACCATATTCATCCTCTTACTTGTTTTTCCTTCTGTCTTTAATGTGTCTTTTTCAAAACTAAGTTGATTTATGTGATTCCTATGTGCTCATATAAGCTTCGTCACATAATTCTTCTTTTTCTTCATTGAAAATGTTTTATTTTGCTGTTGTGAAGATTGGATTTGGCTATCTCCTGATTGTAACAATAAATGTACTTACCTCTTCCTTGATAGTGAAGATAAAATTGTAATCCCCAGTCTGTTTTTTAGATTTTAATCCCCCAAAATGTTAACTCAGTATTTAAAGTAGAACTGCCCATTTTTAACCACAAAAAGGTGTTAACTAACCACTAAAGTGCAAACTAACTACAAAAGATGTGATCTAACAAAAAGAGGTGTGAACACCCATTTCATACATTGAGCAGACAGTACTGGAGAGGAATGTCTGCTTTTATTGGTAGATGTGAAATTTAGGGGAGGTGACACAAGAGGAAAAGGTCTTTAAATAGAGGAAACAAAGATGGCAGAAGGAGTCACCTGGGCTTGGAGTGAAGGATCAGTCACTTGTAGCAGGAGGGAAGACAGACACTTGAGGAGAGACTGGAAGACAGACAGTATGGGAGAGATTGGGATTGGATCAACATCTCACACCTTACACCAAGATAAACTCAGAATGGGTGAATGACTTGAATATAAAGAAGGAAACTATAAGTAAATTAGGTGAACACAGAATACTATACATGTTAGATCTTTGGGAAAAGGAAAGATTTTAAGACCAAGCAAGAGTTAGAAAAAGTCACAAAATGTAAAATAAATAATTTTGATTACATTAAATTAAAAAGGCTTTGTACAATCAAAACCAATGCAACCAAAATTAGAAGGGAAGCAACAAATTGGGAAAACGTCTTCATTACAAAAACCTCTGACAAAGGTCTAATTACTCAAATTCATGAAGAGCTAAATCAATTGTACAAAAAATCAAGCCATTCCCCAATTGATAAATGGGCAAGGTACATGAATAGGAAATTTTCAGATGAAGAAATCAAAACTACTAATAAGCACATGAAAAAAGTGATGTAAATCTCTTTATATCTGAGAGATGAAAATCAAAACAACTCTGAGGTATCACCTCACACCTGACAGATTGGCTAACATGACAGCAAAGGAAAGTAATGAATGCTAGAGGGGATGTGGCAAAGTTGGGACATTAATGCATTGCTGGTGGAGTTGTGTATTGATCAACCATTCTGGAAGTCAATTTGGAACTATACCCAAAGGGCACAAAAAAAGCCATAGCACTGCTGGGTTTATGCCCCAAAGAGATAATAAGGAAAAAGACATGTACAAAAATATTCATAGCTGCGCTCTTTATGGTGGCAGAAAATTGGAAAATGAGAGGATGCCTTCCAACTGGAGAATACTATTGTGCTCAAAGGAATAATGACCTGGAGCAATGCCATGTGAACTGGAATGACCTCCAGGAATTGATGTAGAGTAAAAGGATCAAAAGCAAAAGAACTTTGTACATAGATTCTGATACACTATGGTACAATCAAATGTAATGGACTTCTCCATTAGTGGCAATGCAGTAATCCTGAACAACTCGGAGGGATTACGAGAAAGAACACTATCCACATTCAGAGCAAAAACTGTGGGAGTAGAAACACAGAAGAAAAACAACTGCTTGATTACATAGGTTGAGGGGAATATGATTGGGGATGTAGATTCTAAATGATCATCCTAGTGCAAATATCAACAACATGGAAATAGCTTCTGATCAAGGACACATGTAAAACCCAGTGGAACTGGAGAGGGGAGAGAAAGAATGATTCTTGTAACCAAGGAATAATGTTCTAAATTGACTAATTAAATAAAATTCTTTTTAAAAAAAGGAAAAAATCCCCAGGGCCAGATGGATTCACAAATGAATTCTATCAAACATTTAAAAATAACTAATCCCAATATTATACAAACTATTTGACAAAATAAGCAAAGAAGTTCTACCAAATTCCTTTTATGACACAAATATGGTACTGATTCCAAAGCCAGGCAGACCAAAAAGAGAGAAAGAAAACTATAAGCCAATCTCCTTAATGAACATATATGCAAAAATCTTAAATAGAATACTAGCAAGAAGATTCCAGCAAGTGATTACGAGGATTATTAGGAAAACCATCCACATAATTGACAATATCAACAACCAAATGAACAGACATCAAATGATTATCCCAATCGATGCAGAAAATGCCTTTGACAAAATACAACACTCATTCCTATTGAAAAAACAATAGAAAGTATAGGAATAGAAGGGCCGTTCCTAAAAATAATAAACAGTATATACATCATCAAGCATCACCTCCAATGGGGATAAATTAGAAGCCTTCCCAATAAAATCAGGAGTGAAACAAGGATGCCCACTATCACCTTTATTATTTAATATTGTACTAGAAACACTAGCAGGAGCAATTACAGAAGAAAAAGAAATTGAAAGTATTAAAATTGGCAATGAGGAGACCAAGCACTCACTCTTTGCAGATGATATGATTTACTTAAAGAATCCTAGTGAATCAACCAAAAAGCTAGTCAAAATAATCAAAAACTTTAGCAAAGTTGCAGGATACAAAATAAACCTGCATAAGTCATCAGCATTTCTATGTATCTCCAACCCAGTTCAGCAGCAAGAATTAGAAAGAGAAATTTCATTTAAAGTCACCAGAGATATTACTTGGTGGCTCAAAGAACCATTTCATTAGTAATTACCAATAAACTGAATGTGCTTGGAATTTTGTGCATCAGTTTATTTTAATTTCAATTACACCAATAAGACATATACTTACAGGCACATATGAGCTCCTTTGGGCCTCAGTTGCCTAATTTGTAAAATAAAGATGATGGCATTTTAGTTCCTTTCCAGCTCTAAGAATATGATATTCAGACTTCTGAGAAAACAACTTTAGAGAAAGCAATGAAGCTAGCCATAAGATTGCAAAGCATGAGGAAAGAGTGCTTGATGAATATATGGAGCCATTGCATGTAGAATACTTTTTCAAGAGGTCTTACAGTGAAGAGAAGAGAGATGGAACAGTAACTAAATGGTCTAAGAGGGTCAAGAGAAGCTTTTTTTTTTTTTTAAGAATTAGAGACACTAGGAAATGTTTATAGGCACAAGAAAAAGAACCACTGAAGAAGATGTCAAAGATATGTAAAAAGACTTGCTAGGACAATGTCCTAGAGGAAGTGGGACTAAATCAGTCAATCATGTGCATATTCCCAGAACACAAGTAGAAGGATTAGCTTTAGCAAGGGATACAATTTCTCCACCCTTTCACATAAATTCTTGCTTGCTGCCCAAACCTGTACTTTGTACATTTCCAACACTAATCTTTTGTCACTATTGCTACCTTCCTTACCTCCAACAGCACATCTGCATATTTAGATTTAATAAAGATCATTTCAACATGATAATAAATTCCTCACCCTCTTCTTACTTCCTGCATCACTACCTTCAAGGTTCCTAATTTATTCTTCTATGTTGCCAAGGATGAAATTTAATCTAGAAGGCAATAATGCTGTCCATCCCAAATACTAAACACAGCAGTCAACTGGGACAGTGACTGCCCATCCCAGTGGCAATTCAATCCTGCCAGCTGTTACCTACAACAGGAGAGTTCTCATATCAGTAAGTTTTCTCAACAATATAAGCAAAGATTCTTTCCCCTGGTCATTGAATTGCTGGGATTAGGAAGGTCTTTAATTCATGAAATCTATTCATGAATTCAAGAAACATATAAATAATTGTAAATCTTTTAATTTAAATCTTCTTTAAAACTCCAAGGTCAGGACTTCTGGGGACAGAGCCAAGATAGTAGAAGCAGGGAAAGTTCAAACCACTGGAATCCTCTCCAATCAACCTTAAAATGATGCTTTAAAATCAATGTTGGAGTTGGAGAACCAACAAGGGGAAAGAGTGAAGCAACTCAAATGCAGAAAACATCTTGAAAGGTAGGCAGAGGGTCTGGTTCACTGGAATGAGAGAGAAGTATAGCCAGCACCAAGACCACATCAAGGAGTGCCAGTGCAAGCATTAGCAACCCTCCCATCTAGGTTCCATGTCCTAACCTGGGTCCAAGCCAACCTGGTGTCAATGTGGAATCTAGAAGTCCCCAAACTTGTAGATTAGAGGGATTAGGTGATCCCCAGTTTATTTGGTTTGGAGGTAGAAACCCCCAATTTATCACATGAGAGTTCCTCCCTGAGGGAAAGTCCTACTTCAAGGTCTCAGGCTAACAATAGAACATGCTAGTAGTTTAGGTGGGCATATCTAATCCCATCAGATGTTAAGTATCTCTTTTGTCCCAATGATTTCTCCCCCTAGGCTAAAGTCCTTTACCAAGGTGGCCAGGCCTTAGGTGGGATCTTTCCCTTTTGTGTCCATTGTAAAGCATCATCCCCTCAGGGTTATTCCTGTCTGGAACTCCTCATTTTCCTTTCTTACCATTGTAAATTCAATCAACTGTCCCTCTCATCCCCAGACCCCATGTTTCACTTAGAAAGGTATTTAAGTTCCCCAACTTTAATGGCTCCTTGGAAAAGCATAATTGGCTTTCCCAGAGGTCAGTGGCCAGAGCAGCCAAAGTTCAATCCTCAGACTCTGTGCAGTTGTGTGGTGTGCAGCTCTGTGTCGAGGCCTACTATTGCAATGAACCCCTTTTCCCCTTAATTAAAGAGGGATTTTGACTATTTAATAGTTATGTGTTTTTTCCCAGTCAACAATGGAGACCCTTAAATCCTGTCTGGCAACAGAGAGTACCCCATACTCACCCCTTGAAGTTCCAAGACTCAGCCCAAGACTACAAAGAGGTCCCAAGCCCAAGAACAAGGCAGCCAACACAGTGCCTAGTTGATGCGAGCACAAGGGGATACCCAGAGCCCTTGCCTTAGCCCACAGTGAGGAACTGAACCCCATCACAAGGCAGTCCATGTAGTATTCCTGGTCTGGGTAAAGGCAAAGTGGGGCCCAGGGTCCCTATCAAAGCTCCAGGGCAAGCTGCCTGACCTGATCAATACCAAAATGAGGCCCAAAGAGCCCCACCCAAGCCTGAATCTAGTCCCTGAAGCCGAGAATAAGGTAGCTAACAGTGCTCTAAACTCTGCAAACCATTAACAGTCTCAGGGGATGACTAAATCAGCGTTGGGAGGTGGTTTTTCAGAGCTCCCAGACCACAGACCATCATATCATCTTGAAAGAACAGAAACTTTCAGAAATCCAGAAATACAGCTAAGGGTAGCAGCAAAGAAAAAACTGAAGTTTAAGGTACTGCCCTTTCTACCTGAGAACAAAGCCTACCTTTAAGACAAAAGTAAATGTCAAGAAAAAGCTAGGAAAATGAGCAAACATCAAAAAAGAACCACCTAAACATAGAAAATTATTATGGAAACAAAAAAAGAGCAAGGTACAAACTCAGAAGGGGACAGTGAAAGCAAAGTAGTTATACACAAAACTTCAAAGAAATATATGAATTGATTTCGAGCTCTGGAAGAGCTCAAAAAAAGATTTCAAAAATCAATTAAGAGAGGCAGAGAAAAAATGGGAAGAGAAATGAAAGCAATGCAAGAAGAAACAATTCGAATAACATGGAGCTACCATCAAGTTCACATAGAACTTAGCAGACTCCACATTTTAAAAAAATCAGAAGGATTAGAATATGATATTCTGGGGGGGGGGGGGGGGGGACTAGGTTTACAACCCAGAATCACCTACCTGTCAAAACTAAGTATATTCCTTCAGGGGGGGAAAATGCTCTTTTAACAAAATAAAATATTTCCAAGAATTCCTGATGAAAAGACCAGTTCTAACCAGAGAATGTGATATACAAATACAAGTCTCAAGAGAAATATAAAAAGGGAAATAAGAAAGAGAAATTTTAAAGTTTTCAATAAGATCAAACTGCATATACAGTGGTTGATACACAAATACCTTAATTCACAAACAATGTGAAATACAAGCAGTCCCAATCAGTATTTTTTGCTTTAAGTCATGAGAGGTTAATTGAATCACAAGTTTCTACCACGCTCCACTGGATAGCTTGCCCAGTGTTTGGTTTCACAAGTTACACGAGACTGTCTCCATTTAGTTCAGGGTTTATCTAGCTGTGCAAGTACCTGTATTGAATTGCTTTTGCTTTCTTCTTTATTTTGTCTTTATTATTAGTTTTTTGGTAAATTTCTTGACTTTTAACCATGGAACCTAACAACAGAAGAACTGAATGAGTTACAGCAGTAGTAGCATATGGATTGTTTGCAAGAAATTAGTGGGGAGGAGCCCGAGGTGGATGAGGTAATTAGTACAACCAAGATTAAGGAAATGTTGAGGATTTGGGAAAAAATTAAACAGTTTATTGAGAAGACATACCCAGAAAAAGTTGCAACAGGTCATGCATTGGAGCTGTGTAATGACACTTGTTTCATACATTATCAAAAAATTCTGAAAGGGAGGAAGAAACAAATTTCCATAAAAAGGTTTTTGTTGAAATACTCTCTAAGTGAAATAGAGGTAAGTATGGCAAAACAGCCAAAATTCAAAGAAGAAAAAATGATGATAATAAGGTAAAGTAAAAAAATAGCAATTAAGTTTAGCAATAAAGTTAAATGTCACAAGTAATGTATGAGGTCAGATTTGCATTTAAATATAGCATTAAACGTGTAGAGAGTAAGTTATTTTAAGCAATAGCAGACAAAATTAAAACCTCCCCACCAGCATCTTCACCTGATCTTGAAGGTAAATAACATTTCATAAGCAAGTTTATTTCCTTATATTCTTTCATATCGTCTATAAATACACTTATCTGCTATTTGTAAAGTAAAATTTTATATTTTAAAGCATATAAAACAAAAAATTCAAGTGGTTTTTGGGGGGACAGAATGGATTAATTGCATTTATATCAATTTAAATGGGGAAATGTGATTTGACACATAAGCAAATTGAGCTACGAGGTTGGTCATGGAACAAATTAAACTCATGCATCAAGGTATCACTGTATTCCTATCTGGAAATTTGATATTTATAATTCTTAAAAATGTTATCACTATTTGAACTATTTGAAGAAGGAGTATAGATAGACAGAAGGTGTAGGAGTAAGTTGATTAGAATGAGATGATATACAAAAAAATCAAGAGGTGAAAAAGAGGATTGCACTGTGAGAAAAGGGAAGGGAGGAGTGGAATGAAGTAAATTATCTCCCCTAGAGAGGCATGAAAAATTATTACAATGGAGGAGAAAATGGAGGTGGTAATAAGCAATGCTTAAACCTTACTTTCATCATAATGGGCTCAGAGAGGAAATAACAACCATACTCATTAGGATATAGACTCCTACCTTACATCATAGAGAAGTAGGAGGAGAAAAAGACAAAAAGTTAGGGGTAATAGAAAGGAGGAGGAAGAGGACACGGATGATTAATAGCAAAACATTTGTGAGGAGGGACAGATTACCAAATATACATTTGGTAATCATAATTATGAATGTGAATAGGACAAAAACCACCCATAAAAAGAAAATGGATAGCAGAGTGTATTAAAAACCAGAATCCTACAATATGTTGTTTACTAGAAATACATTTGAGGCAGGCAGAAACACAGATTAAAATTAAGGGGCTGGAACCAAATTTATTAAGCATCATCTGAAACAAACAAACAAAAAAGCATGAGTAACATTTATGATCTCAGACAACTCTAAAGCAAAAATAGATCTGATTTAAAAAGATAAGGAAGGAAATTACATCTTGCTGAAAGGTACCATAAACAACGAAGTAATATAAATACTAAACATAGATGCCCCAAATGTTAAAGCCTCCAAAATTTTAAAGGAGAAATTAAATTAATTTCTAGAATAAATATATAGTTAAACTTTGCACATGGGGGACCTCAACTTCCCCCTTTCGTATATACATAAGTCAAACAAAAAATAAACAAAAAGTGAAGGAAGTGAATGAAATTTAAGAAAAGTTAGATTTAATAGATCTCTGGAGAAAACTGAATAAGAATGGAAGGGATATACCTTCTCAGTAGCACATGGCCCATACATAAAAATTGACTATGTAAGAGGGCATCAAAACTTGACAACCAAATGCAGAAAAGCAGGAATAATAAATGGATCTTTTTCAGATCATGATGCAATAAAAATTATAAACAATAAGGATCCATGGAAAGATAAATTAATAATTAATTAGAATTTCAATCATCTAATTCTAAAAACTGGGTAGGTAAAAGAACAAATTATAGAAACAATAATTTCTTTAAGGAGAATGACAATGAGGAGATAACATATCAAAATTTATAAGATACAACCAAAGCAATATTTAGGTGAAAATTAATATCAATAAATGCTTATATCAATAAAATAGAGAAAAAGCAGAACAAAGAATTGGGTATGCAACTAAAAAAACTAGAAAAAGAACAAATTAAAAATCCCTATTTAAACACTAAATTTGAAAATCATAAATATCAAAGATAATTTTTTTAATTTAAAGAGAACCATTGAATTAATAAATAAGACTGAGTTGGCCTTATGAAAAAAATTGAGCATTGTTTAATATGATTTAAAAGGGGGGAGGGGGGCCAAATAACCAGTATCAAAAATGAAAAGGGTGAATTCACCACCAATGAAGAGGAAATTGAAGCAATCATTAGGAGCTATTTTGCTCAATTATATGCCAATAAACCTGACAATCTAAGTGAAATGGATGAATACTAACAAAAATGGAAGTTTTTCAGGTTAATAAAAGATAATGGCACATTTAAATAATCTCATCTCAGAAAAAGAAACTGAAGCCATCAGTGAACTTCCTAAGACAAAATCCCCAGGTCAGATGGATTCACAAATGAATTCTATAAAACAATTAGACATCAGTTAATCACAATACTATATAAACTATTTGGGGAAATAGCCAAAGAAGGAATCCTAATAAATTCTTATGACACAAATATGGCACTGCTACCTAAGTCAGACAGAGAAAAACTATTATAGACCAATTTCATTAATGAAAACAGATGTAAAATTTTTGAATAAAAATATTAGCAAAGAGATTACAGCAAGCAATATATTACAAGGATCATTCACTGTGCCCAGGTGGGATTTATACCAGGAATGCAGGACTAGTTTACATTGGGAAATTTATCAGCATAATTGACCATATTAATAACCAAACTAATAGAATAACATTAATCTTAATAGATGCAGAAAAAGCCTTTAATTCCTTCACTCATTTTAACAAAATACAACACTCATTCCTATTAAAAATACTAAAAAGCATAGGAATAAATGGGACATTTCATATAATGAGAAGTAGTATCTATCTAAAGCCATCAGCAAGTACCATCTGCAATGGGGATGAGTTAGAAGTCTTCCCAATAATATCAGGAATAAAGCAAAGATGCCTATTTACATCACTATTATTTAACATTGCATAAGTCATGCTAGCTTTAACAATAAGAAAAAAGAAATGGAAGGAATTAAAGTAGGTAATGAGAAAACTAAACTATCACTCTTTGCAGATGGTTTGATGGTATCCTCAGAGAATCCTAAAGAATCAACTAAAAAACTAGTTGAGATAAATAAGTTTAGCAAAGTTGTAGGATACAAAATAAACCCACATAAGTCATCAGCATTTCTATATATTTCCAACATATCCAGCAAGAACTGGAAAAAGAAATTCAATTTAAAATCACTCTAGATAATATAAAATACCTGGGAATCTACATGCCAAGACAAACAGAAATTATATGGGTGCAATTACAAAACACTTTTCACACAAATAAAGTCAGATCTAAACAACTGAAAAAAAAATGGGTAATTCAAGCTAATATAATAAAAATGATCATTCTAAGTTAATTTATTTATTCAGTGCCATACCAAATCAACCTACCAAATAGTTATTTTAAAGAACTAAAAAAAAAAAGAATAACAAAATTCATCTGGAAGAACAAAAAAATCAAGAATATCAAAGGAATTAATGGGAAAAAAATGTGAAGGAAAGCAGTGCCAGATCTCAAACTGTACTATAAAATAATAACTGTCAAAAGAAAAAAAATCTGGTACTGGTTATGGAATAGAATGGTAGATTAATGGAATAGACTATAGATATAATTATATAGAGGTAAATGACCTTGTAACCTTGTGTTTCATTAACCCAAAGACCCCAGCTTTGGGGGATAAGAACTCACTATTTAACAAAAACTGCTAGAAAACTGGAAAATAGTATAGCATAAACTAGGTATAGGCCAATATCTCATATCCTATATTAGGATAAGGACAAAATAGATATATTATTTAGACATAAAGGGTGATACCTGTAATGGAGGGTGGTTTAGGGGATGAGATTAGATGTTTAATTATAGGCCAGAATCAGAAGGATAACTGTTTTGGGAAGGCCTACTATAGGCTGACAGGATAACAAGCCCAGTCCAAGCAGAGCCTGTCCTGAGGTAACAAACACAGGGATGATAGATATTGGATTTATTAAACAAGGGGAGGTGAAAAGGGGATTTGGGATAATCCTAAACTAATGTCAACTACCGAAACCACCCCCAGATCTAAATGTCATGTCACCAGGAGTCTTCACAGATTTGAATGACATTGATCCTTCAGTATCTAAGATCCCAGACTCTAATATAAATAAACCTACACTAACACACACACACACACACACACACACACACACACACACACACACACACACACACACACACAAATAAAAAAAACCCAACCCTTTTGATGGTAAGAGAGGTAGTAAGTTTTGGCAGTTTGGCAGGACAGGGCCCAGGAAGAGGTCCTGGACCCAGATGGACCTCAGACCTAATCTTGCAGATAGATGGTTCAGGATCACACCAGGAAGCTCTGTAGATATCAACCAGACAGCAGGAAAGCAGATAGGATGGAAAAGATAAGGTAGAAACAGCCACCATGGGAAAGCAGCCAGTCCCTCCTGGTCAAACCAGAGAAAGACCGGGCTCCAACTCCACTTAACTATCTCACACTTTTTACCTCATTCTATAATCTTTTCTCTGCATCTGCATCTCCCTACAGACCCACCTCATATGCTCAAATTCTCTCTTTCTTACAACATACCATAAGAAAACTAGGGGAACATAGAATATTTTACCTGGTAAAACTATGAAGATGGGAAAATACATGACCAAACAAAAGATAGAGATCATTATAAGATATAAAACGAATAATTTTGATTAAATTTAAATTTTTTTCTACAAACAAAACCAATATAACCAAGATTAGAAGGGAAACAACAAACTGGGGTCAATAATTTTATAATAAATTTCTCTGACAAAAGTCTAATTTCTCAAATTTATAGATATCTAAATCAATCTTATAAGAATACAATTCTTATTCACCAACTGACAAATGGTCAAAGAATATGAACAAGCAATTTTCAAATGAAGAAATCAAAGTTATCAACAATCATATAAAAATACTCTTGATTAGAGAAATGCAAATTAAAACAATTCTGAGGTACCACCTCACACCTATCAGTTAGCCAATATGTCAGTAAAGAAAAGTAATAAATATTGGAGGGGATGTTGCAAAATTGGGATACTAATGCATTCTTGGTGGAGTTGTGAACTAATCCAACCATTCTGGAGGACAACTTGGAACTATGCTCACAGAACTATAAAACTGTACATAACCTTTGAAACTATAATACCACTACTGGGTCTATATGCCAAAGGGACCATAAAAAAGGAGAAAGGACCTACCTACTTGTACAAAAAATATTTATAACAGCTCTTTCGTGTGGTAACAAATAAATGGAAATTGAGAGGATGTCCATCAATTGGGAAATGGCTGAACAAATTGTGTTATATGATGGTGATGAAATACTATCATACGATAAAAAATAAGTAAGATGATTTCAGGAAAAAGCTGGAAAGGTATACATGAACTAATTCAGAGGAAAATAAGCAGAACCAAGAGAACACTACACAGTGTAAACCTCAAAATTCCTTAGACTTATAAATGTTGGAAATTTCACCATTGGGATATTTCATACTTGGAAAATTTCTTACTGATAGTCTATTGGAATGGGAACCCCATTGGCATGGGAGGTTCCTTCTCTTCCCTTCTTAAGATTACTTTAGGACAGAAACCCTTTGCTGAACAATGGAAAGGACTTTGACCTATGCTTAAGCATAGAACAGGAATTTCTTTGAGTCTTGATTGATTTTAGAATTGATACAATGGAGATACTTGGAATAAATCTCCACCCTATTCAGTCCTAATAGGATTGAGTAAGGGCTGCAGCCTAGATCAAAATTTAATTATTCCAATCTCTACCATACTCAAGTTAACAGGATTTAGAAAGGGCTGTAGCAAAGGAGTAAAGATTTAATCATTTGAAAATATGACCTTCAACAGACATGTGCAAAAGCCAGAAACCTCTGGGCGGTCCTGGGTTAAGCTAGAGCCTCCATTGACAGGGAAATTGATGAACAGTGATTGGTAGATGGGAGGACTGAGGGGAGGCAACTTGGAGGGTTTCCTTAAAGATAGGGGGTCTGAAGACTCAGGGGGGTGGTTGAGGTTTTGGTCGGTGTGGTTCCTGGGCTCTGAGAAGGCTTGCTCTGAAGGAAGCTGAAGGTGGGGGCCTCTGAGACTGTTTCTCCATTTTGGACACGTGAGTAATAGGGACTGATCTCTTTTCTTTGCCCCAGCTATCTAAGGGCTTGGGCCTTTTGGCCCAGCCTAAACAGAAGGGGTATTAAAGCCCTATTCCCTTCTCTCCCTTTTTCTCTCTATCTCTAATTCCCTTCTTACTCCTATTGTAATTAAACTCCAAAAAAGGCTGACGGCTGACTTGAGTTTTTCATTTAGGAATTACATAGCTGATTCCTTGGCGACCTTAAATTAATATATATCAGTCTTTTAAAGTGATTCCCTTGTTACAACAGTAAACAACAATATTGTGTGATGATCAACTATGAAAATCTTAGCTACTCTCAGCAGTATAATGATCTGATAGAATCTTGAAGTACTTACAACAAAGAATGCTTGTTCACCTCCAGAGAAATAATTATTGGAGTCAGGTGTGGATTAAAGTATACTATCATTTACATTAGTTTATTTTCAGTTTTATTTTGGGGTTTTGGTTTTATGAGAGTATTCTTTTACAACAATAACCAGTATGGAAGTATGTTTTACATGCTAATACATGCATAATCCAAATTAAATTGTTTACCATCTCTAGGAGTGGGGAGGGAAAGGAGAAAGGGAGACAATTTGGATCTTATAATTTCAGAAAACATATGTTCAAAATAAATACAAAATAAAAATAAATACAAGGTTAAAATGAAATATATCTCCTATCTCAAAAGAGTCACTTTAGTCTTAAATGATCATAAATTTAAACCTCTAATTTGTTTTTTAATTTTCAGAATCTTTAAGGTTTTTTAACCTAAAGTATTTTTAATCCTAATTATATTCCCCCTTTCAAATCAATGTCAACATCATTTCTCAATAATCATCTCCATTTTAAATAGGTCTGGATCAATGATACATGTAAAACTCAGTGGAACTGCTCGTTGGCTATGGGAGAGGAGTGGGAGGAGGGGAGGGAAAGAATATGATTCATGTAACTGGAAAAATATTCTAAATTAATTAAATAAATAAGTTTTTTTAGAATAAAAAATAATCACCTTCATTTTAGGAGATTATATGAGAGGCAGAAATACATGAAAATCATATTTTTATAATACTTTAGAATAATAAGAGATGCAGCATGTCAGAGTAGTTAGTTGATTTTGAAGTCAAGAAAATATCAGTTCAAATCTTGCCTTTCCTTGGCACAAATATTTGACCTTCTTGGTACTCTAGAGCAAATAAAACTCAAATGGAAAATTATTTCTAATTAGAGACACTAAACTATAGATAAGGATTCTTTTGGGCTACATATCAACTAAATTTTAAAATGTAATATTATCTATTATATTTTAAAATGTATTTCATTAAATGTTTTCCAATTACACTGTAATTTGGTTTAGGAGCAGAAGCTCTGGGGAGTATTGTAGCTAGCCACATGTTTTTTATCTATCCCCTGGACAACTCTCTAGAAATTGCAAAAGTGTTACTCTGCCAATGAAAACACAGGATGAATCCCTTTCCAGTCTCTTTAATCTAGAAACATATTATGGAATGAAAACTCAGAGTTCACCTAGTCCAACTTTCTCAATTTTAGATATAAAGAATACAAGGCCATCTATGGCTCATCAATAAGGAAGAAAAAAATCCTTATTAAATATCTATTATATGCTAGGTACTATGCTAAACACTTTATTAATATGATCCTGTTTAAGCCTCACAACAGTTCTGGGAGATAAGTGATCTCCATTTTACATTTGAAGAAACTGAGGTAGACATGTGTTAAGTGACTTCTAGGATAGCAAAGGTAATAAGTGTCTGAAGTCCTACTGTAACTCCTCCTGAGTCCAGTACAACTACTCTATTCACTGTACCACCATGCTGTCTCTAAGAGGCAAGATGATATCCTTATTCTATTTCCCAGCCCCAACTTAAATCATCATAAAATAAAATTTTAATATATTCCCATATGATTCACAAGTCAACAAATGCATATATTCTGGAAGTAACACAACATCAAACAACTTCCCAGCAATACATCAATGACTAACATTTGGTTTTAATGCTGTTTTTGTTTTAATCCACAAAATTATTCTACTGATACTTATTAAAGCAGTCATGGTCAACTTTCCTATAGTCTAAAGAGAAAGGGCTGAGGATAAATTTAGGAAGGAAGGAAGGAAGGAAGGAAGGAAGGAAGGAAGGAAGGAAGGAAGGAGGGAGGGAGGGAGGGAGGGAGGGAGGGAGGGAGGGAGGGAGGGAGGGAGGGAGGGAGGGAGGGAGGGAGGGAAGGAAGGAAGGAAGGAAGGAAGGAAGGAAGGAAGGAAGGAAGGAAGGAAGGAAGGAAGGAAGGAAGGAAGGAAGGAAGGAAGGAAGGAAGGAAGGAAGGAAGGAAGGAAGGAAGGAAGGAAGGAAGGAAGGAAGGAAGGAGAGAAGGAGGGAAGGAAGGAGGGAAGGAAGGAAGGAAGGAAGGAAGGAAGGAGGGAAGGAAGGAGGGAAGGAGAGAAGGAGGGAAGGAAGGAGGGAAGGAGAGAAGGAGGGAAGGAAGGAGGGAGAGGGAAGGAGGGAGGGAGGGAGGAAGGAGGGAAGGAGAGAAGGAGGGAGGGAGGGAGGGAGGGAGGAAGGAAGGAAGGAAGGAAGGAAGGAAGGAAGGAAGGAAGGAAGGAAGGAAGGAAGGAAGGAAGGAAGGAAGGAAGGAAGGAAGGAAGGAAGGAAGGAAGGAAGGAAGGAAGGAAGGAAGGAAGGAAGGAAGGAAGGAAGGAAGGAAGGAAGGAAGGAGGGAGGGAGGGAGGGAGGGAGAAACGAAGAAAAATTCTGCCCTGTCTACCTTTTCTACTTTGGTTTAATTTTTCATAGGGATCTTCAGATGGACGGATAAAACTCTGACTTTTGAAAGATTCCCAAATTTAAGTCTACAGTTGTGAATATGCAACAGTGATAATGTTTCAAGAAGATCAACCCTTATCCCCTTATAATTGACTGGATTTTAGTGACAGTGATAGGTTTAAGATAATCAATATTGCGATTCTAAAGTGATTAGTATAAATAGAATTCATGATTTTTATAAGGATTTCTAACTAAAGCATAAAAACTGCTTCTAAGGGGATTTCTAACCCCTCTCTAAGTTTGTACTTCCTTTTATTATAAGATGCTGACCATCTGAGTCTTATGTCCAGATATGGTGCAAACATCATGCACCCTTTCCTGTTTGGAAATAACCATCCTTTCCCCCAGATCAGATGAGTCTGAGGTAATGGTCATCACTAGCTGCCTATATAAGGGTACTTACTGCCTTGTGATTTAAACTTTAGACTAATATGGGCTTTCCTAAATGAACTAACCAATCAGCTTTGTAATTGGCTAACTGTTTCTAAATAAGGTCTATATGATGTTATGTCTTGGGAGATAAGTCAACACTCCTTATGGAAATATTCATTTTGTTAATGTCCCGTATATAAACAAGGTCTCTGCCTCCAGGCATTATCTCTTGCTAGGCTCTAACAATGTAATACATGCAAGAGAATGCTTTTATTGGAGGAATTGGCCCTCTTCCAATAAATTCTCATTTTCTACCTTGACTTAGAGAAATTTGGCTTTTTTGACTTTATTTACCTAAATTGTCTATGTTGGAGCAGTGGGTTTCTATTACACAACAAATATGATATGAAGGAAATAAAAAAAGGAATAAAAAACATTTATATGATAGTGGCTAAAGTGTTGCATTTGGAGATAAAAATTTATGTTCATAATTTTCTCTTTGATTTTAAACACTGAACAAAAAGTTCAAGTTTACTTGTGTTAAAACAACTGACGGGTAAATGACTGCAATGCCAAAAAAAATAAAGCCTCTAAGGATAGGTCATTTATTTTAGCCTTTCAATCATAGCACATTCTATAGAAACAGATTCCTCTAGCCAAGCACCTGAAACACTAGAGCTGTGATAGTGAATCTATGGCACACATGCCAAAGAAGGCACACAGATACCTCTCTATTGGGAATTGAGCTGTTGCCCTCTGGAGTTGCTCCATTCCTCCTCTCCACTATGCCTCCCTGCCCCTCTGCCTAGCAGCCCAAAGGACGCATACACTCTCTCCTTGAAGTGGAGTGCTTAGGCTACGTCTTCCCTTTCTCTCTTCCCAACCCTAGGTAGGTGGGGGTGGGAGCACTCAGTCTGGGGTGAGGTGAGGCACAATATACAGTCTCAGGGGGTGGTGAAAGTACACAGTCTGAGGGTGGGGTATGGTGCTTAGTGGGGGGACACAGCATGCAGTCATAGGTGGGGCACAGCATGAAGTGTCTAAAAGGTTCTAAGAGGTTCACCATCACTTGAATAATGCCACAGGAGTTAGCTGAGAAACAAAGGACATATGCAAGACCAGCAAGTCTACAGAATGAAGAGCACCTCTGTCAAATGGATATATGTGTTTTTTATTCTGATATGCTAATTACAATTAAAAATTACTAATATAGGGCTTTTTATAGTTTGCAGAACATTTTGCATAGGTATAATTATCACCATTTTATAGATGAGCACATGGGGCTCACTGGGCTTGAGTAACTTAACTGGATCACAGAGCTGGTAGTGTCAGAGGCAAGAACCCAGGTATCCCTAACTCCAATTTGTAAAAATCCATAAGTCTTCTTTGTAAAACCATGTTTAAAAAAAAAAAAATCTCCCTCAGTGACTTCAGTCTTATAAAATAAATTTAAAATATCTTATATTGTAGAAAGCTCTCAATACAAATAGCTCCATGGATGTAGTTTTCTTATGGGCAGAACAATTTAGGAATTTAATAAAGAAGGAATTCAAAGCCATAAAAAGGTAAAATGATTAAGAGTCTTGAAAGTGTGACTAATGAAAATAGATTGGGAGAACCCAAGAAATCTTTCACGTATGCCCAGTGATAATCCACCTCCCAAAGCTTATGATTTCACAAAGTCCAGTAAGTTTCCACAGAATTTCACAGAACACATTCCAAAGAATTTGCCACAATATGTTGTCTTGGATACATGATATTGTTGGAGGATGCAAAAGATAACCATTCATTTTAGAACCTGTCCCCAAATTTCTGTCCCTTACTTATGTGACAAATCCAAAAGAGGTGCAGTGTAATTAATAGAGGCTTCTTAATGTGGATTTTTTTTTTTAAGAGACCACCTTCCTATTTCATCCAGCCTGAAAAGTGCAGGAGTATCTCAAGGGTCTGATTTCATGATTAATTATGAAAGTTCTGTTCTGTTTATTTTTGATTTGCACTTGTTTGTCTTTCCTTTGGCAATCTAGTGGCCCCCAATTCCCAGTGGACTCACTATATTAATGCCAAACTTAGTGTAGACTCTCAGTTCACTTATCCCAATGAAGCTCAACTCTGAAGCTCAAGCGATCTGCCATTTTCAGCCTACTCTATAGAGGAGAAGATGTGCCCAATCTTTCTTAACATGAATTTCTATAGTAGCTCTTTAGAGATGAGAATGGGGCATTAGAGGATGAAGATAAGTATGGAAGCAAGACCTTAAGAGATAAAAAAAAGAAAAAAAATCCAAAATTATATGTTTTAAAAGCTTAAAATATTAGTAACAAAAAAAGGGAAAAAAGCACCATTCAAATCATGCTTCCTTCTGCCATTCAGATGTGTCATCTAAGGGAAATGATTGCACAGAGTAAAACAAAACAAAAAAAAGACACACTTAAACACATTAAATAAGAGAAAAACAATATAATTTTAAAATAGTCCACTCAGACCCAAACTTTAACTTTTATGATTGTCTCCATCCCCATCCTTTTGATAAAATCATGTTAAATAGTATTGGAAATCTTTAGCATCCCCCAGAATAAGCATTCCATCTTCTAGGTCTCAAAATAAGCAGGAAGGGAAAAATACAAGACATATATATTAAGGAAAATGCTTTATTTACAAGTACAAAAGTGTGTAGTCTACATATAGTTCACAGGGCTATTTTCCAGCTTTGCTGTTATTTTTGTTATTTGTTTTAATCAATCAAGCATTTATTAAGCATAATTTTTATATGCTGTCCTTTGGGGGTGCAAGTACAAGGTTTGAAACAATCTCAATTCACAAAAACCTTATATTCTAGTAGGAGAGACAAGAAATAAGTAAACATATAGAGCACAAATATATGATAAATAGTTAAATATAAGGTAGTTGGGAAGGGGAAGGCACTAGCACAACAGGAGGATGAGAAAAGCAAAAGTTCAGCTTCTGAAGTTCATTAAATCAACAAAGTATATGCAGTATATAGCTTTTGGAGAGATCAAGAGAAATAAGATAGCATCCATCTCTGTCCTGAAAGAGTTTATAATATAGTAAATTCTATCTTTTGTTTAGTATTCAACATTTTTCATAATCTACTTTATACTCCCCAACCCCAACGATATAGTCTTCTAACAACTCATCAAAATCTTCAATCCAATGACAATAGTCTCCTTGCTGTTCCTCAAATAAGACACTTCATTTCCCAGCTCCAGGAATTCTCCTTGGGCTATACTCCAGGCCTGAAATGTTCTTCCTCCTTATCTCTGCCTTCTGGCTTCCCTGACTTCCTTCAAGTCCCAACTAAAATCCTGCCTTTTATCCCCTCTAAATTCTTGTGCCTTTTCATTGTTAGTTATATAACTTAGTTTACATAGTTTTTTATGTCATTTCCTCTATGTGAACTCCCTTTTTTAATACTCAGTGATTATCACAGTTCTAGGTATATATAGGTGCTTAATAAATGCTGGTTAACTAATGATATACGACATTAGGATCATAGATATAAAATAGAAAGAACCCAAACTTTGCACAATTCAATAAGGCCACACAGGTAACAAGGATCAGACATAGGATTTGAACATGGATCCTTTGACTTAAGAGTTTTGTACTTATACTCTACTGCATTGATAATCCAAATTAGAGCATTATATACATGAAGAAAGCAGACACAAAATACTGTAAGTTTAAATAGGTGAGAAATAATTCTGGTTATGAGATTTGCCAAGATTTCATGGTAGAGAGAGTATTTAATATGAGCCTCATGATTTCAATTTGCAGACATTGTTTTTGGGTGGGGAGGTGGAGAATGGAGAGAAGTCCAGATATAAAAAGCAACAGAGGCACAAATGTATAAGGGTGAATAGTCTGATCTGGCCATAAAAGAGAATAAATGGGTTGCAATAGCATGAAGTAAAATGGTGAATGGAGTTTAGAGCTAAATCCTGGAAAGTCTTGAATAGCAAACCAACAAATGGTGATAAGAAAGATCAGTTCCAGAAACACTGCAAAGACAGAGAGCTAACAGAACTGGATTACTGATTAGACTTGGGATATGAAGCCAAAATGGACCTAGCAAACAAGGATAATTAGGAGAATGGTGAAGAATTTGGGAAGTCAGGAAAAGAAGCTGGTTCTAGGAAGGAAAAATGATGGTGAGTTTTAAGCATATAGAATGTAAAATACCATCAGGATATCCAAATAGACATACTCTAGGCAGTTGGAAATTTGAATGTGAAATGCCAGAAGACAGCTAATAGCAAGGAAGAACTCCCAAGATTTCAAAATCCAAATGAGAATAATTTCATTGATTTGGTAATGTATTGCCAATCAAAAGTTCCTAACAGAAAAATAACATGACTACCATTTATATAGACTTTAAGAGAATGACTCCTTTTTCATCTGGCTCAGTCCCCTAGAATGAATAAGGCAGGGCTGGACATGGGGAGTGTAAAGCCCTGGTGTCTTTAAATAACAGTATTAGGAGAAAGAGTACAAACTGGTCCAGAGTTCTCAATCAAAAAAAGGAAACATGTTAAAAATTTCTCTGTTATTAGACACAAATGTGGGTGCCTTCTCCAATGACCTGGCTCACAATAACTTTATAGACAATCTCATCCAGCACCCAAGTCAAATAAGATTTTCTAACCTTATCTTGGCAGGGGCATGAGTGGTATGGAGTGTCCATTACTAGGCTCATATAGACTTTAAACTTGCCATCCAGCTTAAGACATGCCAGAGTTTATAATGTACTGGCATAGTTTTTGAAAATCCTAGAAACCTATATGCCAGAATGAAGAATCAGAGAAAGGCTTTAGTGGCAAATTACTTGATATATGAGACAGAAATCATTTAAAATGTGTAGATAGTGCTAAGCATTTACTTCTAACACAAACTGCAATAGACCCTTTTCAAAGTAGATAGCACTGCTAACCAAGCTTTGAGTCATACTTATACGCACAAACCAATCAATCAATAATAATGATAATGATACCTTGCATTTAAATAGCACATTAGAGTTTGGAAAACATTTTACAAAAATCTCATTTTATCTTCACAATAATCCTGGGAGCTAGGTGATATTATAATCCCAATATTACAGATGAGGAAACTGAGACAAGCAGAGGGCAAGTCACTTGCCCAAGGTCACTGCTAGTAAATGTCTGAAGCAGGATTTGAACTAGTCTTCCTCATTACACTCCAGCACAGGTCCAAAGTTCTACTATGTGCCAGACACTCTTAGCATCTGGGCAAAAAAAAAAAAAACATGAGACAGTCTCTTCCCTAAAAGAGATTCATTTGGCATCAGGTAATATAAACAAGTAGGAAAGCACATATTCAAAATAAATAAGCTGATGGGAGGGGTTGGGAGAAGATGAAAAACTGGGGAACCAGAAAAGCCTCTTGAAGGAGTTGGTACTTGAGATGAGCCTTGAAAGAAGCAGAAGTGCTAGAATACAAAGGTGAAGACAAAAATCATTCTAGACATGAGTACCCCAGTCCATGAAAAGGCACAGAGAAAAGCAAGAGATACAATGTTGTGTGTGGGAAACAGCAAATAGGCCACATTGGCTGGAGTAAAGAGTATGTGATAAGAAGTGATGTGCTGTCAATCTGTAAAAATAAGCTGGAAAGCAGAATGCAAAGGGCTTTAAAAGACTAAAAGGGAAATTTACATTTTAGCCTAAATGTGGAAAAATGGCATGGTCAGACATGAAGTACAACAGAATTTATAACATTCTACTGTATACAAGTACCAATGAGGGAAAAGTAAAATCAAGGAACACCCATAAATTTTACTAAACTTAATTTATTCATTCTCTATGTCAGCAAGTATTCTCTTCAGTTAGGTCCCACGTGAGTAAGAAACATAAAACGGTTAAGACATACCACATAATCTCTTTTTTTAACATCTTATTTTTTCCAATTACCTTTTAACATTCTTTTTTTTTAATTTAGTTCCAAATTCTCTCCCTCTTTTTCCTCTCCTCTCTCATTAAGAAAGTGTGAATTTCAAAACTACTCAACCCTATTCAGAACATTCTTTAGAAGATGGGATTTAGCTATTTCCTGATCAATAACAATAGAGATACTTGGAATAACAGAATCAGGTCTTGGAAACTACAATCTCCACCCTACTCAGGGTAACAAGATCAGGAAGGGCTGCAGCAAAACTCAAGATTTAATTGTTTGAGAATATGGCCTTCAACAGACATGTGCAAAAGGCCAGACCTCTGGGATAGGTCAAGATAGAGCCACCATTGGCACATGTGAGAGACAGGAAGTGAGGTAGAGGACAGCTCAGGAGTTCTGGGGATTTCCTGTGTGGAGGGAAAGAGTTTTTTTGGGGGGAGCCTGGTACTTGGAGTGGAGGAGCCCACAGACTGTTTCTCCATTTTGGTGATATGAGTGTTAGGGATTGATCTCTTTTCTTTGCCTCGGCTATCCAAGGCCTTGGGCCTTTGGCTCAGCCTAAGCAGAGTGGGTATTTAAGCCCTATTACCTTCTCTCCCCTTTCTCTCTCTCTGTCTCTCTCTCTCCCTCTAATACTTTTCTTCCTCCTGTTTGTAATTAAAACACCATAAAAAGGTTGACAGCTGACTTGAGTTTTCATTTAGGAATTACATAGCTGAATTCCTTGGCGACCTTAAATTAATATATATCAGTCTTTTAAAGTGATTTCCATATCACAAAAGCAAGCAACTTGATATAGGTTATACATGGGCTATCATGAAAATATATTCCCATATTAGTCATGTTGTGAAAGAAAACACGGACAAAAAAAGAAAGAAAAGAATAAACTGAAAAATAGTATGATTTAGTCTGCATTTAGTCTCTCAGTTCCTTCTCTGAATATGGATAGCATTTTTCATCATGAATTATCTTGGAACGTTACTTTGCTGAGAATAGCTATTATTTACAGTTGATCATTATAAAAGATTGCTATTTTATGTGGATTCTTGTGGTTCTCCTTCACTTAGCATCAGTTCATGTAAGACTTTCCAGGTTTTTCTGAAAGTGTCTTGCTCATCATTTGCTCATCATTATAATACAATAGTATTCCCTCAGAATTTTTTAACTTGTTAAACTATTCCCAAATTAGTGGGCATCCCCTCAATTTTCAATTCCTTGACACCATGAAAAGAGCTACTAAAAACATTTCTGTACAAAAGCCATTCTTTTTTAGAAAATCTCTTCAGGATATAAACTTAGTAGTTGTGTTGCTGGGTCAAAATATATGCAGTTTTATTGGGCACTGTTTCAAATTACTCTCCAGAAGGCTTAGATCAGTTCACAATTCCACTAAAAATGCATTAATGTTTCAATTTTCCAATATCCTCTCCAATATTTCTCATTCTCTTTTTCTGTCATATGAGCCAAAAAAATACATTAAGTGAGGAGTGGTATCTTAGAGTTGTTTTAATTTGATTTCATCTCTGAAAACTGCCTATTTATATCTTTAGACCATTTATTAATTAAGCAATAACATGTTCTTATAAATCTGATTTAATTCTCTATGCATTTGACCAATATGGTCTTTATCAGAGACACTTGGTAAATTTTTTCCCCCGTTTACTGCTTTCTTTCTAATCTTTTGGCTCCATTGTTGTATATGGGTGTGGGTGTATATACACAAAAACTATTTAATTTAATGTAACCACAATTTTATATTTTATATAGCATAATACCCTCTAAATAATTTGGTCATAAATTCTACCCTTATTCCATAAATTTAACAGGTAAATTATTCCATGTTCCCCTAACTTTATGTCTAAATCACATATCTATTTTGACCATATCTTGGTAGATGACACAAATGTTGATCTATACCTAGTTTCTGCCAAACTGATTTAATACTGAGCTTTTATCCTGAAAGCTGGTAACTTTGCATTTATCAAACACTAGATTGCAATGGTCATTACCTACTAGGTATTGGGTACCCACTCTATTCCACTGATTTACTACTCTATCTCTTTTTCGGTACCATATTGTTTTGATGATTATGTTTTATAATACTTTTTGAGATCTGGTATGGCTAGGGCACCCTCCTTCACATTTTTTTTCATTAATTCCCTTGATTCTTGACCTTTAGTTCTTCCAGATGAATTTTTAAATAATTTTTTCAAGCTCTATGAAATAATTTTTGGAAGTTTGATTTCTGTAGCATTTAAAAGTAAATTTGGATAAACTGGCATTTTATTATATTGGCTTGGCCTATTCATGAACAATTACTACTTTTCTACTAATTCAGATCTATATGTGAGAAGTATTCATATAGTTCCTGGGTTTGCTTTGGCAGGTAGACTGACAAGTATTTTACACTGTCTATAATTATTTTATTTTATTTACTATTTTATTTTTTTAAAAACCTTTACCTTCTGTCTAGGAATCAATACAGAGTAGTTAGGGCTAGGCAAAGGGGGTCAAGTGACTTGCCCAGGGTCACATAGCTGGGAAGTGTCTGAGGACAGATTACCTCCCATCCCTAGACCTGGCTCTCAATCCACTGAGCCACCTAGCTGCCCCCATCTATAATTATTTTAAATGGAATTTCTTTTTCTATATCTTGCTGGAGGATTTTGTTCACAATATATAGAAATGCTAATGATATGTGGAGTGTTTTGCATGTAGATATGATTTTTAATAATCATTTTCTGACATTTTGCAATCCATGTTCTCTTCCTTTCTCTCATTTCTCCCCCATCCTCAAGAAGGCAAATAATGATAAAAGTTGTTGTCATACAATACATATTTCCATGTTCATCATATTGTGAAACAAGACACATATTGCTTACACTAGAGATAAATTCATGGAGGAATAAAGAATTGTATGCTTCAATTTACATTCAGACTCCATCTATGGTAGATGATCTTTTCATCATGAGTCCCTTGGAATTGTCTTGGATCCTTGTTTTGTTGATAACAGTAAAGTTACAGTTAATCATTGTAGAGTCTCACTGTGTACATGTTTCTCTTGGTTCTGCTCACTTCATCTAAATCATTCTAGGTTTTTTTGTGATCATCTTGTTTGTCATTTCTGATGCAACAATAGTATTCCACTAAAAGCATATAACACAACTTGTTCAGTCCTTCCCCAATTGATAGACATCCCTTTAAAGAGTTTCCAGTTCTTTGCCACCATAAAAAGAGCTGCTATATTGTATAAGAGGTCCTAATTCTTTATCTTCAATCTCTTGGAATATAGACCCAAGGGTACCAAAAGGTATGCATAGTTAATGTATGGCTCTTTGGGCATGGTTCCAGATTGTTCTCCAGAATGGTTGGATTAATGCAGAGCACCATCACAAGTGAACTAATGTCTCAATTTTTCCACATCCCCTCGAAAATTTATCATTCTCCCCTTCTTTTGCCATGTTAGGCAATCTGATAGGTGTGAAGTGGAATCTCAGAGTTTTTTTAATTTTATTTTCTCTAATCAATAGTGATTTGGAACATTTTTTCATATGATTATTTCTTCATCTAAGTTTTAATTTCTTCATGTTCATATCCTTTGACCATTTGCTAATTGAAGAATGCTTTATATTATTATAGATTTGACTCCACTATACATTCGAGAAATGAAGCCTTTGTCAGAGACACTTCCTATGAAGATTTTTTCCCCATTTTTTTGTTTACCTTTTAATGTTGGTTGTGTAGATTTTTTTCATGCACAAACTTTTAAATTTAATATATGGGTTTATTTTATATCCTGCAATTTTCTTAAAATTGTTAGTTATTTCTTTTTTTTTTAAATTTTATAATATTTTATTTGATCCTTTCCATGCATTATTCATTAAAGACAAAGATCATTTTCTTTTCCTTCCCCCCACCTCCCGTAGCCGACGCGTGATTCCACTGGGTATCACATGTGTTCTTGATTTGAACCCATTGCCATGTTGTTAATATTTGCATTAGAGTGTTCATTTAGAGTCTCTCCTCTGTCACGTCCCCTCAACCGCTGTAGTCAGGCAGTTGCTTTTCCTCGGTGTTTTTACTCCCAGTTTGTCTTCTGCTTCTGGATAGTGTTTTTTCTCCAAGATCCCTGCAGATTGTTCAGGGACATTGCATTGCCACTAATGGAGAAGTCCATTACGTTCGATTATACCACAGTGTATTAGTCTCTGTGTACAATGTTCTCCTGGTTCTGCTCCTCTCACTCTGCATCACTTCCTGGAGGTCGTTCCAGTCTCCATGGAATTCCTCCACTTTATTATTCCTTTTTGCACAATAGTATTCCATCACCAACATATACCACACTAAAATTGTTAGTTATTTCAACTAGTTTTTTAGTTCATTTCTAGAATTCTCCAAGTACAGCATTATATCATATGCATAATTAGTTTTGTTTCCTTGTTGATTTTAATTCCTTTCATTTTTTTTCTTCTCTAATTGTGAAGGCTAACATTTCTAATATAATATTGAATAAAAGTGATCATAATGGGTATCCTTGCTTCACCCCAATCATACTTGAAAAGTTTCTGGTTTATCCGCATTATAGATAGTGCTCCTTGCTGATGATTTTAGATATAGTACTAATCATTTTAAGGAAAGCTCCTTTATTCCAATGCTTTTTGGTGTTTTTAATAGGAATGAATGTTGCATTTTATTAAAAAAAAATACTTCCTTCAACTATTGAGATAATCATATTATTTTTAATATATCAATTATGCTGATAGTTTTCCTAATATTGAAGCATCCTTGCATTGCTAGTTTAAATATTACCTCATCATACTACATAATTTTTGTAATATATTGTTGTAATCTCCCTGGTAATAGTTTATTTAATTTTTCTTCACCTGACTTTGTATGTTATTCTCTCACAGCCAATTCCAATGAGAATTAAGTTCAATTGTTGCCCTACCACCACATATTCTCCTTCACTGCACAATTTCTTTCATGCCTCTTTTCTATAATTTATCCCATTCTGGCTCTCCTTTTCTCTTCTCCCAATGTGTCCTTCTTTCTCACCTCTTAATTTTTGGGGGTGGTATATGATCCCATCATAGTCAACTCACCCCACACTTTCTGACTATGTATATTCCTTCTAACTTCCATAATAATGATGAAATTCTTAGGAATTACAATTATCACCTCATACAGGAATATAGATAGTTGAACCTTATTGAACCTTTTGTGATTTCCTTTTCCTACTTACCTTTTAGTACTTTTATAGTTTGTTTTTGAAAATCAAGTTTCCTGTTCAACTCTGGTTTTTCATCAGAAGTACTTGAAAGTCTTCTATTTCATTAAGTATTCATTCCCCTCTCCCCCTCCCACAGAATTATAGTCCTCTTTTTCTGGGTATGTCATTTTTGGTTATAATTTCAAGCTCGTTAATTCTTTCATGTAAAGGCTGCTAAATCCTATTTATCTTGAGTGTGGCCCCATGATATTTGAATTGTCTCCTTCTGGTTGCTTATGGTATTTTCTCCTTGACTTGGAGGCTCTGGAATTTGGTTATATTATTTCTGGGAGTTTTCATTTTGGGATCTCTTTCAGGAGGTGATGGATGGATTCTTTCTATTTTTAATTTTCTCTTTAGTTCTAGAATATTATGGCAGATTTTCTTAATAATTTCTTAATAATGTTAATAATAATAATATATTCTTAATATATATATTATTATAATAAATTCTTAATAATGTTGAAATATGATATCTATGCTCTTTTTAAAATCATGTCTTTCAGTTAGTCCATTCATCTGGATATATTTTCTAGATCAGTTATTTTTCCAATGAAATATTTCATATTTTGTTCTATTTTCCCCATTTTTTTGATTGCTTTATTGTTTCATGATCTCATGAGATCATTAGCTTCCATTTGCCCGATTTTAATTTTTAAAGGAATTATTTTCTCCAGGATCCAGTTGTATCTCCTTTTCCATTTAGCCAATTCTAATTTTTAAGTTATTTCCTTTAATGAATTTTATTTATCTTTTTTCACTTTTTGTGCTTCCTTTACCAAGCTGTTGACTCTTTTTTCTCACAATTCTCTTATATCACCTTCATTTCTTTTCCCAATTTTTCTTCTATTTCTCTGATTTGATTTTTTTTAAAAAAACTTTTATCTTCCATCTTAGAATTAATACAGTCTATATATTCTAAGGCAAAGAGAGGTAAGAGTTGGGCAATGGGGGTTAAGTGACTTGCCCAAGAGCACAGGGCTAGAAATGATATGTGGCCATATTAGAACCCAGGTCCTCCTGAATCTGAGCCTGACTCTTAATCCACTGAACCACCTTTGTTGATTTAAAAAAATTTTAAACTCTTCCAGGAGTTATATTTTGGTTAAACATTTGAGGCTTCACGTTTAAACATTTTGACATTGTTGTCCTCTTCTGGGTTTATTTTTATCTTCCCTGACAGCATAGCAACTTTATATGGTCGAGTTTTTTCTGTTTATTTTTTTTTTAATTTTTACTCATTTTTCAACCTATTTCTTGATGTTTAACTTTAAGTTAAAGTTGGGTTCTGCTTCTGAGGTGAAAGGAGTACTGTCCCAAGCTTCATGTTTTACATGCTACTGTTTGCAGTTTTAGGAGACCTGTAAGTTTTCAGTTCTTCCAAGGTAATACAATCTAAGAAGAGATACGATCATTGTTCTCTTTCTTGGTTCGTGAGTAACCACAAACACTCTTTTCTTCCCTGAAACTGTGGCCTGGGTCCCCTATGTGACCTCTATGTGCTAGTATTCCTCCTTATCCTAGGAATTTCATCAAGTTTGTAACCCAGATTCTTATATGGGTAATGTCACAAAGTCCTGCATTCAATGCTAGCAAAGGGTTCCCTGTAATCTTCTGATCAGTTGTGAAAACCTCTTACCATCTTTGAGCTGAGAGCTCCAGAAGACAATACTGCTGACTCAGTCTATTTAAGGCCTACAACTGGCTTGCTGGCATGCTCTGAACTGCACTCCACTCTTACCCTGGAGAAACAGACTTTTCCTTTCAACTTTCTATACTTTCTTCAGATTGAAAATTAGAAAACCCCATCCTTTTGTGGGGTCTATTGCTCCAGAATTCATTTTAAAGCATTATTTTAAAGTTGTTTGGAGGGGAATTTGAGAGAGCTCAGACAAGTCCCTGCCCTTACTTCAACATCTTTGTTCTATCTCCATTTCCTATAATGTCTAAAAATTATGCAATGAAATTAAGTTATGAAACACTTTACATCTCTCACCATAGAAGACAGCCAGGATGAATATGCCCCCCAAGTCTCTAGTTGATACCTTAGCTATTCTACAATGCCACCATTGTAACCACTATTGGTGTAAAACACCAAGTTCAGTTAGTTTAACCCCAAAATTTGAATGTCAGTTTCTTAAATTGCTTTGCTTCTTCAGGGAGTAAAGATTCAAACCTAAATTAAACAACAAAAAGATTTGTTGCCTCCTCAAAGTTTAGATTTCTTTTTCATTAATTGGACAGTTATGAGTGATCTTATATGTAGGTATACAAATATTCAGTGTAAATTATTAGGGGAGAATCTCAGCAATATATACACTGTTCTGAATATCAATTTAACCAAAGGTTAAAAAAAAAACTGTGAAAACAACACTATGTTTAGGTTCTAAAATAATATGCTAATTGGTATCTCAGGTCACAGACACAGTGCTTTAACATATTCTTAAACTAGCAACTTAATGTCTGATATCTATTTCCCTTCCATATTCTGGTTATTGATATATTCAAACACTCTAGTAAGGTACACAGGTGCATAAAAGGTATCACATTCCACAATGCAAAGAGCTGTAACTAATTGCTGATTGCAAATAGCTATATTGGCAACTTTTAAACTAGCTAAATAGAACATATTGAATGATTTGGTGATGAGAATTGCTGACAAATCATTGTGCCAGAACTGAATAGGGATCACAGTTCTCTTTCTCTGAGAATATTTAATAAACTCAAATTTAACAAGTTGGCATTGTGATTCATGTTGCATTTTTATATTTTACGTGAAAGTCCATGGGGAGATTTACTTTTTGAGTCAGATGAATGCAATCAATAATATCTCACCCAACTAAGGAAAAAAGTAGAAACCAGAAGGACTGCCTGTGTGTACTTCCAAGACACCAGATTCCAATGTGATAAGGTGGTAACAAATGATATTTCAGTAAGGCCAATGTCAGAATTTTACACATCACAATGGTGCTAAAAATACTGTACAAAGTCAAAAGCAAATTAGCCTCTGCCCTGAAGATACTTATCATCAACTGAAGCACCATACTCCCCTGGTCCATGTTCTCTCTACTACTATAAACCCAGCAAAATATCACTATTGCCAATAATCAATCACTAGACCCAAAATATGAACAGCATTTTTGTTATCTTTTTAGTTAAATATAATCCTCAAGATACCCCCCCATTAACAAGAACTCCAACAATAATGCAAAACAAATAGAAAAAAAATAGTCCCAATTCCTATCACAGATGCACAACTACTGCACAAATTTAAAAGAATGGCTAAACCAGGGACTGCTATATTGACTATGCTTATTTAATATTTTTTGTAACTAGAGTTGAAGAGAGTAAAATCTCTAAGCATATCCTAGTCATTTGGGGTAGAGAAATGCCACCCTAAATATCTCAGAAAACTTTTGAGTTCTTAATGAAGATCTCAAGAAAATACTGTTAGGTCTACTAGTTTCAAGGAAATATTTTATAGAATGTATATAGTCAATCAGTAAAGAAATATTTGGTCAGCACTTATGTGATGGACATCATAGAATCATAGATCTAGGGCTAAATGGGACCAGTTTCTTATTTTAGAAATGAGGGATCAAAGCCCTAGAAAACTTAAGTGATTTGCTCAAGTTAACACTGATGGTGAACATCTCAATTTTGACCCTTCCCTCATCATGCAAAATCACAGGAGCAGAAGATTAGGCTAAAAGGAGTCTTAGTCACATGTTTCAACCCCCTAATTTCACAGATGAAGAAGATGAAGAGATTAAATGGCTTGCAAGTTCATGCAATTTAGAAAGCGGAATGATCAGGATTCAAAAACCTGCCCAGCTCATCTAACATCCAGCATTCTTTCCATTATACCAAAAAAAATAGGTCCTTGAAGTAGGAACAGTAAAGAAGCCCACTAACAGGCTATAGAAGGTAGCTAGTAAGCTCCTTTAAAAAGAAAGGTGTAGGGGCAGCTGGGTAGCTCAGTTGATTGAGAACCAGGCCTAGAGACGGGAAGTCCTAGGTTCAAATTTGACCTCAGACACTTCCCAGCTGTGTGACCCTGGGCAAGTCACTTGACCCCCATTGCCTAGTCCTTACTACTCTTCTTTCTTGGAGCCAATACACAGTATTGACTTCAAGACAGAAGGTAAAGGTTTTAAAAAAAAAAAGAAAGGTGTATAATAACGTATTTGAAAAAAATTCATGAAAGGAAAATATGCACAAGGTAATATATGTTTCTATTCATTATATGTACATACATTTCTACTGATATGCTTATATCAATTTCTATTTCAAAACTATATATGCATGAAATATTGCATCATCCTAGAAATGTACATTTAGCCTAGATAGTAACACATTCCATTACGTATCTACCAATGAGATCTGGACCTGCTCCTTCACTATCTGATTTTGAAATAAGGTTATTCAATCACCAGGAATATTCTTTTTAAACGAAATTTTAAAAGAAAAAAATTAGTGAAATACAATATGTAAACTGACTGAAAACTGTTTCTTGTTTTACTAGAGAGGACAAACTGAAGGGAACCTGTTTCTTCACAATGGCTGCTGTTCTCTAGCTGTGACTAGAGAGGGTGCTACGGCGACCTGAAGCTGCTTATTGTTAATGGAGGTAAAACAAAGAAATGTTGGGGGATGCTGCCACATAGAGGCTGGTACTGCCCTGGGGTTTACTCTGGGGTTTGCTTATTGATCCCTACTGATTGCTGATGGGTCAAATTTACTTCCTAAACCTCTTCCTCCCTCACTCCTTCCCTTGCCTCCCTCACCTCCCCAAGCTTCTTTGAAGCTTCTTCCCTCCCTCCTGAGTGAACTATAAAGATACTCTAGTTGCTTTCTCAGTCGAGGGGTTTATTGGGATAACAGGATGGGAAACTGAGGTAAGAGAGATGAGGAAATCCCTAATCTAAATGAGGTAAAATTGAAGGTTTAGGAGAGTCACAAGTGTGGCTCTTAGACAGAAAAAATGGAGGTCAATAGCTTTTCAAGATCTTTCTTCTTCTTCACAACTCAGTCGTATCTCTCAGCTTAAAACCCAGAAAGAAACAAAGTTTAGTCTCTAAATTTCCTCTTGGTCAGCTCAATTCTCAAAATAGACCACCAACTCAAAAGCTTCTCCCCTGATCAGCTTCCACTGCTCAGAGCCAGAGATAAAGTCCAAAAGTGAAGTCAGCCTCACAAAAGTCTCTCAGCCAGCTTTCAACCTCCAGAGAGCAAGATTGTGACTTCCAGTCCCAGACCCAGAGACCAACAGCCCAGTTTCTCCTCTCAGAGTGTGGCCAGCCAAAGCCTCCGGGGAAAAGAATGACTTCAGTACCAGACACAGAGACCAAAAGCCCCCTCCTCTGCTCCAACTGCAGAGTCAGAGAGAGATCATCAAAAGCCCCTCCTCCCTGTCAGCTCAACCGCCAACAACCCTGGACATTCTGTTGGAACCCTGGCTTTTGCATTCTTTGCATCTTGGTCCACAAGTCCTGCAAAAACTTCTCCCTTCATATCTCTATCACACTAGCCATGAGGATTCCTTCCCTATAATTTTCAAATAACCCAAATTTGTTTTGTTTTCTTTTCTCAAAGTGATGGCATGTAGGTGAACAAGAATCAATTGAAAAAAAAATATCTTGTTCAGATACAGGCTGAACAGAATGACACTTGAGAGTCTTTCCAATTCTGAGATTCTGTGATTCCACAAACAAGTCATTGCTTTAGTCCCTTTGATCATTCCTTAAAATTACTCAGCAATAGGAGGCTGCATACCATCATGGTAACCTTAGAGTGACTTTGAGACCTCAAGACCCTTTAGGGACACTATATGGAATGGTAAATTGTCCTAGGGAGGCTTCAAGAGAAAAAGATGATCTTTTCAAGTAGCACTAAGAAGTCATAATCAAAGAAAAATTCTAGTGGGATCTTGGTTCAGTCCATGTGATTGTATAGAGTTTTAGGGGCAAAACCCTAATTGGGTCTTGTCCACTATTAACCTTGTATATATTTTGTTCTTTTTATCACCACTAAAATCCTACCCAGATATCACATAACTATTTCAAAACAACTCTGAGGTATCACCTCACACCTAGCAGATTGGCTAACATGACAGCAGAGGAAAGTAGTGAATGCTGGAAGGATTGTGGCAAAGTAGGGACATTAATTCATTGTTGGTGGAGTTATGAATTGATCCAACCATTCTGGAGGTTTGGAACTATGGAACTATGGAACAATTTGGAACTATGCCCAAAGGGCGAGAAAAGACTGTCTGCCCTTTTATCCAGCCATAGTACTGCTGGGTTTGTACCCCAAAGAGATAATAAGGAAAAAGACTTATACAAGAATATTCATAGCTGCACTCTTTGTGGTGGCCAAAAATTGGAAAATGAGGGGCTGCCCTTCAATTGGGGAATGGCTGAACAAATTGTGGTATATGTTGGTGATGGAATACTATTCCATGGAGACTGGAACACCCTCCAGGAAGTGATGCAGAGCGAGAGGAGCAGAACCAGGAAAACATTGTACACAGAGACTGATACACTGTGGTACAATCGAACATAATGGACTTCTCCATTAGTGGCGGTGTAATGATCTTTGTCTCCAGTGAATAATGTTTGAAAATGCTCAAATAAAAATAAATAAATTTAAAAAAATTAAAAAAGAAGCTACTGCTCTTAGGAGATTATGATATTATAGTATCACAACTCTAAAACTAAGGAATGTTTGATGTAAGAATGGAGATGGTCTAAAACAAGTCTATATTTAAAAGGAAAGCCATAGTTCTTATTTAGATAAAGGAAAAGAAGAAAATAATAATAAAACTAAGTATCAGAGCTATGGAAAGTACACTACACTGGAAGATTAGAGACCTGGGTTCTAATATCGGTTCTTTAACTAGCAAGCTAAAGAACTTTGTACGTCTCAGTTAATCACTTCAGGCCTGTTTTCTTCATCTGTAAAAGATATGATCTCCAATATCCCTTTCAGTACTGTCTATGACTTAATCAAAAGGATTCTCAGACTGCATCTAGACACAATGATCATAATGATAGTTGGGCTAATATAGTATGGCAGCATGGTATGATGTAAAAGCAAATACAAGGTTCTAGGTTGCTAATACTTATGTTAAGCATCATTGGACTTGCCACTCAAATTGGCTAGAAGAAGACAATAAAGAACTGTATGCATTTCTTCTAAAAGAAAAGGAATATCTCTAAGTAACAGAACTTTAAAAAAAAATGAGAGTACCTAGGAAACACATGCAATAACTAGAAGAAATAATGTAGAATCACAGAATGAAATTAGAGTGTGGAAAGATGTCAAATTACATAAAAACTGAGAAAGAATAACTTAAAGTTTAACTGCACATATACAGAGAAGCAGGTTTGGGATCACTGAGAAAAATCTAATATTTAGGGTTGCCCAAAGTGGAATGAACTGCCTCTTATACCTGAAGATGTAAGCTTTCATCTTTCAAATAGAGATTGATGCTACTCTGGGGAATGTTGTAAAAGGACTGCCAAGTGCAGTTTGGACTAGATGATATTTCCTCGCAACTTTATGATTCTCTGAGTGAAATCCAAATTGGAAAAAATATCCAGGTCTGTATTTCTAAATACCCAGGTAAGGGAGGAAGGTGGGAAGAAACAGTATGAAAATGTGCTGTAATGGACAATAAGTAGGCTAAGGGTAGTCTAACATTAGAAAGCAAAAAGTAAAGAAAAACAAAATTTTATGAATGACTTAAGTCATAAAGGTGGGTGAAAAAAATAATAGTTCAACAGTCTTATTGGCAGCACTTTATACATTTAGATCTGTGATATCTTTGGGTTATTCATATAAAGCAAAATATTAAAAGAATAATTTATCTGGTAGGTGGTGATTCCAAATAGTATTTTTTTCTAGTGATACAATCACTTAGAATTACTCTATCCTGTTGGTATAAAGTAAGCAAGGGCATATATTTTGGACTAACATTTTCAGGCACATAAATTCCCCATTTTTTCCTCCTGAGGCTACCAAGTATGGTACTAGAAATATGACAAGAATGTAGGATTTTGCTTTTTATTTTCATTAATATTTTAAAGTGTCACACCTATGACTGAAAAGAGATTCCTTGTCTCCTCTTATTTATTTCTATTCTTTGCCAGCCTTGGGAGGGGTCAGAGCCAGGAAAAGTTTGCAGGTTTGTTCTCTGTCCCTGCCCTCATTCCCTTATATCCAAGAACAACTTCAGGCCATGGTACATCTGTATGGAAGGATTTGGATACTTCACCACCATAGTTGTTCCCCAATAAAACATCCTTCAGTTCAGGGGAAACAAAATTTTTAAATTGGATACAAGTAGTCAGAATGATTCGATACATGTACATTCAAAAATTAGGCAATTACCTCTGTTCTCAAAAGTTTCTCAAGTTTGAATCAAAGTACTTTCTCATTTCAACCTACTGTCTGTCCCTACATGGGACCTCACATAGGATTAAAGGAATCATCCCTGGATGTGAATTTAGGAGATCTAGATTACCTCTCCTCTATATATTGACAGTGTTACCATGTGCAAATCATTTCACCTGTCCAAAGCAGTTTTCTCAGCTATAAAAAAAGATGATAATACTTTGAAGGTCTGCTTTGCAGAGCTATGAGGTCCTATTTATATTCTTTAAAGCATTGTGTAAAATTGTTATTATCAAATATTTCAAATTGTTGTGGTCGTTCAGTAATTTTAATCATATCTGATGTTTCATGACCCTTTTTATTGTGATTTTCTTGACACTGGGATTTGCCATTTCCTTCTCCAGTTTATTTACTTGTAACTGAAGCAAATGAAGTTAAGTGACTTGCCCAGAAATACATTAAGTATCTAAGGCCACATCAAAGTCAGGTCCTCCTGACTCCAGGACTGGTACTCTACTCACTGTGCTTCTTGCTGCCCATTATTTCAAATACTTTTGTAAAAATAAATACAAATATATTCAAATATTTTGTTTGTTCTTGCTATTATATTAAAAAATTCTTGAGGCCAGGGACTCTGCTTTATTTTACTTTGTATGTCCCAGGACACTGAGTGCACTCTAAAAACGTGGGAATTTCTTTATTTCAGGAAATAAACCTGTATTGTATTAACATAAAGGGAATAGAAAAATGCTAGTTTGATACTTAGGATTCTTTTTCAACGAATGTGTTGCCATTATTGTTTAAGGTAACATACAAAGATAAAGGACTACAAGCCAATGGTTTTCCCTCATAATGTCTTATTTTTTAAATAATGCATATCAAGATCCCATTCCATCTTGTTTCATTTTCATAGTAGACTGAAGCAATGTCTTGACATGCTTTTGCCAAAAGCAAACTTGATTCTCCTCTTGCAAAATACTTTCAAAGCAAATGATGACGTATATATTAAGAATCTAATTCATATTCTAAATATTCTCACTAAAACTCCTTCTACAAAAAAAGGCACATACTTCATTTGCATTAAAAAATACTTATAGTTTAAGGAATCGTGTTAATTTTCATAAGGACAAAAACTTGCCAAAATGTGAATTTCAAGACAAAAAAATTTAAATTTAGTCATGATCTATGATATTAATGAAGTTTTTAATAAACAAAGCAGTGTCAGAGTGCTAAAAGTTCAAAGCTTGGGATACTTATTACCTATGTGGCTTCAGGTATGTATGTCACTTAACCTCCAGGGTCTGTTTCCTCCTCTATAAAATCAACACGGTTGTATTATATGACCTCTGAAGTCCCTTCTGGCTCTAGATCTTTAATTCTATGATATTACATAAATTCTGGGCCTCAAGCAACCATTTAATACTTTTTTATTAAGTAACAGATAGACTAAATAAATCACAGTCTATTGTTCCACCCAGTGTTTGTTGAATTGAACAATTGCTTTTAGACTGACCCCACTCTCTCATTCTACAGATTAAGATGAAATTCTTGAAGATTAGAGGATCTCTTCACAATCATATATGTATGAAAAAAACAGTTCTGGGTAAATTCTTCTTTCTTTTTTAAAATCAATCAATGGTTTATCTATTTTATTGGGTTGTTTCTGTTTTCCACAAAACCAATTCCTACTTTTATTTATTAGTTCAATGGTTTTCTTACTTTCAATTTCATTAATCTCTTCTTTAACTTTCAGGATTTCTGATTAAATTCTGAAAAAAAAAATTTCTGGACACCAAGTTGCTCTTAGCAACTTGGTCTGTGAAATTTATACTATAACAAGTTTTAATTTCAACCATTCCAAAACCTCCACAAATTAAAAGTTCATGTAAAAAAGTCCAACTCTAAGAAAATAAATGCCTGTGGTTTTATCGAAATGAACTAATTTCCTCTTACTCCTTTTCTTAAAGTAGGTGTACATTTCATCTCATATGATTTCAAAGATATTGGGATAGCATTAATAAGCACCTTTTGGTACCTGACAGTGTATGAAGCAACAACATAAAATTAAAAGGAGAGGCAGCATGGTAGAAAGACTAGGAAGCCAAAATCTGTAAGGGTTCAAGTCCCACCTTAGACATAAACTGTCATGTATAACCCTGGGCAACTCACTTGACCCAAGAAATTCTCAAATGCATTGGAAGACAAACAATCAGTCTATGTGGATTCAATGGAAGTCCCTATTCTAATGAAATCACAGGTCTTATGAACAATGGGGTACACTAAAGGCATACATTAACACCACACTCCTCAGAAAGACTGAAGGAAAAATAAAGAACAAGCTGAAAGGTGATACAAGAATGCCATGTTTATGAACTTATCAGACATACATCTTGGTATTCATTTATCTTGAAGAAAGGGCCCATTTTCAAGGGGCACTAAGCTTTACAAAGCACTTTCCTCACAACAACCCTGTGAGGTAGGTACTACATTTATTATTGTTTTGCAGATAAAGAAACTAAGGCTCAGACCTGCTTGCTCAAGATCACATAGCTAAGGTGCTGGCATGTGGATAGAATTTGCTCCCCAGGACTCTCCAATGAGTCCAACTGGGATTCTAGTGCTTCTGCCTTCAAAACCAGACTTAGCATGTTTCCTAGAAGGCAACATAATGTAGAGGTATTGAAATTTTGGCCAAAATTAAGCAATAGTGAAAAAAGAAGAGTGGGATGCTTGGTCAACCCCCAAACTTAATGATTATCTACTAAAAAATCCAATGTCACCTAAAGTAAATTATCCTAAACTTTTCATTTCCTAGCTATATTCATCCTGGAATTCAAGATGTATTAATAAATATCTCAGTAGAAACTAACATTTTGGTCTTGATATATAAGCAGTTGGGTATAACAGTGGATAGGCCTGGAGTCAGGAAGACTTAAGTTCAAATTCAACCTTAGACACATACTAGCTGTGGGACTCCAAGGAAGTCACCTAACCTTTGATTGTCTCAGTTTCCTCACCTGTAAAATGAGGAAAATGGTACCTATCTCCTAAGGCCATTATAAGGATTAAATGACTGTAAAGTGCTTAGCACAGTGCTTAGTATGTAGTTACTATATATATATATATATATATATATATATATATAAAAGTTGTTATAATCATTATTATTAAAGACTTGTAGTCAAAAAACCTTTATCCTCCTGGAGATAGATAATTTGTCCAAAATCCTAGGTATACATAGCTCATTTACCAAGCATAAGATTCATTTAAACTTCACACACCATAACCTTTATTACTGAAAAGGACCTTAGAGATAGGATCTAATCCATTCTCTTACTTTACAGATTAGGAAACCAAACCAGAGATGATAAGTAATTTGCCTTAGGTCATAGGAAGAGTAAGTAGCAGGGCCAATAATTGGATCTAAGTCCTCACCCATACAAACTCTAGTTACTGCCACATACTGGTTTTTATAGCAGATAACAAAGAACAGCAACTTTATTAGGATTATGACAGTAATAATTTTCATGAATAATTTTAGGTTCGCTTGAGAATAGTGTTAATGAGACCAAAGATTTAAGCCCTAAGTAAACCTGTTAGTTTTGCTGAAGTGGAAAAAAATATATATCCTTATCTTCCTTGGTCAGTATTCTGAAAAAGTGTGCCTTGGTTTCAAGGGTAACAGGAAATTGTGATTGTTTTATGTATCTCCATACACACACAATTTAAGAATCAGAGGCTCTATATTTAGGCATGAAATCATAGATCTAGATCAAGAAAAGAACTCAGAAGTCATCTAAGACAACCTCCTCAATTTTGAGATCAGGAAACCAGGGCCAAAAGTTAAATTACTTGTTCAATCACACAATATAATGTCACTGGAACCTAGACTCTCCTACACAAGTGCTATTTCCACCATACTATACTACTTCCCATAATAAAGCACTTTGGGCAAAATATTGGTCAACAACTTCAAGGTAAACCAGCAAAATATAAAACTTGTTATAAAATGGTAAAATGCATAATATTTTAATTCAAAACATGCATAAACACACACACTACACTTAGAAAAGTCTTCAAATAACCCTCAATTCAGAAAGTATTTCTGCAATTTCCTGTATGAACATATGAAAGTACTAATATAATTGCATCAACATTAGGGCATTTGCCTTATTTAAATTATCTTTTTTTAAAATTTACTGCTGAATGCCATTTTCTTACTACTAAATGAGTGATAATATGGTTTTATTTTTATGTCATTAACAATTCCTTCAGCTTAAATTCTAAGTTCAGATTTATTAGTTTCATGTGATGGCTATATTTGTGTAAATCCTGTAAATGTCCATTTTTAAATCTACCCTTAAGATTCCACTTTAATTCCTCCCTCTTACATACAAATCAGAATAAATTAATGCCTTTACTAAATGCCTATAATAAAATCAAATTTTATTTAAATACACAGTTAATCAAAATTCCCCAGGCACTTCTTTTAGATCATTTTTAACAGTGTTACTGAAAAAATAAGATCACTTGCTATACAAAATAAAAAATAAATAAAAGGCTAATTACAGTCCTCACCAGAGCAATGACAAGGCATAGGCCTCAATCTAGTGCAAGGCAATGAATAGGGAGATAAGAGTGGAGTCAGCAGACTGATAACTATTAGTAATACTTTAAATTAATTAATTTTAATGACATTCTCTATGTTACATGAAAAAAATTTTGGTGACATAATTCAAGTTGCTTATACTATAATTAATGCTCAGTGCCCCAACTGAGGAGTAATATATTAGGGGGAAATTTATAAAATGGAAGCAGAAAGAAGGCTTAAGAAAAACTTTAATTTTTAAAACTTGTTTCAAATTAACAAATGCCTTGTAGCTTAACTCTGTTCCTCACATTCAAATATAAATGTGTATGTGTACTATATTCCCAAAAGGGGAGTTTTAATTCATCTATCCCCCCCTTTTTTTTTTTTACAAAGGTCAAATAAGAAAATAATCAGTCCATTAATAAGCACTTACTAGATGCTAGGCATTCATGAGATAACAACAAACATTTACATAACACTTTACATTTTACAAATAAGTGGCTCATGAGGACCCTGAAAGATAGGTAATGAAAGTATTATTATTCCCATGTCATAAATTGGGATTCAAAACCTAATCTCAATTCCAAAACAGTGTTCTTTCAACTATACCAAGCTATTAACCTCAAAATGAATTCATTATAGAATTATGTATCCGAATTTAAATAATTGTCTTTGTCTTTATATAAAAGCAACAAAATTTGTGAAGTATACATTGCACTTAAAATTCAGAGAGAATAATAGGAGTTTCCTTGTTCTTTTAAGATATAAATATGCATATATGGGCCATTTAACTAGATCAGGAATTAGAAATAGAGCTAAAAGAGACACTAGAGGTCATCAAGTCCAACCCTTTCTTTTTACAAGGAAACTGAGGCCCAGAGATATTTAAGTGGTTTACCAAAGGTCACAGAGATCCAGGATTTGAACATAGGACCTCTGCTTCTCAATACAGAAATCACTCTACTGCACTATACTGTCCAAGATGGAATTACTAAAATCTTTGTGTTAACTCACTATAAAAGCTTAATATTTACAAATGAATACTTTTATAGTACTACAGTAGCCCAAGGGAACTTTCAATATTTCATAATACATTTGGAAATCTTTCCTGAAATAGATAATTTTGTTCCCAGAAAAAATAATGTTCTTATCAAAAAAACAAACTATTAGCACATCAATCAAGTATTGCTATTTGAAATTTTACACTCATGAAAAATAGTTCTTCTCAAAACTGTTGGTATCTTTTAGTTCTGCCATCAATGAAGTGAAATCTTTTGACATGTCCCAGCTGAAAAATCCCCCTAAAAATATGCAACATGTCTCTGACTTCCTATTTGAATTTAATGATGAAATCTTACAAATATGGTAAAGAGTTTCTGTACTTTAATTTGAAAACTAAAGGTTTTATGAACTTAACCTTATGCCCTGCATATCCCATCAAATAGTTTACCACTTAACAATGCAATTCTATATCATCTCATTGGACCAAAATAAACAAGTGTATATTCTTGGGGAAGACTATAATTTGAAGGGCTATTGTTTTGTCACAAGTACCATTTTACCATAAGTTTCTTGGAATTTAGGATTATTCCCAATTCTTGAAACTAGAATGCAAACTTTTAAGAAGGATGCACCCTATAAAGGTTCTCCCTTGTGATATGAGTGTATAGAGGAGAAAATCCAGCCTTTTAAATCATACTCTGTCTCTGTAAGGCTTTACACCAAAGTCCCAATCAGAAACAAAAGTTCCCAATCAGAAACAAAAGTCCCCAATCAGAACCAAAAGTTCTCATTACAAGCATTTCAGGTGAATGATAATTCTAGAAAGCCATACATCATCGTTAGGTGGAGGTGAATAAAAGAACAACAACAAAAACACAAGGGAACTTCTTATAGGATATTTCAAAAGGTCATAAAAATATCAATTTTTTAAATTAAAAACTAAAAAAAGTTTTTAAAAAGCACATCTTTTTGGCACTACCATTTTCCAAAAAAAGATTTCCTTGAACAGAAATTGTTTATCTCAATGAATTATAATACAATAGTGACTCTTTCTGTATGGCAAACATTCTTTGACTTTTTAAATATATACTTTTTTTCACATCATGTTCCTAACATTTCCTGTGTCTCTAAGCCTTTTTTAAACTTAAAATGCAACATTTATCCTATCATATGATAGTGTTTTATTTCCACATATATGTGTGTGTGTATATATATATATGTACATATACTTTTTTCTTCCTTATCACTTCAGAAATTTCTGACACTGTGGCTAGCTGGGTGGTTCAGTAGATTGAGAGCCAGGCCTAGAGATGGGAGGTCCTGGGTTCAAATTTGGCCTCAGACACTTCCTAGCTGTATGACCCTGGGCAAGTCACTTTAACCCCCATTGCCTAGCCCTTAACACTCTTCTGCCTTGGAACCAGTACACAGTATTGGTTCCTCTCCCTACCAGGAGGTTTACACAATCCTTGCCTTAGCCACCACCTTTCTTGGTGATTTAGCCCATTAGTGTCTATAGTATGCACTTACTTCTGGCCCAGTAGTCAATCAACAGAATCTTTTCCAACATAAAGCAAACAGATAAAAAGTAGTCATAAAATGCCTCCACATATTCTGAAATGCAGAGCCAAGTCCTTCTATAACATGTCATCACTAACAGAAGCCGACTCACTAAACATATACTCCCAGAACTGAGCCCTAAGGCCAGTCCCCCAATGCAGTTTCATAGCATCTGTACTTTCTTAACTTTTTCTTTATTGTCTAGTCTTTCTGTGCTATTAAAGTAAACAGCTTCATTTTTATTTCTCAATTTTTTATTTTGTAAAATAATAAATAGGGGGGGAATGCAAGACACAAAAAGACAAATAAGTCAAAATCACTTATTTTTGGCTATGTAATGCAATGCATGCATTTACTGAGACATTTTTACATAAAGTCACTCCTAATATTCTCAGTTGCTTTGTATATTTTGTATTCAATTATGTGGTACATGTTGTTTGCCACAACAGAATTTGAGTTTCTAAGGGGCAGGAACTATTCCATTTTCACATTTGCATCCCTATCATCTGGCACAATGTCTATCACATAATAGGCATATTAAAAATGTTTACTGATTGCTAGAAAACAGGTTTCTCTCTAAAAGAAAATAATGAAAGAGTAAAAGCAAAGAGCTTGCAGTCAGAAAACATAGGTTTGAGTATCAAAACTGTCATCAAAGACTTATGCCCTTTTATAAGATCTCTGTAATCCTCATTTTCCTCATCTTTAAAATAGTGGAAATGATAAAATAACTTCACTGGACTATCTTGAGAAAAACATTAGGAAAACTTCAAAGTACTTTATATTATCTTTTCTAAGCCTGCCTCCAGCTTTCATAACTAAATCATAGGCCTCTTTTGACGAGAAGGCAAAGGACTTAAGATAATGTGCATAATTAATAATACACTTAATTCCTAAGTTAAATGGAAACTAATTTTCTGATGTTATTTCAATAACATGCAAAACTTCATCTCTTAAGCATCATTAAAAATAATTCTAAAATTTTGCTCCTAAGGCCAAGATGTTAAGAATTTTTTTTTATGTCATTCCTTCAAGGGCAATAATGAAAGTTTTTGAGTTTTTAACTTTTCCATGTTTCAGCATAATCTTATGAAAAAAAAAACAATGCTTCATGAAGGATTCTTTCAAGTGTTAAATAAACAAACATGAAGAGATACTGGGAAAATGAGGGGAAAATATTTCTAATGTTCTTATGTAACAGAATGTTATCTAGAAAGATTATACATGAAACAGATCAACTCTAACATTGATACAAGGTTTAAAATAAAAATTGAAACTAATAATTTCTTATAAATTTTAGAATTATTAGATTGGTTGAATCAAAATCTGACTTAAAATATCCATATCTTAATATAACATTGGGTAGTTTCTCACACTATCTTTCTGTATTTGATAAAATAATATACATTGGAGGATATAAGGCCAGTATGTAGATTGAGATTTTGTTGAACCACATCCAAAGAGATTAATTAAACATCATCCTGGTTTAAACTTTTTAGTGGCATGCCTCAGAACTCTATCTTGGCCATGAGATCATTATTTCTATAAAAGTCCTGGGTGAATATATAGGATGCTTATCCAATTTGCAGGTGACAAAAGCTGATAGGGTTGACTAACATGACATGTGACAAATCAGAACATCTCAAAAGCTTAACAAGAATAAAGTATATAGCAAAGTGCTTTATATATTCAATAGATATCTCTTGAATAAATAAACACAAGGTTCCTCCATTTAGGGTCAAAAAAAGTAAGTTGCAAAGGATCAGAAGTGGCTTGACAGAAATTCCATGAAAAAAAAGTTTGGGAGTTTTCATTGTCTAAAACTCAACAGGATAAAACTATTAAAAACATTAAAACAAAACAAAAAAAAATAAAATTAAAATAACAGGTCTTAAGTAACAGAAAATCAACTAATCGAACTAGATACTGATCAGACCAGATTTCAGAATATCTGAGCATCACAGAAATAATAACGGACTAGAGGGCATTCAGAAGAAGCTCATCAATATGGTAAAAGACCTAGAAAGCAGAAGATGGGAAGAACATCAGCCTGGAGAAGAAGACTTAGTGAGAATGCTATGACTACCTTAAAATTTCTGAAGTGTTTCTCTGTTAAAAGTCTGAATATAGTTGGAGTGGTTATTATTCCATAGGGGAGAGTGAGAATCAATTTCTGATATATGTAGGTTTCATCTCAATACAAAAAAATAGTTTTCTAATATTTAGAGTTAATGAACCAATCAAAGAGACAGAAGAAGAAGAAGGTAAAAGGGGTAGGTAGATTGCCTCAGAAGTCTGGCTTTAGAACAAAGAAAGCTAAAAGTAGATGATTATCAGGAAAATATCAGAGATGGATTTCTGCATTAGATAGGATTTTGGCCCAAATGATCCTCTTGGATAACCTTCTAATTTTAAAATCCTATAAATATTAGGTAACCTTCTAAGGTTTGTTCTAACTCTAAAGCTTTGTTTTCCATAACTGTAAAAAAATAAAATAAACAATAAACAAGTATATTTTAGTTGCAAGACACTCGGTATATAGTTGAAACAAGTTATAATTATAAGTATATTTATTAGAAAAAGTTAACTTAATCCAACCTTGTCTTCTCTTTAAATACATTTTTATGTTACAATGTTACAGATTGCCAAAGAAAATAACTCCTTTATGTACATCAATAATTATTCAAATCATATCACTCAAAACAGGGAAAAACTAATTATTAATAGTTTAACTTATCTACACTATTTATTATTTTAAATATGTAACATGTTTTAAATATATTAAATTTAAAGTTCACACTCACCAGTGGCTATAAAACTAAATTAAAAAGGCACAGAATTTGTAATCTGAGAACAACCTACAGCAAATATATAATCTTATTAGAAACCACCATACAAAAAGTCATAAGTAGCACCTAAAATTCAGTAAAGAGTCCATAAGACTAGGGTCAGATAAAAAACATTATCCATACAGTTATTATAATAAAAATAAATATGAATAGAGAAATTAAATATCAGACACTAAAAAACAAAAGAATTAAAACCCTGCAATCCTACCCTAATGTGTTTTGGTATATTCTGATAGCTAAATTTCTTAATGATTTAAATCCAAAAAAGAATCATGTGTTCAGAATAGCAACAGAAATAATGTAATAAGGGAATATGGCACTCAAAGCTCTTCATAAATAAGTCATTGATAAAATTCAAAAGAAAAGTTACACTTGCAGTCATATACACAAAAGATTTATACAGAGCATTAGTCATCTAAAGTACATGACACCAAAATGTAATTAAAAAAAATGTCTGGTTTTTTCTCCACATGTTTTCAAAAACTGTGCAATTTACATGCTAAAAGAAATTCCAGGGAAAGGAAGGTAACAGTTTTTTTCAGAAAAGCATCATTTCAAGAATATCACTTTTTAAATCTATAAAAAACTTATTTTAATCTTTAAACAATTAGAACAACACACTCTTGCTGACTATGTGCAGATATTGGGCTACAGTCCTGACTGATGATGATGACTTGTCAAAACAGCAGAATCATTTTCTTGAAACTGACATTTAAAAAATTGCTGTTCGTAGCTCTACTATTGGTCTAATAGAAAAAGGTTATAAAAACTGAAGGGCTAAAATAGTTAGCATGAGCCACTTGAAAGTTGACAAGAAGAGATTCCAGAAGTGTGCTGAAGAAGAAACTTAAAAAAAAATTAATAAAATCATATTTTTTTAAAGGCCAAATTTGCTTTCACATTCTCTGTCAATAGAGATACAGGTTATAAGTTTTTATATCATCAAACATGTTTCACTTTTAGATTAGAGAAACAATTAGATAAAACATAGATCATTCAAATTAATACCGTCATTATCCCTGAGTTAACAATGTAAGTACAGTACACAGATTTAGGTGTGCAATATCTGAAATTTCCAACATATGAAATGACATTCAAGTTAAGAACAACCTAAGAGATAGGGCACAAGATCTGAAATATTTTCAACATTCAAAACTAAGTGGGTATTTTTTTTATGGAGCCTATGAAAATCTAAATTCAACCACCTCATTTTCAAAGTTTCTCTGAACTTTAAGAAAATCCTTTAAAGAGTGAAATTAAAGCATACTGACTTTATAGCTACCATGGAATTACTTTTTTGCTTGATAAATACAAACATTTAAAAGTTTTACTAGGCCTGCTCGAAGTCAAAGAAACATTTCATTGTGGGGAGAGAAATCTTTGTCCAGAATTATGACTTTACATTAAAATCATGTACAAGGAAACAATTCTAAGGGAGTTTTGTCCCTTGCAATTACTGATAAGAAAATATGTGTATATGCATAATTTGTGTATATATATATTTTTGTGTGCAGTATTGTAGCTCAGAAAATACATATATATATTAATTCCCAGGAAATGTGATAATTCTTAAATTCTAATAGGATTTCTAATCCCAAATAATAGTAAGACTTTCTCCACTCAAAAAATTATTAAAAATACTTTAGGAACAAACTTGATTATAAATGAAGATTGGCCTATTTCAATCTAAGAATAATTAAATTTTTGATTTCATTCTTGAATGAAGCATTGTGAAGCAACATAGTTTTAAAAGTAAGGTATGACATACTGGCTTCTTTTTTTTTCTTTAATCATTTCACTTTTTAGAAGAACAGAATATCCTACATTCACTGAAGTAGAAAGAGGGTTGATTTTCAAACAAAATTATTACCTAAGCTAGAGCCCTCTAATTGATATAACTTCTCACCACCAACATTCACTCTATTTCCAGAACAATAAAGAAAAGTTACAGGCAATCCCCACTTTAGGAAGTTTTTCTACCAAGAGATTTTTATAGATCTAGACATTTTAATCCAAAAATATCTCTGTATATCACAATGTTTCTGTTTCAAAAGGTCAGAAAATAAAATAAAGTTTTTGTGACTGCCTTGGAAAAAATTGTTTAAAAAATACTTCTTACTGCTAAAGTTTAATCAAAGTGCTACCAATATGAACACACATCAGACAAATAAATTAGAAGCTAATTTATTTCTCTGGTTTATTTAACAATAGTCAAAGCCTAAAACATTGAATAAGAAAACATAGCCAATGGGCAAGACTGACAACAGGGGTTTTAAAAATAAAAATAAAAACAAAAGCAAAAAACAAAAACAAAAACAAAAACAAAAAAAACAAAACAAAAAATGAGACTAGTCTCATTGGAACAGTTTACAGTTTTGTCATTCAGAAATTTCAAGGAACAGAACAGTGCACTGTACTGCTTTAAAAAAAAAAACTAAGGGCAAATTTAAATTGCACTGTACAGTATTTCCAGTTTTAGGAGTCATTGTAGAGAATGGAAGTGAATTCTACCAGCCATATTCTACCATGACCAACCCGGACACCACCATCTCACCTCCAACATGACAATGTCTCAGTAAGTTAACAAATGAAATACAAAAAGCCTAAAATTATACAGTATGTCATAATAGTTAACATTGTGTTTTCCTTTAAAAGGAAATATTTCTTCTGGTTGCATTTAACCTGCAAATTTATTTCCTAAAACCATGCATCACTGATGACAGAGACCAGATGCTATCCTCCAAAAGGCACATAAAATTCTCACCAACTCCAGGGTTGTTTTTTGTTTTTATTTTTTTAATACTCACATATCTACACTCTGGCCCCAGGGCAGAATTTAGTAACTAGCTAACATGGTCATTCCTGAACCATTTTATATGTTCTTTCCCAATATGGGTTGTTTAAATAGATGCACAGAATAGCCAGTGAGGTGAACCTAACATAGAAAGATGGTGTGCCTCTGAATTCCGTAACAGAAAAATTTTCAAGATCAAATAATAGAACACATTTCACCATATTCCTTTATGCTTCCCTCAATACTAATTGTAAACACCTCAAACTCGCTCAAAAGGTAAAAAAGAACAGGGGGTGACTTTGCAAATTTATTTGGACAAGTGGTGTAGAGTTAAACTCATTTCAACAAAGCAAATAATTATTAAGCGCCTACTTTGTGCAAAGCACTGGGTTGGATACTGGCTATGTGAACAAAAAACCAAGTGCCTTTGCTTTTGAGGAGTTAAAGATAAAAGGATTAAATAATTTTCCTCCTAAATAACAAGACTTAAAAATCTTCATGGGCACTGGCTACTTTCATATAACAAACCAGAAAGCAGCCTGGGGACTTTTTCTTTGTTTTATTTTAAAAACAAATCTTTGCAAGAGATATACATTATTTATGCCAGCAAAAAATTACCCTTATTTAGGAAATATGAAAGAACTTAGGAAGCACACTATCTCATACATAAGAACACCACAACCAGAAAAGATTCAATAACTAGAATCTGCTTAGACTAATCACCTCTACAAGATGAATTTGGCAAAAGGGTGAGAGATGTTTCAGAGCTGGCAGTATGACAAGAAACATAATAAAAATTTAACACATTTGAGGGAGAGGAAAGGAGGGGAAGTGCTTCTTGTATGCTCATTTGCACATTGAAACTAAACTTAAAGCTTGCCTTCTCTTTAAAGAATATTTTTACTAAAAGGTTTTCATAATTTTCTAAGTGAAGTTCCCATTTAAAAAGCAAATATCTTACATATTTATATATTCGATAAAAAAAAAACTATAACCTAGGGTTCTAGGACGGGTATTGTATTTCTACTTGTTCTCTGATTTCTCCAAAACACTATTAAAAACATGACTGAATTAAATGAGATATATAAACATTTTAAAGCCAATAAATTTAACCTGTCAAAACTCTTCAGAGGGACTTGTCTAAGTGGGTTTCTAAACCTTTAATTTAATTTTTTTAATTATTATTTATGTAGGGGCAAGGAATCACAGTCAAAAACCTAAAGAGAACACGCCATCTTTCTCATTTCAGTTAATATCAAAGACCAGCTTTCTTTTGTATTTTGAGATCACTGATGGCAGGCACAAATACATGAAAATTAAAAACCAAGCCATTGTTACATCTGTTCTATATTTACAACAAAGCATCAAACAAGTTATTTTTGGTAACTTTTAAGACAACACCTTTTCTTTAATGCATTTTTAGCATCCCTGTCAGATGAATCCACTGTCTCTTATATTAAAGAAATTGTTGCTTACATTAACTGTGTCACTTAAAGTATAAATCTGTTCCTGTTCCAAGCCCCATTCTCCCTCATCCTCATCTTCAGGTTCAGCTTCAGACCCATTTCGAGTGTTTTCATATAAAAAAATTTGCTCATCCACATGAGCTGGAGCTAGTCTGTTCCTCTTAGCACTTACAACATTGGCAGACGAACCAAAAAGTCGTTCAGGGAAGACCCTTGTAGCTAAAATACACCAATACTTCTGAAGTACCTTTGGTAAGACAGGAAACAAGGCCAATCGGTCAGACCACCACTTGAGTGGATCTTCATTTAGGCCAAGTACTTTTTGAGATTTAAAGTTGCTCAATTCCTCCACAATTTGGGCATGCCACTCTTCTTGATCTTCCACACCACCTGTTTGGCAGAAGATTTCTGCCAGCATGTTATTAATTGCACTAGTTGGGGGTGGGGTGGAAGAAATGATCATTTTTTTTACTGGTGGTTCTTCAGATAGTGAAAAGAGCTTTTCTTCAGGCCTGAAACTATTTTCTTTTACTTTTTCCAAAAGACTTTTTGCTTCTTCTACAACTCTGTTTTCAACCTGCTGCCGTTCAAATGCAGAGAGGAATGGCAGTTTCTTATACCTAGGATCCAGGAACGTTGCCACATTAAGGAACATGTCTATCTCAGGGGTCTCCTGGTATGTTGTTGACAACTCTTTGGCTATCACTTCCTTCGCCATACTGATTTCTTTAGAATCATTTTCTTTGATGTTTAGAGTTGTGTTGAGAAGCATATGAAGAAGGGGTTTTACCATGCTTATTGTGGGATACTTGGATGCAGACATCATCTCAGCCACTTGTTTAAAGGGATGAAGCAGGTCCACCAGCCCCTCAATGGTGTTCCATTCACTGGTCTCCAACATAAGGTGATGGTTATTGCTATCTTCTACTAAAACAGCTGCAATGATAAATTGCTGCTCCTTCAGTCGCTGCAACATGGCAAGTGTGCTTCCCCACCAGGAGACACGATCACTCACCAGCATGCAGTGCATGATGTTCTGCTGTTTCTGTTTCTCACTTAACATGTACATGGCTACTGTAGACTGCTGAAAATACTCCACCAGTTTTCGGCACCTTGTCAAGAGACTACCCAGCTTAGGGAGCTGGAAAGCTTGTTGTATTCCTGCATTGAAAGTCTGGCCCAAACAAGGCATCTGAACTGGAATATCTAGAAGTGAGCAAGCTTTCACAATATCTTTGCCATAATCTGTTGTAGCACCAAAAACTTTTGTGTTGATCCCCCACTCAATGAAGATCTCATAAAGGACTCTCGTAATTGTCTCTGCAGTGTTTTCTTCAGGGACCTCAAATGTTTTTAAGCATCTTGAGTTAACAGTCAAACAATGAGAAGAGCTGCTATTGAGGAAATGAACTGCAAGGGTCACATAAGACCTATTCTGGTTTTGACTTCTCCAAATATCAGTGGATATTCCACACCACAAAATGTCAGTCAGTTCTTTCAAGACTATTTCTCTAACTGCATTGTACTTTTCAGGAATTGCTTTTGTGCAGAAAAATTTTCTGCTAGGAAGTTCATATCTTGGATCCGCTGTTTTCAAAAGAGTCTTAAATGTTGGCTCATCCACTATGGAAGAAGGATACATGCCCTCACAAATTAGGCTAATCACCGCAGAGGTCAGCTCCTGGTGCTTTTTGTTTTCATAGCTGTGGCTGGTCTTCATGATTAAAGTGTCCTGAACAACCTGCTGTGAGGACTCTGGCTTCAGTTTCGAAAAGGCAGTAGCAAAGGCCTCCCTCATCTGTTCAGTGTTACTCTTTACAAATTCACAAAATTCATCTGGATGATTTTTCTCCAGGTGGTATGAAAGGTTGGAAGTGTTTCCTGAATAGGCAATCTGTGCCATGCAAATGCGGCAGTAGATCTTCTTCCACTGCAATATGCATCCTTCTGCATTGGTATCGAAACCGAAGTATTTCCATACTTTGCTTTTTGCTCTCGGGTGAGCCACTAACTTTAGGTCTGATGGTGAACTTTCTAAGCTTTTATTCTCCATTGCTTCTCCACCACCGTCCTCCCTTAGATCCTTCACTCATTAATGAGTACCTGCTAAAAAGCAGTAACATAAACAAAAAATGAGAAAGTACTCCTGGTGTGATCACAGCTTCACTATAGAACTGAAATCACCACATTTGCAAATAAACCTACTCTTCCTAAGCAGACTGGGAAAGTTAGGATGATGTATCCAAGAATTATGGCCTAGACAAGATGTCCAGCTTGACAACCTTTCAGTCTTTTCAAAGCTAAGGGAAGAGAGCTCCCATTAGATGAAGAATCAGGATTTTTTAAAAAATGTTTTCATAAATAAATAAATTCAATGTTATTACTTTAACATATAAAAGTTTATTTTTATGCTCAGAAGAACATCTCAAGATAAAGTTAACATTAAAAGCAAATTTTTAATCATGTTACAACTATATTCTTATTTTAATTGTCTAGTTATTAACTGATTCAAGAAATCTTACCAAGCACTAGGATAGGGAAGTTTTGCAAAAAATTATCAGAACTTTAAAATCTGTAGAATCCCACACACAAATACACATATATACATACTTACACACACTACATGCAGGCACATGCATTTACAATATTGTAGTTATGGCAAAGTTACCACTTTTATTGCTACTGCCTTGCCAAAGAATCTGATGCTACTTAAAATATAGTATAAGCCCAGAGGGCAAGAACTAGCCCTCAGCCAAGTGTGTTAAAAAAGCAAAAGTATCAATTTACAAGAACTTTTAATAATGAAAAAGAAAGTTCTGAACAAGCAACAAACTTTTTTATTCCTATCTTAAGAAATAATTAGTATTTAACATATAGAGTATTCTGTTTATAAATAGTAATAGCTTTTTTAAAGTAATGCTGAATGTCTTTAATCTTTAGAATTTCTCAACTAGCATACCCTGAGTATATGTTTTGTTGTTGTGAAAAAAATCAAATGAAAATAAGTTTATTTCTAGAGTTAGGTTAACAAAAACTAAAACACTGCCCCCTAAAGTTTAGAAAGCAGCCAAATGTTCAAATGTTCAATTTCCTTCATGTTCCTATTCGGGGTGCCATTTTTTTTAAATTATAAAATATAAAACTTTGAAGAGTTTTCAGCATTTGGTATGAAAGCCTGGTACACAGTAGGTGTTTAATGAATGTTTGGCAGCAAACCTCATTCGTTTCAGTGAAATAAAAGTTATTTAAATTTCTGTATGTCTTTTATTCCCCAGGACTAAGTAATTGCGATGGTTTAATATGAATATTGCAAAGATCACATCCTATAATAATCATTTCAAGACACAATATATTACTTTAATATGGCTTGGAAATGGAAACAAACTGTAGTATAATTGTGGATCTTAATTAGAATTTATGCTGGCAAGTATGTCATTTATGCATTTTATTATCATAACTGTTTACAGGAGGCTCCATTTGTATCATTTTCTGGAAGCCTGTGTATTTATAATGTCTCAAAGATTATAAATATTCAAGATGAGAAAGGCAGCATACTTTAGTGGAAAAATATGGGAGTTGGAAAACCTGGGTTCAAATCCCAACTCTTAACAACTTACTACCAAGAGACCCTGAGTAATTTACTTATCCTCTTTGGGCCTCAGTTTTGTCATCTGTAATGAAATATTTGGACTTAGATGAGCTCCAAAGAGCTCTAAGCTCTAAGCTCCTTACCAGTTCCAAATCTATGATCTTATGATCCTAAAATACACTTCAAAATAAGTTTGGATGAGCATCTAAAAAAAAATTGTGTTGTCTCCCTCTTTGGATTCTTTGAGGGTAGGGACTGTATTTATTTTTATTAATTATAATTCTAGTGTGAACCATAGTGCCTGGCACATAGTAGGCACTTAATAAATTTTTACTGGATTAGATTTATTGGATTAAATTGCAACATGGTAATTCCAGGTAAAAGAAACCCTCTCATATTAGGTTTATTGCAATGAATAAAACAAGCTATAAAATATCAGGTAAAAAAAAGGAAAAGGAAAAAAAATCTGGCTTTGCCCCTTAATAGCTTTTAATTCAGAACATTACTGCTACTTTTGCATGGGGGCTCAATATTCAAAGCAGTAAATAACAGACCTCTTAAGGACTTTCCAAAGATGTTATGTTATCCTAGGCTGAGAAGCCCAGAGAAAAATCTTATTTCCAAATTATAAGGTACTGAAAGAGACAACAAAATGAGACCCAAATTATCTATTATCATTATTTGTTTATATTAAAGTGAACATGGCTGTACCTTCCTTATAATTTACTATGGGAGGATGAGGGTGGTTTTCCTCAAATTCTAACATTTTTCTCTTAAGAAACACAAAAACTTTCTACTAGAAGAACATTTAAAGCCTTTGCAAGGTAAAACTATATTTATATAGCCCTACCAAAGGAGCTGTGGCTTAGCCTATCATCTCCATAATCCAGTGAGGCCATAAGCCATTCTCATTCTCACAAATTTCTCTAAGAGTCAAAACTCCACATCTCTTCTCTGAGGTACATTTCTTGTGTCCCTAATATTCCAATAAAGTTACAATCCTGATATATCAAGTGATTAGAAATACTATCCAAGGATGATTTCTCCTATAGGCCATAGCACACTTCACCTTTAAAGCACTTTCTTACTTGTCATAAAAAATATCCAATATTCAACAGCATTCCACAAAGCTCATGTTAATGAGGACTAAGTACAAATGATAATGCTTCCTCTCTAAAATATATTTAATAAATCAACATATTACTTACATATATACATAAACATTATCACCTTATATCCTGCTAAGATTGATGATTGAAACTCCCAAATTCTTAATAGTGAGATGTTCAATATTTTTCTTATGAGGAAAAAATGGCTGCATAAAAGATTCCTGTATAAGATATTTTAATGAACTAAGTTATTCATTTTTAAAGCTTCAGGTGCTACCTCCCCATTAAAAAAAATGCTTTGTTCCATACCCACATTCTTCTGGATCTTGATTTCTCCAATACTGTATTAACAAGTTTCTTCCATGCTAGAAAACACAACTCATGTTTTACAACAATGGAAGATAAAACTCATATCCCTGAAATTTTCTCTAACATAACTCTCCACAATTAAAAAATAGTGAAAGCTGTCTCTGAAACACCATTACTTCAAGACAGGGACAATATGATTTCAAAGAGTTTCACAGTTCTATTACCTGGTGTAAAGGAAAGATTCCTGGTCTGGGTATCGAAAAACTTTGGTTCTAGTCTCAGCTCTCCCCCAAACTATTTGTGAATATTAGGCAGTTTGATTTATTTATCTATATGGGTCTTCCTAGTATATAAAATGATGAGGTTGGACTAGATCACTGTAGCATCCCAAACCCCACAATCAGCTCAAAGGTTGCATCCTGCTCTAAAATTCCCTGACTTTTAAGAGGTTACAAATCATTTTAATGTTAAGATGTTCATGTCACAATTAGCATTAGCTCATCCTTCTAAATATACTAGATTTCCTGTTTTAAAAACCTTATTATGAGGTAAGATCACACCTTCAGGAAGATATTTCTACATGAACATATTTTTAAGTAAACTAAGCATTTAGGGGGAGACAGAAAAAGGAATACAGTAATGGCTAATGTAATAAATGATCTTTGTAAATATACAACTATCAAATAAACACTGGTGATCCATAATTAATATTTTTGGAGAATTAGCATTAATAACAATATAAATATTTTAATGCAGTTTTAACCCACTAAAAGATCTTTTCCCTACTTTTCTCACTTAATCTAGGTTATGCCTCTAAGTCTGAGATCAATTAAAGAAAAGCCATAACACTCATACCCTATTAAATTTCTCTTTCTAAACTCCTCAGACACCACTCAATTTCAAAGTTCCCCAGAAGATTTCCAGCTACTTCTATTCTGAAAGGTGAAACTTGTAACTTTATTTATTAGCAGTTTGGCAGTGTTATGACCTTTGAACAGTTCAAGCCATCTAAAACTTCCATATATCATTCTAAGCACTGTTTTACCAAAATAGAGATATCTGGATAAAAGAACTCTAAAAGTCAAGTTAAATTCTAATTAAGAAATAATTGCATGCAACATGGATCTTGAAGAATAAACAGAATAATAGTGATCTTTCCTACCCCATCATAAGATTAATATAATAAAAAAATACCTTTTTAAGAGTTCAAACTTGATTTTTTCTACTTTGATATAGTGTTCTTCTCTGAAGCTGATAGCAGTTATAACCTTCTAAAACCTATTTCATTTCCTAAAGTTTTTGTTAGATTGCAAGTTGTCACTTGACAATTACATTATCATTAAGCAGAACAGTTTACAACTTTTTAAATCTTTCTTCTAAGATGCATGACAACAAAGTCTAAAGTGACCATTTATTATTACTTAACCACTCCCAAATTTAATGTCTTTAAAAAGTAAAGAATTTCTTATCAAAAAGTTTTAACACAGACTACTAGTACTTTACCAATTTATACTAAAAATTTTCTGATGACATTTAAAAGCTCCTCTTTACCTAGCAGCATTCTCATAACAGCAATGTTTCTCAATATAGTATAGAGAACTACTAATGTATAATACTTTAAAGTTGGGGGAGGTATATTTTCTGTTCGAATTACTACAGAATTTTAAAGTATTACCTAATGGCGCTGTAAATGCTCCAATTCCTCTAATCAGAAAAAAAAAAAGACTAGAAAATTTTTAGTTGACCTTTAAACTGAATTGGGCGTTTCAGTGTTTAGAAGAATGGGGAATTCAATCTCACTTTTAAAATAATTACAAACTCTTTTAAGAATTAGAAATAAAAAATATCAAGGAAATAGTTATCCAATTAACCAGGTGGGAAGGGTATCGGACTTTCCAAACTGTGCATTCATTTCACTTTTTCTTTTGATGGAACATAAAACTTGCACAGGCTATCTCTTTACCCATTCCCAGTCCTCATCCCCTTTCAAGAAGTTGAAAATTGTAAATTTAATTTCTCTCCTAGTCATGCATTAATAGTCCAATCCTTACCTACAACTGCAGCAATTTTAAAGTTCTCTGGAAACCCACATTTCCTTCAAATGGGCAATTGCGTCTGAGAGCAAGGTGATAATGCTGACTGTGCAGTTCGGCAGCAAACTCAAAAGAATGAAGGAGGGCAAGAAAGCCAGGTAAAATAGATGACACACTAAGTGACACACTACAGGCATGCCCTGGACTGTCACATCCAAAAATAATCTGTAGTCGGAAAACGACCTGAGATTTGTAACCCCAAACAGATAAACAAGAGGTTGCTAATTCTTGTAAAGGGCTCAGCGATGTTTAAAAAAGAATGCAAGAAAGCTATGAGAGATCTACTCTCCTAATCCTCAAGAAGCAAAAGAAAAGACCCTGCAAATTGCTGAGGCTGAGAAAAAGCTTGGGGAGGAACGGGGAGGGTATACAGCAAGCAGGAAAGCCAGGACGGCCAAGTGTGCAATGCGGGGGGTTGGGGGGTCTTGAGGGAAGGAGGAGGAGGCGGGCAGCTGCCAGGGCTTGGCCGGAGGTTGACCTCCAGTCGCCCCCCAACAACACCGCGGCCCACGGTGTTACTGGAGCAGAGCCGAAGGCCCCTGCGGAGGGCCGGGCAACTTGGGGCCGGGATGGTGCGGCTGAGAGAAGTCAGTCAGCCAGCCGAAGCACAGGGGCGCTTGCGCACGAGACCGGCTTCGGAACTCTGTCCGGGGACGGACGGTTCGCGCTTCCGCCCGGCCTCCCCACCCCCACCCACTCACAAACCCTTCCAGCTACAGCCCTCAGGTAGGCGGGGGAGGGGTCGGCGAGAGACGTTACAGTTCCGCCCAGCTCGCTATGGTCCCTACACAGCTCCAGCCCAGCTGGGGTTGGCCAGCCTTGGGAGGGGAGTGTGGGGGTGGGAAAGCTCATCGTTTTGGGCCAGGCCAAGGTCAAGGCTGTGGGTGCCATGGCTGCAAAGTCGACCCCCCCTGGATCTCCGCCGCTTCTGCTCTCCGCTCTTCTTCCTTTCCTCCCCAGGTTCCTGGGTTGAGGGTAAGGGCTAAGGGAGTGGAGACAGGAAGAAAGCCAAGCAGAAAGAGGAACTCCACACCTTCGCCCCCTCCCCAGGGCCTGAGCACCTCCTTTAATCACTGAACACACCACGCCATTCGGGCCACGTTGGCCCGAGGGCTAAGAGAAAAGCAAAGTCGCGAAGGGGGTTAGGGAGCTGCTTCCCCCATACACGGACAAACGCACACGCACACCCCGCCACGGGAGGAAAGTTCGCAGGCTGCAAAAAGAATAAAGGCACGGCCGAGAAAGCGAGGCCCAGATCTAGGCTTCTGCCCCGCCACCAAGCCCCCACCCCGCTTCCGTAATAAAAGAAGGAACACCCCCTTCTCTTCTTCCCCCTCCCTCCCCCCAACACACACACTCCCACTCCCTACCGGACGTCCCGAACCACACCTGACGGAGCCCGGGGGAATTCGACCAGAGCTGGTTTGCTAACCTGGTAAAGAGAAGCCGTAGCGGCAGCGCTGGTAAAGCTGCGAGAGGATCACGATAACGGCCGCATAATAGACCTTGAAGGCCGGGAGGACTGTAGACAATAGCGACATGGCTGCTCCCCTTCCTCCTCCACCTCCTCCTTCCTCCTCCTCTCTCTCTTCCGCGCAAACGGGAGGGGTGGCGGCGGCGGCGGCGGTGGAAATGTCTATTCCTCCTCTCCGGGTAATGACAGACCTTGCTGCGGAGCCCCCACCCAGCGGAAACGAGCGCTCCTCTCTAGCACAGTTCCGCTAGTGGTGGCAGCCGAAGTCTGGAAGTCTGACCCGGGACTCAGGACCGACCCAGGGGACCTTCAACTTAACCTTGGGGGCGAGGCTGGAGGAAGACTAGGGAAGAGAACGCTCCTCTGCCCAATCCCCACCCCCAGCCCTATGATTTGGCACCTCCGTTGCTGGAGGAGCCACGGGGTTTTCCTCCTGGTCACCCGAACTTCTCAGACCGAAACCATCCTCTCCCGCCCCCCCCCCCCAAAATCTTTAAAAGGTTTATTCTACAGGTTCTGAGAATGGGCAGCCAACAATGGGTATGGCCAAATTTCTTTGTATATTGGACGAGGAGGGCAAAGAAATTTTGAAAGTGGAGGTTGGGGGAAGTAGGTATCCAAAAAGAAAAACCCAAATTAGGAGGCTCACTGGATAATGTAAAAGCAAGAGGCAGATGGAACGAAGGGGAGAGGAGGATTATATAAGGTAGGTTTGAGTTGCGAATGACAGGATATTTTATCGGAATACTGGGTAGGGTTACGTCCTTGTGGTTAAGAGTCGGCTTGTGATGTCCATTTCTGTTTATCTTCTTCGGAACAGTTGGGAAAGTTGGGAAACCCTGGGTGGGGTTAGGTCATGGATCCAAAGTCCTGGGGGAATTGAATCCTTCGGTTGTTCAGGCCTTACAATAAAACTAAAAAGGCTCCTTAAGAAAGGAAGGAGAAAGGTAGTTGAATTGGGTACCATGTTAAAAGATTTTCTTGCTCATGTGTGCAAACAGATGGAAATCAAACCTCAGCCCTCCCCTTATAGAGGTTCCATTGGAGTCAACTTCAGCATCTGACTGACTTGAGGGGAGGGATTGTCTTTTTGTATCCCTAGCGTTTAGCACTGTGCCTGACATAAAATAGAGGCTTAATAAATGTTTCATTAATTGAAACCAAACCTATCCCCTCTTCTTAGAAGTTCTTTTAGAGAAACCACTTCAGCATGTCACTGACTTGAGGGCAGGGATTGTCTTTTGCCTCATTTTGTATACTTATCCTTTAACATATTTACTAGGTTCTGGACTAGTAGCTCCTAATAGCTGCTAGCACAAGGCAGCGGCCACACCCCAGGCAATGGCTTCAACAGGCGGGTTAAACCTTGTGAGGGTAGCCATCAGGTCATAGAGCCCTGGTTAACTAAGGCTTTGCTCACCCAGCATGTAAAGACTGCTTCAGCGGAAGAAACCAATCAGAAGGTTCAACTGAGATGGCGCCGCAGCAAAGCACTGTGGAGTGCTTAGGGCGTGTTGGAGCACAAAAGACAACACGGCCATCCAATGCAGCTGAGGAAGTCTCCAGGTGTAATGATTTTTCATGCCAATGGACCCAGGCTTCCAACGCCAAGAGAGTGGGACTATCTCTGTGCATCGACTTTTCCACTTAAATCTCTTTCACGCACAAGTGTCTTTGTGCACACTCATCTATCATAGATGAAAACGCACAAAGACAATCATCATCCTCAGTTACCAAGAGACTACTACTCTACTCCCTGGAGACCAAAAATCATTTATATTAGGTCACAACCCTAAAATTATCCTTACAGAATTCAGTGACCAGAAATGGCTGAGACTGTGGGCTCCAGAAGTGCCAGTGGAATACAAATTTCATGCACATTCTACACCAACCTGAAAAGGCTAAAAGTCTAGATCCAAAGATAAGTTGTACTTTTCTTTTGCTAGAGGATCAAATTAGCTAGCTTTTCAGGAGTGCAACATCAGTTTAGCTTAAAGATAATACAATGTTTTGCCCACCCGGACTCTCAAAGACAATCTACTAGGCCACCAAGCTTTGACATCTCTAAAGTTAGAGTGAGTACCCATAACAAGGAAATTACAGATGGTTGAAGTCTTGACAAGCATGCAGTCCAACTGAGCCTATCTTCACTTATTTCCCCTTTCAAGAACCATTAAAATGGAAATAATAATGAAGACCATGGAAATCACTTTTGGATAAGAATTCCATTTGCCTTTGGAAGGAAGCCTGAAACATACAGAGAAAGAACAATTAAAGAGTACAACAAAGGCCCCTGGTACAAGTTAGTGGTATTGGTAAACAATACAAATGATAGGCAAATTAATTGCTGCTCAAAGACGTTTTTCATCTGTAGCACCTCTAGTCTAATTAATACCACAACTATTTGAAGGCAGATCATAACATAACCTAAACCCCAGATCTCCATACAACACTGCCTTCTATTGAAAGAAATAGAAACTATGAAGATGCTTCTCATTTGCTTCACTCTAGAGATTGGTGTGAAATTGAAAATTGATTTTTAATTTTATTTTGTTAAGGCTTAATCAAGCTATATTTAATATTCTCCTTCACTGTTCCTTTTGTTAGCAAGTTACTCAGGTAACCTTAGGTCACTTGGGTCAGGATTCTGTTCTCATATCTCCACCTTCATCTTGTGATTTGATCCTCCTCCCTTGTCTTTTACTTTTGTTATATTTCAAATTAATATATCTACTAGTTATTATTTTTCACAAAGTTTATTAATAGAAAAGGTAGTAAGCACAGATTTAAATCTCTTTTTTATTCTTAAGTCCTCAGACCACCTGTCTCTATTCTACCAGCATCTTTACTCTCCCTCACCTGTCTGCTCTCTCTCAGAGACTATCCCATTGAGCTCAGTTATGTTCCACCTACTTTCTTATATTGACTTACAGAATGTTCACAGACGTAACTCTAATATGTGAAAAATGTTGATCGATAGGTCAGCAACCCAGGAGTGGGAGGGGATGAACTTCCCTCAACACAATCTCCCTGTGATTCTTTGGGAGACCATTCTCCCCAATGGATCATTTAAACATAATTATCTTATACCTCTAAATATCTGATAGCTAAAGGAACATACAGTATTGCACTTTCTAAGAGGAAGTTACAATAATTAGAGATGAGAGGGAAATATGAGAAGAAAAATACAGATGCATTGACAAAATGCAAATTAGGGGGCAGTTCCCTTTGACATAAAAGTTTACATTCAGAATAAGTATATTCAACCCCCTTCAGTTCAGTTCATTATATCCCAAAGTTCATTCTGGATCTTTTGATGCTGTGTGTGACTTCTTCAGGTATCTTTACAGCATCTTCTCCAAAAGGATCCACTTTCTTGATTTGGGATGTTGGCAAGTTTCTTTTCCTGAAATTTCTACAAAAATTTTAAACCTTGGATTTTAGGATAATTATACAATCCTCCCTGAGGAGGGTGTTGACCAACACCAGAATCACCCTGGGATCATGACTGAGTTATGAGATATAAAAAAAAAAATTGCCAAAAGAAAAACAAAAACAAAAAAATCCCAAATAAAAGAGCAAAAATTAAATTCTGTATAAAAATATGTACAGAACTGATAAAAAATAAAAATTTTACATTTATAAAATTCTTAGTAAAAAATAAACCTGCAAGAGGTTCTTGAATCACAGGCAAGGTCCAATTAAAGTGACATGTCCCACAAGCCTGTAGGACAATAGCAGCTATATAGCGCTTTACCCAATTGCAGCTAGGACTACAGAAAATTGCCAAACTATAAGAGAGAAGGGACTATGTTTCAGCAGCAAATGGGAAAAATCATTCCTTGGTCTGAGTGTACATTCACTGTCAGGGATAGGGGGAGCCAGGATAATAGATAGCCAAACTGAGGTACTTGAGAGAATATTGCACAAGGAATATGGTACAAGGAGTCTTGCACCTTAACATATGTCAAGTGCTGCAACCTTGAGTCTCACATTAGGTTCAAGTCCTTTTGTACTGGCATAGAAATTCAACCATCCTCCCTGGATTAGTTTGGTCCTTTTTGATCTCATACTACTTGGCACTGTATAGCAGTTCTTTGTTCCCTTCTCCTGGAATCAGAAACAATCATTAAGAGAAGTCCTATAACATTTATCAATACATGGCAGGTTTCTATAGTCTAAAGCTTTTGGGTATGCATAGTTATTAGAACTAATAGATACTGTAAACTTATACTGTAAACTTTATCCTTCAAATCAAAAACATTAATACTGATTTCACGTACTTCAAATATTCCCAAGGATAGGAAAAAAGAAAAAAAATAAAATATTCTATTGTGAATATAAAGAGAAAAATAATAAAAATCATAATTCATAGTTCACATTTCATGTGACAATGTGTTAGCCAAGCAGAGGCACAACACAAAAGGTGCTCAGTCAAAAATGAGATTTATTTCCCTCTTAACTTGGCAAGGATCCTCAATGTGAGTGTACACAATTTTTTCACCAGGTAAAAGCCTTTTAAAAACAGTAGTACAACTAATGCAGATTCTAAGAAGTACCCAAATCCCTAAAATTCTAAGACCCCATTCATGACAATAGCAAACAAACCCACTATCATTAGGATTCACATGAGTTTCTGTATTGAAAAGCTTTTGAAGCTCATTGATATTTGTCACATTTTCTACAGATTTAGCCAATCTTTCAACCTTAGATATTTTAACAAAGTCTATTATTACCATCATTCCAAAATTTGGCAGGAGAGAAACCAAATAAATCTCTGTACTGTTGATGAAGAGTTACAAATATAATAAATTCATTCCAAAGCTACTAGGCTTCACAGGAAAAATCATTCCCACCTCCTGGGTGAGATTATGACACATCACAGGGAAACTAAGCCACTTGGGCATCTCCCTCCCTCTTGGTTCATACCAAGACTGAAACAGTGTAACAGTACTATCTCCTATATGTCTCACCCATTTTCACATGGATATGAGGACTAAAAAGAGAAAATCACTTCAGATGTCTCATCCATTACATGTTCAATAAATGCAGATGGGAAAATACAACAGTGTTATTGCACTGTACTTCAACCGCAAATGGACCCTTACCTCTTGTTACAAACAACTTAGAAGCAGGCAAATGATCAGTCAGATGTAGGGATACTCCCAGATATCTTAAAATCACTTTTGAAGACCTGTTAAAATCAATTAATATTATTAGGTAATTGAATTTGCCAAAACTTGTATATAGACTGGAACCAGTTTGATGGACTCCATCCATCATCTCTGTGTGATAATTAACAAAGGCAAAAAAGAAACAAAAGGCTGTTTATGAGCTTTTTACAATGATATGTTCTTGAGTACAGGCATAGCGGAGGTACAAATAAAGACAGGGCAACCGAATATTTCAATTTTGATAACAAATGAAGTGATTAACAGTAAATTACACACATCTTGTATTTAGAATTGTGTTACAGAGACTATTTCATTCTGGGGAGGGGAACAAACTGAAACAGTTAACATCAATAAGGCAATGTGGTCTGAAAAGGCTTAAAATTTACCTCCAGACTCTTTGAGGTTCCTTCCCCCTCCCAAGTACCATCAGTCATTTAAATTTCTTTGTTCACACCTCTGTGGTCCCCCATACTGAGGGGAGTTTCCACACAGATGTTTGGGTGTGTTTTAATTTGCCTCATTTTATTGCCATTCCTCCTATTAATATCATTATTCCTAAAGCTTCCATTCCTAGTTTCCTCATTTCTCTTTTTACAATTCATAAGTCCACAAAAATAACATGTTAGTAGTTGTTTTGTGAATTCTTGTAAGGGAGCTATGATCTCTCCCTGCTTTGCCTTTTCAACTGTTTTGGGTAATTCTTTTATTTCCTTCCTCAATGTCTCCACTAAAGTAGTGTTCTCTTTATTCTTCTCTCCTTGTTTAGCAGTTAATTCCTTTATTGTCTTCCTTAATGTTTCTCCTAAATCAGTGTTCTCCTCCTTTTCCTTATGTCCCTCAAAAGCATAAACTGCCACTATTTTCAATTCTTTGAGGTCCATATTGGCCAATTCATACAGCTAGTCATAAAAATTATTCTTAACTAACTTACAACTGTTTTTTTTTTTTTACAAATTGCATCCCCATTTGTCTAATATCTCTTTCCCTATCAAGATCCAGTTCTATGTACCATCCTCCCAGCTCATTAAGCCTATCCATAAACTGAGAGGGGTTGTCATTATCTTCTTGTTTTAGATTTTTGAATTTAGTCCATGTTCCAGACCTATCAGAACAAGCTCTCATAGCTTTTAGCAATGCCTTTCTAGCCTGGCATAGTTGTAAGTAATCTTGCTCTGAATTTGGGACCCATTTGGGATCTTTTGCTGGCCAATGAGTGGTTCCCTCTCCCTGAGCCTGATTAACAAGAGAAAGAATCTTGTTTCTTTCCTTTTCTGTTAGCAAGGCCTGGAGCAAATCTTCCACATCAATCCATGTGTGGAATCCACATCAATATATGTGTGGAAAATGTTTTCAACCTTATTTATCACAAGCTGTAACCATGAAAATGTGGGTTTCCAAGACTGTGAATTGCCAAAACTGTAAAGGTTTTGGCCAAACTGTAAAGATAAATTTTAGTGTCCTGAATTAAATAAAAAATAAGTGGTCACCATGGGAAAATTCCAAAATATGAAAATACCCAAGTCAGCTGGGTTTTATGGGGATTTAAATTAATATAAATGAAGGAATTAAGGGAAGGAGAGAAAGAGAAGAGAAAATAGTAGAAAGTGGAGCCTTAAGGGAGAGTGAGTCAGTCTTTATCACTCACCCCAAGATCATCTTCAAGCTGGGTTCTTCCACTCTGAACAGAAATTATCCTCCAAACTGAATTCAAATTGTAACTGAATTCAATTGCCCTGAACTTGTACCTTCACTTCCTTTTAAAGAGATTTTTCTCTTATGTCACCTCACCTAAATTTTCATGTCTACCAATCACAGTAGACACTTTTCCCCAGGACTGCCCATTCTTAGTTCTCACCACTCTTTAGTTCTCACCTTCTCTGGGTAGACTAAAACTTTACACCTCTTTTGTTAAGCTTGCCTTTTGTAAGTTACTTGACCTTTTAGTGATTAATTTAACCTTTATAGGTACTTAGCTACTAGATCTAAAAATAGACCACCTAGCTTAGGGTTTTTGCTTCACTATAAGTATGAGTTGGGGACTTTTCATTGTCCAATCAGGAATTTGCAACTTTATCTTCCCCTATGGCACTGTCTGAGCAGGGTGGAGTAATTTTAAAGTTCTCAACACATTCCTGACCAAGTACCTCCATTGTAGAGAATGGGGAATAGTTTAATCAAATCTTCTGAAGTAGAGTCTGAGCAGTTTTAAGATTCACAAAGCACAGGCTCAGATTCAAAGGAAGGAGGGTTTTTTTTTTGTTTGTTTGTTTATTTGTTTTTCCCCCCTTGAATATCTCAATGTTCTGTGGAGAAAAAGGTATATGATGTCTAATGTTTACTAAGTCTCTGCATCTATTATAAGTAGGAACATCTCTGAGAGGAAAAAAGGCCTTTATTAGAATCATCTGTGATAATGCTGCTTGGCCTGTTTTCTGAGTTCAATGGAGTGGGTTGTAGTGAGGCTAGTAGGGGAAGGGGGGAATGGATGAATGGAGAGGGAGGGGCTGATCAGGAGGTGGGGAGGCAGGACAAAAAGATCAGGGGTGGGATTGGGGGTGGGGAGGAGAGGAATGGTGTAGGGGGTGGTGGTGGGTTAGAGAGGAGGAGGGGTGGGACCAGGGATGGGGTGGAGAGGAGTAGGATGGGTGAGGTCTAGAGGAGGAGTCATAGAACAGTGAGTGGGATTAGTCAGGGGGAGGAGGGTAGGGAAAAGGATAATATGGGTAGGGATAGTACAGGTGGGGACAGGGGAGATGGGCAGGCACTGGGTAGTGAGGAGGAAACTCTCTAGGGTATGAGTAGTGGAATGGTAAGTGAGGGTAGAGGAATAGATTGGAAGGAAAGGGGATGATAGGAGTGGGGGATGAGTGAGGTCTGACAGGGAAAGGAGCTGAAGGATTCAAGTCCTGGTTTGAGTTAGTATGAGGAGAGACTTCCTAACAATCCAGGTGGGACAATAGGGTGTGTTTCTTGCTAGATCTAATCAGGGGTTCAGGAGGAGGAGCTGAAGGAGTTAAGCCAGAATGGTTTGGTTCCAAAAAAAGAATGGTTTTCTCACTGGAGGGAATAGTTGATTTATTAACATGATATGCCCATAGGAGCCAGTATTTATAATCTTTGGAATCTTTGTTTTTAATGGCTAACTTCAAATCCTTTAAGATCCTGAATTTAAAGAATCCTTATTTTGGCCATGTATAAAATATGTCCATGCAGGCTTTGCAAAAAATTTAGTTTCCTTTTTTGTCATCCAATTCTCCTTAGGAAGATTCAGATCACCCCAAGAATTAAAAAGTTTATGCAAGGATGAATATGGAAAAATATTAACTAATTTCCCTTGATGGGTTGCAGTATTTCTCATAGTGTCTAGTCTGTCTGTCTTAATCTGCCTATTTACACTAATCTTAGAATTGCTAAATGGTCAGTTTATAGAATGAAAAGTTCCTAAAACATTATAAAATGGAGACACAAATTTATTCAATGTTATTGTGAAAGGCAATAAGAGTAGGTTTAAAAAATAAGTTAATATAAGTAACTAAATAACTGTTTCACAGCAATAGTACTAATACTTAATGTGTATTTATTATAATTATCATTGTTATTAATATTTATTATAATTATTGTTGTTATTAGTAATTAACAACAGTAAACAATCATAAACTAGTATCAATAATTAATAATATTTATTATTTTTATTATTATATAATTACATGGTAATTATATAATTAATAATATCAATCGTTAATAATATTTCGTAGTGAGTAATAATTATTGAAAATTAATAATTGTTTTATTGATCGTATTATTAATACTATTGTGTTCTAAAATTATCAATATTGCATTTAATTCATTTGATTTAATTTTGGCTTTGTTCAATTTCATAAATTTGGTTTTAATTTTAATTCGATATTATTAATATTTAACTATCAATAATCCTTGTATTTAAATGTATTTAATTTAATATTTTTTTGTAGGAGTAGGAAAGGAATTTTCTTTTAAACTTTCTGTAGTTTTACTTCTCGCCACAGGGTGGTGTTACAACTGCGTGTAGAGGGTGAGACACTTGAGGGTAGGTCTTATCTAAAAAAGCAAGGCAATAAAGGAAGAGAGAAAAAGTAGTGTGGCTTTTGATAAGCTTAGAGGAAGTAGTCAGTCGGAAAGAATTTTGAGGGGGGGAATTGATGAAAGAAAAGTCAGAAGAGAACTTCCTTCTAAAAGTTCAGTCCTTTCCCCACCCCCAGAGGTGAAGCCACATGTTTTCAAAGTTGCTGGCACTAGGAGGGATCTCCTATTCACCAGTGACTCGTTTAATCAGTGCCAGATTTTTTACCCAGGATCTCCCATCTACAGATCTGGCTCTCAATCCACTGAGTCACCTCACTGCCCTTAATTGAAAGCAGGATTTCTTTCTCTACTGTCCCACCCATATCAAAGGAAAAGGAATTGGGGGGGGGGGGACCATGTGAGAGGGAAGGTCTCACCGATTAGATCCAATCTGGGGTGGCCAGGGTGCAAAGGAAAACTGCTGTTTCTCTGTCTCAGCCAAGGCATGTCTCACATAGCAAGACAGATGAGCAATGCCACTAAAATCCCCCTACAGCAAGCACTTACTCAAAAGTCAGTCAGAAGAATTTAAGAATCCTAAATAAATCTTTCTAGTGGCTGCCAACTGTTATAATTAAAATTAATATATCTACCAGTTATCATTTTTCATAAAGTTTATTAATAGAAAAGGCAGATAAGCATAGATTTAAATCTCTTTCTTACTCTAAGTTCTCAGACCATGTGTCTCTATTCTGCCAGCATCTTTACTCTCCCTCACCTGTCTGCTCTCTCTCAGAGTCCTTCCCAATAAGCTCAGGTATGCTCCACCCACTTTCTTATATTGACATACAGGACTTTCACAGACATTCACGAACAATCACAGACATAACTCTAGTATGTGAAGAGTGTTGATGAACAGTCAGCAACCCAGGAGAGGGAGGAGATGAACTTCCCTTGACACACTTAATAGTTAATGAGAAGATTCACCAATGCCTCTTGAGATTTTGCTCTGTCATCTTGTTAATTACTATAAAAAAAGACCCTGTCAGCTCTCATTCTGGGTCTTTGGTCACTGAGAGGACATTAACCCCTTTCTATTCACAATTGCTAATAAATGGATCATGATAAGAACTTTGTCTTAATATTTCTTTGCAACACTGGTCAATTCAAATAAGAGAAAAAACTTATCAATAACATAGAGGAAAGATAGCATACCATACCTAATCTTCTGACTTCATATCCTAGTAAAGTTGAATTGCTTAGCTTAGCTCTAACTTCTTCCTAAATGTCCTCTTGGTGGCCTGAGACTTGGCCTGCATGAAAGCAGGGGCCTTTGAGCATCTGGAGATGATAGCAACATAAAAGTATATTCATTCAAAAACAGAATTTCAGGATTAGAAGGAATCTGACATTATCTCATGTAACACCTTTATTTTACAATTGTGTAAACTATAGCCCAAAGAAATAGAGATACACAAGAATAAGCTAGCTTTTGGTCATCATAGGTAAATATTTATCAATAATCTATGATTTGTACACCTATGCAGTATAAAGGCATTATACCCTCAAAACTACAGGGTAGTAGTAGAAGCTAATATGCCAATGCATTCGCAGTGAACTAGCTAAACTATTTTCTTTCTGTGTTATTCAAGGAGACCAAAGCCTCCTTCCTATCTTTTAAATATCCTAAACTAATCTCACCAAAGGACAAAGTTCATTCAGTATTAAAGCTGCAGAATTATTGGCTAACCAGGACTTGAATACTGGTCTTTTGATTCCTTGTCCAATGCTATGAGTTGATTGTATATTGGGAAGACCAGACTAAGAATAAGGTTTGGAGTTATAAATCATGTTGGAGATAATTCAACAAGCCTTTATTAAGCTTGTACCACTGGTACCACTGTGCTAAATACTAGAAATATAAGTACAAAGAATAAAATTATCCCTACTTAAAATGAGTTTACATTCTAATTGGGGAAACAAGTTTATATAAACTATATACAACATAAAAATAGTTTTATTTATATATGCATGCATATGTGTATATATACACAAATAAATGTGTATATCTTTAATCATTTAAAGTTAAAATTTATTTTAGTTAATTTATATTCTTTATGTACATATATTAAGCTCTGCATATATATATATATATATATACAAACACATATACAAAGAGTTTAAATACAAAGCACTATGGGAGGAAGGGGCAGCTGGATGATCAAAAAAGACTTCATATAGAAGACAGTGTCTGAGCTGCATCCTAAAGGAAAACAGGACTTCATGAGACTGAGGTAATGAGGGAGTGGTTTCCAGGCATCAGGTAAATGCAAGCCAAAGGCAAAGATATAGGAGACTAAGATTTGTGCATGAGGAACAGAGACAAGACCAAATGAGAACTGTTGATTATAATTTCAGTGACTTGCCCATGGTCATACATACAGTATCAAAGCAATGATTTGACATTAAATCCAATGTTATTTTCACTTGCTTGTCTCCAGAACAAGACACATTCCCATATCTTTGGGATAGGTGAGGAGAACCACTGAAGGAACTTACATTGAGGGGAAAAAATGTTGATTCCTTTTGCAATTATGTGGTGCCAAAGTCAAAACAAAACTCAAAGAAACAATTGCATTTACTGGCATTTTGTTTTTAATGAAATGTAGTTTTTTCTGAGTACTGTGTCCTTAGATTTCGCTGACTTCTACTTAGTCTCCCCTCTTCCTTGTCACGTGTTCCCCTAGATATGTTGTAATCTTGTTACCAAGTATATATTAACATACGATTTTCCTTTAGTATCTACTACATTGCTGGGCACACCACTGATGATCAATCTATCCAAATTGTCATTAGCAGCTGGTTACTTCATTTTTTTTTAGAACTGGTTTGCATTTTCTTTCTTTGGAGGAGATTAATAATAAGAGTGATTTTTGTATTTTGTTCATTTTTGTTTTTTGTTTTTCCCAGAGAAAAGGAAAATGAATAGGGCTATGTACTTACTAGGACTTTTAATATGAAGCCTCTAGATATGGTTTCATGTTCAAAAGTATTTAAAGTTCAGATCATGCAGCTGGCCCAGGGAGAGCCTAGAATTTTAAAAGAATAGGTAGAAACTTTGTATCTCTTACTTTGGTTTTCTTATCCCTCCATCTTTTTAAAATTCTTATTAATGGAAAAAAGTAGAAATACAGGTGATCTTTGAAGGAGAGAAGGGAGGTTACTGGCAGATGGGGAATGAGAGCATGCTCCAAGCTTAGAAAGTAGCATGTGTGAGATTTAAAATGGTTGTGGTCTTAAACTGTAGTGATTAAAATAGTGGAAGATATAAATTGTGATAGATATAAGAGAGGGTGAGTAAATTTGACCACAGAAATATGTTTCACTACAGTGTCTTGGGTTTAAAATCAAATATAAGGTGGTCGCCAGGGAAATATTCCCAATTATTAAAATACCCAAGTCAATTGGGTTTTATAGAGATTTTAATTAACAATACAATGAGTAATCAAAGAAAGAGAGAGAGAGTAAGAAAAGGATAAGTATGAAGGGCCTCAAGCCAACATGGCCTCGACCTGAGTCTTAAAAGAGAAATCAGTCAGTTTTTTATAACTCACCATAAGATCTGTCTAAGTAAGGATTTCTAATGACACCAGGCCAGCAGCATCTCAGCTGCTTTCACCAGCTCCCTCCTCCATCTGAATGTTTCAGAATCAGTCTCCTCAGAATGAGTCTCTCCAATCTGTATGTTTCAGAATGACTTCTTAGCTCTTCCCTGAGCTCTTATTTTTAAGGGCAAAATTTCCTATGTCACCTCCCCTAAGTACTTACATCTACCAATCACAGTAGACGTTTTTCTAAAGGACCACCCATTTTTAGTCCACACCTAAGAAGGTGTGGATTTTTGAGTAATTCACACCAGGAAAGCTCTGAGTAAGTTTTCCAGTTCTTTGTTCCTTGTAAATTCACAAGTTGCTTGACCTTTATAGGTACTTAGCTTAAGAAAAGTATGGGTTTAAGTACTTTTCATTGTTCAGAAAAGAGTTTACAACTTTATCTTCCCCTAGGGCAGACCCAAGTAGATAAAGTAGAATTCTCACATTCCTGCTTTAAGTAGAGTTCACTGCCCAAATGGGGAATGGTCTTAATCCAATCTTATAAAGTAGGGTCTGGAAAATTTTAAAGTTTACACATGAGATCTTATATGACCCTCACAACAACCCAGGGAAGTGGGTTCTATTAGCATCTTCATTTGTAGTTGAGATAACTCAGATAAAGGTTAAGTGATCTTCCCAGGGCAACTCTGCTAGTATCAGAGGCAAGATTAGAACTCAAGTTTTTCTAATTGCAAGTGGACACTATCCACTCTGCTTCCTGGTTGGAGAAAGAAAGCAAAGGAGAGCAGTATTATAAAAATGTACCTACGAATTTGGAGACACAGAGAATACATATTATGTTGTTCTTTAATTAGTTTTTATTAGTTTATTTGCTTAAATTATGCTAGTAATATTGGTTATTTTTTCTTTCTACCTAATTAACATAAAAATGGTCCAGATTTATGGGGTTTGGTTGGAGATTTATTCTACAGTTGTGTGAATATTGGTTAATTAGTTCAAAACACTGCATTTATGGTAGTAATAAAATATTTAAAAATAAATATAAATTAAATTAAAAAAAAAAAAGAAAGCATGAGAGAAAGCACAAGGACAAGAATGGTAGAACTCTCCAGAAAAGGGAAATGCCATAATTTTTTTTTTTTTAGAAAGAAGTGTCCTGAGAGTCAAGAAGTCTAAAATAGCTTTCTGTGTACCTTTGGGCAAATCACAATCTCTTAGAAGCTCCTTATGTGCAAAATGATTAGGTCATATAATTTTCCCATCTAGCTTTAAAATTCTGTGACTGTCATTAGGCAAGGAGAGTAGCCAGGACAGAAGGAACAAGGGTTAAGGAATGTTGTAGAGAGGGAGAAGGTTAGGCTGTCTGAGGCCCTCTGGTGGCCTTCCTCCACAGTTAGAATAAGGAAACTAATCTTGAGAACAGTCTAGAAATGTTTGTACCATGGGAACTTTCCGAAAAAAATAGTTACTTTGGCTTGAGTCATTCTTATGTTTTATTAAAGTAGTGTAAATCTTAAATAAGGGTAGGTGAAACAGTAGAGCACTGGACTTGGAGTCAGGATATTTTTAGTTCAAATCCATCCTCAAATACTATATGACCTTGGGTAAGTCATTGAACCTCCATCTTGCCTCAGTTACCTCAACTGCAAAGTGGGAATAATAATAGCACCAGCCTCCCAGGGTGGCTGTGAGGATAAAGTGAGATAATAGTTGCAAAGTCCTGTGCAAACTTCAAGGTGTTATATAAATGTTAGCTATTATTGTTGTTATTATTAATTGCCAAGCATTTTATTTAACTAATCAGCTATAACTCCTTATAATATTTTTAGTCTTATCACAGACTATACAGACCAGATTCTATACAATAGTAATCTTGGATCTTGGTTGGGGAGGGCTGGAAGACTTCAAAGATTGCTGTGGACAAGAATATTTTCTACTTTCAATATTTCATGAAAATGTCATGGTTCACTTACATCAGTTTCTATAAATAATATGAATTCAATAGTTTTGTTTTTCCTTACAATGTCTGCAGTGGAACTAAGTATGTGGTTTTTTGTGCATTATATTGTTTATATATGTTTCCTATTACTTATTATAACTCCTTAAGATCTGATACCTTACTCAGTGAACATCATCAGAAAAAAACCCAAAGTATTAAAGGTACAAAATAAATCAGAGGAACATGGAAAAACAGTAGGTTTATCATTTAACAAGCTCAAAGGAAAACTCATGTGATCCATTGGTATCCACACACATACAAAGAGCAATTGAATATGTTTTGTGTACTCCTGAGACAAATTAATGGGAAGAACATGGTAGAAAGCTGAGCAGGATGAATGGGCATGACTAGGGATCTTCCATCAATGAGATCACCCATCCATTGTAATACTAAAGCATTAGGAATAAGCCTATGAATAAATCCATTTTATATGCTATATATTCCCTTCACGCATTGTGGGTGATCCTTAGCAAGATCAGTTACCCAGCAAAATTCGTCAAACTAATCCAGCTCTTTCATGTCAACATGACAGGGGAAGTCCTATCTGGTGGAGAGACTTCCGATTGCTTCAACATCTCCAATGGCGTGAAACAAGGCTGTGTCCTCGCTCCAGTACTATTCAACCTATTTTTCACCCAAGTATTACGACATGCTGTGATGGATCTAAATTTGGGCATCTACATCAAATACCAACTGGATGGCTCACTATTCGACCTTCGCCGCCTGACTGCAAAAACAAAGACAACAGAGAGACTCATGCTAGAAGCTCTCTTCGCAGATGACTGTGTTCTCATGGCCCACCAAGAAAATCATCTCCAAACCATTGTGGACAGGTTCTCTACTGCAACAAAACTGTTTGGCCTGACTATCAGCCTCAGCAAAACAGAGGTGCTGTTCCAACCCACACCAGGGAGGTCAACAAACCAGTCGTGGGTTACACTCGACAGCATGCAGCTTTCTAACGTCAACACTTTCAAGTACCTGGGCAGCCCCATCACCAATGACGGGTCCCTAGACCACGAGATTAATGCCAGGATCCAAAAGGCTAGCCAGGCACTCAGGCGGCTGCGCTGCAAAGTCCTCCAACACAGAGGTGTAAGCACTGCGACGAAGCTCAAAGTGTATAACGCAGTGGTCCTCAGCTGGCTCCTGTACAGCTGCAAGACATGGACACTGTACCGGAAGCACATGAAACAGCTGGAGCAATTTCACCAACGCTCTCTCCGGTCAATCATGAAGATCTGATGGCAGGACCGAATCACCAACCAGGAAGTCCTTGACAGAGCCAACTCCACCAGCATCAAAGTCCTGGTCCTCCAAACCCAGCTATGATGGTCTGGACACGTCATCCGCATGGACCCACAGCGAATACCAAGACAGGTATTCTATGGTGAACTGTCAGCTGGACTCAGGAAACAAGGCTGACCAAAGAAAAGATTCAAGGATCAGCTAAATTCAAACTTGAAGTGGGCTGGCATTACACTAAAGCAACTAGAACTCGCTGCCTCTGACAGAAGCAGCTGGCGAACCCACATTCACCATGCCACCACCACCTTTGAAGATGAGCGACGTCGACGTCTTGCCACTGTGTGTGAACGCCGACACGAGGCCACAACCACACCTCCTGTAACAACTGGCGTCCCATGCCCCATGTGCCACAAACTCTGGGCCTCAGCCTTTGGACTTCAAAGCCACATGAGGGTATATCAATAGATGATAATGCACAAAGACAATCGTCATTCTTGGTCACCGAGAGACTACCACTAACTAACTAATTCCCTTCATAGACCTTCTACTTGGTGATCTCCATGCAAATTTCCTGATGTTGCCATCTGAAATCATAGTAATCAAATTTACCAATAGGCTGAATGGAAAATAAGAATAGTTGTTGTATATCTTAGTATATTTCTAGATCATATCCTCACAGTATAGTATGAGCCTATATACTACTGTACAAAATTTTCCTCCCTTGCTAGCATGATCACAGTCAGAATCAAAATCTTAAAATATCACAGATATTTCTTACTACATTATCATGATTTTTTAATAGTTCTTGGTTTTAAATATATAGGATCTTTACTTGATACGGGCTGTATTAGCTAGTTCAGTGATCTGAAAAGTTCTTCAAGGTTATACTCAGTCATAGATAATACCCAAAGGACTCAAATTTGCACAGTTTCATCCTCTGCAATATGTGGTTTGTTTATTTAATATATGTGTATATATATATGCATATATATATATATTTGTATATATAAACTCTTACCTTCTGTGGTAAAAATGATACTATGTGTATATTCTAAGACAGAAGAATGGTAAGGGCTAAACAATGGAGGTTAAGTGACTTGCCCAGGGTCACACAGCTAGGAAGTATCTGAGGCCGTTTATAAGCCCAGGACCTCCCATTTCCAGGCCTGGCTCTAAATCAGTGGTTCGCAACCTTTCTAATGCCGTGACCCCACAATACAGTTCCTCATGTTGCAGTGACCCCAAACCAAAAAATTATTTTGGTGGCTACTTCAAAACTGTAATTTTGCTACAGTTATGATTTGGAATGTAAATACCTGATATACATTATGTATTCTCATTGCTACAAATTGAGAGGTTGAGAACCGCTGCTCTAAATCCACTGTGCTACCTCAATATGTGGTTTATAATATTTGTACTGCCTACCTCACTTTGCTGCTGTAAGAAAAAAAATTATGAGAACCCACGACACTTAGAAATATTAACTCCCATCATCATCATTATCCTAATCTTTTGTTCTCTAAGTTACTTCATTCCCTATTTGCTCCAAGTAACTCATCATGAAGTCAGTACTTCCTAGCATGAACATCAATTTCCCTTCACATTTATTTCCAGGTTGAGAACTTGACAGAATACCCCTACACCCTTCTTTCCCACCTCCAGGATACAGTGATAGGAAGAGAAGGGTGATGCAGAATCAGAGGTCAGAATAGGATTCTTCCTGGGTATACCAAGAAGGAAACAATGCACAAATTAAATTCTAGCCTGTATAGTACATAGCTTTCCATAATGTCCCTATCAGTCATTACCTTCAGTCTTGTATTTCTTTGATGAAACTGTCTACTTCAGGAGAGTTATTATATGTTTCAATTAAGAGTCCTCACCAAAGGCCTGATGCTTTGCTGCTTAAGAACAGCAGGTGCTTGCATTCCACTGAGAAAGCTTTCCAGAACTGAAGGTCACCTTAATTCCATACTAAGACATGACAGCCAATCAGTCAACTATCCTTAGTTAAGTGCTTACTGGTTGTAGGTATTGTGCTAGCTAGTCATAATACCTACCATAAAGAAGAGCAAAACAGAATTATTTGCTCTCAAGACACAGTCTGATGGGGGACAGCATGCAAACAACTTTGGGCAAACAAGACATGAACAGGACAAATTGGAAGCAGTTTCAGAGGAAAGGCACTATGATTAAGGACTGGGAAAGACTTCTTGAGAAGGTGGGATTTCAGAGAGATTTGAATGAAGCCAGTGAAGCCAAGAGACAGAAATGAGGAGGAAGAGAATTCCAGGCAGGAGAGGCAGCCAGTGAAAATGTTCAGAGTCAGGAGATGAAGTTAGTATTCAAGGATTCAATTTCATTGGAAAGGAATAAAGTATAAGAAGAATGGAGGGAAATGTAGGAGTGGCTCATGTTGTGAAGGACTTGAAATGCCAAATAGAGTTTATATTTTATCCTGAAGGTGATAGGAACCAATGGAATTTGTTGAATGGGAGTGGGGAGTTGGAGATAGAGGCAGCAGGGTTGCTATGGAAAAACCTGTGCCTTAGAAATATCAGTTTAACAGCTGAATGAAGAATGAACTAAAATGGTGAGAGATTTGTAGTGGGAAGACCAATGAACATAGTCTAGGTCACTGGTATGATGACAATGAAAGAGGAGGAAAAGGGGCATTTGTGGGAGAGATTATGAAGGAAGAAACAATAAAGATTGGTTAAATATGGGAAATGAGAGAGGGTAAGGAGTAGAGAGTAACAGTTAGCTTGGGAGCCTGAGGGATTAGGAGGATAGGAATGCCCTTGGTCAGGGATAGGCAAATTAGGGAAGACTTTTGTGGAAGGCTCAGTCATGTCTTCCATCTGAGGATGGGAATAGCTGAGGACCATCAAGTGGAAAATTCTTCACTCACAACAATTCAGTCATCTAATAATGAGGAACAGAAGGGTACAACTTGTACTGATTAAAAGATTCCTTCAAAGAAGGAAATAAAGGGGGTTTTATGTATTAAAGTATGTTTGAGTATTTGAATCATAATAAAATAGCAATAAGGTTCAATAGAAAACATGAATTTGGATACAGAAGACTTAGATTAAGATCTAAACTCTACCACTTACCATCTCTATGACTTTGACCAACTCATTTCCCTTTTCTGGGTCTCAGTTTTCTCATCTGTAAAATGAGGGAATTGGACCAGATAATCTCAAAGATACCCCTCTAGTTTTAAATTTTTGATTCTGTTTGATGAAATAATTGTATTACATGGTTAGTATGACTAATTATTCATGGTTCTTACCCAGTGATCCTTCCCTTAGATCTGGCAAGGTATGAAAGCAGTCCTTTCATGAAAAGAATATGAATGAAAAGAAATGAAAAGACCTTTCATGAAAAGAATACTCTGTCTTCCTCATTCCTTCATCCCTAGGCTGAACTCCATAAAGCTTCTAGATTTATGCCCCACCATGGTTAGAGAATTTCCCAGTCAAAACTTAACTCCCAGGTATACAGTCATTCAAAAAAGTATACTTTATATGAAACTAAAAGCCAAGAATGAACCCCTTGAGTACCTGTTCAAGGTTTTCTTTTTCTTTCTTTTGTCTAGTTTCAACTTCCTTTTTCTAAGCTCCACCTATGGAATAGGTTCTCCTCCACCTCTCCCTGACCCTTTACCTTGATGATTTAAAGGGGGGTGGGGGGCTGGTGAGAAAGGCTTTTATTTTCTTATATTTTCAGACTAAAGAGCAAAATCTATTTAAAGTGCACATGATCTTATTGTTAGAGTTCTGTTTATTGAATTTAACATGACTGTGGAATATGAATATGCAATGCATTTCTCTCAACTCTTTAAAAAAAAGTTTGTTGATATATTTTATTTTTACATTATAAACATTTATAGATCACTCCCAACTCAGGAAAAGCTCCTTGAAACAAAGAAAAACAATAAAATACAACCATTAACACAGTGACATCATTTAGAAGTACATGCAACACCCCCTCATCGCTTGATGGAAAAATTAACATAAATCCATTTTCCCACTATCTATCTCCATCAGAACACAAAACAATACATTTTTGTAACAAATATGCATAGTTTAGCAAAAAATATTTCTTCATTGACTATATATCAAAGACACACCCACATACACATATGTCTCATTCTTCATTCTAAATCCATCCTCTCTCTGTAACAGATAGCATGCTTCATCATCGGTCCTCTAGAATCATAGTATTGTATTAATCATAGCCTTTGCAGCTTTCAAAATTGTGGTTGGAGTTATGGTTATTGTTATTATAAAAATTGTTCATCTAGTTCTTCTCTTTTCATTCTACATAATAAAGATTTAATGAGAATCTCCAAAAATTTTCATCACTCTTCCAGTACCAGTTGCTCTTATGGCTCTGCTTACTTGGTTCTGCATCATTTCATGTCTTCTTATGTCTTTGAAAAATCATCCATGGAAATGACCAAATAAAATAATGTTTAAAAAAAATCATCCACTTCCCCATTTCTTATCATACGGGACTACTCCATCACTTTCTTAATACCACAACTTGTTTGGACATTCCTCAGCTGATGGTCATTCCTTTGGTTCCCATATTTTTCAGCGACCATCAAAAGAGTTGCTAAAAATATTAAAGCTCCAAATGAGTATATGACCTAGATATAAGATAAATGCAAGCTAGTTAGCTACAACATTACACTTTAGAGAAAAAGCTTTAATTGATGAAAAAGTTGTCCAGATAATGATGCACTGCCACTTTGAAGAAAAAATTGGAACCTTGTAGTAGAATGAAAGATTGATAATGGTTGACATAGATTAAAGGTGGGGGAGGTAAGAAGGGAATTCTCTTTTATTTTATTTTTTAAAAATATTTTCCCATGTGTACATGATTTATTTTTTCTCCTTCCCTCTTACCTCCCCACTCCCAAAGCCGATAAGCAATTCCTCTGGCTTATACAAATGTTGATTTGTCACTTGATAACTATATCCATATTATTCATTTTTGCAATAGAGCAATCTTTTAAAACTAAAACCCAAATCATATATCTATATAAACAAATGACAAGTCATGTGTTTTTCTTCTGTATTTCAACTCCCACAGTTCTTTCTTTTGATGTGGATATCATTCTTTTTTTCTCCTAAGTCCATCGGGATTGCCCAGGATTGTTATATTGCTACTAATAGTAAAGTTCATTACATTGGATCAGGGAATTCTCTTTTTTTTTTTTCATGAAGATTAGTCCATCTGATGGAAAGATTTAGTTAGGAAAATTGATGAATTAGAGCAATGTGATAAGTTGCTACTGACCCATAGGAAACTCAAGACCTGTATTCCCTCCATATCTTTTAGTGTCTTGCCCATTACTCATATTCTTCATAGTACTCCAAATTTCAGAATGGGGTTTGATTTTCAGAATTCAGAATCTAATTTTAATTGAAATTGAGAAATTAAGCTACCTTATTTTTGTTCAGGTTAAAAAACACTTTGTTAGAAGTTGGAACCTCAACTGTGGTGTATCCTGATTTGAAAAGAAGAAAATAATTTATCTTTTATTGACAGTTATCTTTGTATCTAACAAATTCCTCTCATCCAGAGTATTATTTCATTTGGTCATTTTATCCTCAACCCTCTAGTCACTGGAACAGAAAATATCTAATATTCACTTTTCTTAGAGAAGTTGTGAAGAAAACAAATATAAAATGTTTATTTTCTTGAATATTTTTGCTCCTACAGCTGTCATTCTTAGTTCTATTATGTTTTTGATTATATAATCCATTAAATATGAAATAGTATATTATCTAACATTTGTTTAGAGGTACATATTCATTAATTGAATAGCCTCTCAGGAAAAAAGTTGGTTTTTTTTAAACCCTTACCTTACAATAATAGTCAATATGGTGCACTGGCTCCAAGGCAGAAGAGTGTTAAGAGCTAGGCAATGGGGGTCAAGTGACTTGCCCAGGGTCACACAGCTGGGAAGTGTCTGAGGCTAGATTTGAACCTAGGACCTCCCATCTCTAGGGCTGGTTCTCAATCAACTGAGCTACCCAGCTGCCCCTGGAAAATAAGTTTTGACTACAATAAAAGAATAGGTTAGAGCTACTGTTAAAATTTAAGTACTAATTTCTAACCCTATGGCATTTTTGCTAGATGTGCCTTAGCATCTCCTTTCCTGTTATATTTGATGTTATTCAATTGTTTCAGTTGTGTTTGACTTTTTATGATCTCATTTGGGGTTTGCCATTTCCTTCTCCAATTCATTTTACAGATGAGAAAACTGAGTCAAATAAGGTTAAGAGACTAGCTGAAGGTCTCCTCGTGTCTGAGGCCATATTTGAACTAAGGTCTTCCTTACTCCAGACCTTAAGCTCTATTCACTGCACCACCTAGCTGCCCACCTGGTAGGTAGCTCACTTCAAGTTCTCACTTTTTAAAAGTTGCATTTGTCATTTTATCATTAATTCTCAAAATCCCTTACAAACAAGTTTTTATCAGATCTTTTAGAGCCAAGTTTCTACCACCCCTGACAATAATAACTATATCGCCCTGAGCAAGTCACGTAAACTTTCAGTATTCTAGACAACTGTCTGATATTTGAAGTCATAGAGAAAGCATCAACCTGTATTAGTAGTTTTCATATTAAGAAGCTCTTCATACCAATGAAATAACAGGTCTTATCTGACATGGGCACTGTACCCCCCAGAAACCCAGGCCAACTTTTACCAGGGAAACTCCCTTGCCTTTGCATCCTTGTGACTCTTAACCTAGAAACACCCAATAATAACCCCCACCCAGGGTCCTGAGATGTTTACCCTATTTTGTCCTCTAGATTTAAGGTGGACAAAGAAATGAATCTTTATGCCTCCAGGCAGACCCCAGTCAGATGACCACCTCACCGCACCAAATGCCTGAGGGACTAACATTCTGGTCACATCACACCAGGACAGAGCATCTAAAGAGTATATAATCCCCAGAACTGATGTTGTCTGGGGGACAGCCTCTCCATCCATGCTGTCCCCATGGAGAAACAGCCTCTCCATTCATGCTGTCCTCCCTAGGAACTGCTCCCCATCTTGCTGTTCTACCTTGCTATCCCCCTGGCCACTCTCAACATTACTTTCTTAATTAATAAATCTCTTTTTGTTTTTAAGCTAAGTTTTGGAGTCATTGCATGCTTGCAAAAGGTATCCTTCCCGAACCCCAAGGGTATCCTTCCATGACCATAACATTTTGACGCCCAACGTGATTTTTGGCTCTCCTGAAAGCTACTCCTGTACCCCGGATCGCCCACAAGGACACAGCTTCTCAGGTAGGAAAGGAGCCTTTTCTTTGACTCCTGAAACCCCCATCTTTTGGGTGATATCTCTGTAGGAACTCTTTCGTGCTTTCTCTCCATCGTCCCCAGATCAGTCTGGCCACTGGAGTTTGGGGTCTATCTGTCGACTCCCCATTATACTGGAAGACAGTTCTAAGTTGTGTGGGAAGTCTTGCCACCTCAGTTTACACTGAGTGCTCGCCTCAGTACTGGAACTGAGTGCTTTTGGTCGGGCAACCTGTGGACGCACAGCGTTGACCCTCGGTGTAGAATTGGCCAATTCTGCATCTAAATGGGACAGAGACAGAGAGTACCCCGAGATTCCCCTTTGGGGTGTATATTGAAAAATTGGAAAAAATTGGCACTGAACAGCTTAAAGAAAAAGCGACCAATTTCTTTTTGTAATGTTGACTGGCCACCTTACATTTTTGATAAGCAAGAGGCACTATCCATGGCAAATCCTCTTTTTTCAGCCTGAGGTCAAGCCAGATAGGGACTAGCCAACCCAATTAAGACAAAGGGAGAAGCATGCTTGCAGACCTCTCCTGTTGGGAAGAAAGCAAGTCTAAGAGCCTGAGAGAAAATTCAGTTGGATTTTTTGTTTGTTTGTTTTCTCTCATGTTAAATAGCTGAGCAACATAAAAAAAATAATGATGAGGGAATTGACTTTTTGTAACCCTAAAATCTAACACCAGGTGGCAATTGGAAATATTTTATGGACAGAAGCTCTGTACCTTTTAGATTTACTCTCTCACCAGGCACCCAGTTCTCCAAACCCTACTCTTCACTTGGATTTTAAGGCCAGGGCCCGCCTAACAAAACCCAGATGAAGATGAGGGGGGGTGGGGAGGAAACGGGGAAGCTTTTCATTTCACTGATCAGATTTTCCTTCCTCCTCTACTGCAGAGAGGAAGAAGGATTAATTCTGAACAGAAAAACTGGTGAGACACCCCTATTTTGGGGATTTTTAAATGTCTTAAAAATAAGGGTTTTTTTTCCAACTTGTAGAACCACCTATTAATTATCTTCTGTTTTGAGGTAAACAGGGAGAGATAAAAAGACCTGATAAATCTCCTTTCCCTATCTGCTAGCCAAAAGGAAGTAATGCTAAAATTTGTCTAGAGGTATTTATTGGTATTTTATTTCAAAATTGTGATCATGTATTTATATGGGTTTAAAAAATAACATCCTAATTTTAATTTTGTCAGACAGTGAAATTTGTTTGTATAGAAAAGCCACAGATTGGTTTTGTAAAATAGGTTTTTAGCAGTATAGCCTTGAAAAGACTGCATTCCATCCTTATCTACCTTTCCATCATAAGAGATTTAAAGGAAAAATTTGTTAAAGTTTTTAAATTTACCAAAAATGGGTTTTTGTTTAAAATTACCAAATGGTTTTCATCCCAGCGTACTAAAGTTGGAATAACTTTATTATTGCATTTAACTTCTTCAAAATAGATAATCAGCCTGCTTGTCAAAAGGCTTGCTTTAAGATTTACAGTCCTTAAAAGGTTTCAAATCTCTAAATTTAAAATAGGTCCTGTAATACTAAATGCTTTATGAAAATTTTTTAATGTTATGTGAGTTGCTGTTGAAATATATATTTTAGATATTGTTTGGATATAAACAAAAAGTTCATTGCAAACCATAGATTTTGTTCAATACCCAGTGGTTACCTCAGTTTACCAATTTGTACTATGAACTGAAACTCATAATGGACGAGTGCTATGCTAAAGATACAGTATTTCAATGATCCTTTAAATCAGAATTCTTTGGGTTACCAATTAGCAATTGAAGTGGTATCAATAGAATGTTTGTTTGACTTATGATGGTAAAAGCAAGTCAGAGAAGGTGAAGAGTTATGTTGGGTTTGAATTCAGAAGAAACAGGGACTTTGCTCTAAAGTCCATAAAGCTTGAGTATGCAGATTTGTGAAGGAAGAATGGAAGTTGTGTTCTGCTTTTTAAGCAGAGGGTTTTGAAGGAAGAGAGAGAGAGAAAGAGAGAGAGAGAGAGAGAGAGAGAGAAAGAGAGAGAGAGAGAGAGAGAGAGAGAGAGAGAGAGAGAGAGAGAGAGAGAGAGAGAGAGAGAGAGAGAGAGAAGGTGAAAGAAAACAGATGTTTTGCTCTCATAATTGGATCTTTAACTTAGGGATCATTTCTAGAATTGATGTATGTAGTTTTGGAAAATCAAGGTCAGGATATAATCTAGCCTTGATTTTATGTTTACTGTAGAGCTAATGAATTCAACATTCCTGTTCAGGTTTTATGACTAAATTGTGACAAATTTATTATTGCCAAAATATGTGAGAATAACTTCTATAATGTAGACTTATAGGCTTTAAGGAATCCTTAGAGAGGGCAAATGGTCAGAAAAGCTTGTTTGAGGGTATGGAAATTTGTTTTTGGACTGCTAATAAGCAGAATTTCTCTGAGCTGTTACTAGGTGAGACTTGTCCTTTAAGGAAAAGAAGGCCTCTGGCATCCAGTGGCAAGTGCTCTAAGGAGAAAAAAGTCCTAGGATGGTTATAGAGAAGGCAACCCAAGGCTCACCGTGGACTAAATTTTCCTGACCATCTAGACTGCGAATCCTTGAGTGAAACAATAATGGCAGTGCCAGCCATGCTTGGTACATGAAGCCACTCACTGTGTCCTTTGTCTCATGTGGAGATATTTTCCCTTTTTGACCTTCTTCCTTTGTGACATCCCCATAATCAGCACATAATAAAAATTGGAAAGTTAAAGTTTCCATTTCCCCAAACAACCTATTAGGTTAAAAATTGAACGTTCTCAAATTGTTAGGGAACATACTTTGAGGAGTAGGTGAAGTTTATTAATTGATGGCTTGTATTTGTAGCCTTAAGTGAAGTTTGGATCTTGAGCTTAGAAAAGCTCAAAGCTTTCCTGAATTTTCCCCAGAATCTGGAGTAAAGAAATTCATCTGTAAAATATTGTTACTCAAGTGTTTATAGATGTTATAGTTAATGTGTACTTTGCAAAAGGATATTCTTTAACAGAAACATCACATACCAACTCTGCAAACAACTCAGGAATCGGATTTCCTAAAGGGATCTTATTTCTGTCAGAAGATGGTTTCTGAAGAAGTCTGTTGGCTAAGATACCCAAATGCAAATGTGTAATGCCAATTGTTATTGTAGTAATTTTCCTTGTTTCTATCCCACTAGTCCTGGTTTCTACAATTCTATCTTAGGGATTGAATCTCCCCTTGTGACCTGTCTGCCCATTAGGGAAAGCAGTCACTGGACATCCCTCACATCTCCAAGCAGGTTTCCAGCTACCAAGGACCCAGGCACTCACTGAGGATATGTCCCTAAGACCCTGTGCCCACAGACTTTCCATCCCTGCTATCTTAACCCCTTTTACTTTAGCCTTTAACTACCTGGCCATAACTTTCTTTCCTTAAAATTTGGGTCTTCTATGTTTCAAATCATGCATACCCAGCCAGCCGGACATATAATTCTTTGATTCAGCTTGGGGAAGCGTTAGCCAAAGTGGGTCCCTCTAACTGTTGGGTTTGTATGAAGCACCCCCAAAGCGGAGAGAACCCCAAGCCTCTAGCCCAAGATCTCAGTGCCTCTGAGGTGTATCCAAGACCTGAGGTTGTACTTGTAACCTTGTCATCTCTAGTTGCTTCTAGGGTAAAAGCGTTCATGGGAGTCACCCAGATGCCAGATTCCACCATAACCCCGGCAACCATTCCAGCCTGATGCTCTGGATACTGTCTACAGTCAAAGCCTCTCTCTCCTAAGGACCTCTCTATGCCCATTCTCAGCTCTGAAGAAGTTACAGAAGACAGATCACCGTCCCTTTTTCCCTTACATATTAGGAGAGGGGGGAGATGACATGGGCACTGTATCCCCCTGAAACCCAGGCCAACTATTATCAGGGAAAACTCCCTTGCCCTTGCATCCTTGTGACTCTTAACCTAGAAACACCCAATGACCCCACCCAGGGTCCTGAGATGTTTACCCTATTTTGTCCTCTAGATTTAAGGTAGACAAAGAAATGAGTCTTTATGCCTCCAGGCAGACCCCAGTCAGATGACCACCCCACTCCACCAAATGCCTGAGGGACTAACATTCTGGTCACATCCACACCAGGACAGAGCATCTAAAGAGTATATAATCCCCAGAACTGATGTTGTCTGGGGGACAGCCTCTCCATCCATGCCCCATGGAGAAACAGCCTCTCCATTCATGCTGTCCTCCCTAGGAACTGCTCCCCATCTTGCTGTTCTACCTTGCTATCCCCCTGGCCACTCTCAACATTACTTTCTTAATTAATAAATCTCTTTTTGTTTTTAAGCTAAGTTTTGGAGTCATTGCATGCTTGCAAAAGGTATCCTTCCCGAACCCCAAGGGTATCCTTCCATGACCATAACATTATCCTTGACCCTAGCCAATAAAATTTTGTTGTGGAGGTGTTGCGTAAATTATCTGGATATTGTGATTTGTGTTTGTACCATTTTCTATGAGTAAATGTGAACCAGATGTGAAAGGAGAATTTACTATTAAAGGAGGGACAATATTAGACATAATGATTTTCTCTGTATTAGAAAATCAGACTACTGAAATCTACTTATATTTCCTGCCAGCCTCCAGTACCACCTGTCTACTTAAATTCCTTAAAAACTAAAAACTAGACAAAAGTAAGATTTTGCATCTGAACTATAAGAAAAAATGGCTATAACTATCCAACTTCCATTACTGACAGGCAAATATTATTAACTCCTTTTCAGAACAACATGTCTCATAATTTTGCTCATTTTCGCAGTCAAAGGTATCAAATTTTGGACTTGATGGAAGCCTAAACAAGATAAAGATGTAATGAGAACATGTCTAACAAAATAAATAAAAATACAACTTAGATAATGTTGTATTGTGGTTTTCTATGCCAATGTGTAATATTAGAGTTACATTTCAATTTGAGTTTGGCCCCTTTGGATATGATACAATCACAGATTTAGAGTTGGATAGGACCTCAGAAATCAGCTAGTCCAACCCTCCTACACACACATTTTTTATAGATGGGGAAACTGAAACACAAAGAGGTACACCTAGCCCAAAGTCATACAAGCAGTAATTGGCAAAGCTGGAATATAAACTGAAGACCTGTTGTTGTGGGAGAAACACACCCAAGTTTGTAGTAGGATGTTGCCCCAAGAATGGGAGATTCAAACTCTGTTCTATCCAGAAGTAAGGAAAGAATTTTATTTGAAGAGGTTTTTATGATAGTATAATAGTCTAACTGGTTAAGTGACCTTAAGGGCTGGTAGAATAGCTTGGGAGCTGGTGAAGTAGCAGCTTCCATGGTGGAGTATCCCCTTGAGCTATTGGAGTAGCCCTGGAGCTGATGGAGCCCTGTAGTCCTGGGCTTATGGGGTAGCCTTAGAGTTACTGGAGTAGTCTGGGAGATGGAGGAGGATCAGGGTTTACATATTTATTGAAGGCCTTGGACTGCCAGAGCCCTTGATGCCCACATCTCATGTTTCATACCATTATCTCCCTCCATCCTTTGTCAGTGTGGAAGAGGTCTTGCTACCCTTCTGGCATGCCTTCATCAAAGGGGTAACATAACTAAGGTAAATACAGAACAATATAAGCAATTATTACAGGACAGACATGAAGCTGTAGTACAGAACAACCTGACAGTTCAACATCAAGGTACAGAACAGTATGAAGCCATTATTAGTGATTAACAATACAGAATGACTAACTAATAATATAAAATTTTCAGTTTATGCTTAGGTAATGTTAACTGGTGAGAAATACAAGATTTCAGAGCATGAGGGGTCCTGCTTCCATCAATAACTATTACTACCCATTGCCTATCTCCATCACTATGACTAAATTCCCTCTCTTCTGGCTGATCTTATGATTTAAGAAATATAATTCTAGGTTGTTTCTATATTTGTGAAGGCAGAATGTTATTAGAATTAGCTTTGTAAGGACAGAATATTTATAATTGTACCTGTTGGTTGGACCAGTTGTAGTCCTGCTACCAAGAATTGCTATCCTTGTGGACCCAAAGATTTTATTTGTTCCACTTGCATTCTTATTTAGTAACTTAGTAATAACTGGTTCAATTGAAGTTGGGTTCTAGTAGGAATAGTTCTGTTTTGTTGCCACAAAAACATACCATAAACAGAATTTCTGGCCCTGAAAGAGTAAATCACAGTCCCACAGACTAAATATAATTCATTTTTATTTCCCCTTGTTTTGGTAACAGCTTCCACTTTGCGAGGGGAAAAAAAGGAAACATGTAGAAATTCTGATTCAGCATTATAGAGAGGGAAAATCAATCAATCAACATTTATTAAACACTTACTATGAGCCAGGCACTATGCTGAGCACAAGGGATACAAAAAGAAACAAAAAACAGACTCTGTCATCAAGGAACCTACACTCTAAAAGGGGAAACATCATGCAAAGAAACATACAGAGCAAGTTATATACAGGATGCCTAGGAAATAATTAGCAGAAGGAAGGTACTAGAATTAAGAGGAACTGGGGAAGGCTTCTTGTAGAATGTGGGACTTTATTTGGGAATTAAAGAGAGCCAAAGAGGTCAGTAGTTAAGCTATGAGAAAGCATTCCAGGCACAGGGAGATAACCAGACAGGATGCCAAGAACTGAGGGAGGGAGTATTTTGTTCATGGAAAAACTAGAACCAGGAAAGAACTGGCCATTATCTATTTCACATGGGTGCCATTTTAATTCTCCTTGACAGACAATAAGACTTGTTATCACCCTAATTCAAATTAGCAGGAAATGAACAAAAGTCAAACTAATATAATTCACAATTAATGCTAGGATTGAAACCAAAGTCTCTGAACTATCACCATATCACCATATCCTTAGGTCACCCTATTATGCTTATATATTACAAAAAGGTTGTAAAATATGAGAGTTGTAAAATGTCACAGGATCTTAAGTATTCTAGTTCCACGGTTCAAATGTCTCATTTTAGAATTTCTGGTTCCCATGATAGGTATCAGAAGGTAAACTTTTTCACAGAAGTTTCTAAAATTGCACATGCAATTTTTTCCTCACAATTCTTAGTATTTCTACATTCCTTGGTACAGAATCTCCAAGTTTTCTAGAATCTTGGCCTGATTTTTCATTTCTCTGAAGTCTTATAAGAGGGAAATTTAATAACAGGGGCCCTCGTTCTAATTCTGAATTCTCAAAATAGAGAAGCAGGGAGCTGGGCCAGAGCAGTCCTACTATATTCCCTTCTTTGCTTGCCTCACTGAGCATCCTTTCACAAGTTGGAGGGAGAATGTAGCAACAGTACTGATTCAGAGATCTAAAACCATAGAATTCAGGCTATAAACATTAGTTTTCAGGATACTTATAGGATCATTGTTTAGTATTGGAAAAGACCTTAGACACCATGGTGTCCAAAATCCCCATTTTGCAGATGAGAAAACTGAGACTCAGAGAAGTTATGTCAGTGCTTAGCAAAGTAAATGGTCCATAGGATAGCCTTAATAAATTCTTGATGATGAGACCGACAGTCAGTAAGCATCAGAGGCAGGATTTGAATATAGGTCCTAACTCCAAATCTAGTATTCTATCAATTATACCACACTGAATTTTTATACTTTTTGAGAATCACTGAATTCCCAATGACCAAGGCATCAAGGTCAAAATTCTTATCAAGACTATTTCAGCAAATAAGTAAACATATTTTTTTTTGTTTAATGGCTGTGCCTTCCATCTGAAAAAAAGAGCATAAGCAAATTTTGATATAATCATTTTGAAAGAATATCATGCAGACATAGATTTCTTGATATGTAGATTCAAAATCATATTCCAAATGTTACACACTAAATTTAGTGGTAAGGAAAATGTAGTCATAGGATCTGCTGTAATTAATTTTTACGATAGTTTTCTTCTAATTCCTTTGTGGTATTTGTACTACTGGAGGGAACTATCTTGTAACTGTGTTGTCTCTGTTTAAAATGTTGCATAATTTTGTATAGAAAAGTCCAAACCACTGACATTTTGGTCTTTGAGCCCCTTTGCATGACTTCATTTTGGAAGCAGCTGTGACCTTACTAGCTACTGATTGTGTGGGTGCTCATGTAATGATGTTTATATCTGAAGTATCTGACTAAGAGGGGTGGAGGGGGCCTTTGAAATGGGTTACTAAATCTGTTATCCAAATGTATTCTGTGCATTGTTATAAACACAATGACAAAGAAGCCAGGTGCAGATCACTTGGCACCATGTAATGCCAGTCTGCCTTTCCCTTCTGTCCTCTTTCTTTCTTTAATATGGACTTCAATAATCAGACACAGAAGACTTATGAATTTACCCTTAAATAAAATCTATTCATATAGCTCACCTGACAGTTTATTATCCATAACCTACAAGGATTTTTAAAAACAAAAGATGCCTTTAACCTATTACCAGAGTCAGGTTTTGAATTTTACTATATTTTAAATACTCAGATATGAGGTTTATCAAGCAGCATTTAAAACTATATGTGTAAATTATATTTTTATTAAATGTCCAAGAGATTTTAAAAATATCTATTACAAATAAATGATTTACACAAAAGGCAAAATTTCCCAGATATCTTTTCTCTTTGGGTTCCTTAGGAATGAGAAAAGATTCAAATGCTACTGTACTGCTAATCTTTGGAAAAAGCCGGGTTATCTCCTGGGACTTAATTTAAGTCCCCAAATTCTTTCACCTTGAACCTTTTTCTATGATCCAGTCCATTTCTCAGTGGCATTTTTATCATAGAACAGTAATGCCACCCAAGCTTTTTATTTGCTATTTATTGCTATATCACAGAGAGAGAAGTCTTCATTAATGAAATGATGTCTTCTCCTAACTGTCCCTATAAGCCTCTGGAATTTGAATAAGGAGAGATATTAAAGCCAGTGGCTTCACAAATCTGCAATTACCCTATCAAAAGAGTTTTCTAAAATTCATTATCCCATTTCTCTCTTAATCTTGTTTCTTCCAAGTATTTTTTGTAAATTTTTTGTAAGCTAACAAAATCATGATATTGTATTCATAACATCACTTTCACCAAATTAGGAGCAAAGACAAGCATTTGCTTATTTTGAGATATGAAATAAATTTATTTCATATTTCTTATTTCAAGTAAGGATGGGCTTTTTTATTAAGGCCCACACTAATTAGAAACAGGGTAGTCTAAAAGTGAAAGGAGTTCTGAACTAAAAGTTAGAAATGGATTCTAGTTCCATCCAAAGCCACTTATTTTTCTGTTCCTGTTTTCCCATGAATAAAATGGAAATATCACTTATTTCCACTTCAAAGGGCTATTGTGATGATAAATGAAGAATGTATATGAGTACATTTGAAGAACAAAGGGCAGTGAATCAAGGCAAGGTACTAATGTTATCTCTGCAAATTTTGAAAAATTTTCATGGGCAAGAATAGGACCATAGATATAGAGATGAAAAGGATCCCAAAGCCTCATCCCCTCCTATTTAATAGATAACTTAGGTTGAGGAAGCTAAGTAGTACAGTGGATAGAACTCAAGGCCTGGAGTAAGGGAAGAGCTGAGTTCACATTTGCCATCAGGGTCTAGCTAGGGGACCCTTGACTAGTCACTTAACCCTATTTGATTCAGTTTTGTCATCTTTAAAAAGATCTAGAAAAGGAAATAGCAAATCATTCCAGTACCTTTGTCAAGAAAACCCCAAATGGAGTCATGAAGAGTTGGACAGAACTGAAATGAATGAACAAAAAACAAGATTCAGGGATTCAGTTTTTTTTTTTGTCAACTTTGCCAATCTTCACTGAAGATTGATAAAGTTGACAAAAACAAAAAACAAAAACAAAAGAGGAATGGCTAATGTTGGAGGAGTTTTTGGAAAACAATCTTATTAATTGGTCCACTAATTCTGCATGTTAATTTGGAAATGTACTACAAAATTAAACTATCCATGTTCTTTGACTCAGAAACTTTGACATATACCATAAGAACATGAAAGGGAGGGAGGACTAATGTATACCAAAATATTATGAGAAGTTCTCTTTTTGTTAGCAAAGAACTGAAAACAAAGTGGGTGTCTATTGATTAGGGAATGACTGAAAAGCCCCACACATTTGCATCTGTATATAATTGTCAACATGGAAATATAGAAACCCCCAGTTTACTTAGTTTAAAGGTATAAACCCCAGGTTTTGACCTTGTCACAAGAGAGGTTTCCCCGTGAGGGAAGGTCCTACTTCACCAGACAATGAACATCCTGGTAGTTTGGGTGGGAACAGCGAATCCCATCCAATATGAAGCATCCCTTTTGTCCCAAATGATGCGGGGTCTTTCCCTTTGTGTCCATTGTGGGGCATCAGCCCCTCACTGTTATTCCTGTCTGGAACTCCTCATTTTCCTTTCTTACCATTGTAAAGTCAATCAACTGTCCCTCTAATCCTAAACCTCCAGGTCATCTAGAGTGGTATATAGGTTCCCCAAGTTCTTTTGTTCCTAGGAGTCCATCCTGAGTCGGTGGCACTCCCAGGGGTCAGTGACCAGGGCATCCAGACTCTGTGCAGTCTTGGGAGGCAGCTCTGTTGTCGCACTTAATAGTGCTAACCCCTTTCCCCTTGATTAAAGAATGATTTTGACTATTTAATAGTTCTGCATTTTTTCTAGTTGACATAATGAAATGAGGCAATAAGAAATAAAGACTGAAGAAATCAATAGAATGTGGGAAAATTTATGTGAACTTGACATGGGAACCAGGGTTTCCTCTGGACACTCCAAAAAACCCAGAGGTATCCCAAGTAAAAGAGTACATAAGGAATTCCTTTTCCTTACAGTGCTAGCCTAAGGAAGGTGACTTTGAACACCATATGATAAGAAAGGAGTTTCTGAGAGACACTCCCTTTTGGCCTCTCCCTTTAGCTTCTTGATGAGCACAGATATGTTCCTCCCAGTTCTACTCTGATAAGCATCTGGTTGTATCTAAGACATCTAATCAACTCCTGAGCTGCTCAGGTCATCTTCTCTGTTTTGGGGGCATAAAGCATCACCCTCTGCTTACATAGTAACATCACCCCATCAACTCATCTCTGGTCATGTAGCCCCCCCCCTGTTGGCAAAAGGGTATAATGATCCCAGGCCCCATCTCTTCAGTGAGGCACTATTCCAACTGTACCTGCCTCCCAGCCTTCTACTAAATAATTCAACTTGCATTCCATTTAATAAATCTCTCTATTTTTTTAACCAATTAGTGGAGCCTGTCATTCCTGATGGAAGTGCCCTTCTTGGTCCAGGTTTTCTCTCCAGCTCTCCCACAACAAAATGAGAGTTATGGAAGAAAGAATTAGAAAGGGAATGAATAGACTGATATAATAGGGGTAAAACTATCCAAGCAACAAACTCTGAAAATTAATAAAGACCAAACAGAAGCCAATGACTATATGAGGCAACAAGAAATACTAAAACAAAGTAAAAAAAAATCTCAAAAAATAGAAGAAAATGTAGGATTTCTTGTAGTAAAATCCAATTTATCTGAGAAACAAATATAGAGGGAAAAAAATCATGGAACACTGTGGCCAAAAAAAAGAGCCCAGATATCCTACTTAAGAAATCTTAGAAGAAAACTGCCCATAACTCTAAGAATCAGAAGGGAAAGTAGAACTAGAAAGAATCTACTAATCAGCTCATGAAAGAAGCTATGGAGACTCCAAGTCAAAGAAAAAATACTACAAGAAGTCAAAGAAAGAATTCAATCAAGCACCAAGGAGGCACAATTAGGATCATAAACACTTTAACAGCCACCAGTATAAATAAATAGCTTGGAATTTGATGTTTCAGAAGACAAAGGATATAAGCTTATAGCTAAAAATAATTTACCACAAAACCAAATAATGATATTGTGGGGAAATTAACATTTAAAAAGACAGAAGACTTCCAAGCATTACTGATGAAAAGACTAGAGTTGTGGAGAAACTTTGAAGTTCCAACACAATAATGAAGAGAAACATAAAAAGGTAAGCATGAATAAACACTGATGAAGGACTACACAAGGCTACTCTTTCATTTAAATATGGAGAGTTTTCTGTTCCCTATCATTATTAAGGTTTATGTAGAGTTCAATTATGTAAAGTCTGGGAGTGGTTCTGTTATATCTTGATAATATGAAAAGAATGGAAAGAGAAGAGAAAAGGGATATACTGGGCTGCAGTTAGGGTGTGAGGGGAAATTATGGTGAATTATCTTATATGATTTAGAGTCTACAAGTAGACCTTTCTACAAACAAGGAGGAGGGAGTGGGAGAGCAACTGATTGAACTTCACTCATCTGAATTGAGCAAAGAAGGGAAGAATATACACAAACACATACAAAAGTTGACTATAGAAATCTATTTTACTCAACAAAGAAATAGAAGAATGAGCCCTGGGCAGTGGAGGTGGTTGAGGTTTAGTTTTAAACTAAACATGCTCTTAACATGTATTTGTAGCTCTTTGTGAGGTGGCAAAAGACAAGAATCTGAGGAGATACCTACAAATTTCAGCAAAGCTAAATAAGTTATCATATCTATAAATATGTTGAAGGCAGCTAGGTGATTCAGTGGACAGATTTCTGGGCCAAGTGTTGAGAAAAGCTGATTTCAAATTCTACCTCAGATATTTATTAGATGTGATACTGGGATAATCACAGTTTCTGTTTGTCTCAAATTCTTCAGTTGCAAATTGAGGATAATGATATCACCTACTTACTAGGATTGCCATGAGAATCTAAATGTAAAGATTACAATTTATATTCAATAATTATTATATTTTTTAAAGTTTATTAATAATAATAACTAAATAACTAAAGTAAAAAAAAACACAAGAGAAGAGAGTGAGAGGGAAGAGCTACAGAACTTGTAAACAATTACATGAAGATGGAAATGTGCACAAAGGGAAAAGCATTCTGGGTAATGTAGTTTTAGGGGTTCAAGATTTTCTAACTATACAAAATATATTATTTATGAAATGCCAAGGGTTGGGGGTGGGGTAATCTTGTCTTGAAGGGAGCTTGATGGGGGCAACCGACATAAATAACTATCACTTTGAGAATAACACACCAATTTCTCACTCCATACACCTTGTTGTCAATAACTGCTTATTGGCCCATCTCATAGATGCCAGACATTCCAGTATATGAAGTAGTAAACTATGGCCATGAGTAAATGTTAATCTGTCTAAGACATCCAAAGAATGTTTTAGAATTTGGAGACTTAAGAGTTGAATCAGAAAGTCAGACCATAGACAAACTTCAACATCTTTTGCTTTTGGTTTGGTTAGATAGCTCCGATACCACTGTTGGTTACTCCAGTACTCATTCCATTCTGCATCTACTACTGTAGCTAGTTTCAGCTCTCTGAAATATGACTTTCCTCTCATGTGAAGCTCTAATCTCATCATGATACTGCTAACCCAAGCCTTAAATGACACCACTTCCCTCAGCTTCTTCTCTCTTCTGATTGGAGGGCTAGGGGGTAGAGTGCTAAATTTCTCCCAGTGCTTCATTTACAGAGACTAGAGACTAGGCTTTTTGGTCATTCCATTCTGCATCTGATGCTTTGCCTGGTTTCATCTTCACCAAAGATTAGATTGGTGATATATCAAATCTTTTATGATATGATAAGCCTGCCTTTCCAGGTTTATTGGTCATAACTGTTCACTCATTTTTATATTGTAGCCAGAATATCCCACTTGCTATTTTTCATGTATAACACTCCATTTTCCACATCTATGCCTTTATAAAGCTTTCCATACACACATACATCATATACATATATGCAAATGTATATAATTTTTCCCTTTATAGAACATAAGCACCTTGAGGTCAGATATTTTCACTTTTGTCTCAGAATCTCCAAAAAAGCAGCATGTCATAGAGGAAAGAGAGTTAGCTCTGCCCTTACTGGTTCTGTGACCCTAGACAAATTACAACTTCTCAGTGTTCTTGGCAATTCTCTAAGACTAAAAATGTTGCACTGCAGGAAAGGTACAAACCTGCATTGGTAGAGGAATTCACTTGGAATTCCCTATACTAATGAGATAAATCTCCTTCCTTTGCTGTCTCTAGTAACTGGCATTTAATAAGTGTGTTTTCATGACTATGAACTGATGGACACCTGTGCAGAAGAATGAGCCCTGGGCAGTGGAGAAGTTTCTCAGTCAAGCAGATCTCTATCTCTATGAGATTAGAGCTTCCCAAATTACCTATGATAGACTCTCTTCATGTCTTTCTCCTTCAAACTTAATCTTCAAGGATTCCAAAATGTAGATTTGACAGCCAAGATAATAAATAGGTAATGCCTTGTTTCTCTACCAGTCATTGCCCTGGAACCTCTGAAGTGGGAGGAAATTGAGGAATACAATAATAGACACTTATCAAAGATGGGACTTAGACTAAAACAAAGAAAAATCTATAAGGCCTGAGTTCAAGTGTGACTTGATGACTTACTAGGTTTGTGCCCTTAAGTCAGTCATTTAGTCTCTCTAGATCTTTTTCCTCTCTTATAAAATGAGGAGATTGGACTAGATGATCTATAAAGTTCCTTCCAGTTATAAATCATTTCATTGTCCAAGGTGCTTTTTTTTTTTTTGGTGAGGGGAAGGATAGATTTTGGTATTTTGCCCCTCTTCCTTTTCCCTCAGCAATACATTGATGAAAGGTTTACATTATTTCATTTTCTCTAACCCTGATGAAATCAGTAAAGAAGCATTCAACTGGGGAAGTTGAAAAATAATCTCTTTTTCAAACAATGAGAAAGGGAAAATTCGACTCTGACTCTGAGTGGAGATTTGCCTGTCATTATGAATCAAATTGGAACAATCCTTCTTTACTTTTTCCTTATATTACTGTCATTTAAAAATATTTTATAATAAACTCCTGATAACTAAGAAATGAATTGATTGTTAAGTTTTCAAAGCTTCAAGGAAAGAACAATTATTATATTCTACCCAAGCTTTATGAGGGCAGGAGCAATTACTCTTGAAATATGGAAGCTCTATTGGTCTAGCCTATTTTAATCATTTTTTTAAAGATCTTCAGTCAGTGATTAAAATAAATACACTTCCCCATATGTTTTTAGAGCACATATAATTGACTCTCCCCCCCCCCCAATTGCCACCTTCAAACATGCATTCCATTTCCTTCTGTAAGTGTTGCTAAATATGTTTTACATGTTACTTCATGTTTCTTCAGGATAATGTACTTAATAATATGCATTTCATATTAGTTCTTATCTTTTTACTTAGCTACATAATCCATTGCCAGAGTTAAATGTGAGAGAGAAAGAAAACTTGCACAACCCTCGAACCCATGTCTAGTTACAAGTTCATTCTGATGTTAGCCATCAAGCAAGAGGCCATGAGCAAAACTATTTTTTTTTTAAACCCTTACATTCCGTTTTGGAGTCAATACTATGTATTGGCTCCAAGGCAGAATAGTGGTAAGGGCTAGGCAATGGGGGTCAAGTGACTTGCCCAGGGTCACACAGCTGGGAAGTGTCTAAGGCCAGATTTGAACCTGGGACCTCCCGTCTCCAGGACTGGTTCTCAATCCACTGAGCTTCCCAGCTGCCCCAAGCAAAACTATTTTTGAGGAAACATTTAAGTGTTAAGAGGCATTGAACATTTGTTGCAATGTTTATATATAGCATGTGTCCTACTTCCTTCCAAAATGTTCACAGCAATTGATAGTGGCAAATCAGGTTGGAACCACTTGCTTAGTACTCTTAAGCTTTTTATTATAGTCAACTCAGGTTTTTCGAGATTCTGTTTTTTCTACATTTATGGTTGGTTTGAGCCAATATTTTCTAAGCAATGTTCAATCTTTTTCATACATTATATCATACAGGCATATCCCATTTATTTGCTTTCAGATCAATGACTTTTCCTATTCAATGTCTCTTCTCGACAGGCTTCTGTGTAAAGTCTTTTTATTTTTCTTGATTTCAAGAAGTAAAAGTTTGCTTTTGAGTGAATTGTTCATTTGATGACTTGAAAATGTCTAAGGGAGATAGCATCCCTTAAGGTAGAACTGAAGAAATGAAAATACAGTTAATTAATTCTTCTACCTTGTCTCAATACAAATACCTACTTATTTACCGAGAAGTAGCCAATTTCTCTTCAGATTTTCCTTTGTCTTTATCGATAAATCCAGAAATTAAAAAAAAAACAACGTTTTCTTCTATTCTTATGTGTGGTAAAAGACTGATAGGATGGTAAAAATTATTTTGAGATATTTGAGACGTGTTTATCAACATTTGGTTTTTAAGCAAACAGAAAAGCGATTTTTCCCTTATAGTTATACCATTCTGTTCCATTTAGCTTCTCATAATGTTATGAGAGTCAATGAACTTATTACCCTTGATCAAAGTTCTGAACCAAGAGGAATTAACCTTTTGTTTATATGAGGATGCCATTCATGACCTGATGCTACAACAAAATCTCAGCAATATGTTCAATTATCCTGAGCTTATGGATATTGTCACATGAATATTAAAATCAACATTGATCTTCACTGTGATAACTATTCAAGATGCTAAAATGGCATTTGATTCATTAGGAAGGATTACAAATTCAATATGGTTTTATGCTATATATATTATAATTCTTAAAAAATGTATAACTAATGTATAGTTGGCATAGTGACTGCATAACCTCAAATTTTTATTAAACAAAGTGTCATATTTCCTGATTATACCAGTCCATTGGAACTTCCATGTATAGAAAGCTCGGTTTGAAGTCAAGACAAGAGTTCATAGAGTTAAAGCATATTCCTGGTTTCCAGGAAATCCTAAGTCTGTATTTTTCCCCACCTATACATTGCCCACATTCAGAGCCATGAGAATGTTAGGATGTTGCTAGCAATGTTGGAACCCAGAGAAAGCAACATAAACTATGTCCTTAAATTAACTTTGTGATTGAGAATATGAAATAATTAAAGGAATAATTAGAATGAATTCATTTGAGTGAGAAGGGGAATTGATTATTATTATGGCTTACAGACTAGTGTCATTAATATGAAGTAGCTTACTATTTTCACTAATCATTCTTGCAAATTATGCATTAAGTTTATAACATCTACCTTTCAAAAGAGAATATGTTTCATTTTTGTCTTTCAATTTAGGTGATTCTACTTATTTTGTCTTAATTAAGGACTCTTTCTCCCTTAATTTTATGAATAAAATTAAAAAACTAAAAGGAACTTTTGCAATAATTTTATTTAAACCTCTACTTTTAAGAGATCTAAACAATTCCAAGGAAATAATTATTTTTTCTATTCTTTAAGAGCTTCAGGAAATATGTCCAATACAGTATGGTTTTTCTCTATAGGACCTTAGAAAACATGCTTCATTACCATGTCTCTGTTTTTAACACTTTGAAATAAATATTAAGTAATTTTTATTAACTATAGCTTTGCTTCATAATATAGTCAAGGAAGAAACAATGTGGTACAGTGGAGAGATGAGCTCATATGGAGTCAGGACTACAAGCCTTCTTGAGTTCAAATTTAGCTTCAGACATTTACTAGCTATGTGACCCTAGATAAGTCACTTAACCTTGTTTCCTCATCTGTAAAATGACCTGGGAAAGGAAATAGCAAACACTCTAGTATCTTTGCCAAGAAAACTTCAAATACGGTCATGAAGAGTCAGATACAACTGATAAAAATGATTGAATAAATAATAATGTCAGGTAGTGAAGTCTTACATTTGAAGAGAGTATGCTTGGGTTCAAATCTAGGCTCTGACATTTACAAGTTGCATAACCTTGCTGAGTACCAGTTTTCCTTTCTACGGAATAGGGGTAATAAGACCTGCCTAACTTACAGAGTTGTAAAAAAAATAAAAATAAACTTTGAAATCTTATGCAAATATGAGTTGTCATTTCACTGTAAGTTCTATTTATCTGGGGAAAATCATGAAAATTTCCTGTTTTTATATTTGGTTTGGATTTCTAGATTTTATGTGAAGATTCTGCCTAAGGAACAAGATACCTATTGCAGAAAAGATAAAACCATTTAGCTTTCATTAACATGTCCCCAAAGGATGGGAAAGAATCCATTTCTATTTCCATTTAATACCTGAATATAAGTAGACCTATAAAATATAGAATAGATTTTTTAAGTATACCAAAGCACTATCTGATCCTTCTGGCTTTTCAGAAAATTTGGAAATTTATGAAATTAGATTTGACTTTATTATTAAATTTTTGAATTTAAAATATTGCCCATTATTTTTAAAAATTCATACAGTACATTTTAATTAGGAAAATTGGAAATGTCCTAATCCCAGAAAGCTACTTAAAGTTGTACAACCTTTGGTAAGTCATGCAACTTCTCTGAACATTGTTCTTTGTTTATTCAAAATGAAGACAATAATATTGTTGCTACTAACTTCATTGGGTTGTTGTGAGTGCGAAACTATAAACTGTCATCGAATAAGGAGATACTATTGTTTAACTCTTAAAATACGAGAGATACTATTATTTAATTCGTTTTTCTACTAGAGAATCAGAGAGGGCTGAAGCAATGCATTTCCACTCTCCAGGTAATCAAGTAGAGTGAAGTTTTCCTTGTTAAAAAAATACAGGAAAAACAACAAGATGGAAGAGTAAAAACTTTCTCTTATCTTCATGACCTCTCAAACCATTCCAAAAGAGAAATTATGCACCAAATATAAAAAAAAAACAGCTTTAGCTGTCTGTTTTCTAAGACACCTTGAATCCAAAATAAGGTTAAAAATAAAAAAGCAAAAACCTATGAACTGAGCTCACTTAGCACTTCTCTTTCACCTCCTATACTACTGGCAACAAGGCTGCACTAGCAGATCCAATGAAAAAACACAGACTTATGACAAAATCCACTTGCACTCAAGTTTTCTCCTTTCCAGTGTTGCAGAGCCCCTGGCTTCAGGGTATAAAAATGTGCTCTGACTGTAAATAGCTAACTACACTGGCACAGCTCCTCAGAAGCAAAAGTCAGCCAGGGCAGAACAGCCAGGGCAGAAAACCCTGTAGCACCAGCACGGCGGAGCTCAGAACTGCCAGTGCCAGATCCACAATCCTTAACACCAATTGGACTAGTGCAGGGACAGTCAAACCTATCAGTAAAGCTCCAAACTCATGGAACCAGGACAAAGAACTAAGAAACAGAGACACCAAGACAGGATATTCTGCAGCACTCCACCAAGCCTGAGGAAGAGGGCATAGAACCCAGCTGGGGCCAGTTCTAATCACCCAAAAGTCCCTTGGGCAAAAATGTAGGCTAGTGAATTATGAATTGCCCATACTGTGGAAAGGAGGCTGAGACACTAAAAGATTCAGTCCCAGGAAAACCACCAATGGGGGAGGAAATCAGAAAGTAAGTAATTGGGAAAACTAAGAGAAAAAAAAAGACTGAAATGACCCAAGACTTCAAGGCCACAAAAACTCAAAGACTTTGAATATACATAGATAAATCAACAGGAAAAACAGTAGCAACAGAAGGAAATTTGTCCTCCAGACCTAGTAAATGAGTTCAGGTATCCAAACACTAAAAACAAAAGAAAATGACCCAACACTTTGATGAGACAGAAGAATCCTGCTGAATTTGAGAAGAATGTGTAACCACAACATGATATTCCTGAGTTTTTAAAAACAGAAATGAGAATTATGAGAGCACAAATTATGGCCTTCACAGAATAAATTATGGACAGAATAGAAAAGTTAGCATCCTCACTGATAAACCCCACCAGAGAAACAAAAGAGAAAACAATAGATTGGGTTCGCAAATACATTAAAAAAAAGAAACAATAGCATTAAAAGTAATTATGGCAGGGCGTAGCTCTGTAACTCATTGGACTGAGAGCATGGGAGGTCTTGGGTTCAAATGTGACTTCAGAAACTTCCTAGTTATGTGACCCTGGCCAAGTCACTTAATTCCCATTGCTTAGACTAGTGATGGCGAACGTTTTAGAGGTCATGTATCATGTCCCTCCATCCCTTAGACTCCCTGTGCTGTGCCTCACCACTTCCAAGATTGAGTGCTTCCCCCTTGCCTCAGACAGGGGAAGGAATATATACTCCCAAATGGGCTGCTGGGCAGAGGAGCCAGTGAAGTGAAAAAACATTCTTAGGTGCAATGGAGAAGGGAAAGGGAGCAGCAGTGCATGTACCCCCAGGGCACTGCCATAAGTTCGCCACCATGAGCCTAGACCTTATCATTCTTCTTCCTTGGAACAAATGAACAGTATTGATTCTAAGATGGAAGGTAAGGTGTTGTGTGTGTGGTTTTTTTTAAAAGAAATGCAAGCAAAACATACTGATTATTTAGAGGCGATCTAAAGGTCATAAGTCTCCCAGAAGAACAGGAAAAAAAAATTTTTTTTTCAACATAAAAAATTAGGAAAAGCTTCAAAAAAGAAAACAGAAAAATTCCATGAAGATACAGAAAATAAATTTTAATTTGTGTCAGGAAAATGGAAGGCAAAAGGTGGGGGGCTCTAGAGATAGAAGCAAGGAATCACTGAAAACTTGTATGTAAAACTTATATGTAACAGATATGAGACTTCTTGTAAAGGGACAATTTGAAGGATGGAGGATGAGATTGGTACTATTGGGGAAAGACTATTTACTGAGAGTTAATGGAAGAAGAGATGTGTAGTGGCAGCAGGAGCAGAGGTGTACCAAATAGTCACTTATTGACCATTCTGGAAAAATAAGGAGTTAGAAACAGATAGGTAGTGTGGTGGAGAGAGTGAGACAAATAGAGTCAGGAAAACCTGAGTTCTTTTTCAGTTTCAGACACTTACTAGCTGGGTGGCTCCAGGAAAGTCATTTAACCTCTGTATGCCTCAGCTTTCTGATCTGTCAAATGGGTATAATAATAATATCTATCTCTCCCAGTGTTGTTGCAAGGAATAAACAAGATAATATTTGCAAAGTGCTATTATTCCCAGAGCATATATCTGGGATATGATGAAGAGCCTTTCTCACTCTGATAAAAATAAAGCCAATGGTTTCTTCTTTGAAGTCAATTTAGTAAGCATTTATTGGAGTACCTACTATGTGCTAGATACTATATGAAGTACTGGAAATATAATTACAATACCGAAATAGTTCCTGCTATCGTGAAGTTTCCATTTTTATTTCTTAATGTAAATTTTATCTTTTAAAAAATGAAGCATCTGCTATAAGAAATGATGAGCAGATTAATTTGAAAAAACTTGGAAAGAGCTATATGAAATAATGAAGAGTGAAATGAGTAAAATCAAGAGAAAATTATACACAGCTACAGATTTAATATTTGAAGAATAACTTATGAATGTTTACCTCCAGAGAATGAATTAGAAGTGGAAACATGAAAGATATAATTTATATATACATTTCTCTTTGCCAGTTGATGCCTTCTCTGACGTGGGAAGGGGAAGAGAAGGCAGAGATTAAATTAAAAAAAAGAAGCACACTAAATAATAGGACATTTAATTATACATACATATGTATGCATATATGTATTATGTAAATATATGTGTACTACATATGTGTACCCACATACCCAATATATAGTACACATATATTTACATAATACATGTACACATATGCATACACATGTATGTATATATACCCACATAACCCCATATGTAGTACACATATATTTATATAATACATGTACATATATGCATATATATGTATGTATAATTAAATGTCCTATGGGGTGCTCAGGGAGGAGTAGTATCTCTGGTATGGAGGGCTTGTCATGCCCTCCTAGGGCAGCTCTCCAGCCTTGACCCTCACCTGACACCCAGCTCTCACTTGTGGCTCCCAGTAGCTGCTAGCATGTGGCAGTGGCCACACCCTGGGCAACGGCTTTGACAGGCCAGCTAAACCTTGTGAGGGTAGCCAGCGGGTCATTGACCTCTGGTGAACCAGGGCTTTGCTCACCCAGAATGTGAAGACTGCTTCGGCTGAGCAGACAGAAGAAACCAATAAGAAGGTTCAACGGCTGAGAGGGCGATGCAGCAAAGCACTGTGGAGTGCTCAGGATGTGTTGGAGCACAAGAGACAACACGGCCATCCAATGCAGCTGAGGAAGTCTCCAGGTATAACGACTTTTCGTGCCAATGGACCCAGGCTTCCAACGCCGAGAAAGTGGGACTGCCTCTGTGCATTGGCTTTTCCACTGAAATCTCCTTCACGCACAAGTGTCTTTGTGCACACTCATCTATCATAGATGAAAACTCACAAAGACAATCGTCGGTTACAGAGAGACTACTACTATACACCCATAGACAAAAGGAAAAGGTATAATGGACCTCTGATTTTACCATTTTAGGGAACTGCTCAGTGAGGAAATTCCCTCCTTTGATCTAGATCAGCAATGCAGAGTTAGAGAGTTGTCTGGTGTCAGGCACTGAGAGATTAAATGACTGTTTGATCATATAGCTAGTATATCAGAAGCTAGACTCAATTCCGGTATTCCTCACTCTAAGCATGTCCCTTTGGTCACCAAACTATGTTGCCTCTCAGTGAAAATGAGAAAAGAGATGATGAAAAAATGTGAAATTATGAAATAATTCTGGTTAAAATAATTTTAAAATAATAATCAGCAGCTGAATGAATCATGGAAAGCAGATTTGTTTAAGAAAAAGATTAGAGTAAGGAGTAACATATTTAAAATATAAATGTAATCTATGCTTGCAAAAATGCCCACAAATATATGAAACAGAAAAATAATGAATTTCCAACTCTGTGACTTGATAGTAGGGTTAACTTAAAGCACACCACAAGAATAACCAAATGTGCAGATGAACTGGTTAGGTTTCTTTGTCCGATTGCAGTGTGAGAACACCAAAAAATATTTAGCTTTACAAATTTCATTCATTGTCATAAAGATGAAGATGCAGACATCCATAGATAATCTGAGAAAAAAATTTCCAAAACATAAGTTACTGAATTATTTTAAAGAAATACTAAAAGAATATATATATATACACACAATATAGAAGCACACACATACACATCTGTGTAATACATACATGTGTGTATGCATATATATCTATGTCACTTATTCATTATGTAGATGATATAATAATCTTAAATGCCCAGAAGGTCTAAATTCCTAGTTAGGGCATAAAATTAGAAATCTCATATAAGAAGACAAGTCTCTTTTCTGAGTTGGAGGTTCTAGGTTATTGGGCATGCTAGGAACAGGGCAAAAATCTTTTCAAGTGAAAAATTATTTCCTTTGGAAATTGAAATGGAAGAAGTAAAAGATTGATAATGTTACCTTTTCAATGAAGCTTCTAGATTGGAGAAAGTTTTGTTTGTGGTTGTCAAATAGATGCTGCCCCATCCAGGGGTTTAAGAAAGGGTAGAGTAGTTACATGAGTAAATAAGAAAACAAAAATAAGTTGAATATGAACCAAAAAAAATCTGTTTGAACTGTTGATGTGAGATCACATGCTTTTAAAGAGATATGGTAGCTTCCATAATAATTTATGATGAAACTTAAGGTTACAAAACTTGTAAAACTCTGCTGATTAGATCCATTCAACACTAGTGGAGGGATAGTTTATATTTTCTAAGGAAAAGCAAGCTCTTGATGATTGCTTGAATTTAGATCTTGGTTCAATTATATTCTTGGCAAATAGAGAAAAACTTTTGCTGGGTTGTTCTGGTCATGTTAAATATTATACATTATCATATAGATACATGTATATTCACATATGTGTATATTTTTGTGTGTATTTTACCTATTCTTAGAAGGCTGATAAATTTACTATCTCCAAAACAAACCATACTAGTACTGCTCTTCTTGAATTTGGCTTATTATCCTTCTCTATACCTCTGGTCCTACATTTGACCTTCAATTATCCATCTTGATTTGATTAAATTCTGTCCATCTACGAATTTCAGAGTTGACAGGGACTACAGAGGTCATCTAAGCTAATTTACAGATGAATAAATATGCCCTGTCTGACATATGTGACTAGTGGTCTTTATTTAAAGACCTCAAGTGACAGGCTTCTCCTAAAGCAGACCCTTTTGCATAATTTTAATTTTTGGGAATCAGTGTTCTTATTTATAATAAGCTTAAATTTGGCCCACTTCAAATTTTACTCATTACCCTTAGTTTTACCATCTGGGGCCAAATAGAAGAAGCCCAAACTCACTTTGCATGGCAATCTTTCTTTGAAAATAACTATTATCCTATCCTACCAAGTCTTCCCTTTTCCAGGCTAAATACCTTTGGTTCTTTCATTGGATCCCCATAAAACATACATTTGAGGACCTTCATTATTATGGTTATATTCTATTGGACATTCTCAGAGATAGTCAATGTCTTTATATGACCTTGAGAACTAAGCTTTAGATGTGGTCTGATGCAAACCTGAAATCCATATGTGGTCCCACTAATCCAAAATATAGTAGGATTATTGCCTCTTTATTTCTAGAATCTATGACTCTTTTAATGCAGCTGAAGAATTCATTAGCTCTCTCAGCTACCATATAATAATACTGATTCAGATGGAGCTTTTAGTACTCTAAAAAAAAAAAGATTTTTATATGAACTTTTTCCAACCGTTTTTGTGCTTGTAAATTTAATTTTTTGAACCCAAGTGTAAGAGTTTAAGGTGGTCATTTTTCAATTTGATCCTATAAGATTTTGCCCAATGTTCTAGCTTGCCAAGGAATATTTTTTAAAATTCATGCTTTCTCACCTGGCATTTGCCTCTCTGATTCATTTTTGTATCATAGGAAAATTGGATATGAATTCCATATAAACTGTATAAAAGTCAATAGCAAAAATGTTAAAATGAGAACAGGAAAATCCCTGAGACATTCTTCCAGAGACCTCCTTCTAAGAGGACATTGGTTTATAGTCATTGTGTCCAGCCATTCAGTACTAGTTCTGAATCTCTCAATTCACACTATTGTCCAGTTTATATTTCTTGATCTTGTCCACAAGAAGAGCAAGACACTTTATGAAATGCTTTGCTAAAATGTACATAAATTATAGGTTCTTCATTCCTCTCATCTTCCAGTTTAGAAATACTGTCAAAAATGACTCATTCTTGGGGGCAGTTGGGTAGCTCAGTGGATTGAGAGCTATGCCTAGAGATGGGAGTTCCTAGGTTCAAATCTGACCTTAGACATTTCCCAGCTGTGTGACCCTGGGCAAGTCACTTAACCCCCATTGCCTAGCCCTTAGCACTCTTCTGCTTTGGAACCAATACACAGTATTGATTCTAAGACGGAAGGTAAGGGTTTAAAAAAAATAATTCATTCTTGATATGATTGGGGATGTAGACTCTAAATGATCACTCTGTTGCAAATATTAATAATATGAAAATAAGTCTTGATCAATGATACATTCAAAACTGAGTTGAATTGCTTGTTGGCTATGGGAGGGGTGTGGAAGGAGGAGAGAGAAAGACCATGACTCATGTAACCAAGGAAAAATATTCTTAAATAAATAAATAAAAATTTAAAATGACTTGTTCTTGATGGAGTCATGATGAAGTTATAGCCAATACTTTCTTGTCTTGGTGTTTACTAAAATTCTTCTATGTAATAGCCCAGAGATATACATTAAGATTTTTTTTTACTTGGGGTTAGAGGCAGGAAAGTCACCTTGAGTTAGGGTGGAAAGGGAAGAAAAAGATCCTAGGACATAAGAGGAAGGTTTGGTGAATGAGGGGGGAAAGGAATTTACCTCTACAAATCATCTGATGACTTCCAATTTTATCAAAAAAGTATTTATTAAGTGCCTATTATGATCAAGCACTGGGGATACAAAAACAAAATAAAAAATAAACCTTGCTCTCAAGCAGCTTACATTCTATTATAGGACACAATATCTAATTGAATAAATAGACAAGTAAATAAATAAATATAATTTGATTTGAGTAGGGAGTAGCTAATGAATAGGGGACTCAGGAAAGACTACCCGTTGCATATGAGCGAAAACTTGAATAAAGCTAAGGATTCTAAGCAGCAAAGGTGAATATAGAAACTTATTTTAATCATGTGCAATCATCAGCCTGTGCAAAGTCACAAAGACAAGAGATGAATTTTTTTTAACTTTAGGAAAAGAAAGTAGACTAATATGGCCAGAAAATAGACTGTTTGAAAGGAACCTGAAACCAGAGTAGGAAGGGCTTTAAATCTTAAACTAAAGATTTTGCCACTCCCAAAGACAATGTGGAACCACTAATGGTTCTTGAGCATGGATGTTCTGTGGTCAAATGTGCTGTAGGAAGATTATTTTGACAAATGTACAGGGAATGAATTGAATGGAGAGGAGACTTAAAATTCAGGAGTCTACTTAAGGGGTTATTGCAATGATCTAGATGAGAGATGATGAGGACTTGAGTTAAGGCACTTATTTCATGAATAGAAGGGAGAAAGGGGAACAAGGTTGTTGAGTTAAAATAAATAAGATGGATATTGTTGGTGAGGAAGGAAAAATTGAGGATAATTTTGTGGGATTAGAATGATAGTGATGGGGGGTGGGTAGCTGGGTGGCTCAGTGGATTGAGAGTTAGGCCCAGAGACAGTAGGATCTGGATTTAAATCTGACTTCAGATACTTCCTAGCTGTGTGATGCTGGGCAAGTCACTAAATCCCCATTGCCTAACCTTTACCACTCTTCTGCCTTAGAACCAATACACAATATTTATTCTAAGAAAGTAAGGATTTAAACAAAAAGAAAAGGATAATGATGCTTTCAACAAAATAAGAAATTTTAGAGAAGGAATAGGGTGGCAGGTGGGGTAGAAATAGTGTAAATTGACACAGTGAAACTGAGATGACTATGGAATGACCAATTTGAGATGCATATCTCAGGATTAGATATAAAGATCCAGAAGTCTAACTCTAATACCCTTTGGAAATGATGAGACACTAAGAGGGAGAGAGTGAAAGGGCAGAAGACAAAAAGGTCTAGCCAAGAGAGTCCCTTGGAGGGCATCCATGGTTACGGCACACAGGACAAGGATGATGATCCAATAAAGAAAGTGAGAAGGTATGATCAGAGATGAAGTGGAAGAATCAAGAAGGAGTAATGCTCCAAAAGTAGTAAGAACAGAGAGTATAAAGGAGGAGGAAAAGGTAGTTGATAGTGTCAAAACCTACAGGGAAGTTAAGGATGAGAACTGAGGAAATTCCATTGGATTTAGCCGTTATGTTACTACATTCATGATGTAAGGGGTAAAATTAGGGGTTATTGACTGAATATATTATACTAGTGGTGTAAGGGGTAAATTTAGGGTTTTTTAACTGAATAAAATTTAATTGGTCACCAGGGATTCAAATCCCAATAAAAATACTCAAGTCAGTTTGGGAATTTTATGGTGGTTTAATTAATATAAAGGGAAGGAATTAAGAAGAAGAGAGAGGGAAAAGGGCATAAGATTTCTCTGGCCTAACCTGAGCCAAGGGGAATTCAGTGACTTTCCAGATATGAGGCCTTCTTAGAGATGAGGGGCCTCCTAGGAGGATGGCATTTTTAGGAAAGGTGAAGGGAAAAAAAAGTTCAGCCTAAAAACTCTGAGAGAGCTCAGGGAAGATACCTCACCTGAACCATGCTACTGAGCTTCTCCCAGGACTGTATCAAGGATGCTCACCGCCAAACCCAGACAATAGCTGCAGCCACGCCAAGATGCCTCCTCCGCCCAATGAGAGCCAGAGCCAACTCTCTGCGAAAAAAGCCCAGAGAGAGAAAGTATTACAAAATATATAGGCCGTTTTTTTTTTTTACATCACTTCTTGCATCTCACATGTACCAATGGTAGCTTAGACTTGACTTAAGACAGTCCAGGGGGTCTGTCAGTTGTTTCTGATTTTGCTAGCACATGTCTATCATAGGTCACCTTCTCAACACTTAATCCTCAAGTAGGGATGTAGACATTCCTGTTTGTTAGACTAAGCAGGGTGGAGTAAATCTAAAATTCACAGTGGTTGTGTAACATTTAAAATAGTTAAAGTTGTCAGGGATTAATTCAGTCCCAATAAAATACTCAAGTCAGCTTGGGATTTTTATGGTGGTTTAATTACAATAGAGGGAAGAAATTAAGAAGAAGAAAGAAAATTTGAACTGCTCCAGCATGGTCTGAGCAAGGCAGGAGGAGTTCAGAGGCCTTGGTCAAGGGGCCTTCTCAATCTAGCTCGGCTTTCAGCCACGAGGCCTCCTCCAAAATGAGGGGTCTCCTAGGAGGACAGCACTTTAGGAGGTAAAGGAAAAAGGAATCAGCCTAAACCACTCACCAAGCACACTAAGAACTTCTCCCAGTCACCTCACCAGCAAGCCACAAACGCTAAACCACCAATACACCAAGCATGCCACCATGAGCTCCCAGCTCAGAAAAAAACCCACGCCCCGGAGAGACAGCGAGAGTGATAGTGAGAGCCACAGCAAGTGCCCCCAGAGAGAAGAAGTGACACGAAATATATAGATCATTCTTTATCACTTCCTGCATCTCATATATACCAATGGTAGCTTAAGCTTGACTTAGGACAGACCAGGGGGTCTGTCAGTTGTTTCTTATTTGTCACTTGCTAGTACATGTCAGTCATAGGCCATCCTCCTCAATACTTAATCCTTAAGTAGGGGTGTATACATTCCTGGTTGCTAGAATTTTAAGACTAAGCAAAATGGAGAAAATCAAAAATTCAAATGATAACCTTGGAGAGAGCAATTCCATTTGAGTGGTTAAGTTTGCAGCCAGACTGAAAGATATGGGAAGTGAGTGGGAAAAAGTAAGTGGAATCAAAGAGATAGAAAGCTTTTATAGGGGATTGTTTGGGAAAAGGAAAAAAAAATACATAGGCCAATAGCTTCCTAATTTAAATTATTAGTCTTGTTGCCTAGATGGTGGTGAGGTCATGTGTAATCAGTCCAGAATGTGGCTGTGGGAGTCAGCAGGGCCAATATCTTTCTTTTTTACCTATCTCTCTCCTCAACCACTATCCTATCTTCTTGTATGCAGGATCAGCCTCAGGCACCCATCTCTCTTTCTCTTCCCTCTCCCTCTCCCTTTTTCTGTCTATCTCTCTCTTTCTCCCTCTCTCCCTGCTCCCCCCTCTCTATCTCTCTCTTTCTCTCTGTATCTGTATCTCTGTGTCTCTCTGTCTCTGTCTGTCTCTCATATGAGTTGCTTTTTGGTGACAGGAACTTATTTGCCAATTTTACGCTAGCTGAATTAGTGTGTGGTCTTACCCTCCACTGTGTTTAGAAGATAAAGGTAGTGCAGAAGAGAACATTTTAGTGTAACCATATGGGGTTTTATTGTCCATACCAGCCCAAGCTTCTCTTTCCATTCCTCACACTCCTTTTTGATGAGAACCAGTTACTAGAGATCCTACTTCAGTCAGACTCTATATTGCTTTCCTGCACTTGTCCAAGTACTTCATTAGACATTCTTGGGGTAGAGATGGGGTAGGGGGTGGAGAGGGAACTTTAGCTCATTTGGGACCTAATGGAAAGGACCCTGTGGATTGGGAGATATCCAATATTTTCTCCTCTCCTCCTTCCTTTGAACCCTGAAAACCAAATCCATCCCATTTGAGTTTAGAGTTTGGGAACTGCTTTCTATTTCCATTTTCCTATGCCTATTCCTGTGTCTCAGCTTGGATGGGAGACAGTTAAAGTAATGTAGTTAATACTACCTAAGAGGAGAGATGCCAGGTTCCACTTCTTAGACCACAGTAGAGGAACATAGTCCAGATTTTCTTGACTGTCCTACCTTTCCTATGGATATTGGACAAAGTCACTCTTTCAATAGGGGGAAAAGTTAAAAGAGGCTGACCTCTGCACTGACAGAGCTAGGTCCTGTTCCACCACCAAGTTCTAAACAAGCTTTCTTCCTTTGAACTCTCAGAACTTTATGTTCTACCATACATTTTCAATTTTAGAGTGAAATCCAGCTTCTCTCCTTCTCATCTCTAACCCTACTTCAGCCATGGCTTTGATAATGTTGGAAGTTTAAGTTTTCTGGTATATAATTTAAAGATTATATTCTCTTTATTGTTTAAAAAATTGGGACTATATATATATATATATATATATATATATATATATATATCTTTCTTCAGCATTGTCTACTACTGTTCAAAGTACACTGAGCGTGGCTTAATAAAGTCATCTTCCAGTTATTTCCATAATCTAGAATATGGCTTATCTGTCACTATTGTCTTGAGCTATTGAAGGGAAGCTCAATACTTTCTTAGTTGCTCCTTATTTATTTTAGATATAAATTCATTGCTTGCCATTTTTGTTTAGTCTCAAGCCTCAAGCCAAAGAGCTTTCTTTTGATAAGAAAAAAAAAGGAAATAAGCTGATTGAATTAAAAGAATGTAGTTATTTCTGAGAGTGGTCCTGATGATCATTTTGCTACACATTGTTAACACTGTTACTTTGATTCTTTTGCTTGTTTTGCCAACTTTGACTTCCAATTTCAGATTTGCCTTCCATCTGTCAACTGTTATCATTGACAGATCCGCATCTGGGCAATGATCCTTTCTCATTTATAATTCTTTTCTTTTTCCAAACCTAACTATAAACAGTGGGGGGGGGGGGAGACCTCATTGTAATCTCCACCTTTCCTCATCAAAATCAGAACATTATAAGGTTTTACACTCTTGAAAAAAAAATTTAGGTCCATGCCATGTCTTTGTAGTCATCTTTTGTTGCATGTCCTTCCTTCCATATTCTATACATTTCTGTTTTTATAGTCTAAGTCATTTGGAGATTTGTAGTCAAAATGGTCATTTTAGCAACTCTTTCCTTTATACCTTATCAGATTTCTCTTGGTGTCTTCAGAATTTTATTTTTGAAAACTTCCCATTGTTTCTATATTGGCTTTCCCTGTAGAGTTTTATTCCATGGGAGCTAATGTTTCCTTTCTTCAATTTTTTTGAAATCTGTTCTTCCCCAATATCTAGGGTACATGGGAGAATATTTCTGAATTTCCTATCCTCTATCAAAAATTCCAAGATGTAGTGTTCACTTCCCAACAAAAGTTTCTATCATTTCCATCCCAAAAAGTAGATTCTCCTTTTGGTGAGAATAAGATTAAAAATAACATTTTAGTGTGTTTACTCCGCTTTTTGAAGGATAAAACATCTTAAAGTAAGTAAGAGATTGTTAAGTTGTTCTGCTTTTAGCAGGTATGGAACTATTCCAGAAACCTGGATAATTAAAGTTCTCCATCAATATAATATCCTACCTCTTCCAGGCTTGTGATCTGTTCTTGAGTTCCTCATCTGTTTCCTGTATTTAAGTAGGTCATCAGACTACTCAGATGACAATATTCTTCTGTTTCTTCTACTATCCAAATACCCTCCACCATGCTTCCTCCTTCCACTTTCTTGATTTCCTCATGAATGTCTTCTTAATATATGATACTATATCACTCTTCCTTACCAACCATACTTTGACATTTCCTGTTTCTTTTAATAAAGTTCATCATAGTCACATTTCATTCAGGGCTCATATCCTTCTGTGTCAGTAATTCTTATACAGTCAAATTTGCCTTTTTTGCATTAGGATCTCTAATTTATCTTTTTTCTAAGCCATTTTCCGAACTTTTATAGCACTTCTAGTCTCATAATTATATCTAGCTCTTAATTCTGTATACTATTTTAATAGTATGCATTTTATATATCATTTATATACATTACTATCTCCATTATTAGACTGTAAACTCCTCAAAGGCAGGGACTGGAATATAAATTTCTCCTCTCTCTGAGTTCTTAGCTGGTCTGTTAGAAAAACTGGTTATAATTTCTATGTCCCCACTAATTAAATAGAATCTCAAATCTCAAAGATTTTTTCTAGTCTAATAGCAAAGGATCTACATAGGTATGTGATCATATCTTTGCCAAACTTTACATGTCCCAGTGCCTAGCACAGTGCTATTTCATAAAGCAGACAATTAATAATGCTTGTTGAATTTAAATGAACAGAGTTGAATGATGCAAATAGAAATATAAATGCATAGAAGAGGTCAAGACTGAGCATTATAATTCTGAGAATGAAAGATCAAATACATAGCTGGGGAACTGGGAAAAGAAGAAGGTAAGAAAAAAGTGCATAAATCGGGCAGCACCTATATGAATGGGACCTTAAAAGCAAGCATTTTTAAAGTCCTAGATGCAATAAAAGCCTGTTTTATTTGTAAGGAAACTCGATGATGCAGTGAATATAGTGCTGATCGCAGAGTCAGGAAGACCTCAGTTCAAAATAAGTTCATAGTTCAGGAAGAACTGAGTTCAGATTTGGTCTCCGACACTTACTAGCTACATGACCATAGTCTTTCCCCAACTGAGAAAATATGGGAATACTATATTATTCATATATATATATATATATATATATAATAGCACCAATCTCCCAGGGTTATTGTATGGACTAAACATAATTTTAGCTACTATTATTATACTACTAATAATAGTAATTATTTGGGGAGATGGTATACACAAAACACAGTAGTGGAAGAAAAGAGAATACTATCAAGAAGGTGGTGAATACTTCAGTTTGACATGAATTTAGAAGGAGAGTAATGTGAGATTATGCTGGGAAGGTATATTGGAGCCAATTTGTGGAGGACATTAAAAGCTCTGGTAAAGAACTCTAACCTTGTTTGGTAAGTTAGAAGGAAAACAACACAGATTTTTCATCAGTTAATTGAGTTAGGTTTTCTAAGCTCTGCATTAGACAGATTACTCTAGCAACAAGAAATAGTGGATGAATTGGAGAGGAGAGCCTGGAAACAAGGCAAACTCATCACATCTGAAAACAAAACAAAACAAAACAAAATGCCATAAGCCTCTGAAATAAAGGCTTCTGACAAGGATTCAAGCAGATTCATAAGCACTCAGTAAAAAGCCATGCCAATTATATAATCATGGTCAGATCCAGCTAACAATGGAGAAAAGTCTAAAGTTGACAGATGATATCTTATGGCAGAGAAAGTATCACTGTGCTCATTGGGAAGCATGTCCTCATCAGCTGCTACTCCCATCAAAGGCAGTTGACATTGAAGAAATAAAATGGGAGAAGCTTCTGATGCTAGTGATCTGATTCTGGCTGCCTTTCTAGCTGAGAAAGGTTATTAAGATGTGGAACCTTTGTGCATTTTTATGGATGGAATTCCATGTAACATGAACTGGTTAATAATTCTCCCTTCAGTGAGATTCCTCTCTTCAACTGTCATTATTATGTGAGAGCATATGTATTTTTGTGTGTCAGCCTACTAATGATTAGCATAAGAAAACAAATTTTTCTACTGACCTGATAAGAAAGAAGGCAAGGAAATCTTCTTTTCTTTTCTTTTATCATAAATTCCTTTTAACTCTTCTAGACATGTAGTGCTGGGTGGAGAGACTAAGGGTCTGAATCAGTACAATAATTGCTATGTTTTTACAATTTTGTTATTCTCCTGTAATTTTTTTCCACTAAAGTCATCAATAACAGGGTTAATTCTTTTTCAAAAACAAAGTTCTTTGGGAATATGTGGCAATGTTTGATAATTTCATTACTTGATTGAAAATATATTTTAAGAGGCATCAGATATACTTAGCCTATCTTCATGTATTTCTCAAAACAACTAATTGAGAAATCAACCAACACAATTTTCACCAAGAGTTTTGAAAAGTTTCTAAGCAGTAACATTCTTGGCCCAGACATTTCTACTTCAGCAAAGAGGATCCTTTTCTCAGGACATTTCAAGTTCAATCCAAAGTCAAATAATTGTTGCAAGGAAATGGCATTGGATTCAGGGCATGACAAAAGAGAACTGTGGTAGTCTCTTTTCCCTAGCATCTTTCATGTAGGCATGAGTCCTTGCCTTTGTTTCCTTCCTTCTCCTTCCTTGCTTCCTCTTTTTCTTTGTCTATTTCTCTTGTACTTTCCTTAGTTTCTCTTGTATCTCTCTCTCCCATTTTTCTCTTTCTCTGACTCACTGTCTGTCTGTCTCTCCTATTTCCCTTTGCAACTGATATTTCTCTGTCTTTGCCTCTCCCTCCTTTCTTTCTGTTTGTCTCATTTCTCTTTGGCTTTACCATTTTTCTCTTCTCTATGCCATTTTTGGTATCTGCCTCTGTCTGTCTTTATTTTTGTCTCTGAACATCTCTCACTGTCTTTTGTCTTAGTTTTTGTCTGGCTCTGCCTGCCCCTCAGTCTCTCATGTTTTTCTTAAAAAAAAAAATCCTTACCTTCCATATTAGAATCAATAGTTTGTATTAGTTCCAAGACACAAGAGTGGTAAGAGTTAGGCAATGGGGGTTAAGTGACTTGCCCAGGGTCATAAAGCTATGAAGTCTCTGATGATAGATTTGAACCCAGGATCTCCTATCTCTAGGTCTGGCTTTCAATCTACTGAGCCACCTAGCTGTCACCCTCTCATTTCTTTCTGTCTTTCTATTCTCTCTCTGTCTGCCTCTGACTGTCTGACCATCTCTTTTATCCAACACTATAACAAGTACTCAGGGAGACTTATTTTTAAAAGCAGAAGACACAAAGTACATTTTCATAAAATTTATAATTTCACTGGGGAAAGCAGTATTATAATCAGGAAACAGATAACAATAAACTGCTAAAAATGAGTGTTAAAAGAAAGAAGACAATTAAGGTCAATGTGTTCTACTGAGGTAGATGGAGGAGGAGGGATTTGACTTTGGTATTCACTGGGTATAAGACAGGTAGGCAGAATAATAAAGCTAATTCAGAGAGACAAGGGTATGAGTAAAAGTGTGTGTTGGAGATAAGGAAAAAGTTAAACTATATAAGTGTAAAACTTTCTATATGTATTATTATTTTTAAAACATTCTTCCTCCTAATTAATTTTTCATTTAGTCTTCACTCACTTTCTAAATGTTATTTGTGGAAATGTACTTAAGTATAAATAATTTTTTTGAAACTATATTTTGTTTGTTTTGGACCAGACATGTGATTTAATTGATATAAGGATCTCCCATTGGGAAAACTCACTCTACCAATGCAGATTAACACTTATTCTGCAATTCATATTTTTAGAGAGTCATGTGGAGCATTAAGTAGTTACTTCATTCCTTGTCTAGGATCACAGAGCAATTGTGATGCACAGGTAAAGTGGAGACCCAGAACTTTCTGAGTCATGGACTATTTATACATTCTGCCATATTGCCTATTCCTTTATGTGTATACTTTTAAAATGATTTATGCAAACAAAAACATTTTTTTAAGTTTTCATGTGGTCCTAAGTTGACTATTTTAAAGAGGTAAGTGTATCTATGGGAAAGAAGTTCTTCATCCCATTTAGTCTCTTCCAGGTTTACTTGTTTATTCTATGAACTAACAGCAGCAGATAAGCCTAATGACTATGATTGGAATTTTTTTGGAGAAAAAAAAAACCTTTTTTTCTTTCCCTAAATGTTTAAAGATTGACCCCATTTGCCTTTAAAAACTTCAAATTTGTGTTCACACACAAAGTATAAGTCTCAATGCATAATAATCAAGCCTACTCTAAGATCTCCCAAGGTATCAGTAAAAATTTCCTTTCAAGCATGAATGGCCTTTGAATCAAGTTCGTGAAGTGGCACCAAATGAAAAACAAAAAAATCTTAAAATGTTCATGATACCACGAAATGATGATTTATTGTCTATTTAGAATAGGGGTGTATGGGGTGTTCAGGGAGGGATAGTATCTCTGGTATGGAGGGCTTGTCGTGCTCTTCTAGGGTAGCTCTCCAGCCTCTGACCCTCACCTGACACCCAGCTCTCACTTGTGGCTCTTAGTAGCTGCTAGCATGCGGCAGCGGCCACACCCCAGGCAATGGCTTCGACAGGCCGGTTAAACCTTGTGAGGGTAGCCATCGGGTCATAGACCGCTGGTGAACCAGGGCTTTGCTCACCCAGCATGTGAAGACTGCTTCAGCCGAACAGATGGAAGAAACCAATAAGAAGGTTCAACGGCTGAGAGGGCAACGCAGCAAAGCACTGTGGAGTGCTTATGGAGTGTTGGAGCACAAAAGACAACACAGCCATCCAATGCAGCTGAGGAAGTCTCCAGGTGTAATGATTTTCATGCCACTGGACCCAGGCTTCCAATGCCAAGAGAGTGAGATTGTCTCTGTGAATTGACTTTTCCACTTAAATCTCCTTCACGCACAAGTGTCTTTGTGCACACTCATCTATCACAGATGAAAGTGCACAAAGACAATCGTCATCCTCGGTTACTGAGAGACTACTACTATAACTAGAATAGATTCCTTGATGCCAATTTTATTGTAGTCCTGCTCTTTTATTCCAGGCTGGTTAGAGGCACATTCAATATATTTTTCTTAGACCATAAATCTGACATTTCAAAAAGGTGAACAAATATCTCTCAGCTTGAATAAACTCAGAGATGTCTGAGAAAACATTTGGGATCATATTTAGAAATGTCACATATCTGGATTAAGCAGTGCATTCCTTTCACTCACCAAATACTACTGGTTAGAGTCTACATACCCACAATTTCCAAGTCCTCCATCCTGTCTCCCCCACAAAAACCTTACATTAATTTTAGAGAGAGAGTATATAAATGTTTTGTAATTATCTTTGATTCAGATAATGAAAGGCATGTGATATGTCAATAAGATGATTGACTTGGGTAACAAATGATTCAAACTTTTTTATGGCTATTTCAAAGACATTTTCTATAGCAAATAAATGGTATGTTTTCTCCTATCAAGCGCTGAAGCCTTCATATAATTCTTACATAAATTATTTTAGTGATCATTTTTGTCAACTAGACAGCTTTAAAAACCAGAATTTTAAATATTATTTATTTGATTTGGTAGAAATCTTCATAATAATAGCTATCATTTAGATAGTGCTTCAAAGTTATAAGTACTAGAAAGAAAGAGAAGGAAAAACAGTAAAGAAAAATAGAATGGAGGGAAATATACAATCAATAATTATGACACTAAATGTGAATGGGATTCATTCACCCATGAAACTAAAATAGATAAAAGAATAGATCAAAATTCCAAAACTAACAATATATTTTTTACAAGAAACACACTTAAAAATGAGAAACACATGTAGAGTAGAAACAAAGGACTAGAGCAGAATATACTATGCCTCAGCTGATAAAAAGAAAGCAGGGCTAGTAATCATGGTCTATGATAAAGGTAAAGCTAAAATAGATAAAATCAAAAGAGATAAATGGGGAAATTATATTATGTTAAAAGATACCATAGATTACGAAGCATTATCAGTTATAACTATTAGCACAAAATGTTATGACATCCAAATTTTTAAAGGAAAAATTAAATGTTACAGATAACAATAGAAAACAAAACAACAATAGTGCAGATTTTAATCTCCTCCTCTCAGAACTAGATAATTTTAACTGAAAAATAAATAAGAAAGAAGTTAAGGAGACATCAGATCTTTAATAAGTTAATATTATAAATATCTGGAGGAAACTGAATGGAAACAGAAAATGAATATACCTCCTTCTCAATGCCATATGGCACTTTCACAAAAACTGATCATATATTATTAGGTCACAAAGCATTATATTTAAATGTAGAAAAGCAGAAATAGAAAATGAAACCTTCTCAGACAATAACACAGTAAAAATTATATATAAGAAGAGACCAGAGAAACAAAAGATAAAAATTAATTGGAGACTAAATAACAATCTTAAAGAATAAATGTGTTAAAGAATAAATTATTGAAACAATAAATAATTTAATCAAAGAGAATGATAATAAGACAACATACCAAAACCTATTTTCTTTTTCTTTGTATATTGAAATGCTTGTTTTGTTTAGTTTTTTTTTTAAAGAAACTTCAAATCCTAAAAAAAAAAAAGGTTGTAAATTACTTTATATCTCATTTTATCCCCTCAACAATTCAGGGAGATGGATATTATTATACCCATTTTAGAGCTAAGAAAACTGAGGCATACTCTGGTTAAGTAATTTGCTCAGTCATACAACTAGGAAGTATCTCAGAATGAATTTGAACTCCACTGTAATATCTAACTGCTTACTTAGAAAGGAAAAACAAATCTAGCATTCTTTGCAACACAGGTGGATGCTTTTTAATTTTTTTTTTTCAGCTCTAAAGTACTCCCATGACTTCTCTCCTGTTCAAGGTGAACAAGAACTTCAGCTGTCATTTAAATCATGGCTATCCACAATGTTCAAGTAGCTAAAAATTCTTTTGTGGCTTTGGCAGATGACACAGCTTTTTGATTTTTTTTTTTAAACCCTTACCTTCCGTCTTGGAGTCAATACTGTGTATTGGCTCCAAGGCAGAAAGAGTGGTAAGGGCTAGGCAATGGGGGTCAAGTGACTTGACCAGGGTCACACAACTGGGAAGTGTCTGAGGCCAGATTTGAACCTAGGACTTCCCGTCTCTAGGCCTGGCTCTCAATCCACTGAGCTACCCAGCTGCCCCGACACAGCTTTTAATGTATCTAAAAAGAATTTCCTTGACTTTTAGTGAGAAATTTAATCCCTGTCTCCTGTACTATGTCATGAGGGGTGGTTTTTTTTTTTCTAAGGCCTAAAATTTGAAGAAGATTCAGGCTTCTTCATTTATTACTATTTCTTATGTATCATTACTCTTTCCTACTCTAATGATTACTTTTCCTCTACCTTAAAATGCTCATCCAAGGGGAAAAAAATCCCTTCCTTGAATTCTACTACCCCCAAATCATTGTCCTAGCTCTGACTTCCTCTTCATTGCCAGACTTTTAGAATGAGTAGCCAATGTTTCTAGCCTATATAGCCTCACCACCCATTCTTCAACCCTTTTCAATTTTGTTTTACATCTAGAAAGCTTCAGAAAAAGCTTTCTGAAATTATATCAATGACCTTTAAAAAACCCTAAACCAGTAGCTTTAAAAATTCTTATGATCTCTGAGCTTTCTGTAACATTGATAGCATTGATTAACACGTTTTTCTTCCCCCCCCTCCTTTTTTCTCCTTCCTCTCCTCCTCCTCCTCCTTCTTCATCATCATCATCTTCTAGTTCTTCTCCTTTTTCTTGTTCTTCATCATTATTACTATCTTTAGCCCTTTAAGGCTTGCAAAAGGCATTGCATATACTATTTCATTTATCTTCATAACAATTCCATGGACATAGGTGCATCTATTATCCCCATTTTATAAATGAAGAAATTGAGGTGAAGGCTTAATGACTTGCCCTCTAATTTTAGTTTCACTGATATTGAAGTCTTATGGTTCTCCTTCTAGCTCCTCAACTCCAAACCACTTCCCCCAACCTGTCTCCAGATCTACTCCCATATTTCCAACCACCTCCAGAATATCTTCACCTGAATGTCCTACCATCATCACAAATGTGAAACTCTTTACTGCTAATCACCCCTCCCTAATGATTGACAGCTACCTAAATGTTCCTTTAACTAATGGCTGTATCATCTTCAGAGTAACCCAGGCTTGAAACCATAACATCAATTTTCCCTCTTTCCTTTTTCTTTTATCCTCAGCACCTTCCCTCCACCCATGACATACATTCAATCAGTTGCCAAATTTTTTCAGTTTTATCTCTAAAATGTCTCTCACATCCACAATTATGCCCCTCTTTTCTACCAGTTCAAGTTCTCACTTCTTATTGCCTGGATTATTGCAAAAATCTCCTGAAAAGACTCCCTGCTTCCAATTTATGATGTCTTCACCTTTCCCACTGCAGTCTTAGTGTTCTTGTTAAAGCACTTATCCAATCACTTCATTCCTCTCTATGCAAAAATCTTCAGTCTACCAAATAAAGCAGCAACTCCTCATCTTGTTATTCAATGCCACAATAGGTTTTCAACCTACTTTTCCATACTAGTTTCTTCCTATTCTTTCATTTGCTGTTGCTGTTTTCTTATCCAGACCCAAAACTTCAATGATTTAAAGAACTTGTGTGGCAATTTCCTCTAGCAATTCAGGCTTGCAGTTTAGATATTAAGTGATTTGACCTCAGGAAATATATCAGAGCCAGGACTTGAATCCAAATCTTCTGGTTTCTAAAGTTGACTGTCTGTAACACACTCTCTCTCATTTACCTTCATATTCTCTGCATTTCAGTAAAATTGGATACCCCCATCCCCAATCTTTCATGTTCTAATGCTAACTTCTTCTGCTAAGATTTTGTTTGTGTTATGTCCTATTCCTAGTGCCCTCTCTTCTCTAATCTGGCTTCTTTTCCCTAACCATTTCATCTTTAGAAATGCCTCCTTTTCTTCATGATTGGATTCATGAGTTGCTTTCTCCTTGTCATGGCTTTCCCACTCAACCTCCAGATAAAACTGAACTTTTATTCCTATTTGTAGAACTTTCCTGTATGTCTCTCTTTTGCTAAACTAACCTAACTCTTTTTACTATTATTTATGTCTCCCCTCCTCCCCCTGACTAGACTCTACACTATAAATTTCTTAGAAGAAAGGGATATATGGAATGAATCTTTGTATTTTTCCATCCCTCTTCTACTAACACTTAGCATATTTCCTAGCACAAATTAGGGACTTAAGAAAGTTGTTAAAATAGATTGAAGTTGAATCTAGCAGGTCTGTGCTTATTTATTTCTAATTTGTGTTTACAAATTGCCAAATTTTTGAAATTCACTAACAAATAATGACAATGGTATGATCTTTTGGAGCAGTACCATCCTTAACACCATTTTTTTCATTTTGGGAAATAAAAGCAACCCTATGAATGGATTCTGGACTTTGGTTAAATAATTTAGATCTGCAAAAGATTAAAAAATATGTAAATTTTTATAATACTATATCTTAAAAGCAGATGTTCTAAAAACTAGTATATAAATTATTTTAAGGATTTTCCTGTAATATTGGTCAAAAATATACATTATAAAGCATATAATGTTAATCATTAGTTACTATTCCAAGCTCAGCTATGCCCATAGTTATTTTCTTTTTCTCTCTTTGGAAGTTGCCATGATGAGTTTTGTGTCCAAAAATCATTGTAAGGTAATAGATACATTTTTATATATTTGACAACTCATACTTCTTATGAATCTTTCAACATTCTCCCATGACACATTGTTTTGTGGGATGAGTATTAAGATGAGGAAACAAGGATTTCTTTAATAAATGGCATTAGATCTGACTTTATTTTCATTAAAGTGGTCTGCTAATTTACTTTTTTTTTTGCCTCCTTGGTACTAAAAGTGACTCAGACTAGTTGGGATTTGAAATGAAATTAAACTGCTGTGTTAAAGGAGCAGATGAATCATTCTAATATCTGATAACTGTGTCATATTTGTATGGTGCAAGTGTCAGTCTTCACAGCTTAACAAGTTTATCCAAGGGAATATGGTTAGTAGAAACATGTTCCTACAAAGCAGATGATGGTTGCTGATGAAATTTTCTGTGCAGCAAGGCATATTCAACTCTCAAATGAATTAATATTAATATCTTCTTCAAATTAACCCCAAAAAGGAGTAAACTGTGGACATAAATAACTAGGGACTTGGATTACAAAAAGAATACTTCTTAAAAGGTTGAAAAATCTATGTAGATAACATCTAGATTGGCAGACAGCCCAATGCCTAAATTAGCAACCCAAAATATTATGTAGATATATAAACAAATTTGACATCCCAATCTAGGGTTGTTGTTGCTTTCTTTCCCTTTTCCCTATTATCTTCTTGGTGTTACAGTCTAAAGAGGGTGGATTTGGAGCCACTGAATTTGGGTTCAAACCCTGACTTTGCTACTTGCTAAGAGTGTGATGTTAGACAAATTACTAAAACTCTGAGTCTTAATTTGTTCAACTCTAAAATGAAGGTATTTCAATTTAGTATTCCTTCCAACCAGGACTGTGCTGGTATATGTTTAACAACTGTCTCTCTGGGGAAAAAATGTATACGTGACAAACTTTTAAATTTAATCTGCATTAGTAACATTTTCCCTATCACTTTCTTAAGACTAGACAAGCATCAAAACAATAAATCAAATTCTGAATTGTAGCACTTTGTGATATCTGAGGAGTAAATACACTAAGATTTTTAACAAGTAGCTATTGCAGTTTATATGAGCTAGCTCCAGTACAGCTCTATTTCCAACTCTAAATGCTGTGATTTTGTTTGCGGTTTCATTGAATCACTTGCTGTTATTTGCACATTTTTACCAGATACTGCAAGATATCATAGTGAAATTTACAGCTCATTAGAAAATTTTGAAATTGACCAAAAAGAAGTCCTATCTACCCAATCCAGAAATTATCTTACCATAAAAAAAATTCTAAAGTAGAAATGATAATATGGAATAGTAATATATCTTATATATTTCTTTGATGTTTAAAGCTCAGTGGGTCAATGCATCAGTAGAAAAATTAATGATCTGAGTAGAAATGGTGAGTATCTGGGACTTACTTGTGCTGCTGTTGATACATTACAATAATAAGACTAAGTAAACCTCCCTTAGGACCTTATCACTCTATAGGTCCAAACACTTAACCTTTGTTGAATGACTTCTGGCTAGGGTTCACAGTATGGGGCAATTAGTTTATTACTTGTCTTTAACATTTTAAAAGAGCCACATGAGATACCAAAGAATGAATCCCACTGAGACAAGGTTCAAGTGCTCTTTTTGGTACCATCTGCCTCTTACATCAGAATATAGCTCCTTACTAATGAGAATTTTACATGCTGACCCAATTTATAAGAAACTTACCTTTATTAACTGAATGCAAGCAAATATGATTTAAGGGATCACTGATGTTCATCTCTGAGAGAAAAAAAAGTACATCTTAAGGACAAGAATATTTACCAATTGAGAAAATCAATTTATCTGAATTCCAATTGTATGTAAAATGCTTTCTTGCTTTGTATTATGGTCCTGTGTCTCTGTGTGTGTGTTTTAAACTATTATTATAATGTTAATTCCTTGGGCTTGGGCCTTAGGGCAGCTTCTTGAAAATCTCACTTTTAAAAACCAAACAAATTATTTATCTTTGCTTATTTCCTGTTCTGCAAGGTTTTATGGTGATCTAGGGGAGCTAATTTACATGACAGATCTGGGTGCTACATCAATAGTCTTTACATATCTCTCATTTTCTGTGAACTCTACAGGTTCCAACTAGATTATTGCTTTTGTTTTAATGCACTTAATTTTCTCTTTCAGAAGGCTGCTTTTTAAAATCATTTTTGTAAAGAAGAAAAGATATATACACATGCACATATATATATATATATATATACATAAATATTTGGTTCATAATAATTATAGCTAAGTTCTCTGCTGAATCATTTTAGTCATGTGTCTGGCTTTTTGTAACCCCATTTGGGGGGTTTCTTGGCAGAGATACTGCAGTGATTTGTCATTTCCTTCTCCAGCTCCCTTTTAGATGAGAACTGAATCAAATAGGGTTAAGTGACTAGCCTAGGATCACACAGCTGGAAAGTGTATAAGACCAGATGTGAAGTCAAGCCCTCCTGTCTCCAGGACTAGCTCTCTATCCACTGTACCACCTAGTTGCCCTTCATTTACATGCACACATGTATGAATATATGTATATTTGAGCCTAGTGTTCTTAATTGAATAGAAACATTTTGCAAACCTTGAAGTGCTAGATTAATAGGTGCTACTGCTATTGCTGTTCTTATCATAATCATCATTACTGGTAGTAATTTCAGGGTTCTTTCCACCAGATATTATACAGGATCAGTGGTTGGCATTCCACCCTGACTTTTTGGCTATGTCTTTATTCCAATCCTGAGTGGAATACCCCCCCCCCCAAATCCCCCAGGTTAACCATTCATTGAGGAGCTTTTCATTCAAAAGACTGCTTCCTGTGTATGTTCTACCTTCTATTAAAAAAAAAAGTCTCTCAAAATCCTGCCTTGACTTAGAATTAGGAGATATTTCAGAGCATTATTCATCACTGAATATCACAAGACATGGCTTTATTAGTCACATCAGGTTCTTTTCTTCTCTTTTCTCATTAGTGAACAGAATTAAAAAATGAAACTCCCAATGATAGAGAATCACTGTCCCATATGGCATTGGGGATGGGGAAGTATGCACATGAGAGGAAGGGTGCAGGTGGAATAAAAAAAGTAGCAGCAAAAACAACCATAGCTTTTTTTTATAATAGATTGGTCAAAGACTTTTCTCAACCAGGATTAACCTCACAACAATGTTATTCTACTCAAGTTCCCTAATACTTTATTTTCCCTAGGGGAGCAGGAAGAAAATTAATTTGAAAACAAGAGAAAGGCTATGCAATGTTAAATACCCAGACAGGAAATGTGGAATACTGGGGAAAGTACTACAGTTAGAATTAGAAGACCTGTGTTTGAATTCTACATCTATGTGACCTGGTTGAGTAATTTCACCTCTCCAGGCTTTAGTTTCTTCATCTGTAAAATGGGAGAATTGTACAAGATGGTCTCTAAGGTCCTGTTTGCTTTAATGTCCTGTGACTTTAATATAACTATGATTTGAGAGTCTTCACGATATAATCACAACTTTCAATCAGTTAGTCATTAGGCTGACTTCTCTTTTAATCATACGAATGATTCCCGGCAAAAAAGGAGTAGGATCCAACAAGGAGAATATCATAACTACAATTTTGTCACATACTCATGGCTCCATTCTTTTGCCCTATGGAAGTCCCCAGGTCCCAGGGACTGTTTCTCACTTTGGAATCAATCCAACTAAAAAAATGTTCCAATGCAAATAAAAGGCAGATTAAATTATTAATTATAGGCCAAAGAGTATTAGAGGGCACGATGAGCTTAGTGGGAGAAAAAGAAATAAGAATTTTGAGAAACCATAAAAGAAGGTCTTGAGCAGAGAATGGGAAAAATGCTGTTCTTCATTGTTCTCTTTCTATGCTTTCTATCCAAACCTTAGTTTTCTTCAAGGCCTCATCGAGTTCCACATTCTTCATAAAGCCAAACATAAAGCCAAACAAATCATTAATTAACATTCTGAAATCCCATGGTACCTGGAGACTCCATTTTGTGCTTAGCCATATGCTTATTTGTTTTATTAAATGTATATTCTGTCTCTCCAAGGAGATGGTAAGTTACTCAATGGCAGAGAATGTCTTATACTACTTTTGCATTCCTACAATGAGTGTTTGATAAATAATATACCTTTTAGCTTGATAGCAAGATAAACTAGATCAGTTAAAAACAAATGCTTCATTCATTTTTTCCATTTTATTGCTGTTTTCAGGCTCTTCATATTTAAGATCAAAGATATAGAGGTGAAAAGAGTTCCACAAACTTTTACTTTACAGATGAAGAAATTGAGACCCCAAGAAGTTATGAGACATATCCAGTGCCACACAGCTAGTAAGCATCAGAAGCAAGATTCAAACTTAGATCTATCATTCTATCAGTGATGATGCCTAGAGGAAATCTTCCCATTTAAAATTTGATAGTTTTGTAGAGAGACATTACCAAATTGGTTATAGGGTGGTATTTACCTGCCACCCAGCTCTTGCCTGTGTATCCACAGTGACCATACCTAGATAAACTGTCTCTGGGATAAAGCTAAACCAGGTTGAGGGTAACTGACAGGCCTCAATCTCTGGCAAGTTAGTGGAATGTCTTCCCTAGGTTTAAGGAGCAGATTAAAAAAAAATGTTCCAATGGCTATGAAAATAGCTGAAGCAGGCACTACAGAGCTCTTAAGAGCTTGATTTAGCTATTGAAGAAGCCAAGGTAATCTTCCACATCATGAACTATCACCAGTCATCTTGCTACTGGACTTCAATGACTCTGGAAGAGAGAGTAAGGCTGATGACTATGCAACTGTATCTTAAATCCAATATATGTGTGAGTCAAAAAACAGAAATGTAATTTTGGTCCCTTTCAAATATAAAGGACGACAACCAATCAACCAACTGGGTGGAAAATTTTTCAGCCTTAGCAGTTCTCAAAGACCATCAACTAAGAATGAAATGTTGAGATCTACATTGGTGGAGGGAATACCTAGATTGATGAAGTTACAGATAGTCAAAGTATTAAAGTATACATTATTTATCAGTTAAATGATCATTTTTAAAGATCTTGCCATTTATGCCCTTTTATTTTTGTATTTTACTGATGTTTCTACATTCTTTTCTCCCATCCATTGACTTTTAACAGTTTTTCATTCATCTTCAAATCCATATCTTTCCATCTTATTGTTTTTATTTCTGTGAATTGCTTCATCTCTGGGCTTATTCAATTCTTTCAGCCACATTGACATCCAGCTGTGTCTGCTGCAGCTTGAATCACATTGTTTTTGTGCAGTACCCAAGATAGAGTCCAGCCTTTGTCTTATTCTCAACTGCCTCTGACTATGCTTCAAATCTGTTCTTTCATTCAAGTCACAATTTTTCCACAATATTTTTTGTTTCCAGTTTTGTGCTTTACACTTCTCCTGTCACTTTCTATTTAAAGTCAGCTTTTTCATTTTTAATATCAAAGATTGTATACATCTGATGCTCAGTTTGCCTTGATATTATTTGATGTATTAGAAGATGTAGTGTGTTGCTTCTGTTTTTTTTTTTTAAGACTGGAGGGTTAATTCTCTTCTTGATTTTTTTTTTGGTGAGGGTACAAGAATCATTCTTGATGTCAAGTATAATTCAGTGAGTCAAAAAGCATTTATTAAGTACTTACTATATTCTAGGAACTGTGCTAAAAGCTGGAGATACAAAGAAAGACAAAAATCTGTTCCTTCCCTAAAGAAGCCCACATCCTAATAGGACAGATAACAAGCAAATAAGAACATATAAGATATTTCTAGTATATGGAAAGTAATCTCAGAGTAGAAGGCACTAACGATAATAGCTATAGGAATCACAAAAAAGTCCTCTTGCAGAGATCTGAGCTTAGTCTTAGAGGAAGCCAGGAATCTAAGAAGGGAAGGGAAGGCATTATAGTCATGGGCTTATAAAAAGGAATTCTTTATTCCTTTTTTAATTTAACAGGGGTCCTGGAAGTCCTCTTACCACAGAGATGTGTAGGGACTAACCCGCCCACAGGGAGAGGAAGTAGAAACCATAGAGACAGGAAGGAGAAACCATAGAGACAGTTAATGCTGGCAGTTGGGCTGTGAGTTGCTGACAATTAGGTCTGTCAGTTGTTGACATGGCTGGCAGTTGTGGGGAATTTGGCTACTGGGTGTGAGTTGGTCATTGGGGGTTGATTATTGGTGGTGTGGGTTGGTGATTAGTTGGTGGTTGGCTTTTAGTTGCTGGAATATAAAGGTAGGCCTGAGTTTACTGAGAGGGCTTTTGGCTTTAGCCTTTAGAGGGCGTCTTGCCTTTTGGGTTTTTTGGCTTTTGGTTTGGACTGTTAGATTTTTTTCCCCTTCCTTGAATTTTTTGGAAGGTGGCTGGTCTTCATTGACAGACCTAATTGGGGTTGAATTAAACATTGATTGAGTTGGTTTTGTCTGGGCTGGATTGGGTTGGAACTTTGTGGGGTGATTGTTATTAGCAGTAGTTATAGGCAGTTACAGGTAAATATAGTTTTAGATAGTAATTATAGGCAATTATAGATAGTTATAGGATAACTAATATAGAAATTAGGAAATTTCTTTCTCTACCTCTTTCCTATATTTCCCTCCTTTACACTATTCATTTTAATATATTCTTTTACTATATCTATTTTAATTAAACTAAATTGTTAATTGTTAAAAGCTGCTAGAAGTCCCCCCCCCCCGGCTTAAAGGGATAATATTAATTTACAACTCTACTATGTTCTCATTAAAACTTAAATTATTAAAAACTGTTCTCTTATTTTGTCAAAATCCCTAATTTAACCTGCATAGGGTATAGCTAGTGCAAAGATATGGAAAAAGAAGATGGAATGTTCCAAGAACAGTATATAGCTGGATAGTAGAGTAGATGAAGGGCAGTAAAGGATAAGAAGATTAGAAATGCAATTGCCAAGCAATAAAGAACTTTAAATGAGAGAGTTTGATTTGATTATTTCAATATCTTGCCATCCCATTTGATGATTCCATGGTTTCTTTAATTATTTTTATTTAGACTTCCTCTATATATCCTGTTTTCTCATGCTCATTGTTAAAATAAAATTTCTTATATATGTATGCATTTATAGATACACACAGACATGTATTTATAGACATATGTGTAAACGCACACAAACACACATGTTGTTTATCCATTTTTGAAGAGGACCAGTGACGATCACAGGTGATATCTTGACTTTTGTGGGAATTGGATATAAATGAGGCAGAGTTGCTCAAAGTCATCAGCCTTAATCTCTCTTCCAGAGCCATGAAGTTTAGTGGCAGGACAGAAGTCAAGATGACTGGTAATGACCCAGGATAAAGTGGATGTCTTTGGCATCTTGAATATCTTAACAAGCTCTAAGTGCTTCACAAAGCCTGCTTCAGCCACCTTCGTGGCCAGTGGAACAGACACATGCATATGTATACACACATGTGACATATACAAATACAGGTATAAATATACATATTTATATATGCATATACATGTAAATATATTTAATGCATATACATTTATCCATGAAACAAACCCTGGAAATTATTGGTGTGCTTATCTAAATTCATTCTGACACCTATTACACATTGTAGTCATTCAAACAAAATCCCTTGAAAAATTCTGGAATGTTTCCCTTTTCCATCACAGCCATTTTCAGCTAACAAAAACAACAACAAAAAGGCTGACTGCTACAATGACTGAACTCAAGTTCCAGTTTGATTATTATAAGCAACAATATGAGAAGATTTTCAAACAGTTATACAGAATAGCTCTGAGAGGAGGAAGGGATTAAAAAAAACTCTTTGGGAAGTCTTATTCTGTATTTTTAGAGGTAAATATCCCATTGAGGTAATATTTTAGTCCAATGCAACTCTTGGAAATGGCTCAGATTTTATTTTTGTCACTACTTGTGTTTAAAGAAAGGGTACTCATGGAGCTTTTCTGGGCAAATGTCCTGTTTTCTGTTAAAAAAAAATCCTTCCCTAGGAACCTGTAGCTTTTCAGTTTCCAGGATGACTACAAGCAATGCAAATGACTACAAGCAAATAATCAAACAAGCAATGTTTGATTATGGCAAAGTCACTTAAAATCTTTAAGTGGGAGGATAACACTGACCTACCTCATTTTATCAAAAGGCATAATGGAGAATAATTCATTCTCTTGGGGGTAAGTATTTAAGTTAATGAAGTTTTGTGCCAGCTGTATTGATATTTTAAGAAAAGTCTCTTAGGAAATTCTACTTGCTTCTGACTTTTGGCCATATAAGATCTGGTTATATAGACTTTTCTGGCAGACATAGTCCTATTGGTCTGAAGAATTATGAAGATGGGGCTGTGGGAGAACATACTGACTCACCTTCTTGTCCAGGAAGAAACATAACTTAGAAGACCTTCCTGTTCATGAATAGAAAAACTGAATCTTCATACAATTAATACTTTTATTAACATTTTAATTTTATTTTTGTTATAAAATATTATTTCATATTACTTATGAAAAATTTTATTTGTTTCCCCCCTCAATGTTATTGGGATAGTATATTTTGTGAGTGGAAAATTCCATATTCATTAAACAATTCTATGACATTTCCATAAGAGCAAAGTAATAGAACAAAAGCATTAAGAATGAATCCCTGTTCACCTAAATTCAAATGTAATATCATTGCCAAAAGATCAACCACCTTATGACACTGAAAAATCATGCAAATTGGTGAGAGATCATATATATAATATAAATACACATGTACATATAAATATATATATGTATATGTGTGTATATCTATTAATCTATCTATCATCTATTATCTTTCTGTCTATTGTGTCTATCTATCTATCTATCCATCCAACTGCCTTGTGAGCAGTTTGGAAACATCCTGAGGAAAATATCAAGGGGAAGGACTGAGAGGATGAGAAGTAGAAAATGGTGTGTGTGTGTGTGTGCATGTGTGTGTGTGTGTCTGAGATCAAGAAATGGGTTTAGAATCTGGAACAAAAAACTAGGTCATGGAACAGGCAACAGATGTAGGAATTCAGTTACAGATGAATCAGAAGGTATGTATGCTTTTCTCATCTGGAAGACATGCAGAGTAGAATTCTAGTACTCCAGTGCTTCTCCATTGACCTTCACATAAAATTGACCACCTTAAATCATACTTTTTACTAAGAAGCTAGGTACAATCAGAAATGATTGCCAGCTAACTATTTACCTCTCCTTTCTCTGAGTAACGTCATTTTGGGTATAATTGAGAGGTATAATGTACTTTGGAGGAGCAGCATGGATCAGTAGTCAGGGAACTTGGGGTTAAGAAGATATTAATTAATTGTCTTAGGAATTATTAATTTTATGACCATTGTTAAATAATTTACATCTTTGTGTCTCCTTTTCCATAAAATGCAAGGGTTGGATTCCTTGGCTATCGAAGGTGATTTCAAGCTCTAAATCTATGATGCTATCTATTATTTTAATAACAGAATATAATGACAGTCAGAACTTATTATTTTATTGATATAGAAACCCATTCTACTATTGCATTTTGTTCTTTCAAATTAAAGTCTTTAGAGTTGTCTTGAGCTGAGCTTGTCTATCAATCAACACCTTCTAAGTTAATCAATCAAAAACTTAAGTACTCCTACTTTGTACCTTATCAGTTACTTAGTATGAGAGTTTGTTCACAAGTCACTTTCTAGAGTGGGTGACAACTCCAGAGGCCACTGCCCATCCCTTGGATAGTGCTAGGCAAATTGAAAGACTGTGATTGGTTCCCATAAAGTGGGGGAGTGACAAGAGTGACATCCAGAAAATTGCTTTAAAAGGCCAGCCTCAGTGAGCCAGACTGGAGGAGGAGACTCTTTCCTTGGATCCTGCTGTGATGAGTGGAGTGATTCCTTCCTTGGTTCTTTGGTGAGGAGACTCTCTCTACTCATTGGTGTTTTGGTGGTGGTCTTAGCCTCATGTGCATTAAAGGTCCTTGGAGGATTCTTCAGGCTCTTCTGATTTCAGTTTTCTAATTAGGACTGGATTCTGGTGAGATTTGCTTTCAGATTCACATTTGCGATCTGGAGACATTAGGATTAAATTCAGGGTATTGGTAGCTAGGCAGTACTTTCTCTTTATCTACATTTTTCCCCTTTTACTCTTTCCACCTCTTTGTAAATAAAGCTGCTAAAAGTCATTTTGATTTAAGCTGTAATATTTTTAAATCGGTGACCACAATATTACCTTAGAATTCTCATATTTAGCATAAAACCTAAATTTAAATTCTTACAAAGATTAAGTAATTTGTCCAGGTCACATCTTCTACATGTTTCAGAAGTAGGACTTGAATCCAAGTCTTATCATCTTTGAGCCTAGCTCTTATTCACTATGTCGCTGTCTTTGATATCTTTAATAACAATCTAAAACTAACATATTTGGAAAAGTAAATATATATCATCTTCAAGTTTATATATATGCACAAACATATGACTGATACATTCTTTCTGTGAATACACATATGAATGTACATAGATAGAATATGTAATTAATTCCTAAGCCAATGATGCCTTTATTTACTATTTCTTACAAAGGATTATTTACTTTCTCCTTCATTTAGCAATGCATATCTGAGAATTAATTTTAGTCTCAAGGAAATATTTGGTACATTATTTTATTTTATTTTTCCTGGGTTATGCATGTATTATCATGCAAATTATTTACTATTTTAACAATAAGGATTTGTATGCTTAAAGCCATAATAAAGTAAAATGAATGGTTTCTGGTTTTCTTGCTTTTTCAATGAGGAGGGGAAGGGCAGGTGGAAAGGACAGGAATTGAAAAATCAAATTAAAACAAATTTAAAAATAACATGAGAAATGGCAAAGCATCTATGTTCCTCTCCCTGCAAAAACAGGTGGTCCTCCTAACTCCTTTTCTTGAATATATCTAAGTGATTAAATAAGCCTTCCAAATCCACTTGTAAAGCTATTTATCAGTTTAACCTACTTAATTGTTGGGGAAACGCCTAGCTAACACACCTTCATTTTACTTCTTTAGTTTCTCTCCTTATTTGCCTTTTGAATGCCTGAAATAATTTTTCTTCCTTCTCGTTATTTACTGAAAGTCATACCCCAATAAATGGAGTTGCACAATTTCTCACTTTGAGAGGGAATAGCAAGTTGCATCCCCCTGCCCCAAAATTCTGAAAATATATCTTTAAAGATGACAACTAAAACCACAGTGGCTGATGGTTTGTTTCTGTCATGTTGTCACAATGAATATGAGATTTCATTTCAGTCATTTTTCCCACAGGTCTAATACAGTACTATAACTTTCCCACTTTATTCCCAAGAGTGTCTGTTGTGATTCTGTTTATTTTTCCCAGAGACACTTGCATTTTTCGAAATGAAACCTTCATGTTCATCCTCTTTTGCACACTTTTCTTATTTTTATGTTTTACCTTTTTTTTTTTACAAGTTTTACTTGGGTGGGGGGAGTCAACCAGGATTCAATAACTCTTATTGTATCAATAAATAATCCAATAATCAAATCAGATTTTTAAAAGTTAGTTTTCATCTGCCCTATTTGTTAGTTTCCTGCTATTTTAAAGTATCCTGGAAGTTCTTTCCCCAGAATATTACTAAAAAATGTAAAATAAAGTTTTGCAAAATTATCTTTCAGTCATGTTTTAGTCAAATCATGATATTAACTCCTATTGTTTGATATTGAATTTTCAAATAAGTTCATAATACCATATATCAATACTTTGTTGAATGTACATATGTCACTTGAATAGTGTTAAAAAGGAAAAATATTCTGGAAGAAAATATTAATTTTCATTCTAATTTTTATATTATTATCCTAATCAATCTAAATTATCATTTGGGTTTAAAAGCTTTGAAATACAACCCCAAATATATGAACTTAACATTCCTACTGTCATTGTAATTGTTTTATCTTAAAATAGATTCTTTCAAAATAGTTACTTCACTTTCATGTTATTTTCTTTTGATCATTTTATTAGGAAAATGGAACTGGGAATATAAGCACTTTGCATATTTGTTTCTCATAGATGATTGTGTCTTGTTTGAAAGTGGTGGTCTAGAGCTCTAAGAAGAGCCAGGGCACCTGCAAGGTTTCTAAACTTAGATATAAACCTTGGTTAACAAAAGCAGATGCAAAATGAGCAGTCATACAAGGAATCATTTATAGGTTGATGACTTTGTAGATCAAAGCACATGCTTTACCAACTTTGGTCAAATTATAGGACAGGCAGAGAATGAATCAGGAGATGCAAAATCACCAATGAATTTCTTTGTATTATTTCAATGAAGGGGCACCCATAAAGATAATGCAAAAATATTTAACTCTACAGTGCTTTTGACAATTATCTATGTATCTCAATATTATTCTATAATAAACTTAAAGAGCATAAGCTTGTTGTAACTTGTCATCTAATGGAAAAAGTATTGTGCAAGAGCTTTCTTTAAGACTCAATGATATATGAAGAAATCTACAGAAGGTTGGGGATGTATGGATGCACCAATGTGAAAAAATACCAAGTGGTTGTTAGAATAAGAGTTTTAGACATTAAGTGAACAACTTCACTGATAGATAAAATTCCATGGAACCATAATTTGTGAAACAAAGAGGCTAAGGACTTTGGAAATCATTTTCATGCAATATTGTTGTTCAGGAAAACATCCCTGGGTTAAAAAAGAAATGTTTGTGATCAATATGCTTCAGCTTGAAATGTTTTTGCATTTTTCTTAAGTCTGTGCTTGCCTGAAGAATCTGCCATAGACAAGACATCCTACCAATTTCATAACAGTAAAAAGTGGTCAGTTTTACCCAACATAATTTTATAAGCTACTTAGCATCTAGGTGTGATTATCTTTGTTTTCATGTGAATGATCATTCCTTTTTCATTAAACAATTGAAAATGCATTTATTTTAAAAAATGCATTTATTCAACCTGATTCTCTCTTTTGTCTTGGGGAGCCACTTACTGTAAAGTTACACAAGGGTGTAATATTCCCCTGTGTGCAGGGGAATAGCCAGGTAAAATGTGATCATAGCCTCCTAAGTCCTTATTGTGCATCTAGAACAGAGGCTTCTGTCTGGCTGCTTGCCAGGGATTGTCTCCTCAAGTCAGGGCAACCAGCTGGCTCAAGGGAAGAATTACTGAGAGGATAACACAGTTCTACCTTTCAGTAACGAGTTGGGTATACAAAGAGTGCTCTGGTGCATAAAAAAAAGGGTGATTAAATCTCAGATGGACAAATTTTTCTCTTTCATGTGCAGGGGTGAACTTATAACTATATCTTTCTTTTCTCCCCAGCAGAACAGGGAGTTGATTCTCCCTGAAAATTTCCCCATGCCACCAAAAATATTCAAATATAATAGAAAGTCATTCCCTGACCTCACTCCTAGCCTCAGACCACCTTTGAATGAATAATTGAAAAAGCCTTTATTAAATACTTTTAAAATGAAAAACATTGAGGATACAAATAAAAAATAAGAGAATACTTTCATAGATCTTACATTTCAATAGGTGGAAGCAATACTTAAAGGGGGTTTCAATTACAAATCCATTGGAAAAATTCAGTAGTACTCTAGCCACAGCAACTAGGCTAATGGTAAATGAACATTCTTTAGTGCTGTTTCCAACAATAGTTATATTCATTTTTTATGATGAACCATTTTATTTTAACAAGAATTTGGGGGTGAGATCTTTCTTTTTTTTTTTTTTTTGCATCTTCAGCCACTGAAGTGGAGCGAAAGCAGCTACATACCAGTTTCCAGTTCACGTCTCTACAAGTCGGTGCTTCCTTTAATAAAAGAGTGGAAAGGGGCTGTGGTTGCTTTTCCTAGGGCTATTCAGCTTATCTGGTTATTGGTGGCAGTTGGTCAGCAATTGCTATTATTTATGACAGTAATAACACTTTACCCCTATCTCCACAGTGGTTGCTTCCTTGGGTCATGGAAGGAGGAAGAGGTATTTCCTAGAAGCAGGGGTGCCAGTCTGAGAGGAAATGCCCTTCTTAGGCACAGAGTACTGGGTTATCTCCAATTCTGGCTGAAGGAATGAAGTGGTCCATTTGTGACTCGACCAACCTGCCTCCTGTCTCCCCCTCAAGGTGCCTTGTTACCCTATTCAGGTTAGCTTGCTTTGTCTCCTCTCCACAGAGATAGTGCCTCTAAGGGATGGGTGGGAAGGAAAGTGAGACTACACCATGTCTTGATGCATGAAATTATCTCAACAAACCATTGAAATTATATTTCTTATTGGTTAGAGTGGTGGTGGTGATCATTAAGTCCTTCATTAAATATTTAAGAATCTACCAAGTGTCCAAGCACTATATTAGATGCTGAGGACATAAATTCTAAGAAAGAAAGTCAGCTTCTATCTTCAAGTAGCTTACAACTTAATGGGAAAAGACAGCAAACAATAGAAAACAAAAACAGCAAGTGGGGAGAAGGTACCCTGGGAATGTTGGAAAAGAGCAAAGGAGTGTAGCCTCAGAGGAAAATAAGTGATGATAGTGATCTTCCCAAGACTTCTATACATCTAAACCATCCATAAGCATCATCTCTTAGTTAGCTAGAAGACAGGATTTAGTCATTATAGCCAAGACTGCTTTTCTCTTAGTGACAAATATACTTTCACTTGGACAGTTACAAATTATTTCCTAATGCATTTTTCTCTCTGGTTTGCAATGGTGAGATACTATGGCCATGGAACATTGTATATTTTAGACATAAATGATGTGCTAATTAGTTTTTCCTGAACTGAATTTTTTCCTATTTCTTTTTTGATTGGCATTACAAGGGATGGCTTGCTGAGCAAGGGAGGGGAGAGAGAATATACAGTGTCTCTAAAGTCTTAGTATAATTTTAAGCATTACATTTTTAATAGTTTAAAACCACACCAAGACTTTTGAAAAATGCTATATTTTCAGAAAAGATCATGTAAAAGCAAAAGATATCAATTAAAATCATACTGAAAATTTTTTAAAGTTCCTCATATTCCCATTCCTCAGAATGATGAAGCAAATTGAATCAACAATTTCCATAAAAGCCAAAATGTCCACTAAAGCATTAGAGTCAGATGCTATATGGTTATTCTACAATGTATCTATACTTCAAAATCTTGTTTTCCAGAGGTGTAAGAGCACACTAAAATAAATTTCTTATCTTGTATTCTACAAACTGACTCATACATCTGTTCTTTTCAAGTTTTATTTCAACTCCCTCTCCCTTTTCTCAGTTTTCCCAATGAAATTGGAATGGGGGAGCTCCTTTCTTATCATCACCACATATATACTTCATTAACAGCTGTGTTGTAGCCTATTTTCTGAATAGTTTATGCTACACCATTAATTTTGTAATTTTTATCCTCTGAAATAAGGACATTTTATTTGATAATATGCCTTTCTGATTGAAAATGAGTGACACTAATCTAGGGAAAAATTATGTCAAATCTGAAAGTGTGTTTAGTAGTACAGATTTGGTAAAGCTATGTGTGTGCTATAAACACAATGTTTATTTTGGGGTTGGGACACAAGAAAGATGAAGATTGTAGAAAATTAAACACATGGAGGATAATTTGCATTTACTTGGTTCTTTAGAAACATTGGCTCATAATTATGGTATTTCATGTTACCTTGCATGAAATTAAAGTTAAAATTATGCCTGTAATACTTATTATTCCTGAAAAAGAGAAAAGTGGCAGCTGTCAAATATGACATTTTTATAGAAAAGAAATGTTAATGTGCAATAGCATTGACTGTTTTTTTTAACATGAGCAGCATTATTTAAAGAATTACTTTGCTTTAAAAAGAGGGTTCCATCCATTATTCCATAGACCATTATTTAATAAGAATTGCAAAAGTTATTTCCCCTTGGTATTACCTGGTTTAATTATATGGAGATGAAAACCTAACCTTCTGATATACCAAGATCATCTGTCAGATTGCAAGATCATAGATCTAAAACTGAAAAGGACTCCAGAGGACATCCAGTCCAATGCCCTCATTTTACAAATGAGGAAACTATGGACCAAGGAAGTGAAATGATTTGTCAAGGTCACATAGACAGTAATCTTCAGAGGCAGGATTTGAACCAAAACTTATGTTAGATATGAATCAAGTCTTTTCTTTTGTTTACTATGAAATAATGGCATGTATAAGAAAATAACAACCTATGTATTGGAATATTTGCAAAAATTACTTATTGAAATACATGGAAATATAGAGGAGACCTTTCTAATCAACTATATAGTAGGGGAAAAGTGGAAAAAATACTAATTACACAACAAAATGCAACTATATAGTTTCAAAAAACTTCACTGGAAAAAAACAAACAAACTTGTCTTTAACACAAAAATTCTCTGGGTGAGCCATATGACTGTAATTCATGGAATTTCATAGCAATGGAAGAATCAAAATAGCAAGTTACCTTATTTATGACTAGGAAAAAAGTTGGTAGCAGCATGTTACTAGTGATGCCTCCCTTTCATAAGAAGTGGTATAAAACTTATCATCAAGGATGTATGCTTGGAAAAGGAGGTGGATCACACATACAGAGAGAATGAGAGTTAAACAAAAAGAGACTAAAAGAATCTTGTGTCTGACTGGAACATTGGGACTTTCAGCTATTAAAAAAATTAAAGGAAGACTTCCCAAATATTGTGGATCCTTTAAGCATTTATACATATGAGGTCATTTATCTATATAAGAATCTAAGAGGGTTCCTTAAAAATTTGAACATTCAATATTTGCTTATAGAGTTTCTAGAAACATTTATGTTTTCTTTATGGTATTTTTCATATATATGAGATATTGTCATTAATCACTGTTTTTTTTTTTTTGGCCAGGAAATTTTTTTTTTAGTATTCTACATTAAATTATTTTAGAGGGACAACTCTATATACATAGGATCATAGATATAGAGAAATATTAGGGGCATCAAGCCCAGTGCTTTTCATTTTACAGAGAAGGAAATCAAGGCCCAGAGAATATAATTTACTTGTCTAAGGACTCTCAGGTAAATGTGAGAAGCAGGATTGGGATCCAGGTCCCCTAATTCCAGAGCTAGTGGTTTTTTTTTTCTACTGTATCACAGTGCTTCCCTATTAATCTATTTATAATTATGTAAGGAAACTTTTGCCTTTGTTGAATAGCCACTGAACCTTTAAAAACATATTAATTTTTTATGTAAATCTTGTGACTAAGATGCCCAGAGCTAAGGTTTATTTATTTAATAGTAATATTTTCATTCAGAGATGCTTTTGTAAAAAATAAAAAATAAAAAGAACACTTTTATGGCATTCCTTGAACAATAGCTGAGATTTTATAGGATATTTTGCAAAATAATCTACATTATTTCAGTTGAACCTCAAAATCACCATACTTACACAGCAAGTGATAGAGGCAAAATTCTCACCAATGTACAGACTCCAAGTACAGAGATTTCCCCACTATCTTACCATCCAACACCATTCCCAAAGAAGTTAATAGCTATTAAGAAATGCAAGTTCAATGAACTATTTTTTTTCTTTTTGTTACAAACACTTAATATTTTTGAAAAGGGTTCAAATAACATGGAAAACTTAGGTATTCTTATACTTCGGTTGGAAAGAGGATTATGAACTTGGAAGGTAGTGTGGGGAGATATGGACTAAAACTGTCTAATTTTGTGATTGCTAGGTTGGAAGGGTCAAAAAACACAATTGTCTTGGTGATTAGATAATGAACTTGCTCCTGCTTGAACTATCTAAATTGATGATGTAGGGGAAGGTTATTTAGATTCTTAACTAACTTTCCACTCTACTGATTTAGTGCAAGATTTCTATTGAAGTTCACAATGTTATTCCTCCAAATCACTGATGTGCAATAAATTTTACATCTTCTGACCCAACAATATCACTACCAATCATATACTCCCTGGGGGTAATGGACAGAGGTAAAGTTTCCAAAAATAAAAAAATATATATATGTTAACACTTTTTGAAATAGAAAAGAATGAAAAGGTAAATGAGTACTCATCATCTAGAGAGGCCTGAATAAATTGTGGGGTGAAAATTGACTGGAATATTGTTGCACTACAAGAAACAAATATTAGGAGTTTGCTGAAATTCTGGAAGACTTGAATGATCTGATATCAAAAAGACCAGAACAATTTACATGATTATTATAATAATGTATGGAAAAATAATATTAAAAGATTTCAGAACTCTGAATGATGAAGTGACCGTTCATGATTTCAGAGGATGGATGCTGAAGCATTCTTCTCAGCTCTTGCTAAAGTGAGAGTGAAGTATTGGGGCAGAATGAAACATATACTATTATGTGTGGATAATATGTTGATATGTTTTAATTAACTATATAGTTATCCCTTCCATGTCATGGAGGTTAGGGACCTGGTGACCCTGCTATCTAGAAGATCAGTGTAAAAATTTTTGGCCCTCTCTTCATACAAGAGAAGTAAGAATTTGTTTCTTTTTCTTTTAGGGATGTTTACAGGACCTTATTGTAAAATTTGGGTTATATATTTGGTCATAGGCTAAATGTAGGTCAGTTTTAACATTTCTAGCCTTTGTGTGTTGTCTGATGATTTTCACATTCTTTTTACAAACTTTAACTTTTAACTTTTTTAACTTTAAAAATAAATTGTATATATTTATGGTATTAAAAGATAAATATTGATATTATATAACATTATACATATATTTTATGCATTTTTTAGTTTCTAAAGTTTTTCTATATCTTATTCTGACCCAGGATATGATGGGGAAAATTGAGATTTTGAAAGGATACCTATACTTTGAAACAATTGAAGGATTTATGGGGGCCATTGGGTGGGATATCATTTGGAAGTGACTTGAATCCTAAAAAAAGAACATCAATAAACACATATGACTGATGTAGTCAAGCTAAACAAATTCTCACAGCATTCAAGTCTAAAAATATTTCCCAATCTACAATTTTAAATGGTAGAGCAAAGGGATAATAGGAAAATGAGAAATTAAATGCCCATTAATTGAAAAGAAAGAGTGATATCATGGGAATGCCCATATGGTACTAGAGTAATCCCCAGTTCCAACAAATAATTTAAAACATTTAAAAATAATTTTTAAAACATGTATCTAGCATATTATAATTCATAAAGCACTTCCCTTACATCAACCCAAAGTAGGTAAGATAAATAGGCATATTGGTACAAATACCATTTTCTGCAGGAAATCTTTGATTCCCCCAGCTGCCTTTCCCTCTGAAAATACTTCTCATGTAATCTATATATCTTGTATGTACCTATATTTGTGCATTGCCTCCCCCATTAGAGTGTAAGTACCTTACTTAGGGGAACTTCCTTCCTTTCTTTTTATCCACAATGCTTATCACAGTGCCTAATACAGTGATGGGCTTTAATTAGTACTTTTTTGATGAATTAATTTATTATTCTCATTTTAAACAGGAGGCAATTGAGAACCAGTGAATAAATAACTTGTCTACAGTCACAGAATTAATTGCAGAGCTTGGTCTAGAACTTAGTGGCCTTGTTTCCCAATTTAAGAGACTTTCTCTTACACCATACTGTTCTATAGTGACAAGTCTGATAAGATTAGCTTTATGATCTAAAGTCATGTTGCAGCAAACTTAAATTTATGAAAACAGTATTCTGTTGTTTTTGAATGTTTAAAATTTAAGACTGGGGAACAAAAAGTTTTATGTTCCCCGAAGTAACATATTCCTCTGGTTCTATACTTTTCAGAGATTACCAACATCAATCTGGAAACAAAACTGGAGCTGAAACATTATGCCAGGACACATTATTGTTATTGAGCTAATTTAGTATCAGTGTCTATGAATATTTAAGTATTGGTCACAGTATGACCAATATGTGTATATAAGAGGTAGAGAGACAGAAAAAGAAAGACAAAAAGGTACAGAAATATGGAGAGACAAAATGAGCAAGACAGAGAGTCACAGACAGAGGATGGATTGAAGAGCAGATAGAGAGGGCTCAAGAAATAACTGCCACAGTAGAGGGGAGAAACAATGCTATGAACTTGGTGAGTTCAATTATTCTTTTCTAAGTAGACCTATGCACTGGAGTTATCCAAATTACAGTAGCCATATTCTTTTATGACACAAAATTATTTCTACCCATCACCCTAGATTAAGACTTCCATACTATGTATTATCAATGATATAGTTGTATCCATTCATTACAGATGAAGTTAATTCTAAATGGTATTTTATCTGTCAACTCAATATCAATGTAGTTTAAATGATAGCCACACATTTCAACATTGGTCAAATCTATCTATTTCTATTCTAGTCACACACCTTATTATGAATTCAAGATAATGTTGATTAGATAATGAATCTAATCTAGCAGATGGGAAAAATGAGACTTTTTCAGCAGTTTTGCAAGGAGACTACTGCAGTTTGTATTATATATGAGTTTGTCCATCTCATGAAAAATACAGATCAGAGGGATTGGTCAAAATTTCTGTCCATTATAATACAGAGCCTCTGAAGAGCATGGTCTTGGAGGGGATTGCCTGTCTTGGACAAGATTGGGAATGGGAGAGTGGAACGGGAGAGAGGGACCATGGTGATTATTCTTTATGATTCCAGATAGCCTTGAGGTGATATAGAAAGACTGTCATCACTGCTAAAAAGCAAGAACCCCCCCCCCCCACACACACACACACATATCCTGGTGATATTGGAATTATTTGCTTCGTTCTTGTGACCTCTGTTAAATAGACAAAGGAAAGAGAGAGTTGGGAATCTTTATAATTAAGTCATTATCTACATTCTTTCTGGATTATTTAAACCAAGTAGGAGGAAAAAGAAAGGAGTAAGCATTGTTCTGGCTTAAATTGTATAGAAAATGACTTCTGTATTCTGTGTCTTGAATCAGCAAGCCAGTACTTAGTCCAATTATCTTGTTTTGAACTGAATGTCCCATCAGCAACTCATATTAGACATGTCCAAAACAGAACCATGTCCCCCACAATAAAAATCTTTAATACAAAACAACAAAACCAATATATTCCTCTTTTGAAAGAGAGCAGGACATGCTGGACTTGGAGATAGGAAGATCTGATACTTTACTAGTTCAAGGCATAGTTGGATCATTTAACTTCTCTCTTCCTCAGATCTATTTTTGAATGAGTGGGTTGGACTTGATGGCGTTTATGATCCACTTCAACTCTGTCTATGGTCTTAGGGTAATTTCTGTTGATAGAATCAACGGCCTTTTAGTCACTCAGGTTCAAAAGTCAGAATCATCTTTGCCTTTTCATTTCTCCCACAGTTTTCATATCCAACCAGTTGCTAAATCTTGTAGATTCTAGGCAGCAGTGCACAGGAACCAAAAACCTCTTTTTAAATTTTCAGTGTGTTTGCACCTCAGAAATCACCAACCTATAAATCTGGGGTTGATTTGTTGTTACATTGATTATCTAGACTTAAGGAAGTGTTAATGTAGATTAAACTTAAAAGTAAGTGTGTATACATTTTTTCCTTCTAGAGAGCTCAGTGATTAAATACATGGCAGAAAAACCTGTGTGTTAATTTGTTAACGTTGTTCAAGTTTAGTAGGAGTATAGTAGGAGGTTCAAGGAATGAAGTCCTCACCTGACTGGAGGCCAGGTGATTTCAGGGTAATAATAATAATAATAATATGACAATGATAATAATAATACAATAAAACTGATATATGTATATATATAGTTTGAAAGTTTGTAAAATATTTCACATCCACTATCTCATTTGAGCTTCATAATACCCATGATTCTTTCTGTACAACATCTCTCCCAAATGACCCCTTCTTTCTAATCTAATGACTACTATCCTAGTTTGAGACTTCATCATCTCTCATTGAAAATTTCAATAACTTAACTATCTTCCTGCCTCAAATCCCAACTGCCCACTGGCCCTGGCCCTAGTTTATCTCACACATTTTTGCTGAAGTTATGTTTCTTAAGCTCTGGTCTGGGTCTAGTCAATAAAATTCATTGGCTTTCTGCTGCCTCCAAAATCAAGCAAAAGTTTTTCCTGTTTGGAATTTCAAGCCCTTCATAATTTAACTCTGCTATTTTTCTAGCCTTATTACGTTATTTCCTTTTTTTCACACTTTATCGTGTGTGGATATTCCTAAATTCTGACTGTCACTTTTTCCATAATATTTTCTTATTGTATACGCATTTATAATTTTATTTATTAGTTTCATTCAGATGATTCCCAAATGTATATATTGACTTTCAATCTCCTGTTGGTTGTTGCTAGTTTTGTATTTCCAAATACCTTCCAGATATCTACATTTACTTGGATGTCCCAACAGCATCTTAATTTCAGTACATCTAAAACTCAAGGCATCATATTTTCTCTTAAATTCTCCTTATAACACTATCATCTTTTACATCATTCAGACTTGAACCCTAGAAGTAGCCTTTGAATTTTCTGTCTCTTTATTTCTACAGCCAATCAATAGTCAAATTCTGTTGATGTTGATACTGACAATTCATAGCATTTTTTGCATCTGCCCCTTCTTTCTATTTAAATTACTCTCACAGTGTGATTCCTTTAACCTCCTAGATTATTGCCATTTCCCCCCAATTTCTTCCCCCTTTCCAATCTATCTCACCATTTCCAAAATAAGGTTCTTAATTTATTATTCTGACAATGTTGCTTCCCTACTTAAAAAAAAAAAGTTTTCATTCATGTTTTTAGTGATTATGGGATAAAATGCAAGTTTTTTATGTCAACATTTATAGCATTTCACAATTTCCATCCCCATTTGGGCAAGTATTCCTTTAGCCATTCTATGTCCCAGACAAAGTGGATTCCTAGCTTCATTTTTCCTGTCCTGCTCTCCCCTACTGTTATATGCTTATCTTCCCAATCTCTTCACATCTCAGACTCTTGATTTTTCAATACCAAACTCAACAGCCCAAGAGCTACCTCCTCTATGCAGCCTTCCCAATCCTTCCAACTGAAAGTAATCTTCTTTTTAAAGTGTTTATAGCACTTTAAATCTCTCAGAATCACAGCATTTCAGAATCACAGGAGATGTCAGATGCTGTCCCAAGGGAAACACCTGACATGGTCATATAGTGTTTTCTTGAAGGTTTCCAGTGAGAAGAATTTAGGATACCTCAAGATTGCCCATTCTAATTTTGTACAGTTTTAAATGTTAGGAAGTTTGGAGACTGACAAGTTAAAATTTTCCTCTTTGCCACTTCTATTAATTGAGATTAGTTTTGAGGTCAATTAGAATAAATCTAATCCTGCTTCCCAATGACAACTTTCCAAATTCTTAAAAATAACATGGGGGGGGGGTCAGTTGGGTGGCTCAGTGGATTGAGAGCCAGACCCAGAGATGGGAAGTCCTGGGTTCAAATATGGCCTCAAACACTTCCTAGCTGTGACCCTGGACAAATCACTTGACCCCCATTGCCTAGCCCTTACCACTCTTCTGCCTTGGAACCAATACACAGTATTGATTCTAAGATGGAAGGTAAGTGTTTAAAAAATATATCATTTGAGGTATAACACTTCCCCCAGCATCCCCTTCTTCAGGATGAACATCCCCAGTTCTTTCAACCAATCTTCATATAATATAGACAAGAGGCCCTTCATTATTATTCTGGTTGCCATCCTCTGGACACCCTAGTGCTGATAAATATCCTTTATAAAAGTGTCCTTGGTCAGTTTTGATTATCTAAAATTTAAATGTTCTTGCATATTAAAATTAGGTGTAAAACTGGTGCCTGGGGGAAAAAAATCTTCATATCAATTGTCTCTGATTAAGGTCTCAAATCCAAGCTAGATAAGGAACTGATTTAATTTTGTAAGAGAAAGAGCCATCACCTATTTGATAAATGGTTAAAGGATATTAATGGAAGTTTTCACAGAAAGAAAGCCAAGATGAAAAATATTCCAAAAAAAATAATTATCAGAGAAATGAAAATGCAAAGCAATCTGAGGGTTCTGCTTAACCCCCATCAGATCTAAAAGATGATTAAAGGAAAATAATAAATGTTGGAGGGACTATGGGAAAATGGGTATGATAGTGCATTTAGCTGTTGGAGCCATCATTTAGAAAGCAGCAATTTGAAGTATGATTCAAAAACTTAAACTATATATATATCATTTGGCCAACCTATATGACTAATGTACCAAAGAGATTAAAGAAAGAGAAAAATGATCTATATGTACAAATTTATTTATATTAGCTCTTTTCATAGCAGCACCAAGCTGAAAACTAAGGAAATGCCCTCCTATTGGGAATGGTTAAACAAATTATGGAATGTGAATATAATGGAATATTATTATGCCAGAAGAAATGCGAAATTGACATTTTAATTAGGATAACTTTAATTAGGATAATGAGGGGAAACTTCTATGAATTGATGTATGGTAGAGTTGATAAGACTAGAGCAATTTATACAATGCAAGCAACATTAGAGAGAAAAACAACTTTGAAAGACTTTAGAACTCTAATCAATTCATTGATAAATCCTATCGAGAAGACTAAATGTGAAACATATCACCATCCTTCCAGAGAGATGATGAACTTAAAATTCAGAGTGAGATATGCATTGTGGGACATAGCCAATATGAGAATTTTTGCTGGACTCTGTATTTGCCATAATGATTTTATTTTTGAGCTTAAAAAACATTCAATGGAAGGGCAATAGGGAGAAGGGATAAGTGATTGTAAGTTAAATAATTAATTAACAAGTTAAATATTCTATTTGTAAAACTGATGCCTCAAATGTTCAATTGAACATTATGTTTGAATTTTTGTCTTGAGGACAGCATATAGCAGGACTATTATTGCTTTATCTCTAGAAACCAAGTTTCTCAAGTTTTCTTTATAATTGCTCTACTTTGAATCATATTTCTTTATGTGCCCACCTTCTCTCACATTAAGCTTCAAGCCCTGAAAAAGCAGGAACAAAATGTTATATCAATATCTTCAGCACTTAAACAGTTACTTCTTTCCTCATAATAGATAGGCATTTAATAACTGTTTAATTGGCAGAAAATATTTAGTCCAGAACAAAGTTTCAATCAGAAGTTAACAATAAACTTAATTTAAAAAAAAAACATTGATTTTTAAATTGTGAGATCAAAATAGTCTTTTTAAGTTAATAATCTAAATTAATAATATTTTCATATTTTAAAAATATTATTTTGCTGACTTGTTCCTGAAATCAGACCAACTGAAAACAAATTTTCAAATGCAATCATATATATTTGTTGATATATATATGTGTAATAAATACTTTGTGCATATCTTTCAATGTTCTGAATTCTAGGGTTTTTTTTTTGAGATCATCAGTGCAACTTTTGTTTCATCCAGAGAGTTGAGCACAACCAGAATTGTAGATTTGGAGATAGAAGAGTACTTAAAGGTCTTCTAGTTCAGCCTACTCATTTTGTAGATGAAAAAACTGATTCTCAATATAGGTTAAGTAATTCATTCTAGGTTACATATGTGGGTGACACACACAGGGCAGAGTCAGAATTTGAATTCAGATCCTCGCCAAATCTAGACCTTATTCTACTGTACTGTTAATTTTATTTACCAAGAGAATTCAGGTTAGGCTACCAAAGGACTTAAGATAAAATGCTTTTTAGCATTTAGCATTAAAATAAAATTGGCTAAAATATATTTGAGCCTAATTTCTAGGAAGTCCATGTTTCATTTATCTTAAAAGCCTCTCTTCTTCTCTTCTTTGTCATTAAAACTGCCTAGAACACACAACAAATTTAGTCCTATATAATTTTTTAGAACTGAAAAAATCTTTAGAAAACATTTGTTCTAAAACTTATTTTACAGATGGGAAAACTGGAGAATTCAAGTGAATTTCTTAAGACTACACAGTCAGTGAACGGCAGAGCCAAAATTAAAACTATGTCATAGTTCTTTTTCCTAAACTGACTGCTCCATGTTGATCCAGAAGATTACTTCAGAAATTATATTTTTTTCTTAAACTACAAAATAGTTATAAGAAATAATAAATGCAATCTAGACAGTGCTTTACAATTTGCAATGTTTATCATTGTTTTATTTTAGGATTAAAGAACTTTTCACCACAAAACTAAATGAATTTGCTGCATAGTTATGAAATAGTTTGTTTGTATAAAAACTATATGCTTTATTTGATTCCTGGGATGATGAAATGGAGATATATGCCCTATGAGGCATGTAGGCAAACTGTTGCCTCCTTTCCCATGATAACTCTGCCTTTGAGAGACATCTCTGCTTGCCTTAGGGAGATGCTTACCTGCATGTTAGTATCAGTTTCCAAATTATACATGTAATATGAAGGAGCAGAAGAAAACCATAAATATCAAGTCCCCTTTCATCCCACCACCAAAAGGTTTGATGAGAGAATTGCCCATGGAGTATGCCAATACCTAGTTATGGCCCTACCCACATTCTCCTTTGGAATTTTCTAGGGCTTTTCCAGCATGTGAAGACTCCCTATATTCCTTGAATAAGACAGGAATGAAAAGAATACTTCAAGAGGCTCCATGGACCCTTACACAGTGTATGTTAATAGGTCAAGATTTCAGAAGATTTCCTCAGGATTAAGTCCTCTAGATAAGAGCCCTGGGAGTTGCAGCAACAAGACTACTGATCCTCCAACAGTTATTATCCTAGAAAACAAGCCCTGTGGAGATCTAACCTGGTTTCTATGGGGGCTACACAGTCAGCTATTGAGGACCCAGAAAAAACAGTTCACTTAAACCCTTGAGAATGCCCTATGGTTCAGCATAGAAAATGAACATGATTTTATCAGTGGAAATGACATTAAAGATGATATATTGTAATTCCCTTTGCCAATGTTACTTAAAGATCACAGGTCTTTTCTATTTTGCTCTTGAAACCTTCTATATGCATTGCTTCTCCATTAAAATATGAACTCCTAGACAGCAGGAACTATTTTGCTTTTCTATTTGTATCTCCAGCACTTATCACTGATATTTTAACTTAATAGATAGCTTAAAAATTGTTTTGTTCATTCAAAATCTTTAAAAAACTATTTATGTGGTGCTTTAAGACTTGCAAAGTGTTTTACAAATGTTATTTTACTTTATCCTCAAAACAACCTTATAAAGTAGATGCTATTGTTATATTTACATTTTAGAGGTAAGGAAACTGAGGCAAATGGATATTAAATAGTGTGTCCAGGATCACACAGTTTCTGTGTGATCCTGAATCTGATAGTCAATTTGAAATGAGGTCTTTCAGGCAAGAACTCTAGCCAGGGTACTACTTAGCAAACTCTACTAATCTAGTCTTGATAGCTCCTCTCTTGGACTTATTTTGTAGGCAAAGGAGATGTTTGTACAAGATGTTTGTAGGGTTCCAAATGTATGCTACTAATAGTTACAAGTGATGGATTTTTGAAGCTCTTCTTCTTATCCCATCTGCCTAACTACATATATTGTGGATAACAACTTATCTGAGGAGATCCAAGAGTAGGGCAAAACTGGAATAACTGACTCATTGATTCTTCCTCCTTTCTCAGGCTATGCTTTCAGGGGGCATTATTGATTTCCTTATGAGAGTTGGGAGGGTGTGTGCTGCTTCTCTTTTCCAGATACTATCTGAACTGAAAATAATAACAATAACTGACACATGGAAAATATATATATCTCATTTGGTCCTCCCAGTATCTCTGTGAGGTATATACTGCAGGTATCCTTTTCAAGATGAGGAAACTGAGGCTCAGCAAGGTTAAGTGACTTGACCCTGGGCAAGTCATCCAGCAAGTAAGTATTTAAGACAGAAATCATACTCAGGTTTTCCTTACTCCAAGTGAATCATCACTGTATATACTGTAACAAGCTGTACATTTCTCTACTTAGTTCCCATATTACATTCTTTCCCAATATGTTTCAAGGAGTTAACTGGAGAATAGAGTCTAAGGTGAAGAAATCTATTTGCTAACTCTGTAAAGGAGCTCAGTGATATGTAACATTCTAATAACGCTTCAAAGAAGTAAAATTAGTCTTTGCATGAAGATCTTTGGAAGGATAAGACATGGCATAAAGGTAAGAGCTAAGATCAACTGCTTCCTTTCAACAATAAAACTATGAATATTTGACAAGTTCTCAATTATTCCTTTCTCCATTCACAAGATAAAAGAAATTAAAGAGATTGATTTGGATTTTTTTCCATTTATAAAGTAATTTCTCTCTGCTATAGTAATCTCATTGGTTTAATTTAACTTCATGCTTTAACAGAGTCCATGCAAATGAAAACTCCTCACACTAAATTAGACTTTTACTTTACTCTTTTAGCAATAACATCAGAAATAGTGCCCCCTCATTACTTGCAGATAGGACTATAGGATATGTTGGCATTTTTTTAGAAGTTCTTCCAACTTATTCAGTTTTTTTTTGTGGGGACGAGGAAGCATGAGCCCACAATTCCAAATTTTTAGAATTAGATTTTTAAGGCACTAAAACTACCACATAAAACTAAAATCATCTCAAATCTTTTAACCTTTGGTCAGTAACTAAATCCCTTATAAAAGTGATGATTCTGCAAGAGTAGAGGGGAGGGCCACATGGCTTCCTCTAAAATGACTTATTCCCTATCTAGTCTGTAGGAAGGGCAAATACAGTTTCCATTTATGACAAAGTCCCTTAAATTTAAAAGGGGAAAACAAAACCATTAGCATCCAATTCTTTAGATAGGGAGGGGGTGGAAATCCATTTTTTTTTAGATCCTATTACTAGTAAGGAATTAAGTACTCTCTCAGATATTTGATGGGTAAGAGCTATTCGTGGTCAGCTACTTGAGTAAATTCAGTGGAGTTTTTTGCATCAGCAAGAATGGTTGTAGGCTTCATTATACACCTGTTTTTCAGTATAACCATTCAAGCAGCTTAAAATATTCATTGTCAATTCTAATCCCATATGATGAGATCAATTCTCTCAAATCCCTATGAATAATGGAAGGGATTGTTCATGTGTTCATTCCACGTTGGAATATTAGTCTGTGCTGACACAGGACATTGGAGAGTCACCTTCTGCTCAGCAAAGGAGTGGAAAGGCTCTGAATGAAACTAATCGACAATCTTTGAATAATGTCCATGGTAGGAAGGGGCCTAGGGTAGGAACATGGGATGTATAGATGGAATATTTTCTAGGTGTACTATGATTGTACTGAGGCATTATTGTGTCCACTCTGACAATGTATCCAAATTATTTCTAAATCTATCCACGATAGTTCCTTTCTACTTGGAGGATGCCAATTCCAGGGTATCAATTCTTTCCTCAAATGAGGCAAGAGCCCAATTCAAGCTAAGAACCTTGGAAACAGTCCAGCTGAGATATTTCCTCTCAGTTCCAGGGTATTACTTGTATGCTCTGAGATAGAAACTTGGCCTTGAAGAAAAAGTGGAAATGTAAAAATTCTTCAAAATATCTATAACTTTTAAATCATTATAAAAATCTTGCCTTTACTTTTACCATTTTAAGAAAAGATGTTTCCATAATAAAAGAGGCCCTTCTTTGACATATATCCTATGCAGTAGAGGATCTGAGGATGGGATCATTTTCTTATGACCTCAGAGAGTTAGTCTGAAATTCACCACTGGGTAATAACACATTTCATCCTGTTAACACTTGCTCTTCAACAGACCACAGTTCACAGTGTTAATGTACCATCCCCAAATTGCTAATGCCTTGTATGGTTTCATGAGCTGTGGTTTTCTTTGTACAATGTGAATCAAAGAAGTTTTACTATGTCATGCAGTTTCAAAAATATTTTTTATTTTCTTGAATAGCCATACTGTCTCAGCATTGTCTTTATTGCCTCTTTTCATGTGGAGAGACAGAGATGTGACAAGACAACACTAAGGTGCCACATCAAACCTGAAAGACAGAATTATTATAGCATTTAGAAAAGCTTACAAAATAATTCATTATGATGCATATGAATGGTATGGAGAACTAACATTGCTGGGTCATAACTTTTCAAATACATTCATTCATTGAGATAATACAAATATCATCTGGCAATTGTCATGCTCATGTCATCTGTTTTCCCTGAAGTTTTCAGCAAATGTGCAGAACTGCACATCCTTGATGCCCCTCAAATGATGCAATGAAATTGCATTATGTCATAAAAAATGAGTTTGTTAACACTCCAATGTGAATGAGACGCTGGCATACTATATGCCGATTGACTTTCTTCTTTCACATAGAAAGTTCATAGTCTTTAACTTAATTAGGCTATTTTTTTTCTGGAAGCAGCATATTTTTTTTTCCATGACTGTTAAAATAAAATTATCCAGGGTAACTTTGGAAAATTTTTTAAAAAGAAGAGGGCCATAATTGAATCAATTAGGACTTTTTCCTTGAGCACATTCCTCATGCAAAAACAAGCTACAAGGTAGTTAACTTGTTTACAAACTTTACTGAGACAATTCATTTGAAAATGAAGTAGGCCAGGCCCCCAAAGTCACCTACCTTAACGATGTTACAATCTGATGCTGTTTGTCCCCAGGACTTCTCTAGTCATGTATGTAAAAGTAAAAATATCCACAAAGCTGCCTCACAGATATTTTAATCAGAGAGCCCTGCTGGTTCAGTACTGTGCACAAGCAAGGAAGAGGCTGATGAAGACTCCACAAGAGAGAGAAAGAGAGGAGAGACAGGCCAGGTGGGATGGCTCAGAATGCCAGCAAAGAGATATGATGGAGGCCTTGGGCCCCAGCTGTTGAGAGGGACCATGAGTTCTCATTGGACTATTTGGTAAGATGAGTAATGGCTGCCAATGGCCTCAATCCATATATTGTTTACCCCGCCCTCCAACCCCACAAAATTGCATCAATGGCACTCTTGTTGGCATGATAGTCCCAGGAGCAAGGCCAAAGTCTCCCCCTTCCATCCCTCAAAGACGTCCCTCCACATCAGAATCATGGCACCTTGGTGGCACCATGTATGCCTGTCTGTGCTGCACCCGTGGTGTAGTAGGGCAAGGGATGACTCCACACTGTCCAGAGTTTTCAAGTCCCTCAATGGGCACTAAATGGAAGGAAAGAAGAGAAAAAATACACAAAGGGAAAGGAATAAAATCAATGTTGACTCAATGAAAAAAGCTAAATCATGCAGAAAAGACATTTAATTTTTATATTTCTGAGAGATTATTCTATCAAAATGACTTTTAAAAGTACTTGCTAATATCCTCGCATTACTGTATGTCTACGTTCCCGTTGTCTATTTAGGCAAATGAGAGAAAAATGAATTTTTCAATTGCATCCAATTCTGCTTTGATTGTGTGGATATAATAATAGCTAGAACTTATATAGTGCTTTAGTGCAAAGTACTTTACAAATATTTCATTTGATCCTTGTAATTCCCTCTCTATAGATGAAGAAACGCATTTTATAGGTGAGACACATAGAGTGTACATGATTATTCTGGGATTACACAACTACAAATTGTCTGAGTCCAAATTTGAACTTGGGCCTTACTCATTCTAATTCATATAATCTAATTTTTGTGACACCTAGTTACATATATATCAGAATATGGTAAGGATTGTGATTGTGATTTTTTTTTTTTCTATATAGAGAAATCCTGGATGAGAGAACCAGCCCTACTAATAAAGTTTGGCACTTTCTCTGCAATGTAGAACTTCAATGCTGCCTTATAGCAATGAGAGATTAAGCAATTTGCCCAGGGTTACCTAGCTACTTTCTTTCAGAGGCAGGGCTAGGAACCTAGGTCTTAGTGGCCTCAAGGCCAGCTCTCTGTCCAATACCTTATGCTGCCTCTCATAATATAATAGTAACTATAATTAAATCAAATATCTTTAAATTCTTCTATACTACTACCTTCAATTTAAAAAAAAATTACTCTGGAACAACCATATCCTAAATGATTTTTGCAAGGGTATTAGATGGTAAAGAAATAACCTATTTAATAGAAACAAGAATAATTCTATAGGAGGTTTCTTAAGAGAAATTATTTTAGGAAGTTACGTTAGACTGTAGATACCCTGGTCTTCCATATCTTTACAGACAGTACCAACAGGAGGTATACAAATAGGTGCATACTCTTTTAACACTCAGATAAATGTAAAATTATAACGTAGTAGGATTTGTTTTCATCATCTACACCCTTTCCACTTCTTTAGCCTTTCCTATGTCATTCACTTACCCTCTGCCTCCATTGTTTTGTCCTAACTAAACTTACCTCCCTTAAGTTTTTCATGCTCTGAGATTGTCACTTTACATTAAACATGGTGCAGTCAAAATAGCACTAAACCAAGAGACCTGGGTTCAACTCTTAGCCATACCAGCAAATAATTTTGTGACTTCTGGCAAGTCAATTCAGCTTTTTTGGCCATAGTTTCCTCATGTGAAAAATGAGAGGGCTGGATTATGTGATCTTAAAGGTGCCTAAAGTTTAATACAGTCCCTCCAGAGTTTACTATGGTGCCTTGAACATAGTAGGTGTTTAAGAAATGCGTACCTGCTTGACTTTCCAGCTGGAACAATCTGTGTATAAGATCTGTTTCTATTCTATTTCCTTTTCTCTCACAATCCTCTCCTTTGTTTTCCTAGGGGACAATTAGGTAGTTGACAAAACTCTTCTAGACTAAGAAGTCAATGAGTGCAAATGGATGAATCCATTTACCTCTTTTTAGGGATAATTGCACTTTAGTGTCTCTGGGAAAACACAATATCTGAAGTATGGAATGCGTTCCTAATGGTGGATATTTAATACACTGTGACAGACAAGTTAAGGAAATCTTTGAGAAGTCAGGGTTACTGATTGTTTGTTGAGAGTGCTTCAACTCACAGTAGGAAGGTAGATGCTTACCCTCCTGACTTTGCCAATAAATGTTAGTTGGCCAATTGATCTCACTATAAGAGAGGAGTAGCATAGCTAACCAATAATCCATTTGAAAAGTTCTGTGGGGATTCTAGAATGCTCAGTACAAGTCAACATAGGATATCAAGAAATCTAAAAATGCTATTAAAGGCTTGGGCCACATAGTGGTCTGAGTAATGGAGATAGTAATCCCACTTGATGATGTGAAGATTGGATTTAGCTATCTCCTGATTGTAACAATGAAGATACTTATCTCTTCCTTGACAGTGAAGATAAAATTGTAATCCCCTGTCTATTTTTATATTTTAATCCCCAAAATGTTAACTCAGTATTTAAAGTAGATCTACCCATTTTAAGTACAAAAAGGTGTTAACTAACCAAAAAAAGTGTTAACTAATTACAAAAGGTATGAACACCCATTTCATCCATTGAGTGGGCAGTCCTGGAAAGTAGCCTCTGCTATGATTGGTAGACCTAAAATTTAGGGGAGTTGACACAAGAGAAAAATAGAGGAAACAGAGGTACACAAAGGGCAATCAATAGGTCATCATTCAGTCACTTGGAGTTGGACTGTAAGAAAGTTACTCAGAGTTGGAGTGAAGAGAGACACTTGAGGAGAGACTGGAAGACAGACACTCAGATTTGGAGTGAAGATACTTGGCTGTGGAACTGGACCCCTGGAGGGGCTTGTGCAGGAGGCCTCAGACTGATTTCCTTTTAGATGGTCACCATGGTGAATGAAAGGCTGACTTAGTTCCTTGCCCTTTCTGGAGGTGTGAACCTCTAAAAAAGCCCATCGTTTTGAGACTTATTTCCCCTGGCTGGGGGCTTAGAATTTCTACCTGGCTCAAAGGAAGCTGGAATTTTCTCTCTCTCTCTCATTCCTTAATATCTTCCCTCTATTGTAAATAAAACTACCATGTCCATTTTACTTTAGTAATTCATTTTGGGATTTAGAAATTAAATCCCTGGCAACCACCAATTTAATATTAAGTCCAACCAAAATAAATTTTAACAATGGGTAGCACTATATTAGAAAGAGTGTTGGTTTTGAAGACAGAGGATCTGGGTTCAAATACCAACTTATTAATATTATCTTGGATTAATAAATAAAATTCTATGGACTTCAGTTTTTTTCATCTTTAAAATGAGAGGCAGACTAAATGATTCCTGAGGGGCATTTCCTCCCTAAAGCCTATATATGTTTACTAAATCAGCTTCCATTTAGAATATTGCATTCATCTCTAGGTGCCATATTTTAGAAAAGAGATTGACAGACTTGAGGGGGTTAACAAGACTATAGAGTGATATGAAGACTAGAGACTATACTATGTAAAGATTGGTTGAAAGAACTGAAGATATTTAGCCTGGAGAAGGAAAGATTTGTAATAGATAAAAGGATAGCTTTCTTCAAGTATTTTAAGGACTCTCAAGTAAAAGGGTTCAGTTTTTCCTGCTTGGTCCCAGAAAGCAAAACTAGGAGCAATGGGTAGAAAATGTAAAGCTTTCCCAAAGTGGAATAGGTTGTCTTCAGAGGTAATATTTTTTTTTCCTTTTTGAGCTGGTACTAGATGACACTTTTTCAATTGTAGGGGAGTTCTGTTTGATTTTAAGTTGGATTGAAATCCCTCTGGGTATTCTGAAATTTTAGGCACAAAATAAGGTCTAGTTGTTTATAAGAACAGGATTCATAGTATAATACCAGTCTAAGGAATTAAAGTATTTCTATCTATTTATAGATTTATATTTATAGATATTTATATTTATAGATAGATAGATTTATAGATATAGATTTCCTTGGGAAAATAAAACAAAATAAATTGTACAACTCTTGCACCAGTTACATTCAATATGTCAGTTAAGCTCTGTGACTGCCTCTAATTAATTGCCGCAATTTAGAGGTCATGAATTATGTGTCAAGCTGAAAATCTGAAAACGCAAGTAAGGCAAAGGATTCTTAATCACATAAGAACAATATATTTTCAGGGCATATTCAACTTCCACCTACTCCTCTGTTCTAAAAAACTACTTGAAACAAATGTTTTTCAATTTTAAAAATGTTTGATTTTTTTCTATTTTTAAGTAATTAACAGCTTTCTCTGTTTCCTTGGCTGTTTTTTAACATCAAGTATAACTACTTGGGTTTTGCCACCTTACCAAAAACATCTTCATTGTATATTTGTATTAATATTATTTGTTCTCTAACTATAGGAAAGGGTCATCTCCTTTTGCATCATTTTTGTTATCTTCAGATGATCTCTGATGTCTGTGAATGTTGTATCCCACTGCCCCAAAGAGAAATGTAAGCTTCCTGAGAGCAATAATTGTCTTTTCTTTCTCTTTCTTTCTTTCTTTCTTTCTTTCTTTCTTTCTTTCTTTCTTTCTTTCTTTCTTTCTTTCTTTCTTTCTTTCTTTCTTTCTTTCTTTCTTTCTTTCTTTCTTTCTTTCTTTCTTTCTTCCTTCCTTCCTTCCTTCCTTCCTTCCTTCCTTCCTTTCTTTCTTTCTTTCTTTCTTTCTTTCTTTCTTTCTTTCTTTCTTTCTTTCTTTCTTTCTTTCTTTCTTTCTTTCTTTCTTTCTTTCTTTCTTTCTTTCTTTCTTTCTTTCTTTCTTTCTTTCTTTCTTTCTTTCTTTCTTTCTTTCTTTCTTTCTTTCTTTCTTTCTTTCTTTCTTTCTTTCATCTTTTTATACTCAGCATCTATTGAAAAACCATTCACACATTGTCCTGGACCTGTGATTTTATGGGCATAGAAAACTGATTAGGAGAAAGCTCCTTCTAATTGCTGATTGACAGGCTCTGAGGAGTTCTTCAGGATCATGCAGCCAATTAGATGTCAGAGGTAGGACTTGAACCCAGGTGATCCTGACTGGCTATTTTCCAGTCACTATATCAGGCTGCCTCTTTATTGGGGGTATTTGCATGCCCCTAACTTCTCCTTCCTCTTGGACTACAAAAATAATTTGCAACAGTCTGTTATTAAATTTTCAGTTGTGAATATTTACATCTCAGAAACTGGCAATCCTTTGATTTTCTAGTCTTAAAAAGTGCTAAAAATGGAGATTAACTTAAAAGTGTGCATACTTCCATTCCTCTCTGCATCCCATTCCTCCCTCCTCAGCCCAGGTAGCTACACATATACCAGCATACTACCTGATTGCTCTATAAACAGTGCTTGATTTCAGAGGGCGCACAATTAGCAGGCTCTGGAATGAAGTTATCACCAGACTGGAAGTCTGGTGACTATAGCATAACAACAATAATGACAATAATATATGACACTTATAGAGTACTTCTAGGAACACCAAATACTTTACATTATCTCATTTGAGACATAACACCCTGCCTACAGACAAGTCTTATCTTTTTTTTTTTTTACTTTATGGTTCTTGAGCTTTGATTATTGCCTTTAAGTGTTTCCTTCTAAATGTGTTTCTTGCTGTAGACATTACCCTATTGCCTTCTAGACTCATCTTCCCTAAAGCTGCTCTTTTTCTTAGCTTTCCTATTTTTTGTGTGTGTGTGTGTGCATGGTGGTGCCATTTTTTTTCTAGTCATCGAAGCTTAAAACTTTGCAGTTACCTCCCTGTCCCCTTCAAAAAAATTCCTTCTGTTGCTAAAATGCTAGTTGAATCTGTTTCCTCCTTCAGCTCTTGTAATAGCCCTAGTATAGCCCTTCTCTGTTCTCTCAACATGTTCTATTCACCAAATGTCATGTGAATCTTCCTAATGAGCAATTCTGATTATGCCACCCGTTTCGACTTCAATGACTCTAGGCCTTCAGCTGACATGCAAAGACCCATCAGGTCTGACTCCAATCCACCTTTCCAGTCTTATCTTCCACTAAGAGTTTTATTTTCCTTGCAACAATCCTTTGAAGTGGGCACAGCTAGTATTGATATCCACATTTTCCACACAAAGGCCTGTCTATATATTATACAACCAGTAAGTATTTGAACTGACTAAACAATTGACTGAGTTCACTGCTTTTTAGATATATAAATGACAAATATATGAGGACAGACACCTGTTGAAGGTTTGATTAGCCCTAAAGTATACAAATTATTAAATGTTTGTGAAGTTATTGGAAGGTTACTTGGTAGGATAGAAGTACATTGGGTTTAGCAACAGATTATCTGGGTTCAAATCCTTATTCTGCTACTTAACCACTTAATTTTTTCTGGACCTCAGTTTTCTCATCAAGTTCATAGTAATAAAAGATAAAATCTAAAATAAAAAAATGAAGTCATTAGAACAGATGGAATTTAAGGTCCTTTTAAAGTCTGTAATTCTAAAATTGAGTTAATTATAGGGCAAAAGATAAAAAAATTCCCATGTTACCTTAGTGTCTTATCTTTTGACTCTTCGAATCACTATAGATGTTCTTTGCTATGAATTTTAACAGGTAAGGACTCCTAGGCATGATGAGATTAGCACACAAATACACTTTCTGAGAGAGCTTCCTAGCTACTTGGGTTAAAATGGATAAACATCTGTGTCAGAGTAACCTAGCCTTCCAAAAGGAAGAGGCCAAGAGAAGAATTTCAAACACTGAAGGTGTACATAGAACATGTTTGGATGAACTGAAATCTTCAAATGTTGAAGAAGCTTTTAAACTTCTTTCCATCCCAGCTTACATATAATAAAAATATGCTTATTTGTTAAGCAAAATAAACCATCAGAAGATTTATTAAATGTAGAGGGCAGCTGGGTAACTCAATGGAATGAGAGCCAGGCCTAGAGATGGGAGGTCCTAGGTTCAAATCTGACCTCAGATACTTCCCAGCTGTGTGACCCTAGGCAAGTCACTTAACCCCCATTGCCTAGCCCTTACCACTCTTCTATCTTGGAATGGGCAGAAGGTAAGGGTTTAAAAAAAAGATTTACTAAATGTAAAGAATAATTTAATAAAGGTTCCATAGCAGAGTATATAGAAAGTGCTATGCTTGGACCCAAGAGACCTAGGTCAAAGCCTACCTCTGATTGTTAATTGTTGTGTGACTCTGGGCAAGTTATTTAATCTTTATACAACTCAGATAACTTTCTTCATATGTGTTTCTACAATGTTATTGTTATACATATTAAAAAAAGATATTCCACAGAGCAAATTTCCTATGCAAAGAAATCATAGATACACTCAATATTCCTATATAACAATTTAATGCTGAATAAAATAAGAATGCAAAGGAATAGTTCACCAAAGACAAGTACTAGACAAACTTATGAGGAAGGTATATTTTGTCTTTGGTGTCCCTCTCTTCCTTTTTCTGCCTCTGATATTTCTCTCCTTTCAATGTTCCATAAATTCTCTTACACTCCCAAAGTGTCTGGTAGTCTCAAGTAGACCCAGAGTTATCCTATCATGATTAAAGTTAAACTATGATCTTAAAAAACAATTTTCACTAAATAATCAGGAATACTGTAGCTGGAAAGGATTTCTGAGGCTACCTAGGACAATCTCTTCATTTAAAGAGAAGGAAATTGAGCTCTTGCCCAAGGTTTCCTTGCTAGTTAGTGGCAGAAATGGGATTAGATCCCAGATCTTCTAATTCTCAGCCCAGTTTCTTTTCCACTGGCTCACATAAATACTGAACCATTTTAAAAGAGGGAATCTATACTTTAAAAGAGAATTCCTGATTAGAAATTGCAATGAATTTCCAATGAGTAGAAAGGGTATCAGAAGACAACACTATGAATAGTGAATGGAAGTTGGAAAAAGGCAAAATGTATTTTTGATATATGATAGATTATGTAAAGAAAATATTTCTAGTAAATAGCACAGTATAAATATGGAGTGGTCTGCCTTAGTGGGTGATGGGTTCCATTTCAGTGGAGATTTTTAAACAAATGCTAAATTACCACCAGCTTTGCTGTGACAGTGATTCTTATGATTTGGACTATATGTCTACTAAGATACTTTCCAACTCTGATGTTCTATGATTCTATAATTATTAAATGTTAGTTACCAGATCACTGAATTATGGGAGATATATGGATAAGTGTTCTCTGTTAGCCTATAAATTCATTGTATAGGCAGTCACCTATTCCACTCAGGTATAAATCTTCCCTGCTTCTTTGTTGTTGGGATGCTTTGCTAAATATAACATACTGTCCTCTAGACTCCAATCACAGTTGAATATATTGAATGAAAACACTAACATCACTAGAACAATAGACTAAAATTTGAGTTTAAAATATTCTAAGGAATTTATGCCTGAAGTCTTATCTTTCCAGGCTTATGTTATATTCTTCTTTGTCACACTGTGAATTGCAATCAATTTGGCCTACTTGCTGTTTCTTCTTATAGGCATTGTCTCTTCTGCCATGATACTCTTGTGAAGAACTTCCCTCCATGACTTGAATGCCCACCTTCCAATTGCTGGAATCATTAGTTCCTTTCAAGTGTCAACAATAGTATCTAACATATTGCTAACTCTCTGAAGTTGCCCTTTCTGTATTTTATATTTATATACCTATTTTCATATTTTCCCCTTCCCACACAGAATGAAAGCCTTTTTTTTTAGGTAAAGGTTGTTATGTTTTTGCCGTTGTATGTATACCAAGCACCTAGTACAGTGTCTTGTATGTAGTAGATACTTAATAAATGCATTGAGCATAGCATAGATACAATAGTCAGCCCCATTATTTTAAAACAACCAAATTTTAAAAAATCTATTTTATTGTCTTACATGAGATTTTCATTTTTACAAATAGCAAAATCTGACTAAAATTGAGTGTCTGTGTAAAGATTTTAAAGTTTATTAGACACACAACTATTAAAGAATATGACTAAATAAAAGCTATCTATTCATGTTAAAATATTCTATGGTACTTCCCTTCTAGGTTTATGTCATATTTCTTGTTCCTGGACTCAACATAATGGCCAGTTATAAAATAAAGCAGAAACAAGTTATAAAGTAGATTGATGTATACATGAATTAGCATCTCTCAGACTTACATTACTGGGCTTAGAGAATGATTAAAGACTCAAGTCTCTATATTTTTAAATGTTCAAAAAATAATCAAACACAAAAACTTGAAACTCCACCTTATTATTTTGTCATTGCTATTTAAAAAAGAAACACAACAAAGATCCTCAAAACTGTCCAGAAAAATTGCTTTGCAAACATTTACTTCTATTGGGAAGTGGCAGTGCATTTGTAGATTCTGGGCTCCGTGAAACATATTGCTCTAGTCTGCTTGGACCGCTGACTCTTGGCCAGAATCCCCAAATTCCCTTAATAGCACACTATACTATATAAAACTCCAACCTCCAAAAATTGACTTATATGCCCCTCTGCCCATCCTTGAGAAGAGTAATTATTCAATAGAATGTTTTTTGGGGTACAATCTAACATCTTGCTGAGCCATAAAGAGCAATTCTGGGGCCCAGGAAAAGGGTCCTGAAGTACACCACAAATTCAGTTGGTAAATGGAGCAGTTGAGAATTTTCTCCCAATATTTTTAAGCATTCATTAAGTACCTTCTAAGTACCAGGATCTATGACAGTCACTGGGAACGGAAATTCAAACAATTGAACATTAGAGATTCTGTCCTTAAGAATCTTACCTTTTCTTGTACTACTGGGACCTAAGACAATATAAGGCCACTGCTAGGGAAACCACCTGGGAAATGGAAACAAGGTAGTGCTGAGGAGAAGTTCATCAGAAATTTATTAATAATTACAACCACAATAATAACCATTATTTATAGCTCTTTATCCATATATATATATATGTATATATATATATATATATAATATATATAATCTCATTTGGTCCCCACAGCAACCCAGGAAAGAAATGCTATTATTATCTCCTTTTTTGAAGATGAGGAAAATGAAGCCGACAGAAGCTGTCACCTCCCCAGGGTCATAGAGCTGGGAAATGTCTGAGACAGAAATTAAACTTTGGTCTTCCTCACTTGAAGTTCAAAACTCAATCTACTATGTCACCTAACTGATTTAATATAAACACTGGGAAGAGAATGCTGCTATCTTGTAGCTTCCAATTTTAATTAATTATTTTTGTTAATTAGGTGCTAAATTTAGTGATTTTGATACTGCAGAAAGACTGAAACTTCTACTGCACCCTAAATTTCATCACCCTAAGTCAAAATACCAGTTTCTCCACCCTAGTTACAACCACAAAAACACTAACTAGTGATTAATAATAATAATAACAGTAACACTTATGAAATGTTGCAAAGTTTGCAAAGGGCTATTCATACATTATTTCATATGATCCTAATAATAACTTTGTGACAAAGGTGCTATTATTATCCCAATTTTAGAGCTCAGGAAACAGACTGTGAAAATTTTTTTAAAATTTAAGATAATTGTTATTGGACATGTTTAAAGTATAGATACTCTCATTAAGAATTTTGGTGTCTTTTAGAACAGTCCACAAAAGGGCCAGGTTCATATAAATAAATAAGTTGCCCAATCATCTGAAATATCTCATTTAAGTCCCAAGTGAGTCATTAGCAGTTGAAATTATGCTTCTGGATAGAGAAAAAAAAATAACACAAAATTAAATTAGAAACTAAACTTTAAAAAATTTATTATCTTTAGTTTTCTAGAATTGTCCTAGAAAAATAAAAAATAGAACCTTTACTTTCCACAGCCATTTGTTCTTCATTGAATCATGCCAAAGGGCATTCAGGTAGTGAGAGTTTGAGATAGGATTTGAACTACAACACCAGGGGTCATACTCACTCCACTATCCAGCTACTTCTTTATATGATACAGGTTTTTAATATTTTTTTTGATCATGCTTAGAATACAGGTGCTTAATAAAATACTTGTTAGTTGATTGATTTTTGACTGCTTGAAATTGGAAAATAAAAAGTTTATTTACCCTGTGTGACCTTTGACATTTTCCAAATTCTGTTTCTCATGAGGGTGGAAATCAGAAGTAGTACATTCCAATACATCTAGAACTTAAAAAAAATATTCCTGACCCCAACTCTACCAATTCACAAAAACAAAATAAAGGAAAAACTACTGAGTCCCTGGGGCACCTGGAATTTAGTTTATAGCATGCTTAAAATTTGATAAATGAAAGGTCTGTGATTTCACTCTCTCAGATATCTCTCAGATAACACAGATAACTGTGTTAAGCTTTAGTATATAGTTTTATGAATTCTTATGCCTGAAAAAAAGTTCATCACCTGGTGCCCAACAATGGGGAATGGTCCTCATGGCCCTTAACTAGTACAGTCATTGAAAGAAAGCTTCAGGAACCATTTTGGGCTCACTTTTTCAAGCTTGATAGGAAGTGCCAGAGAGAGAGTTGGCACTCAGCTTGTCTAGCCTTCAGGAAGTCAGAGTCACCTCCAATCTACCATGAGCTTTCAGAGTAGATGAATTTACAGCACATTTAATTTATTTAATGCCTTGTGAAAATGAAACTTCTATTTTTATAACTTTAAGGAGAAAAGTCTGTGTGATGCTCACTGCTCCTTAATTTTTAGATATCACCATTTTCTTTTTTTAGAATGTTCATTCTCCTAATTCTTTTCTATTCACTCTATTTCTACAATTCATTCAGCTCTTGCGCTGCTATTTCTCCTTTTTTTTTGTATGTTTAAAATGACTTCATTTTATCTTCATTCAAGCTAGATTAAATTTAACTTCCATGTTCTTTTAATTCCCATTAGGTTAGGTAGATGGGTACAAAAACAATAAGGGCAAATCATTAGGAAAGGCTTTGATAATTCCTTAAATTTTAATCCCAGTTAAACTGTACATAACTCAAAAGATAGAAATAAGCAATAATATATTATCATTAGAAGTTTCTTTATTGGTAGAGGTTTTGAAGTGAGATAGTTTTTCCACTTGTACTGTCAATGTATTTTCTCTGAAGCCTTTATTATAATTGTTATGTTTAGCAAATCTATTACTTTGATAACATTATCAAGCTAAATAGTCACCATTGGGCATATATGCTCTTCAGTTAGTAGAAATATGTAAGTGTGAAAGTACAAAGTCATCTTGTTACAATAGAGGTATTTATTTTATAGTGAAAGGAAGCTGATAACCATTACTGTTGAGTCATGGTTCAGTATATAAGGGTATCTGTAAAATAATAAGGCTTTTAATTTTAAGCATACATACCTGGATTGCACCAAAAGATATATTGTCCCTCAAAGCCATCACTCTGAAAGGCTATTCATTTATTCATTCCAACGATGTTGACATTATTGCTGACATCATTTTTTGGAACTCCTTGTGAACAATGTTGGCAATTTACAAGCCACATACACAAAAATCACTCTCATTACTTCTATAATTACATCTCATCTTTTACCTCAAATGGCATTACCCAGTGGCTCTGGATGACTTTTGGCTGCTTCCAAAAAATGAAATGCACCTTCCAAGGATGCAGATTTTACGCCATTTAGGAAATTCAGAAGCATTCAACTCAATGAAATTCAACAAATATTTATTAAGCACCTTCTATGTGCCAGGCACTGTGGTAGAATGTACAAAGACAAAAATGAATTTAGCTCCAAGCCTTGATGAGCTTTCATTGTACTGGATCGCCATAAGTTCTAATAGCAAATGGGAAAAATGTTCTAATTTTTTTTTAAACAATGAATGACAGAAATCATTGTGATGCCTGTCATAATGGGCATTTTAAAAAGAACAAAGTTCATTTGGAGGCAGCAGCATTGAGATGTTTGTTAATATCTTATTGCCTTTTAGTCACATTCCACACACATTTCATTATAGATATTTCTAGATCAAATCTATAAAATTAATGTATGAAAGTTTATTTTCTTTAAAGATGTGGTTATGTCTGTTGCCTAAATATTATCTAGCTAGGCTCATTGCAGACTGGATTTTACTGTTTGCCACTTTTAAGCTAGGTTTGATCCTTTTTCTTTAGTGTTCCTGCCAAATCTGGCATTTTTATTGGGTGTTTTCTGTAAACTCTTTAGGTTCGATTGTAAACTTTTTGAGGGCAGAAACATTCTTTTGACTCTCTTTGTACCTCCAGAGCTTAGAACAGTGCCTGGCACATGCTTAATAAATGTTTATTGATTGATTAGCTTGAGTCTTCTCTCCATTTTTTATACTAAATATACTTTTATGCAAACTTTGCATTGACTAGTCTACATATTCACATCACTTTTACATTTTATATATACATACACATTTTTTATATACATATATATTTTATTTTACAATGAACAGTGTATCCAATTGCTAGGATGCAAAATCCACATATCATTTTCTTTATGTGCTAATAAGATATGTTTCTGTGTTACCTTTTGATATGGCCAAATTCATTAGTGGGGGATCTGTAATTAAGGCTAGTTCATATACTCATACTCTGGGCAGAAAGGGTTAAGACAAACTAAAGACGAATTTACATTACATCTCACTTTATATTTTCAAAGCACTCTATGTGTATTATCTCATTAGAGCCTCCAGTAACCCTTTGGGGTAAGTACTACAATTATTTTATCTCCATTTTATAAATAAACAAATTAATATACAGGTTAATTTATTTATCAAAGGTCAGAGTTTCCTAGGAGCAAAGATGACCTAGTCTTAAGGTCTGTGTTCTTTCCCACCATATCTTGTTATTTTTTATAAATTTTTTATAAAATTTTCCAGATATCAAGAACTTTCTTTTGCAGGAATGATGTTTCCTTTCACCTGAGACAAACATTGCATTCTATTGAATATGCAGTCAAAATGTGAATTCTTTATGTCTCTTATAATACTTGTTAACTTTTTATTTTGGTTTACCAATCTTGTCCTTGTTTAACTCACTGGCACTCTTCCTTTGTGAAATTCCATTGTGTTTTTATTTGACAAATAAAAATTACGTTTCAAAATAAATTTTGGTCTCAACACAGTATTTGTTTATTATTTCTGAAAGGAATCAACAACTTAGGCATTATTGAAACCCACTCAAATTAGTGCTTCTATAAGCAGAGGATATATCTATAGATGGCTGCTATTCTGGTCATTTTAATTTTACTGGTCAGTTAATTTACTCAAGCTGGCCAATTCAAATTGAACACCTGGCTTAATTAATTTTTTTTAATGAATTGTTTGGGGATTATATCTATTGGTAGACTGGATGTACAAGTTGTTTTTGTTGCAGTGAATTAGAATTTAGGTTTGAAATTTAGAGATCATTTAATCTAGCACTCTCCAAATTCTAGGTGCCAAATTGCCACAGATCTTTGCAATTTCATCATGGCATTGTGTTTTTAGTGAAATCTTATGTGTAACAACAGAAGTAAGTTTTTAATTTCATTCTCATAATAACTTGAAGAAAATACATAGCATTAGACAATGGAAAGAACTGTTACAAGGAGCAGTAGGAAGCCTGGCTTCCTCCCTGAGGCCAGGGGCCCCAATAGGGAGGAGCTACCCTTGATTCTCCTTGAATGCAATTCAGATGGAAGAGGTAAATACTGGCTGGACTACAGGTTAGTTGAAGATAGAAGACCAGGCTTAGAGCCCCTAGAACTTTCTCTTGCCTTGTGGAAACTTGCTCAGTATCACTTTAATCTATCCATTCAAACTATTTTCTGAATACTTTAGTAGGCTTTTGGTGACATGGATTAAATCTTGATGAGATTGGGAATCAATGTTCTATGACAACTTCTTGTCTTTGCACTCTTCTTTTTCTTTCATTGAAAGCTAAATGACTCATCTGGTACTCCTGGGGGGTAGTTCTTAGACCTAGAGGAAATTTTTTTGAGTTCTGATCCAGTCTAATATTCCAAACAGTATAGACATCTCTAGTACAACCTTTCTGACAAATGGTCATCCAAACTCTTTTTTAAATCCTTCCAGTGATTGGGGAGTTGGGTCACTATAATGGTCTTTCATATGTTAAATGGAATTTCTCTCTCTAATGCTTATCATTGGTAAAAGTTTTAAAGTCTTTGGGAGCAGTGTAGAAAAAATTTATTCCCTCTTCCATATGCTAATTCTTCAAATACATACCCCCTCTCAAACCCTAATCTTCTTTCTAAGTCTTCTCCCCAGAATAAACATCTCTAGTTCTTTCCACTGATCCTTAAATGACTCAGGTTCCATTTCTCCTTTAATCCCAACTGTTCTCCTTTGGTTGCTCTAATAACTACTGACAATCATAATTTTATTCTATACATGTGGCACCAAGAATTGAATGAAACCTTGGTAACTGCTACCTGATTATTCCTATAGATATCTTTAGTTTACTATATAATATAAAAAGTAATATTCAAAAAATGTTGACCTTCCTTAAATAATTTTCTATGTGAGGAAAAATATTTTACTAAGTTATTGACAGTGTTTTCACTACTTCCATATTTTGAAAAGCATTTAAGTCACAGTGGGGTTGTATGAGGCAAAGATGTTAACTAGAACAGCTATAATCAATGTTTTCTCCCAACACCTTTGCCTTACCAACCCAAATAACTAAAACAAAATCATCCTTCAGACTGTGGGAAACTAGGGCTTATATTACCTTTTATTATGTATGGTGAAATTTTCTATATTCAAGAAGAAATGTCACTTTGGCAAAATCTTGTTAAAAATCAGTATGTACAATATATTACTACGGGTTATGTAATATATTGGCAAATCCATAATCTAAATTAGTTTAAAAGAAAAAAAGAATATTTATAAACCTCTAGGGACAACTCAGCAGTCATAATATATTTTTAAACTTCTGTTATGTAGAAGGTGATATGTAATGTAATTTTATGTATATTTTCCTACATATGTATGGAAAGGTAGCTTGGGGGCAAACAAATCAATACTTTTATTTTTTTAGAGACTTAGAAAATTAAGCAGAGTTGTAGATCTAAAAATTTCAGCATTATTTTTCTCTGAAGGGATACTTGAGAATCACCATTTAATTTTATTAAACATACGTCACTACTAGGATTAAGAGACTGGCATTCTTATTTACTATAGTTCTAACATTATTGCTTATTCCTTCTTTATGTAGAAATTAACCTAATGTTCTCAAAATCCTAATTCTAGTGTCTGTTGGGTTTGCATAATGAGATAACTAAAGCAAAATAGGCATTGATATTATTGATTTTTTTAAATCACAATTTTAGAGTGGAAAGAGCACTAGGGGTAAAATCAGAAGACCTGGGTTTGAGTTTAGTCTTATCTATTCACTCTCCACATGACCTTGGGGAAGACATTTGACTTTTCTGAGTCTCAGTTTCCTCATCAATAAAATGTATGAAAATAGCTGGTTTCCCTTCTCTCTAAAAGATTATTGTGAGGAATCAAGTTATCGGGGCAACTCGATTGTAAACTCAAAAATGCTATGCATTTAAGTTATGATGATTATTTTATCATGTGAATATGATTTCACTTTATTCATTAATTTGTGGGTTAATATACAATAGATAGAATCACTTATTAATTACAAATTGTATTTTTTGTTTCAATTTGAATTCTCAAACACTAAGCTTTGTCAAGATTTTGTGTTGGACTTCTGAGTGGATATAATGATTACTCTTAATCACATGATTCAGTTAAATAATCAAAAGAAGTAATTTAAGGGTAGGCACTCTTTTGCATAATGTGACTAAGAAACCTAAGCTACTCATCTTCAGTGAAATGTGTGCATATACCATGTATAGCATGCAAATAAATGCTTCACCTTGAAATATTATCTGGAACATTAAATAAATAAGCCTTGTCTTGTAGAGATGGAAATTAGTCACGTAAGGGGCATCTATCTCCAAGTCTATGCCTAGACACAATTTAGGAAATGATTGGATTAGCGAGAAATGAAACAAATTTGAAAGTTGTTAATGTTATTTTGTCATGACCAGTGCTGAAATATTTGTTGAGTTGGATTGAATATAAGATTGTCTGTGTTATATAGTTTTAAGTCATTTAAAAGAATTGCATGTAAATTAACATATCCCTTTCAAGTTTACTGAGGATTGACTTCTGTGACCCTTCCAATACCCCAATTTAATCTAAGCAGGACTATATTAATTTTTTCTTCTTCTCCTGTTTAAATTGCCAGCAGGACACATGCTTTGCTGGTTTTTGGAGGGGAGAAATCATGTCATGTGCCTTGAGATGTGAAAGTGTAAGTAGCCTTTTACTACAGTGACAAGAATGTTTTTCATCTGTGCTTTTTATAATCAGATTTTTGTCTTTATAATACTTAGCTAATTATATCTAAAAGCAAGGCCCTGGGATTTTGGGAGTTCTTGAGGCACATGTCACATATGTTATGATCATTTTTGTTTGTCAAGTGATATTTCAGGATCAGATGTGTCTATGTATAACGAACAAATGAATTCCTAATTATAAAGCAAATAAATAGTCAAACACCTCAGCTGCCTTCATTACCCAAGCTAGAGGTGAGGAATATTAACATTCAGAGACCTTTAAGCTACAATTTAAAATGAAACACAACAGAGCTCTTTAAAAGGCTTACTTTGACAGTTTTAAACAGTTTTAGACAATCTATTGATTGCCTCTTTGATATTTGCCTCAATATTGATTTGCCTCAATTTGATATTCTTTCATTTTTAAAACCATTATTTTATCTTGAAAATATGTTTATCTTTTTCTTATATAAAGTCCAGAAACGTAGACACTGGAGAAGCTAGCTAGTTGTTCCTTCACACTCTCAAACACTGCTTTGAATTGTGGCTGGAAAAAGACTTATTTTAATATCATTTCCAAGTGGGGTTTTCATTACAACCCAATTTTTTAAGGTTTCTGGGAGAACTAGGGGAGATGGGATTAAGGGAGAATTGTATACTTTATCTCAAGTTGCTGAAACCCAGAAAAGCAAAATAATTAACTAATAAAATGGTAGAGATAATACAAAATCAGTAGGGCAACAAAACAATACATAAATAATAGGGCAGACTGCATGCTACAGTGCTCCTCTGGCTCTACCCGACTGCCAAACAAATGTATTCAGGGAATTTGCAGATCCATAAATTATCAACATATTTGAGTACCTTACTTTTTTTTTTGCCTAAGAAGTTTTTTTTTTTTATTCCAGAGGAACATTCCAAAGGGTGGCAATTGACTTGCTAACAATAAGAATATTTATTTTGAGACCACGTCAAATGCTTCAGCTTTTCAGAACTCCGAGTACACCTTATCTAAAGGAAGGCTCATTTTCTGCCTTTGATCTGCTCTTGGATCAGAGAGGAAGGAGGGAGGGTCTTGGGGTCTCTTCTAAAAACTTGTCTGTTTTTTCCAAGGTGAGTTTCTACTTCAAATTTGGATGGGGGTGGTGGTGGTGGAGGTTCTTTTTTTTTTTTCATTTACTAGATGGGTTTCCCTTTACAACTGATGAAGCATTTGCTTCCCTATCCCCTGGCTCACCTTTATGGTCTGTTTAGCAGTGCAGTTATCTTGTGCATACCAATGTGGGGCTGCAAAGCTATCAAAGTCACTTTCTTTCAAACCTTCCTTCCTCTCCCTTTCTCATCCCCATTCTCAGTCTTTATGAAAGAGTAAATAATGTTCATGTCCTAACTCCCCACCTCTTCACCCCAAATGCTTCTAAGCAATCATCCCTGGATCCAATAAGCAACCTAAAAGCCTTGTGCAGCCAACCTCTAGTTAAAATGTCCCATCTTAAAACAGAATGGGGAAGAGAAATGCTCTTAGGTCAAAACAACAAGAAATACAAACCACAGTCTTAAGCTATAACCCTCTTCTAGTCCCTCTCCCTTATTACCTCTAAGGAATTAAAAAGAGTGTTGAAGGTTTACCTTCTTCCAAGTGAGAAAACACAGAAGTAGATATTTCCCACACACGCCTATCCAACCCACTGCTGGAGACAGTCAAAACAATCTGATTCTGCAATCCTGGGTGAGAGTGTGGGTCCTTCTTTCTGGGCATATAACCTAGGTGACAAATATTTGCCCAGAAGTTGTTGCTTTTCCATTCGTGGCAGCTCAGCTCTCCCCGCCCTCCCCCCATATTTTCTTCATTTCTCTCTTGCTTCTTTTACCCATTCCTGATTCTTTTCTTGGGGCTGTGTAAACAAGAAGTGGAGACTCACCAGGGTCACCCTGCTGTCTGAAGGTCAATTCCAGGTCGCCGGTGCTTAGATGTAGTTCTCGCCTGCCGGGTTTCGACGAGGTTGTAGGATCCAAGGGGTTGACTGCTGCTCTCTTTCTTCCCCCACCCCCATGCCCACCTTTTCTTCTTTTTCTCCTTGTCTCCACCACCGTCCGTCCTCTCCACCTCTCTTACTCTTTCTTTTTTTTTCTTCTTTTCAACCCCAGTTCTCTTCTCCTGGGTCTCGCTCTCTTTTTATCAAGCCCCCTCCCCCCCTTGAGAGACTCCACTGTCAAGCAGTCTCCAGCTCCGAGGCTGCCCCGCAGCTCGACTCAGATGCCGTGGTCGCAATCCACATCGCGGCAGATGTACCAAAGGATAACATAGAGGATCAGTAGGATGGCAAAGATGAACAAAGCCACCAGAATCGCCTTGGTCACTGGAGAGATAAGGGACTGCATGTCACCCGGGACCGCCGCAGCCGGAGGAGAAGGTTATTTAGCAATGGTTTACAGAGGTTGGGGCGGGGGAGAGGGAGGGAGGGGGCGGGTGGCGATCACAGGGCACCGTTGGATACTGACGGTCCCTGGCAGCCGCCGCCGCCGCCGCCGCCGCCGCCGCCGCCGCCGCCGCCGCTGCACACACGGCCAACACCAACACCCGAGCGCCAACACCAGAGGCGCCACCGTGACCTGCTGCACCGCTACCGGGAGGCAGCGAGACCCCCCAACTGTAACCTGTGGTGCATCTGCAGTGCTTCGTGCCAAGTTGACCAAAATATAGAATAACGGGTCTCTTCTTGCTTTCTTTCTTCGCCTTTCCCCCCGTTTCTCTTTCTCTACGTGTGTAGCGTCTGCCTGTGTGTGTGTGTGTGTGTGTGTGTGTGTGTGTGTGTGTGTGTGTGTGAGAGAGAGAGAGAGAGAGAGAGAGAGAGAGAGAGAGAGAGAGAGAGAGAGAGAGAGATTGTATTTTAGCTCCGGGGCGAAAGCGGACCCTCTGATGTCGGATTGGAGCTCCACAGCAGCTGCTCACCTGCTCCAGATGTTGCTCTCCGAAGGCTCCGCCGGGAGGAAGCAAGGGAGCGGAGGGGGTGAAGAATAGGATGAGGAAGAAGAATTTAGGGAGGCTGGTAATCCTGCCATGGGCTCCGGGGCTCCAGCTGTACTCCTCGGCTTCAAGCCCTCACCGAAGAAGAGAAAGAAAAGGAGGAGGAGGTACAAGTATAGAAGGAAATAGCAGAGGTGGCGGCGGCAATAGCTCTAGCAGCAAACCAAGTGCCTTCAAACTTGGGCTGAGAGACAGTTCTACTGTGACAGGTGGAAATAGTGAGGCTTCCGCGAAGGTATCTGACGATAGCCATCAAAGGAGCAGGATTAGATTGGAAAGATGGGTGAAGGTGCGAGGAAACACCAGAACAAGGAAGAAAGGCTTAGTAGAGGGAACTAGAGAGACAGAGGCTGTAAGTTGCAATAAAAGCACCAGGAGGCAGAGCTAGAGGGGTCTACTTGTAATGCTTCCTCCTCAGGGGTTCTGCAGGAGTGTGTGAGAGAGGTGTGGGAAAGAGGTAATTCAAAGCGTGCTTTCATGTGAGAGTCTGTTACGGTGAGTGTGTGCGTGTATGTGTAGAAGGAAAAGAGAGAGAGAGAATGACAGACAGACAGACAGACAGAGTCTGCAGCGCAGGCAGTGGGGTTGCTGCAGACAGGGAGACAGGTTGATTAGTATTCCGCCCAGCAAAGACGTTCCCTTCCCTCTCTGCAACCCCCACCTTTCTCTACTTTCTAGCTCTTTGATTCTCCCTCTCCCTCTTCTCTTCCCCTTTCTTTCTTCATCACCACCTTCTCTCCTTTTTCCTGTCTTTCTTCTTTGGGGTCCTCGCTTCTTCCCGCCTTTCAGTTTCCTTTTCTCTCCCCCCTTCTCTCTGCACTCCCCCCTCCAAGCTGTGCAGCAGGGAAACCTCCGCAGTCAGGGTGTTGGCTATGTCTATAATTATAGTATACATCAATGAGTAGTGCTGTTTTTTCGACGTTATCCCCTTCCTCCTTTTTCATTGGAGACCAAAATATGTGATTGACAATAAATGAACTATAAGGATTGCCCCCGTTCTGGATACTGAAAGGGGGAAAAGAGTGCTTGCATTTGGCATAGGGTCAAGCTCCAGATGTGTGGTTTCAGTATTAAGGGTAAGGAGATGGAATGCTTCAGCAGGTACATATATGAAAGAGTGTGTGTGTGGGGGGAATCAACATTAGTCTATGAGACCTGCCCCTATGAAGGACCCTTTTTAATTTTGTGTGCTTCTTACTTTAATTTTATCTTCCCCAAGGCTTTGTAGAATGGAGGTAAGGTAGAGCCAGAAATGAGTCTGATGTAGCAGTCAGCTGAGAAACATGAGCTTCTCCTTCAGTATATACACCTACTTAAGAAAGGCCAGGCCCATCTGGTTTTCTGTCCTACCTGAGTCTTGGGAATCTTTGAGCACAAAGCTGCACACCACACTGCATATCAGTGTCAAGAAAGAGTGTGATCATTGTCTGACTGGAGTGTTATCATAAGGTGAGCAGAATAAATATTTGGCTTAGGAGGACTGGAATGAGGAAGTAGGAGAAGGAAGAAGCATGAGGTGATGTTGTTAAAGGAAATTAGAAGAAAGGTTTTATATTAAAAGATTTTCAATCAAAGAATATAGCAAATTTGGATCATATTAAAATGTTTGCATCCAGCTGGGTCACAGACTTCTGGTTTATGCCAATCGCAATTAGAATGATTATTTGCATTACACCAAGGACAGTTACAATAGCAGACCTAAAAGAGAATACAAAATTAAGATAATAATAAATTCACTTCACACAATTTTGGCCTCATCTTGGGGTCAGAAAACTTTGATTCAAGACTCAGATCTGCTATTTACTACTTTTGTGACCTTGGGCAAATCACCTAACCAGTCTTGGCTTCTTTAAATGAGTTAAGAGGCTAGAAGTTCTATAAAGTTTCTTCCAGACCTGAGTACTTTGATTCTCTGAACTTGCTCTTGTCTCATTCAGCCCACAAAATCCACACACAATGAAATTTCTGTCCATAGATATAGTCATGTGATTTTCTGTGCGAGGAAAATAAATGGAGTTTCTTTTTTTTCCTGATTATAGTAAGAATACTGACTAGTGTTATTGAGGTTATTTTTTTCAGATAGGGAAAATGAAACAGAGAAAGATAACTGCCCAAATCACCACAGTAAGCCTATGGACTTATAAAGACACACACCAGGACCTGCTTCTAAGAATTACAAGATCTTTAGTGAAGGAGAACTTAACTACTTCCAAAAGCAAATGATTTCACTTACAGATGGCTCAAATTTTCACAACTTTTCCAGATGTGCATTTCAAATTTTCTTAGTATATTCCATCCTTTGCCCTAGATTTACCATCAGACTAAGTCTACATTGTCTTTTCCATGATATGCTTTCAAATAGTTGAAGATAGCTTTCATTGCCCCGAGGTTTCTCTTTTCCAGACTAAACATCCACAGTTCTTTCAATCAGTTTTAATACGGACTCAACACCCTTCACAATTTTATTTGCCCTCTGAGGATTTTCTACCTTATCAATGTCTTTTCCAAGTTATGTTGCCTAGAATGGAACACAATGTGCCCATTGTGGTCTGAACAAGATACTTCAGTGAAAACGTCTAGATTAGCAAGACCTCTAAGCCATCAAATACAGCAGTTCAGTTTTCAATAAATTCAAGAACAAAAACTTCTGGGACTCTCTATTCAGCATCAATTAGTAAGAAAACCGAAAGGCATTGGGCTGTATTATTAACTTTTGCTAGCATCTGACACTATTTGCAAGAATAAGAAAATGAATATGAAATCTAAATATTAAAGTTCATATCATAAGAAAATTAGAAAAGAATCAAAGGAGATACCTTTCAAATTAAAAAAAGTTTAATGCAAGTCTTTCTAGATATCTCTGATAACAGAAAACACAGGAAGACATGAAACATTTCTAAATTTGATATACTCAGAATAGCATATTTGGTTTTTTCAATTGCCTTTGTCAATTGTTTGATTATAAATTTTCCTGTTCATTCTTTTTAGCCATAGTTTTGAATGATATCTCCATTACTCTCAAGTTTTCATATGTTACAAAATGTAATATTTTGGTTGTACATTGATTTGTCTATTGTCATGCTGGTCAAAAGCTAATCAGTTGCCCAATGTAGGGCTTTGTTTTAGTGGACTATGCACATATGTTTTAAGGTCTTTTACAATAAGTTTTGGAGTTCAAAGATAAAATTCATTTTAAACAAAGTTTTTCCTTTAACAACTTCGATGTCCCTAAAAATAAAAGAAGAAATGGTTCAGGTGGAAAAAAGAAAAATTTTCACATCAGATATTTGGGGAATGAGTCTGATATTTAAGGTATAGAGAGCTGACAAAACAGATGAATTCAAGAGCTATTTCCCAATAGAAAAATGGTCAAAGGATCACAATTTTCAAAAGAACTGAAAACCATCAATGGTCTTATGAAAGATTATACCAACTCACTAATAACATGAGAAATAAAATTGAAAGAATTCTGAGTTTTCTCCCTCAAAGTGGCAGAAGTAGAAAAAGATTTTTAAAATGTCAATGTTGAACCAGCTTGGAGAAGACAGGAACATTAATATGTTTTACAGTGCTGTGAATTTGTTCATGAATTCTGTATAGAATTTGAAATTATGCATGAAAAGTCAATAACGGTTTATATTCCTTTATCTAACAATTCTACTACTTAGAAGTTAAAGACAAAAAGGTCAAGTATATAGCAAAATATTGTGAGTAGCACCTGAAAGTAGTTTAAAAAAAAACCAACTAAAAACCCTGATGATGTACTTTAATTGAAGAATGACATCAGTAGTGGTGTTAGTATGGTTGCTCCCATCTATAGTAGAGAAAGGTTGAAAAGCATTTTTGATTTGTCAAAGGGAAAGTACTCTTTTGCATTTCAACTATCTGAAGAGGATTTAGTAACTCCTTAGAAACAATTAACACTGTGCCTACAGAAGGAAAAGCTTGTCTCTACACACTGGTCATCTTATGTATGCTTTGTAAAAGAAATGAAAACTATATCACTTCGGTGCTCCTGACCATGCATAATTGATGGTGCTTTTTAAAACTGTTCTTACAAATAAAAAACGACATGGACTCTACCAGGAGACTCCAATGTAATATACTCCACTTGGAAATGGGTGTAAAATTTCCTAGCTTATCAGGAGGCAGTTAGATTTTGGCTATTTTTTAGGAGTTCTCAATTGGGACTGCAGGAAAAAAGAAAGTCATTTTCTTGCCTTTAACATGAAAGATTCAACAAACCAAATAATTACCAAATAATTCAGATCCAGAAGTTGATTCCATTCTTATCCACTTTCCTAGTCCCCAGTCATCTATTTTTATTTTTTTGTTTTTTGTCCTCTCCCACTAACAAGGCAAGAAAGGAGATATTATTTTGGGTTGCACCTTTGAGTAAATACTATGATGATTAGGTTCTGTGAAGGAAACCTGCTGTATATATCTTACAAACTGCTTTTTATTGTCTCTAAATTTGTTTAACTTGATGTGGTAGTTGTGGGTATCTCTAATCTCTAATACTGTGGAGCGTGAGGCTGATAGATCACTTGAGTTCAGGATGTCTGAGCTCTAAAATATGCTCTAAATGCTCTAAAATAACTTAATCAGATTAGATGTCCACATTAAGTCTGGCAGGAATATGGTGATTCCCCCCCAAGAATGGGAGTCATTTAGATTGTCTAAAAAAGGATGAAGTCAGAAATTGAGGAAGACAAAACACCTATGGCAACTGAAAATGGGGTTTAGAGGATGAATTTCCAATCTGAGTGATATAGGGGAGATCCATTCAAGAAAGAAAGAGAGGGAGGAAGGAAGGAAGGAAGGGAAGAAAGAAAGGGAGGAAGGAAGGAAGGAAGGGAAGAAAGAAAGGGAGGAAGGAAGGAAAAGAAGTAGAAAAAGAAGAGAAGGAAAAAGAAAGGAAGAAAAGAAAGAAGATAAAGAAAAAGATATGCTGAAACGTGGTTTGTAAATGAGGTCAGGAAGAAGGCTGTTATTTGGGATATATAGCTAATTTAGAGTGGCTGAGTAAAAGTTTAGCATTTAAGGAAATTTGAGATTTCATTTATATACTAAAATAATTTTTATGCTATGGATTTGAATAAGAACCTGAATAAAGGAGGGTGCTAAACAAATCTTGAATTAACTAACTGACACAATACTAACTCTATGCTTAGGACACAAGTTATTTTATATATATTTTGCAATGACTTGCAGCTAATGAGTCTAAACCTGAATTTATACTCCAATTCTATAGCAACTAATTGATTGGAGGGAAAGGAAACTATAGATAATACTTAATTTACAACACTTTTGTTTCCCATCAAAAGTTGATATTCTTCTGTTGTACTCTATAAAGGAAAACCAACTCTCTAGGTCAGACTGACTAAATATCAGTTTGTTTACAGAGTAGTATATCAGAGACCCACAGTGGCTCCCAGAACAACAATTCCATCAAAAAAGGTAAATCTGAAAAGCAATGAAATTTGTAAGTGGGAATCTTCTAATTACCATGATTTCGTTTTCATGAAGTTTTGCATTTTAATTTCAGATCACTTCAATCAAATAAGTGCTAAAATCTTTATTATAATGCTTCAACTTGTTTCAGTTGTTCACTGTCCCTTGCATATTTTGTCAGTCCTCAGAAGAATCAAGTTCTATGCACAAAGAAATAAGTGGAAGTTGTATAAACTGCCATCACCATCATCATAATGGCAACTTTATAGTTCTACAAAGTTTATAAGGGACTTAATAAATATTTCTTTTTATCTTCACAACAACACTGTAAGAACAGTACTGATATTATCCTCATTTTAAGATTATGAAACAGGCATACAGAGGTTAAGTAACAGCTAGTGATTGAGACTGGATTTGAACCCAGTTCTTCCTGTCCCTTGGCTAGTGTTCTATCTCTGAACAACTTACCTTTATAATAGAATCAAAATGGAAAACAACTTTGAATTTCTGAAACTCCAATAATGAATTTAGAGAAACTTTTTGCCTTCTAGTCTCATTTAGGACCCTTTGCCCACCTTTGTTCTCTACTGGATTTCTGTTAGGGGTTCCAGCCCAACATTTAGTTCTTCCTTGCTTAACTACATGGCAAACTTGATCTATAAGAGAAGACAATAATAAAAAAAAATCACAGATACCAATTGTGTCTAACCAGATATATGTTGGATAATTCTGAGATAATATCATATATAATGGAGAGAGCTGTCTAGTTAAGGAGATGCTAAAGTCCCCAAAGCATAATGGGCAAGGAAATTGGAGGGCATGTAAGGTCAACTTGACAGGATGTCAAGAAAAAAATGAAGGAAATTAAAAAAAAAACGGATTATAAGAGAATGACTTTTCAGTTTCAGCTTCTCCTTCTTTAGTCAAAGTAACAACCTTTCTATTCAAAGAGAAACCTGATGAGTCTAGGTGACTGAGTACAGTGTGTATCAATGGTTTCAGGGCAGAGTTGGTGAAAGTGTGTATTTTTTCCCCAAATTTGTTATGTATGGTTCATGCTGTTATATCTCCAGTGAAAGGTGACCTTACATTCCACAGAGGACTGAGCAACACATCCAACAATTTCCCTGGGAATTTAAATGGCACACTTTCATTGGTCTGATTTACTGTGCCTAAATTCATCATAGAATTGCTCATACCTGCAGTTCAATTTGAATATGAAAAGAAGCATTTGCATCATAGTAAAGCTTACTCTGGTACTCTAGATGCTAGAAGGGTTCTGAATTTAATAAGATTCAAGTGATCATCTTGAAATTGTAAATAATTTGGGATCATCTGGAACACCCCCTCTGAGGACCAAACTCTTCACTGTATTTCAAGCTCCTTGAGATACTTTTGTTATTGTTACTCACAATTCACCTTAATAAAACTTGCAACAGTACATTACTAAGGATAGATTATTTTTTTTGGAACTGGGTTAGAATTGCAACATGGGCCAATAAGGGAATTTACAATCCCCTACTCTGGTGACTTGGGGAGAGGGAGAGAAGGGGTTGAGAGAATGAGAGGGGAGAAAAGGTTTATCTTCCCCTCTCTTCCCCTTGTTGAAGACAACCTGAGTTTGTTTCCCTGAGGGACAGAGTGTGTCTCCTCAGAGATTTGCTTTGTGAGGTAGAGGTTAAGGATTGGAGGAGAGGGTTTAGAGAAATGACCCACTGCCTCCCTTCTTGGTATTAGCTGTTGTTGAGAGGCAGGATAGATTTTCCTGCCTCTGGATCCCCCAATACACCAAATACCACTTTCCCTTGAGATATGGGTTCACTTCCCAACCCTGATCTTGAGCTAATCCTCCTCCTTGGGGAGTGGCATGATTCTCCCCAAATCTTCAGTCCCCTTCTTTGGTGTCAGAAAGTAGGCAGACCTGATCTAGATAGTAACACTTTAATAGAAAATCACTCAGGGAAGGGATAGTAAGAGGAATAAGGAAAAGAGAATAAGGAAAGTGGGTGACAGGAATCCCTAAGGCCTGGCAGATGCTGAGCCCCCCCTGAATCTTGGCTCTAAGCCTTGACCCCTTTTCTGGTCAAGAATAGAGACTAGTTGTCTCTATTCTTGAGCTAATCTGGTTATTGCTAGAGCTCAGGACAATTGGGGAGAGAAAGGTGGAGAAAATCCTTAGAATTTCCTCAGTAGATGACTTTTTCCAAAGCCCAATCTACTATGTTGAATTGAGTTGAGCAGAAAACTTCCAGGGATCACTAGGAAGACGTTGGTGTCCAAAGGGGAACCTCTAGCCTTTTTGAGATCCTCCTCTCAGGTTCCCAGATGAAGGAATCCAGTTGAAGTGGCAATTTCTGAGTTCCCCTTAGCCTCTCTTCTTTCCCTGGAATTCTGGGTCACTTCCTTTCTGTCCTTCCCCTTCGTGAACTGTTTCTTGCTTCATTGGATCAGATTTCCTTCTTTTGCAAATTCCTCTCTTACAGAATAAATAGATGCATATTATATGTATACATATATATGCATATGTGTATATTTATACACACATTCTGGGTTGGATATATGCATACATATGTGTATATATACATAATACATGTATGCATATATATGCATGTGTGAGATTCATATTATCTCTGCCCTTCCTAAGGATAGGGACTATTTGAGTTTTCTTTGCATCTCTAGTGCCTAGTTCAGTGTCAAGCACATAGTACAGGTTTAATAAAAGGTTATTAATGTATTGAATCAAAAGACACACGAGTCTTTCTCTCTGCCTCAGTTTATACATCTGGAAATGATGAGTTTGTAATAGATGTTCTCTAAGGTTTCATATAGCTCTGACAATTCGTGATCTATTATAAATGGCTGTGGAACAAACTTTTGACTTAGATCACACAGCACTTTATAAGTTAAGGAAGCAAAAGAGGAAATTCATTTATTTAGACCAGGTCTAAAAAGGCAAAGCTTAAGGGAGAATTAGTGAATTATTTGGCAAGTTTGGGTAATTCAAATGTATACTTCCCCCCCCCCCCCCTCGGCCACATAGCAGAATTCCACCTGAATTTTCTAGATGCTTGCCTCTATTTTCCATTTCATTGAGTTTATATAAAATCATCTTACAAATGGCAGCTTCTAGGATCTGGTTCTTTAATTTAGCATTTTGTTATATTCAGAATTTTTGTTCTTCATTTGCTAATTGATTTTTAAGTGAACTTGGTATCAATAAAGAAGAAAAAGGAGGGGCAGCTAGATGGCACAGTGGAGAGAGTACCAGGCCTGCAATCAGGAACACAGGTTCAAATATGGCCTCAGAGACTTCCTAGCTGTGTGACGCTAGGCAAGTCATTTAACCCCATTTGTCTAACCTTGCCCTTCAGTCATAGAGTTGTGACTAAGACAGAAAGTAATGTTTTTTTTTTAAAGAAGAAAAAGCAAGTCACTTTATGCTGCCCACACAATACACATATAAATAAATTTAGCATTCGAAATTTATACTTACATATTTTAAAATCCAGCTTCATATAGAATTAACATTGAGAGTGCCATTTCACAAGACTTAAGGAAAGTTGAATTGCCTAGAACATTAAGAGGCATAGTAATGGAAATCTTAATAGACAGTATGTATCAGAAGTGGGAGTTGAGTGGTAATGGGGGCTAGTACTTCATCTACAATACCAACTTTTTGTTGCTTAAATGTATTTAGCACCCCACATTTTCAGTGTTTTTACACAGACATGATCTCATTTCATCATAATAGTAGCTTACATTTTTAAAGTGTGATTTTTTTATCCTAATTTATGATTTTGTTGGTGTATGGAATTACAATTGAGAAAAGTCCCTCAAAAATGCAGATCCATACTTAGTTTATAATTTATAGTCTTATAGGGATGCCAGGAACAGTGGGAAAATATGTGACTTGTACAGGGTACCACAGCCAGTATGTATCATAGGCAGTCCTCCCAACACTACTCCCAGAGCTTTATGCTTTATAGAGCACCTCTTTTGCAATAACCTTGTGCAGAAGGTGTCTCCCACTATTTTAATCACCATTTTACAGATCAGGAAACTGAGGCTCAGAGATGGAAAGAAATTTGACATTACAAAGATATGATAAAGGAGTAAAATGACATATCGGAGGGGATATGGGAAAATGGGAACACTAAAACATTGTGGTTGTAACTTTGGAGACCAATCTGGAATTATAGTCAAAGAGTTATAAAATCCAGCAATAATGCTATTAGGTTTATGTCATAAGGTGATCAAAACCAAAAAGAAACTGTGTTCTAAAATATTTATGGCAGCTCTTTTTCATTGTGGCAAAGAACTGGAAACTGAAGGGATGCCTACCAGTTGGGGAATGGATAAACAACTTGTAAATGATTATAAGAGAATACTATTGTTTCATAAGAAATGGCAAACAAGATGATCACAAAAAAAACTTGGAAAGCTATATATGAAGTGATGCAAAATGAAGTGAGAAGAAGTAGAAAAATGTGGTATACAGCAACAACAATAATATATGATTAACTGTGAACGACTTAAATGTTTTTAACAAGGCAAGGATCCAGGACAACTCCAGGGGACTCATGAGAAACAAGGATATCCACCACTAGAGAAGGAGCAGAGAGACTCCCAATGCAGAGTGGAACATATCATTCTTCACTTGATTTGCTACATGAATTTTTCTTTAATGTAAGCAATATATTTCTCATTTCACATGACAGGGAAATATGTACAATGTGATAATATATACCCAACCTATATCATGTTTCCTGCCTTCTTTGGGAGAGAGGAGAGCTTGGAGGGAGAGAACATGGATTACAAAATGCCAGAAAATGAATATTAAAAATTGTTATGCCATTAACTAATATGTGATCTGGAAAAAAACAACAAAAAAAGAAGTTTAGCCTAACAAATGTACTAGGGGAGAAAAAGAATCAGTAACAGTCCTCAAAACCAAAATTTCTGTCTCCATGTTCATTCTCTTTCTTTTATATGTTGTTCTTCCCAACAACCTATGAGGTAGAAAGTATTATAATAGGATCGAAGGGGTTTTAGGGAAGGAACATAGAAGGAACATATAAATATTCTGATTTTTATTAAAGCAAAGAAGGGGAAGGTAAAAAGGGAAAGAAGGGAAAGGGAGTGATCTTATTTATTTTACCTTCTAAATTATGTTATCTGACTACAACTATCTTATTTCTAAGTACATTAAAGACAAAGTCATTAGGGATTAATAATCTTACAACAGTGTCTTTTGGTAGGCAAAGTCCAAAAATCCCAAGAGAAATATCCAAAGGTGGTCTGTTCTATCTGTTCAGCAGAAGAATGAAGACTGCCTTCTTTTCTACAGCCAAAGATATCCCCAGGCTTGTAATTTGAATGATGGTTTCTCAAACTGCTCCAGGAAAATCCTCCTCCTCCTTCATCCAGATCCAAAGAGATTGTCAGTTGCTTAACTGTTTCTCTGGGATTCTATTCCACCAGCTCCAGGGAAAATTCTAATCCCATGTCTTGTCAATCACTCTTATATCCCAAGTCTTATTTCCTATTGTAACAACAGTAGACATTATTTTACAGATTATAAAAGCAAGTCTTATACATAGTGTCTCAAAGTCCTTTTGTGCAGTTATAAGATAAAACTAAGTTTAAAATCACACTAAGGCTTTAGGTCATTCTGTATGTTATTTGCCCACTCACACAACAATCTAGTTAAGCCAAGTTTAGAATCCAAGTCATCTGATTTCAAATCGAGCACTCATTACCCTTCTGCCTCTTTAAAAACCTCTTCCACCAGTTTTAGTGAATTTAAAAATTTGACAATATCTTGAGATATTATTAGAGAGCCCTAATGTTGCTTCCAGCCCTAATATGCTGTTTGATCTGTGATAGAGCTCAGGTTCAGATCTTGAATGTGCTACTATTGTTTTCCAGCAAATTTAGAGGCAGTAACATGGCACAGTGATTAGAGTGGAGTCAGTTAGATTTGAGTTCAAATTCTATTTCAGAAATTTACTAGTTTTGTGGCCCGGGGCATTCTACCTCAGTTTCCTCAACTGTAAAATAGGGATCATAATAACACCTATCTTCTAGGGTTGTTATGAGGATCAAATGATATAGTATTTATAAAGAAATTCGTGCTACATAAATACAAACTATTAATTCTATTAAATGAAGGGTATCTTCAAGAATAGGATCTACCCTTCATTTGGTAATCAGAAATAATGGATTGTATTATGATAGTTTATATATAATTAAAATGCTTCTCAAAGCATAAAAATGGCATTTTCCCATTAATAACATTCTTAGAGATCTTTGTTTCCAATGAATAATGTTTGGAAATAACCAAATAAAAATTAAAAAAAATAATATTCCTAGAACAAATGAAGTATTATATTTGCAAGGATGTATCATCTGATAATGATTCTTTCTGCTTTTAAAATTATCTTTATTTTATTCCAATAACAAATTTATATATAAGTTTTCAAGCTATGATCCATATTGTCTTCCTTTCTGCTTCTCTTCCCACCTCCCAGAGTTGACAAGCAATTCCACTGGACTCTACATGTATTAATAATGATTATTAATGGATAAGTTTTTATTTTGTTTGATTCATAAGGAAAAAAGAGCCTGGAAAATGGTGGGGAAAGTATGAATGAAGTGGAAATGCTGCCTGATTAAGTTTTTAACACCACGAACCCCAGTTTTTGTAAGGTATTTGCTTTTTAAGCTGAATATATAAAATTGTGGCACAAGAGGGGAACAGAAAGACATAGAATTCTGTAATCAAAGACATTTAGAGATAAAAGGGTTATTGCAGGTCATTTGGTTCAACCTTTCTCATCTTAGAAAAACAAATGAAAAAACTGGTACTCAGAAAATTAAAGTGAAAGCTCAGAATTAGACAGCACAATTGGAGTGGAGTTGGGATTTGAACCATTGTCTTCTGACTCCAAATCCAGTTTAGAAATTATATAAACATAAAAAAAAAGTTCCATACATTTTTCCTATGTTTTTTTTCCATAGTATTATGACATGTCTTCTCTCTGAGATCAATTCCATTTATACTGCAAATATCTTGTGCATACTTTTATTGCATACTGAATCTCCTTTTACAATGTGCATTTCTTAATGATAGAGCTCTTTTTTTTTTTTGGCCTATCTTTCTATTCCCAGTGTTTACAATGCCTGGTACACAGCAGGTGATTTATTGGTTGGTTGTTGTCCTTCATATTGAAAGAGGATCAAAATAACATCAATATTTTGACTTGAGAATGAATCGGATTTTAGTGAAGAATAATTGCAGTCATTTTCCTCACTCTTCCAGAGTCATCAATGTCCAGTGGCAAGACAAAGGTCAAGACAACTGGTAATGATTCAGGATGAAGTGGACATCCTTGGCTTCTTCAATGTCTAATGAAGATCTAAGCACTCAAAGCACCTACTTCTGCTACCTTCCTGGACTTTGAAACAAAATGTTCTCATCCATCTCATCCACTGGGGGAAGTCTTCACATGCTTGGATAGACATCCCCTACCCAATTCATTGATGGGTTTGAGTCCTGTCAGTTAACTTCAACCTGGTTAGCCCGTCTGCTGAGATAGTTTATGCAGTGTGGCCATTGCTCATGCTACTGCTTCTTGGAGACACAGGTGACAGCTGGATGGCAGGTAGACAGCAAAGAAGGAAAGTAGCCCTGAAACGGACTTGGCAAATCCTCCACTGGAGTTATTAGTCTTCTTCTAACACTAAGTGAAATAAACTGATATATGCTTTGGTAGAATGGAGAAGGCAAATTATTTCTACATATTTTAAAATAACTTCCACAATATGGAAAAAGGTTATTGTAATCTTTTAGTACTGTTCATAAAAAAATTTATCATTCTCAACTTAGACATGCTGATCCTTGAGTTGATACAAATAGTCCATTACTAAATAATTTTCTTAAAGGTTTTCTGCTTGGAATGACCTTCCAGAATTTGATCAAGCCTTTAAGAACCTAGAGATTTACCTTGTCGTAACAAGATATTCAAAGGGAATGTTATTGTAGGCCATGAGATTAAATCTCAGAAACTGAGTGATTTTTTTCTTTGTGACTATGATAAAAAACAAAATTTTTAAATATGTACTTTAGAACCATGTTTTCTTTGGAGGAAAATAGAAACTGTTACTATATGTTATTAGCAACATCCACAGTTTCTCAAACGGCATCTGGGGCTAACTTTAATTTTAAAATGTCCATAGCCAAATTAAAATGCATATTTTGCAAGATAACACTTGTAATGAGGTTGGTGAGTGTTGCCTGTTCAAAGGATATAGGAGGATATCTTGTGTGGAACTTGGCATATATAATGCTGGATGACTTGTTGACAAAAGAGTAAGGTAACGAGATTTGTAGAGGGGGAAAGTTGTTCATATTACTACCTAGAAGGATTAGTCAGAATGATGAGAAAAAATGCTAAAACAGAGATAATCCTGCAAAAATTGAGCATCTGGCCATGCTTGACCTGATATTGCTTGTCCAAAGGTACAATGATAAAAATGTAATAAAGACCCACAATATCTTTCTGCAAGTCAGATTGCATAAGTTAGAACTAGATAGTAGACATTTTGTACATGACAAGACAAATTTCAATGAAGCTTCTTACAATCTGAAGAAGATAAGACATCTCCACTTTGCAAAATATATTGATATTACTAAAGTGTTTAATCTCTAAGGTACTTTTAACAAATTACATATCTATGAATCCTCACATTTTCTTCAATATTATTGAATTCTGATTTGAAAACAATAAAGAAAGAAGAATTACTTGATGAATTTTTGAAAGAGATACTGATGAAACAAAGAATTATAGGTCAGCTCTCCATTCCCATTCCTGCTAAGTCAATCAAAATAAATGCATCCTGGCCCCAGGAAAAATCTCAAACCTCAATCATGCTATTTCTTCTGATTTGACATTCTTCATTCTTCCAGAAGTTCTTGCTTCCATTTTTCAATTTTAAAATTAAATATGGATTTGTTAAGCACATACCATCTGTAAGGTCCCATTATCAAATTTCCCCTGTCATTTTGCATTCACATATCTAGTGCCAAAATAGAGACAGTATGTACTGTTTCTACTTGCATATTAGATTTATATCTATATAAAGGCAAAGAACTGGTAAATAGAGTCAATTCAGCCAAACTCAGCTGTATTTCATGGAGTTCAATGAACATTTTTTGAAGGCAGGAATTAATAAAGTTACTCTGAAAAGTCTTCACAGTCATTGATTGATAATCATGAGCTTGAGAAGTAAAAACAATAACATTGTCAAAATCATTACTCATCTAGATCTTTGATTCAGGATTCTCCTAATAAGAAAGTCCCTTCTCCTGCTACATATCAGCATCTAAAACTTAAAGTCTTGGAGAATTTCCTGAGGCAATGTGAGCTTAAATGATTTTCTTGGGGTCATATAGTCAAATTGTGTCAAATACATTACTGGAACCCAGGTCTTCCTGACTTTCAAGCTCTTTGTGAATCGAAATGGGGTTTTCTTGGCAATTACTGGAGTAATTTGTCTTTTCCTTCTCCATCTCATTTTATATATGAGGAAACTGAGGCAAAGAGGTGTTGCCTGGGGGTCACAGAGCTGTTAAGTGTCTATGAGACCAGATTTGGACTCCAGGTCTAGCATTCTGTCACATAGCACATGTACACAGGAACAACTATATAGACTTGCATATATATATCTATGGCTATCTTTTTATTTATCTATCTTGGCCTGAACTGAACTGACCAGTCAACTCAATCACTATGTAATACAGCAGAAAAAAGCAATGGAAAGAACATTATATGAGGTTTATATATAATATAAATATATCTAATTTATATTATATAATGTAAATATAATATAATACTATAATATATAATATCATATATATATTTATAATATAATATGAGATTGCATGATGGAGAAATTATTAAATTTGGAATCAGAGTATCTGGGTTCAAATCCCAGCTCTGCTTCTTATGTTATCTTGAACAAGTCATGCCACCACATTAGGCTTCAGTTTCCTCATTTTAAAAATGCAATCTTAATTTATAAGGTCCATAAACAGCACAAGCTTCTGACTTCAGAATAGGAGACCTGGCTTCATGTTCATGCTCTTAATGCCTGCTATCTATGTGAACATGGGAAAACCACTTCAACTTCTCTGAGCCTCAGTTTTTCTCATCCATAAAATAGGAATTATAATACTTACCCCACTACCACAAAAGGTTTTTTGTGAGGAAGAAAGATTTAAGGGTGCATAATGAGATATATAATATATACATTTATGCACACATGTGTGTATGCATATGGGTATATATGTGTGTTGTGGATATGGACATACGTGTAATATATATGTGTGTGACTATACCTTGATGTACACACATACACCATATATAACCATATATGACTACATGTATTTGTGTACACATACATACATATGTGTATATTTATACACATACTGAGAGGGAGAGGAGGCCTTGAGAGAACTTGCTTGCTTGACTATACATATTTGTTAGAAGAAATTAGTTTTTCCTTTTTTTTTTTCAACAAAATGAGGGTGAAAGGGAGAAAAACAATTTAAGTTCATTTTAAATAGAGGTGGAGGTGCTGTCGTATGGTGTATTTTGTGCAGTTCCAGATTTAACTGTTTTACTTTGTTACAAGAGACCCCTTGAATTGGGAGTAATATGGAAACATTTTCAACAAAGAAAAACACAGTAACGAAATCTTTTAATCAATAAACTTAAGGTGACAAAAATGCAAATTGAGATTATTAGATCAATTGAATAGGTACAATGTAATCAGCCTCAGATTTCTTGAGACATAAGGATATAAAGTTTAAAAAGGGCACAGAGTCCCTCAAAGTGGGAGCAATATGTTGTCCTATATGTGATGACAAGAAGGATTTGCTTAATTTTCTAAACAACTAACACGTTTTTAAAAACCAAAAAAGTCAAAAATCAGATGAACCACTAACAGTTCTTGATTCAAAATTTTCACTTTAATTTAATTGGACTTCTAAGTTTCCTATTATGATTTCCCCCTGAGTCCTGAGACATCTGTACTGGCTCCCCTCCTAAATTTTCACTGTTAAGAATATGACCATTGTTGATTGAATTGGATAGTTTCAGCTCTTGAAAATGTGGGTCCAAATGCCAGTCTGAAGTCAGTAGGTTAGGGGCTATGCTAGACATTGCCATATCTGGATTAAGAGAGAGTATTTTTCATTAGCTTTAATGAAAATTTAACATTCTTATGTGGTCTTAAATCAAAGATCCTAATAGTGTGATTCTAATTCTAAGCTGAAAAAGAAATTTCACAGACAAAGATATTATGTAGGATTTAGTTCAGTGGAATGATGCTATATGAACCATACTTCACTATAATAATGACATCAAAAGACCCAGGTTCAAATCCGGTTTCTGATACTTATTACCTCTGTAGCTCTAAGTCATTTATTCTCCCTGAGCCTCAGTATTGTAAACCTTAAAATTTCCCTGACCCTACTTTATAAGATTGGATTAAGACCATCATTCCCTATTTGGGCAGTGAACTCTACTTACAGCAGGAATGTGAGAATTCTACTTTACCTACTTGGGTCTGCCCTAGGGGAAGATAAAGTTGTAAACTCTTTTCTGAACAATGAAAAGTACTTAAACCCATACTTTTCTTAAGCTAAGTACCTATAAAGGTCAAGCAACTTGTGAATTTACAAGGACCAAAGAACTGGAAAACTTACTCAGAGCTTTCCTGGTGTGAATTACTCAAAAATCCACACCTTCTTAGGTGTGGACTAAGAATGGGCGGTCCTTTAGAAACATCTACAGTGATTGGTAGATGTAAGGACTTAGGGGAGGTGACATAGGAGATTTTGCCCTTAAAAATAAGAGCTCAGGGAAGAGCTAAGAAGTCATTCTGAAACATTCAGATTGGAGAGACTCATTCTGAGGAGACTGATTCTGAAACATTCAGATGGAGGAGGGAGCTGGTGAAAGCAGCTGAGATGCTGCTGGCCTGGTGTCATTAGAAATCCTTACTTAGACAGATCTTATGGTGAGTTATAAAAAACTGACTGATTTCTCTTTTAAGACTCAGGTCGAGGCCATATTGGCTTGAGGCCCTTCATACTTATTCCTTTCTTACTCTCTCTCTCTTTCTTTGATTACTCATTGTATTGTTAATTAGAATCTCTATAAAACCCAGTTGACTTGGGTATTTGAATAATTGGGAATATTTCCCTGGTGACCACCTTATATTTGATTTTAAACCCAAGACACTGTAGTGAAACATATTTCTGCAGTCAAATTGACTCACCTTCTCTTATATCTATCACAATTTATATCTTCCACTATTTTAACCACTACAGTTTAAGACCTCAACCATTTTAAATCTCACAGTATCCACAATAGTCAAATAAAGTAGTTAGATGAAAAGGGCTGTGAGGTCTAGATCTATTACCTGTAAATTTAAAAATTAAAACTATATGGGATTATATAGTTAATATTAACATTTGTGGCAGTATCTACAAATACTATCCTATTTAGAGATAAGGTGTGTATACTCACGCACCCACACATGTGGTAGTCACATCGCTATACCACTCTATTATCCTTTAACATACTACTATGTTTTAATAGTAAATATCCTTTAATATGCTACTAATTGTATATGTATATGAATATCCTAGAATATACAATGATTACACTAACATGTATACACATGATAGTATATTTCATATATGTGTGTATGTGTAAATATATGTATACACCCATTCATGTCTATCTATAGAGAGAGGGAAAGACTATACTATATATAGAATTAACATTAGTGGCAGCAACTACAAATGCTATATCCTATCAATAAATATGTTGAGGCATGATATATTCCACTTACCCTTTGGTCTTTACCCAAGAGGATACGGATCACATTATATTAATTGTGTGTAGGCTTCAGGAAAACTGAATCATAATGAATTAGCTCCATGGTGTGTTCAACCTCCATTTGACTGCCACCAGTGTCTTCGTTCCTCTTATTGTAGCATTGGGCTACAATAAGGAGCTAGGAGAGGTTTAAAACCAAATGCAGCCTAAAATTCTACCCTTACTAAATGGCTTTAAGCAATTGTATAATCTTAGGTAAATCACTTAATCACTCTAACTTTTATCCTCATGTATAAAATAAAGATATTAGATTAGATATTCTCTATGGTACCTGTCAACTCTGAAATTCGATGATTTGATGACTGTTATATATTTGCCATTGTCTGAACTTCTCCTTATTCAACACCCCCATGACATCTCATTCCTTAACCTAACAATTTCCCTGAGTAGCCATATTTCTTCAAAGTCCCTTATTGGTACTCATTAGTTGGCAGACATCAGACAGGCATTTCTGATACTCTCTCCATTGTGGGCTTGATCTCAACCCATTGCTCCTAGGAAGAGTCTTTTCAGTATAATAATAAGTATAAAAATAACCATTATATTTTATATCATTATTCATCATATAGCGAATTCTATATAACAATATCATTATTACTAGCATTTTTACAACACTTTAAAGTTTGCAAAGTGCTTTACATTTCTATATTCATTTGGTCCATCAACAACCCTGAGGTGGCTAGCTAGAGTACTTATTAAATACTTCCCAGGGGCCAGACTGTATGTACTAGAGATACAAATTAAAACAGAAAAGTTGATTCCCTACCCTCAAGGTACTCATAATCTAATGGTAAAGATAATTCATAAAAAGTAACTGGAAAAGAAGATGGTGTATCTGAGTTGGAAGAAGACTACACAATTGAAAAAGTGGAGAAATCTAGGTAATTAGTTGAACTAAGAGTGAAATTAATATTTCTACTTGTTTCTAACTAAAGCCTTCCCTGACTACAATAATCTACAATAATTTCCCCCCTTGTCTTAATTACTTTAGTATATATTAGCTGTGCCACTCATAGATAGAACTATATTGGATTTGAGATACTGAACAGTCATTCCGGTAATACCAAATTATTTATTGCTATGAACTCCCTTCTCTTTAATGATAAGATTGTCCCAGTGATGTCATATGGATAGAAATCATATAGTCCACTGATCTTGGAAGGAATTAATATTCTAAGTAATCCAGTGGGCCATGGAAAAATATGTGGCACATATGAGCAAGTTATAGCATGTCACTAATAAGTGACAACATAAATGGCAGTATCAAATTATCTCCAAGAGATCAAGAAAATGGCCTCTGGAACTTTAGAATACTTGTGAAAAACATGGGCATGAATCACACTAGATAAGAGTATGAAGCTGGTAATCTACCCTAGGGGAGGGAGTAGCCACATAGATGAAATCATGAATGCACTTAAGTATAAATATATTTCTCATTGACATTAATTATATGCCATCTAGTCTTCAAGTTAATTATTCCATATTATGATTCACAATCTTGTTGACAAGATTAAACACTCCTTGAAGGCAGAGACATATACTTTTGGTCTATGCTATCTGCAATAATGCTATGCACACAACAGATATGTTTAATAAGCAGTTGCTAAACTGAATTTAACTCTTAATAAAAAGTACCCTTTTACAAAGAGGAAAATGAAATGTCCATTATGAAATTAAACTATTGCTCTTGAGAATAAAATCTGAATACTAGCTGAATGATAACATAAAATAATGTTATTTTCAGAGGAGAGTCCACATTTGTGATTTAATTAATGTAAAGAAATTGTACTACCCATGAAGAATAATAACTTTACTATAGTGTGAGTCTTCCTAGGGCATGGAGAAATTAAGTGTCTGGATTAAGATCACATTGCCATTTTGTATCAGAAATAGAATTTGAACTCAGATCTTTGTGATTCTGAGGTTGGCTCTCTTTGCCTCTACAAAATTATAATCATTGGCAAATCACAAAAACATTGTAACAAATTGTTTATCCTACTCATCAGACATGAAAATGAAGTTAGAACAATTGAATTGGCTGTTATTTCTCTTCTCTGTAGATGTTGTTGGTGTGTTTATGTGTTTTTGTGCATATGTCTAGACAACTAGAACATTAAATTTGGAAATCGGAAGACCTGAGTTCAAATACAGCTTCAAACACTTACTATCTTTATGACCCTTGGCAATACTTTAAATGGCTATCTGTCTCAGTTTCCTAATTTGGAAAATGAAGATAATAGCATCTACCTTCCTAAGCTGTGAAAATAAAATTACATAATATTTTCAAAATCATTTTACAAACCTTATAGGAAAGTATGTGATAGTTTTAATTTTTTACTGTGACAAGGCTAAGGGGAGAAACTGACATGTCTTTCCTAGAGAAGTAATGAACTAAAATCTAGGAGACTTGCCTTAGAGACATTTTTAGTTTGTTACACATCCTTCCACCAAAGTCCTCTTTCATCTGCTCATTGTTAACATGGAGATCACTCCCTATGCCAGGAGGGAACATGCCTAGTAGGTTCTACTAAGTTGTACAATGAAACATGCTTTCCACTTCATGACAGAGAGGAGCAGTTCTAACAGAGATGGACACTGAGAGTAGAATTATATATGTGTATGTAATATATTACTTATTATGGGCAAGTCTGCTTCAGTTTCCTCATCTGTAATATGGGTATTGCATGCCTCCTACAGTGTGAGAATTAAGTGACATGCTATTTTTAAATGCTTTGCACTATACAAATTCTATCTATCTATCTATCTATCTATCTATCTATCTATCTATCTATCTATCTATCTATCTATCTATCTATCTATCTATTTATAAAAGATATCTAACTAAATGATAGATATATGCATATGTGTATATATGTATATTATAAATAGTATGTATAAATATATTATACACACACACACAGCTACCAAGGAAATTTATTTTAATTGACAGCATATTTGTTACAAGGATTTTTTCTCCTCAGTGGAGTAGAGGGTAGAAAAGAGAAAAAATAGATTTTTGTTTATTAAAAATATAAAATTTAATTAAAAAGAGAAAAGCTAGCAGGTAGGGTAAATGACAGTTCAGGTTAGTGCCAGTCTGCATGTCTGTTGTTCCGGGACTGCCTTCTTTATGTTTGCAAAGGTTCATCACCAGACTCATCTAAGGTTGATGACTTTTTAATGTCAGCTCTTATGATCTGAGAGGTTATTTTCTGCACTAGCAAAGGAAACAACTACACTGTTGAAGCTGTAAGTCCGGGAAGCCTTGAAATATAGTTTCTTTTCTACTTATCACATCGTAGTACCTTAACAATGGCACCTACTTTTTACGTTATTTTCTAAAATGTAGGCAGTGTCTTCAGGAAAATGCTAATGGCTATGCAATAGTTTTAGAAGAATATGTTTGACATCCAAGATTTAAGATACAAGTACCATCAAAGAAAAAAGAAAACATTTTTACCTCAAATTTGGGATATTTCTATTGTAAAAATAAAATTTGGGAGCATAAAGAAAATTTTTCAGGGGAAATGGCATTTATAGTAATTTTTAGTTTCATTTATTGGTAATAAACAAGGTAAAGATGTCTGGAAAATTATATTATTACAAATGAAAGTTTCAACATTGTATTAAAGTCTTCTAACCTTCAAAGCAAAATTAGGGAGAAAGTAGGAATAGAGCAGTATTAAAATGTTCAAAGAGCTACTGAATAGCCTTTTAAAAAATTCTTCTTGTCTGATAGCACCACCTAATGGGTTTTAAAGGAATATTTTGTCTGCCCTTGGGTTTTCCATTAACAGCTGCTACATTCCTGATTATGTGCCCCAGGTGTGTGAAAAAACTTTAATGGAGAAAGACAGTCCATCAACAGAGTACCTGCTAATGTGATAAATGCTACAAATTCTGATTATATGCATTTGTCCTTTAAGTTGGAAAATAATGCACAAAAGAAGGTGTAGTACCAATTTTGTCATGACTTTAAATACAGCATTTCATTCATTTTCAGAGTATAAAGAACACTGGACTTTGGTTCAAGAGAGCTCTTTCCCATTTAGGCCCAACTCTCGACATTCACTTGCATCATGTTCTTGGGCAAGTCATATTAATATCTCTCTGTTAATTCAGAATCCTCATTTGTAAAATGAAGGTTTTCGAATCAGTTGTTTCTAAGATCTTTATTAAGACTAAGATTCTATGATTTTTGTGGCTAACTTTATTTAATTGTATTATAAAGATATTAAAATATCTTTTAAAATATTTTAAATTAAAAAATTTGATAGACCCTCAGATCAATGTCTCATATCTAAAATATATGTTGTACTTTGTCAAATTTATAATAAGAGGCATCCTATGGTTGATAAATTGGTGAAAAAGTTAAATATGATTTTTTTGATGAAGAAATAAAAGTCAAATAAGTATATGAAAAAATGCTTCAAAGTACTACTGATTAAAGAAATGCAAACCAAAAAAATTCTGAGATATCACTTCACATGTACTAGACCGGCTAAAATGATGAAAGGGAAAAGTGATAAAATAAAGATATACACATGTTTTATCTTTATCATACCTACCAAATTTATTTCTAATTTGTTAGAAGCTAATTTATCTCTGAACCAAAAGATAAACCAAGATTCTTAATGGAAACTTTTATGTAGCAGTATACAAAATGCTCCCCCTACAGCCCATACATTCACAACATACAATATACTATGTAAAATATATACTTTATATATTCATAGATATGTGAATATATTATATGTATATATATACAGAAAATACTATATTATCTATATAATATATATTACATAAATAGGGCAGATAGAGGGCACAGTGGATAGAGTACTGGGTTTGGAGTCAGGACAACTCATCTTCATGTTCAAATCTGGTCTTAGACACTAGCTGTGTAACCCTGGGCAAGTCACTTGACCCTAGTTGTCTCAGTTTCTCGTCTATAAAATGAGCTGGAGAAGAATGGCAAACTACTCTAATATCTTTGCCAAGAAAACCCAAAAATAGGGTCACAAAGAGATGATCACAACTTAATAACATTACATATATTTATACATACATATATGTATACACAAGTATTCATATACATATATGAGTACACTATATGTGTGTAACTTTTGGTAATTGCCACATTTAACGTAATTGGGTTCCTTTTGTTCCTTTCATTTAAGGGATTTGAAAACATTGTTCCTAGCAATAACTTCTAGATTTACTCATACTTTCAAAGAGGTCAATGACAAAAATATTAAAAATCATTCCTTCAGTGTTCTAATAAATGCCTTATTTCTCAAATCTATAGAAAATGCAGTCAAATTTGTAAGAATACCAGTTATTTTTCAATTGATAAATGACTAAAGGATATGAAAAAGCAGTTTTCAGATTAAGAAATCAAAACTATCAGCATTCACATGAAAAATGCTCTTAATCATTATTGAGGGTGTCCATCGATTTGGGAATGGCTAAACAAATTGTGGTATCTCATGGTGATGGAATACTATTATACTGAAAGGAATAATAAACTAGAGGAATTCCATGTGAACTGGAATGACCTTCAGGATTTGATGCAGAGTGAAAGGAGCAGAACCAGGAGAATATTGTACACAGAGACTGATACATTATGGTCCAATCAAATGTAACTGACTTTTCTACTAGTAGCAATGCTATGACCCAGGACAATTCAGAAGAACTTGGGAGAAAGAATGCTCTCCACATCCAGAGAAAAAACTTTGGGGACAGAAATGCAGAAGTAGTTCGGTAGAAATATTATTAGAGTTTTGCTCTTAAAAGATTGCTCTACTGCAAATATGAATAACATGGAAGCAGGTTTTGAACAATGATACATGTGGAATTGCTTGTCAGCTCTGGGAGAGAGGAGAGAAGAATGGGGGAATCATGGATCATGTAAACATTGAAAAATATTCTAAATTTAATAAATAAATCAATAAATCATTATTGACTAGACAAAGCACTGAAATACCACCTCATACCCATCAGATCGGCTAATATGACAAAAACCCAAAATGACAAATGATGGAGGGGATCTGGGAAAATTGGAACACTTGTGGAATCATTGATCTAACCATTCTAGAGAACAATTCGGAACTTTGCTCAAAGGGCTATAAAACTGTGCATATTCTTTGCTCTATCAGGTCTGTATCTTAAAGAGATAAAAATGTACAAAAATATTTATAATTGCTCTTTCTGTGGTGACAAAGAATTGGAAATTAGGGAATGTCCCACAATTGGGGATTGGTTGAACAGATTATGGCATATGATTGTGATGGAATTCTATTTTGATATAAGAATTGACAACCAGATTGATTTCAGAAAAACTTGAAAACATTTACATGAATTGCTGCAAAGTGAAGTAAGCAGAAACAGGAGAACATCGTATATGGTAGCAACAATCAACTGTGAGTGACTTGGTTATTCTCAGTAATTTAATGATTCAATACCATTTTGAAGGAATTATGAGAAAAATTGCTATTTACCTCCAGAGAAAGAATTGATGGAGTCTAAATGCAGATAAAAGCATATCTTTTCACCTAATTTTCTTTAGATTTTTTATGTCTTCTTTCACAACCTGACCAATATGTGAATATGTTTTGCACAACATCACATTTATAACCTCTATCAAATTAATTACTATCTGAGACAAGGGGGAATGAAGAGAGGCAGAAAGAGAATTTGGAATGCAAAAGTTTAGAAAACTAATGTAAAAAAATTTTTTTTAACATGTAATTGGGATGAAATATTGAAAAACATGAAATAAAGAACCTTTGCTGCTAGTAGCTTTAAGAAATTTAAGGCCCTCTGAGTATTTAACATTACCAAACTCTTGAGTATCTATTGTGTGCTCAGTTTCCATGACTCTGAAGTCCGGCCAAGTTAGCATGGTTCTAATAAGATTACTCCCCTAAACTAATGGCCATTCAAGACAATCTATAGCTTAAGATCTTGGCAGAGGGGGAGGGTGCATTTTAGAAAACAGAGGACAGAGAATGATATTAGAACTAAAAAGGATTATTCTCTACCCCCATCTAGTCATTTGGCTGGATTGTAGCTGAGGAAACTGAGGTATAGAGAAGTCTCATGTCTTGTTGAATGTCAGGTAACAAGATCATCACAGAACGGAGTCTAGATCCCAGATCTCTTGATTCTCAGTGTTCTGCTCTTTTTATATTATAACAAATCATTATTTGAATGAATCAAGCTTTTTTTCCCTATTGTTGCATCTTTGAATAGCAATGTAGAAAGCAGTCAACATTTTGAATATTCATGGCCATGATCTATCATTTGATTTGAAGTATTGTGTGGTTGTAGATATGAATTTGTGATATAAAATGCATAGTAAGCACATTTCATTTGGAATCTGAAGATGTGGTTCAAATTCTGACTTTACTATTAATAAGTCACTTAATTTTTCTGATCCTCAGTTTCCTTATGAATAAAAGGAGGAAGACAGTTTTTTAAAGTTCTTTCAAGCAAGGAACTAAAGTATGCCCATACCATACAACTATCAGTTACTTTGAATTATTTGCACCACAACTTTCTTATATTAGTGCAGGTAAGTGACAAGGGATTACATTTGACATGCTTTTTTCCAAATAGACTATTACTCTCTAAAGGGAGCAGCTAGACTTATTAAAGCTGTGCATTCCATTTCCCAAGTAAAAGAAGCATTATTGTAATTACAACAAAATGGTAGAAATCAATGAAAACTTAAAGATTTCTAAATTAATCTAGCCTGAGAGTGGAAATTACATTTTTATTGTACTGGCTGCTATGATGAAATTAATGGATCTGTTAAGCTTTTGCTAAATAAATTTTTTATGGGGGGGAAAAAACCCCACACTTTAATTGATGATGGTATAAAGATGGTAACTTTGGTTAGATTTCAATTATACTTGCAATTAAAGTGTACATGTAGTAATTGCCAAAGCAAATTAATAAAGGGTGTTATGACTCATTTATTAATATTAAATCTTTAGTATCTTTTTGAGTGATAGGATGCTTTTAATGATGGACATAAATATAAACATTAATCATTTCACAGTTTTTTTTCCAATTTAAACATTATTTTATTTGGTTATTTTCAAACAATATTCCTTGGAAAAGATCCTTTTCTTATCCTGCGCCCCTCCCACCACCCCTCCCTTAGCCAAAGCACGATTCCACTGGGTATCACATGTGTCCTTGCTTCAAACCCATTTCATGTTGTTGGTATTTGTATTAGGGTGTTCATCTAGAGTCTCTCCTCATTCCTGTCCCTTCCACCCCTGTAGTCAAGCAGTTGCTTATCTTTGGTGTTTTTACTCCCACCGTTTGTCCTTTGCTTGTGGATAGTGTTTTTTTTCTCTTGGATCCCTGAAGAATGTTTAGGGAGTTTGTATTGAAACTAATGGAGAAGTCCATTATGTTCTTTTGTACCACAGTGTGTCAGTCTCTGTGTACAATGTTTTCCTGGTTCTGCTCCTCTTGCTCTGCATCACTTCCTGGAGGTTATTCCAGTCGCCATGGAATTCCTCCACTTTATTATTCCTTTTAGCACAATAGTATTCCATCACCAACATATACCACAATTTGTTCAGCCATTCCCCAATTGAAGGGCATCTCCTCATTTTCCAATTTTTGGCTACCACAAAGAGCTCAGCTATGAATATTCTTGTACAAGTCTTTTTCCTTATTATCTCTTTGGGGTACAAGCCCAGCAGTTCTATGGCTGGATCATAGGGCAGACATTCTTTTATCGCCCTTTGGGCAAAGTTCCAAATTGCCCTCCAGAATGGTTGGATCAATTCATAACTCCAACAGCAATTCATTAATGTCCCTACTTTGCCACACCCCCTCCAGCATTCATTACTTTCCTTTGCTATCATGTTGAACAATCTGCTAGGTGTGAGGTGATACCTCAGAGTTGTTTTGATTTGCATCTCTCTGATTATAAGAGATTTAGAACACTTTTTCATGTGCTTATTAATAGTTTTAATTTCTTTGGCTGAAAACTACCTGTTCATGTCCCTTGCCCATTTATCAATTGGAGAATGGCTTGATTTTTTGTACAATTGATTTAGCACTTTATAAATTTGAGTAATTAGACCTTTGTCAGAGGATTTTGTTATGAAAATTGTTTCCCAATTTGTTGCTTCCTTTCTCAATTTGGTTACATTGGTTTTGTTTGTACAAAAACTTTTTAATTTGATGTAATCAAAATTGTTTATTTTACATTTTGTGATTCTTTCTGTCTTGCTTGGTTTTAAAGTCTTTCCCTTCCCAAAGGTCTGACATGTATACTATTCTGTGTTTGCCTAATTTACTTATAGTTTCCTTCTTTATGTTCAAGTCATTCACCCATTCTGAGTTTATCTTGGTGTAGGGTGTGAGGTGTTGATCCAAACCTAATCTCTCCCACACTATCTTCTAGTTTTCCCAGCAGTTTTTGTCAAATAGTGGGTTTTTGTCCCAGAAGCTGGGCTCTTTGGGTTTACCATATACTGTCTTACTGGGGTCACTTACCCCAAGTCTATTCCACTGATCCTCCTTTCTGTCTCTAAGCCAGTACCAAATTGTTTTGATGACCACTGCTTTATAATCAAGTTTGAGATCTGGGACTGCAAGGCCACCTTCCTTTGTATTTTTTTTCCCATTATTTCCCTGGATATCCTTGATCCTTTGTTCTTCCAAATGAACTTTGTTATGGTTTTTTCTAAGTCAGTAAAAATTTATTTTGGAAGTTCAATGGGTATAGCACTAAATAGATAAATAAGCTTGGGTAGGATGGTCATTTTTATTATATTGGCTTATCCTACCCATGAACAGTTAATATTTTTCCAATTGCTTAAGTCTAGTTTTATTTGCGTGGAGAGTGTTTTGTAGTTGTGTTCATATAGTTCCTGTGTTTGTCTCAGGAGATAGATTCCTAAGTATTTTATTTTGTCTATGGTGATTTTGAATGGGATTTCTCTTTCTAATTCTTGCCACTGAGCTGTGTTGGAAATATATAGAAATGCTGATGACTTACGTGGGTTTATTTTGTAACCTGCAACTTTGGTAATGTTGTTGATTATTTCGACTAACTTTTTGGTTGATTCTCTAGGATTCCTTAAGTAGACCATTATATCATCCACAAAGAGCGATAGCTTAGTTTCCTCCTTGCCTATTTTGATGCCTTCAATTTCTTTTTCTTCTCTAATTGGTACTGCTAGTGTTTCTAGTACAATGTTAAATAATAGAGGTGATAATGGGCATCCTTGTTTCACTCCTGATCTTATTGTGAATGCATCTAGTTTATCCTCATTGCAGATGATGTTAGTTGATGGTTTTAGATATATACTGTTTATTATTTTTAGTAACGACCCTTCTATTCCTATGCTTTCTAGTGTTTTTTAATAGGAATGGGTGTTGTATTTTATCAAAGGTTTTTTCTGCATCTATTGAGATAATCATGTGATTTTTGTCTGTTGTTTGTTGATATGATCAATTATGTGGATGGTTTTCCCAATATTGAACCAGCCCTGCATTCCTGGTATAAATCCTACTTGATTATAGTGAATGATCCTCTTCATCACTTGCTGGAGTCTTTTTGCTAGTATCCTATTTAAGATTTTTGCATCTATATTCATTAGGGAGATTGGTCTATAGCTTTATTTCTCCGTTTTTGACCTGCCTGGCTTTGGAATCAGTACCATGTTTGTGTCATAAAAGGAATTTGGTAGAACTCCCTCTTTGCTTATTATGTCAAATAGTTTGTATAGTATTGGGATTAGCAGTTCTATGAAAATTTGATAGAATTCACTTGTGAATCCATCAGGCCCTGGGGATTTTTTCTTAAGGAGTTCTTTGATGGCCTGTTGGATTTCTTTTTCTGATATGGGATTATTTAAGAATTCTATTTCTTCTTCTGTTAGTCTAGGCAATTTATATTTCTGTAAATATTCATCCATATCACCTAGGTTGGTAGATTTATTTCCATATAGTTGGGCAATGTAGTTTTTAATGATTGCCTTAATTTCCTCTTCATTGGAGGTGAGGTCCCCCTTTTCATCTTTGATGATGTTAATTTGCTTTTCTTCCTTCCTTTTTTTAATTAGATTGACCAGTACTTTGTCTATTTTGTTTGTTTTTTCAAAGTACCAGCTTTTAGTCTTGTTTATTAGTTTAATAGTTCTATCACTTTCAATTTTATTAATTTCTCCTTTAATTTTTAGGATCTCTGGTTTTCTGCTGGGGGTTTCTAATTTGTTTGCTTTCAAGTTTTTTGATTTGCATTTCCAATTCATTGATCTCTGCCCTCCCTAATTTGTTAATATATTCACTCAAGGATATGAATTTTCCTCTAAGTACTGCTTTGGCTGCATCCCATAAGGTTTGAAAGGATGTCTCACCATTGTCATTTTCCTCAATGAAATTATTAATTGTTTCTATGATTTCTTCTCTAACTGATTTTGGAGTATCATATTATTTAATTTCCAATTAATTTTTTTGATTTAGGTCTTCATGTACCCTTACTGATCATTATTTTTATTGCCTTATGATCTGAAAAGGTTGCACTTATTATTTCTGCTTTTCTGCATTTGTATGCCATGTTTCGGTGACCTAGTGTATCTTTGTGAATGTGCTATGTGGTGCTGAGAAGAAAGTGTATTCCTTTTTGTCCCTATTTATTTTTCTCCATATGTGTATTAACTCTAATTTTTCTAAGATTTCATTCACATCTTTTATCTCTTTCTTATTTTTTTTTTGGTTTGATTTACCTAAATTTGATAGTGGTTGGTTCAAGTCTCCCACTAATGTGGTTTTACTGTCTATTTCCTCCTTCAATTCTTCTAGTTTTTCCATTAGAAATTTGGGTGCTATACCATTTGGTGCATACATGTTGATTAGTGATAATTCCTCATTGTCTATACTCCCTTTTAACAGAATATATTTACCTTCCCTATCCCTTTTGATCTGGTCTATTTTTGCTTTGGCTTTGTCAGATATCATGATAACAACTCCTGCCTTCTTTCTATCAGTTGAGGCCCAGAAGGTCTTACTCCATCCTTTAATTCTAACCTTGTGTGTATCAACCCATCCTCATATGTGTTTCTTGAAGACAACATATGGTAGGGTTTTGGATTCTAATCCATTCTGCTATTTGTCTACATTTTATGGGTGAGTTCATCCCACTCACCCATTTCAAAGTTATGATTGTCACTTGTGAATTCCCTGGCATTTTGATATCCTTCCCTAATTCTGACCTTTTTTCTTTAGCTATAACCTTTTAAACCAGTGATTTACTTTAGATTAGTCCCCCTAGTCCCCTCCCTTGATATGCTTCCCTTTCTAGCCCCTTCCTTTTTGTTCCTTTCCCCTCCCCCCTCTCCTTCCTCCCTTTTTATACTCCCTCCCCCCTCTCCTCCTTAATTTCCCCTTCTCTTTTACCCTGTTGGATAAGATAAAATTCAAGATCCCAATGGATCTAGATGTTCTAAGCTCTCAGAGTTGATTTTTACTGAGAGTAAGGTTTTAAGTAATACTAATTAGCACTTTCTTCCTCTCCTCCCTATAGGAAATTCCTTCCCCTCCCCTTCCTATGTGTATCTTTGTGTGAGAAAGATTATTCTATTTAGTTTTTTTCTATTTCTTGAAGTATATCTTAGTACCATCAATGATTCATCCCCTCTGTTTTTCTTTCTTTCACCCCCCTTTTCTCCATATTGTTTTAATGCCCCAATTATTCTCTATGTGTGATTCTTCTAACTACTCTAATGATGCATACAATTTTTGAGAGTTACACATTACATTTTCCCCACATATTAATATATATAATTTGATATAAATGTAGTCCTTATAGAAGAGAGTTTGAATAAAAGAAAAAGATAACATTTTTCTCCTTTTCCCTTTCTTTCATATTTACCTTTTCAAGTTTTCCTTGCTCTTTGTGTTTGGATGTTGAACTTTCCACAGAGCTCTGGTCTTTTCTTTACAAAAACTTGGAAATCTTCTATTTTGTTGAATGCCCATACTTTCCCCTGGAAGCATATAGTCAGTTTTGATGGATAGCTAATTCTTGGTTGAAGACCCAGCTCTCTTGCCTTTCTGAAAATCATGTTCCATTCCTTAAGGTCATTCAGAGTAGTAATTGCAAGGTCTTGTGTGACCCTGATTGGCATTCCTTTATATCTAAATTGTCTTTTTCTGGCTTCCTGTAGGATTTTTTTTTTTGCTTGAAAGCTTTGGAATTTGGTAATTACATTTCTGGCAGTTGTCTTTTGGGGATTTAGTGTTGAGAGTGTTCTGTGAACTCTTTAAATGCCTGTATTGCCCCCTTGTTCTAGAATCTCTGGGCAGTTTTCGAGAGTACTATTTATTTCTGGCTTTTCTGGTAGGCTAATTATTCTCAGATTGCCTCTCCTTCCTCTGTTTTCCAGGTCTGTCACCTTGTCAGTGAGATATTTTATGTTATCTTCTAATTTCTTAGTCTTTTGGCTTTGCTTTATTAATTCTTGCTCTTTTGCAAGATCATTGTCTTCCAGTTGCCTGATTCTGACCTTTAAAGCCTGGTTTTCCTTTTCAGTTTGTTCTATCCTGCTATTTGAGGCCTCAAGCTGTTTCTGTAGTTGTGTTTTTTTGTGCTTCTGATTGCTGAGTTCCTTTTGCATCATTTCCTATTTTTCCTGCCAGAAGGCTTCCATCTTTTTGATAACTTCCATTTTAAATTCTTCAAGACCTTGTGGACAATTTCCATTTCTTTTGGAAGGTTTTGGAGCATTTGTTTGCACTTCCTCTTCTGCTATTTCCTCTGTTTTTTGTGTTTTCCCTCCATAAAATGCATCCAAAGTCATCCCCTTCTTCTTGCTTTTCTTGGTGTTGGGGTGTTGGGGTTCTTGGATATAGTTTGCCATCTCCGTGTTTTGTTTGTTTTTTTCCTCCTTCCTCCCCTTTCCAGTCAGAAATCTGAATGAGTAGTACTTGCCCTCAATATAAGGGTCTAATGGTCAAGGCTTTAGTCTCAGGCTAATTCTAGGATCTCTGCAGCTGCGCTGTCTTCCTGGGGAGGCCCAAGGACTGCCCTCCCCTGCCTGCCAGCGTTTTGGGAGTTAGTGCTCTCAGATGAAAGTCTTTGGTGATCTTAGCTAACTCCCAAGACCTGTAGATGCCCCTTGCTCACGCCAGGGGATCCCTTTGCACACTCGGTGATTACAGTGTGCTAGTTCTGGGAGCCTGAGATCTGTGCTCCCCTAGCCCACCTGCCGGGGTTTCAGGTGTTAGTACTCTCAGGAGAATGACCTTATCTTATTCAGGTCCCCAGACCTGGGGCTGCCCGTTGTTCAGTCCAGAGGTTCTCCTCCCTCACTTGTTGATTCTGGCCAGTGCTGACTTTAGCTCTGGCTCCAGCTGTTTGGTGGGGGAGGGGAGGGTGGGTCAGCTTTTCGTTCCCTTGTATTGTGGAGGTGTCAGAATCCCACCTACCTTCAAAGCTTCCCCTTGTTGTGGGGTCTATCTGTTCTTATGAGGATGGTTGTTTTTTATTTTGGGAGGATCTTTTGCAGTCATCTGTGTCATTGGGTTTGAGGAGAGGCAGCAAGCCGTGTCTACTCTGCAGCCATGCTTACCCGGAAGTCCCATACAGTTATTTTTAAAGACGATGATTTCTTAGTTTGCAAAAGGAGAAATGTATTGGAAGACCTTAATGGTAGTGGAAATTCACTTTCCTGGGAGTCAGGAGACTTGAGCTCTAATCCTGACTCTTTCACTGAATAATCTTTTCACGCAATACAAAAAATTTCTTGGGATCTAATTTCCTTCATTTATAAATGCAAAAAATTGGACTAGATGGTCTCTAAGAAGATCTTTCAGTTATTACATTCTGTGATTTTTCTGTGAATGGTATGTATTTAATTAACCAGTCAAAATACTCTTACATGACAAGATGGAACACAGGCTAGGAAAATGACAGCATAGAACTGTTGGAAATGCTGAAGCAATAACTTTCTTTTAACTTCTTACAACTCTCTTTCTTGTCTTTGTAGAGAGGAAAGAAATGATGAGAGAGACAGAGGGAGAGAGAGAGAGAGAGAGAGAGAGAGAGAGGATTATGTCTTTTGTGCCTGCTAGTAATCCTAGAGAATGAAAGAACAATCATTTAGTTTCTTTTCTATTCAGAAATAGTTCTGAACATGACCTTCCCTAGTTGAACTAGGGAATATATTGTCTAACATTAAAGACTATCTTCTAAAGAAAGAATATTTGGCTTTTGGTCACATGACCCCAATAATTTCTTAGCCTCTAAATTTACCCTTTTTAATTTTATTTTTAATCAATGAATTTTTTTTGTTACTCAAAAACTTCCAGATTACTTCCTTTGTCCTTCTCTACCCCATTAGAGAAAGCATCATTTGACAAAAAGATATATGTCTATATAAAACTATATTTTCCTTATTTCTATTTATCAGTTTTTTTCTCAGGAGGTGGATGTAAACAAGTCATTGTTTAAATGATATTTCTGTTGGTATATAGAATATTCTTTTGTTACTGTTTGTTTTACTCTTCATACTTTCTTGTAGCTCTTTCCATGACCTTCCCCCCCAAATTAACCTGTTCATCATGTCTTATGTTGCTGGAGTATTCCATCATAATCATGTGCCATAACTTGTTTAGCCATTCCCCAACTGATGGTTATTTCTTCAAGTCTCAGTTCTTTGCCACCACAAAGAGAGTTGTGATAAACATTTTAGAACATATGAGTTCGTCTCTTTTCTTTTTTCCCTGATCACTTTTGGAAATAAAACTAATAGTGGTATTTCTGGATCAAAAGTATACATAATTGTTTTTTATTTATGCAAGAAGGTATAATATAATTTTTATAAGTGACAGCCCAAAAATTTTCCATTAAAAATACTCCTTTTAATATAGCAAACAGTATCATTTAATATAGCAAACAGTATCATTTAATATAGCAAACAGTTTTAAAACAAAATATACTCCATTAAAAACACACCATTAAATATCTAATTTTATCTTCCCTTTAAAGACTCAATTCATAATCTAACACAAATAAAAAAGATTATTTTTACATAGCATTTCTGATACAGTTGTTTTCCAAATAATATTAATGTATGATAATTTAGAAATATGATAATAATATATGCAATATCATGTATTTAAAACATAAGACAAAACATATTACCAATCAGGTGACATCAATTCAACTGAATGCATTTTCGAATTATCCTATATAGAAATCATTAATCTTATCACCTTTGGCATTTTATACTAATCATATGGAATTCAACTTTAGAGTTATCAAGTATGGAACAATTACATCTGATTAAAAATAAGAATAATAACAATAGTCAGCATTTATATAGTATTTACTATGTCATTCTTTTCATTAAGCCCTCTGTCCTTTCTAGCTTCTTCATCATATCAATATTCCCACTTATGAACAATCTTTACAACTTCAGTAGGCATTTTTTATGTCTCAGTGCTCATGAGCAGTGTTTGAGACATTGAGGGATATGTGAAGATTAAACAAACCCTCGCGGCACACAATTTAGTATGGTATTTAGACCCAAAGATACACATGAATAAGTATAAGATGATACAGGAAAAATTCTTAGGAGAGATGTATTCTAAATGTTATACATAGATCTAAGAGAGAATGAACTGAGAAATTATTGGGGGATCATGGATGCCTTAGTGAAGAACATGACATTTATATTGGGCCTTATAGAATAAGAATTTTAGCAGGTAAGATAAGGAGGGAGGACATTTCAAGAGTAAGAAACAGCTTTACCCCATGCACAGAAGTATTCCAGAATAGGACCTGCATGGAGAATGGTTAGTAGTTCAGTTTTGCTGGAGTATAATGTTTGTGGAGGAGAGCAGTTCAGCTTCATGTTCAGAATGTGTTGTTTTAAATTATTCCATCTTTATGATGCAAAGGGAGATGGGACAAGGAATAAGGATAAGATCCTTTATCTTAGCAATTGGCACATATATTACAACTGACACCTAAAATGAGTGGAGAGATAGTTTCAAGGAGGACCACAAGAATGCAGCAGCATTAGTGAAAGCCCAGCAGTGACAGCCAGAAAATACACCCATCATTAACTATGTGAACTAAGGCAAGAGAGAAGGCATAGATAGATTAAGACATAGGATATTATAATTGTCCTTTGTAAAAGTATAGCAAATAATGACTGGGTTGGGACTTCTGATAAAGAAGACTGACTGACATTTGGAGAAAATCAGAGGAGGAATGTTATCTTGTAGAGTCACGGGGATGAGAAGATAGGGGAATATGACAATGCTTATAAGGTCTTGCTTTCAGAAGCTCCAGGGCACTAGCACTTTGTATTTATATCAAAGTCATTCCCCATAGCTTTCAGCTGGAGCTATTTATCTCTATAAAGTATTTAGAAAAATCTTTATTTCTCTAAGTTACTTCTGTCAACCGGTCCCTCAAATAGGGACACAAGAATAACTCAAAGTACCCATCAGTTTCTTTAAAATTGTATCTGCTAAAGGATAAGGCTAAGTCATAACATCATGGGAAAAGACTCTTACCCAAATCTAAACCAAAAATACCAAGGTACAGCCTTGATACATATAGATGTGAGAAGACAAAGAAGATATACCTGTAACAATGGTAAAGTTTGCTTAATGATCAGCGAGAGTTTGTTCAGCATCAAAGAAGGGGGCAGTTAGTTTTGTTTGATAATTAAGTCTATTCATGATAGAGCCAATGTTGTTGGGGATGTGGTTTCTGCAGGGGCTTTCCATTACTCTAGCTGACATGGTTGATCTGAGTTGACTCCTGGTTCTGGTTCATGGTTTTTGACAGAAACAGATCTACAGCAGGAGAATTCACCCTGAGTGTACATGTGCAAAGGGCGGCTGTTATGTCAAACTCACAGCACATTTTGATGGGATGAAATATGCTCAGCTGTTAAGTTTGGACCTGCAGCTGCTAGGTCTGGGCCTGGGGAACATACCCATGCAGGAAATTGAGAGGCATTAGCAAGGGGTTAACTTGGAGGTCCTGACATTTAAGTCTATGACAGAATGGAGAAGAGTTAGAAGTTAACAACTAGATGTGGGAGAGAAGGAAAATCAAAGAACATCAAGGTTTTAAAGCATATAGTAAGTCATGGTACTGCTGATTTAAGTCCGCAGAAGGAAGTAAGAAAGAGGAGCAGGTTTCAGGGAAAGACATATTGAGTTTCAAATGCTATCATGGATTTTAAGTGAAAATAACTATAGGTAGTTTGATAAGAGTCTTTGTCTAGATTCCAGAAGAAAAGGTCAGATCTGAAGATTTAGATCTGTGAATTATCCTGAATGGAGATGATAATTAAAGACTTGGGAGTGAATAAAATAGCAAGGGGAAAGAATTAAAGAAGAGATGAGAACTGAGGACAGATCCTAGGGAGACACCAAGATTAAGGTGACAAGAAGAAGTAAATAGACAAATAATAGTTAGGGAAGAATGAGAACCAGGAGTGTTAACTCTTCAGAAGCCAAGGGGAAAAGTATTTCCACAAATAGAAAATTGTCAATAGCATAGAAAACTGCAAAGAAGTTATGATGAAGGTCTTCTGATTTAGTTTTGGGGATGTCATTATTGATTTTTCATAAAATATAGGCTAGTTTTCATGAAATTAAATCAGGGTAGGGAGAAGAGAAATAACAAAAATGGGATAGGCTAGAAGCATCAAATCAATGATTTTGCAGGAGTGGAAATATCTGAATATCTTTGTAGTTAGCTGTTAAAAAAAGTCAATAGACAGGGAGAAAATTGAATATATGTGATTACTTCTTGTGTGTGTATGTATATGTGTGTAAGGATATCTGAACTGTCTACCTAAGACTTCTATTTCTCTGCTTGGATATCTATAACTTTACTTGTTTCCTCACTGAGTGATTAAACTTCATTATTCTACCTAACCTGCTTACTCTCTAACTTTTCCTCTACTTTTACATTGTGTCCTCATGTCTCCATAGAGCTAACATGCCAATTTAGCTATTTATTGAGCATAAGATAAATACAGGAACAATATGCAATTTCCAAAGCTCCAATCATTCCCAAATCTAGGGTATGCAGTAGCATGGATAATATCAGAGCTTCCAGCAACTGGTAGATGCTTGGCCACCATTCATATCTCTTTGGTCTAAAGCTAACCAATAAATGAGGTATGAATTTTGTGTACATTGAGCAATATTATTCAGAAAGAATACATTAATTGGTAATCACAGGAATGGCTTAATAGGGATAAGGTGTTAGAGCAAAAACATCAAGGATTGATAAATAAGAGCAGGAGAATTTGGCTTGCATAGAATCTGCACTTCATAAGTTTATATTCATAAAACTTAATGGTCTTTGAAAATTTATGGAAATTCACACCATTGAAAAATAAAGGATTTGTCATACAGTTCATTCTAAACTCTGTGGTCTATAAAAGATCACCTAAATTTGCATGCTTGATTCATTGACACTCTTATGCTCTTTCCAGCCCTCTTACTGCTCTATTTCCTATGATCACATTTTTTTGATGTTTTCTTCTTTTTCCTCATTTATTGACTATAACAGACTCAAGCACTCAACCCAGACTCCTTTGTTTTTCTTTCTTTACATTTACCTGCTAAAGGGAGTCAGTTCACCTTTAATTACTTCTCAACAAGCTACTTCCACATCATCTCTATCCTGAGATTCTTAGTCATTGCCCTGAGCTATGAGCTTTCTTGCTTTCCTGTTTTAATTCTCCAAGTTACTGAGAATTACTTTTCCAGTTGGTGCCATTATTAAAATATTTTCCATTCACTTTAATCAAGAAGTTCATAGCATAACTGACATGCCTAATAAACTTTTTTCACTGAGCAATTCAGGCAATCTAGTACTTTGCTCCATGTTTTAATTATAACATAAACATCTTCTGCTTTGTTTTGACCTCAGAGATAATCTTATTCATAGCATTTATGATTGGTCCTTCAAACATCTATTTGGCTTCTTATCATTGATGTAGTAGAAAGAGTATTCAATTTGAAGTCGAAGGACAGAATCATTCCTTGGCTCTGAAACTCACAAAAATTACATAGTCTTTCATTAGCTTCAACATCCTCATCTGTAGAATAAAGGGATTGGATAAAGTGATCTCTAAGGTATCTTACTAGATGATATTAAATCCTATGCTCTTATGAAGTGACTATAACTTGCTGATCAGCAAGGCTCTGAAAATCATCTTAGGAGTTTATCGCAAGTAATGTCTTCCTGCACACTTGTTTCACACTGGAAAAGGTAACCTATTTGGACACAAGTTAAAAAAAGTATGTGTTCTAAAGTATAGTGAAATTTATATTCTTATAAATTTTACCGAGGTGATAATAATGTTAGTAGTATTAATCATATGTGCAAAGGACTCTTCAATATTTTATACACAGACATATGTATTCTCCAGGTTTCTATAATGAGTCTTTTTTTTTAAATAAGGAATTACTTTTAATATTCTTTCTTTTTACAGAAGATACTATGAAAGAAATGGAAACTGATTCTTATTAGGAATATAGAAATAATGTAAAAGCAGTGGAATGAATGCTTGTAGTCTAAATGAGTGTCATAAAGCTCTGTGAAACCTATATAACTATGTCAGCATGATTTAAAGCATGATTTTCAGAGTTTTCTATCATTTATTTTACATATATTCTTTAAAATAAAGAATTCTTTGGAAGCACATGAAACCCAGATTGCAAGAGACTTATTTCCTCACATAGCCAGGGTCTTAGAATACTCTGATATGTCACGTCTGTGACAGCATTAATCATAGCCTGCTATGAGCCTGAATTGATCTCAGGATCAAGGAATATGAAAGCTTCTTCTACTGGTATTAAAAGATGGGGTAGGATGGGGTGGGACGAAACATGAGGTTTTTATGATTATATATTTTTCCTTTTTATAGTTGCGCTCATTCCTCTTATGTCACTCTCTTTCCCCTAGAGGGTTAGTTAGACCTCCCACTCTTACTATCAGTAAATGGCCACCTGTTTAACTATATTGGAAACATCTACTCCATACAGTGTGAATTCCAGTAATTTTTCCAATCCAATCCCCCAAAACTGGTGTCTTCAGTCATATCCTTCCTCATTTCCCTAATCTCAGAAATGACTCTCTTGTCTAGGTGAAACTTTCTACCCTTCCCCAGGACTTTGCTACAAAAATCATCACGTCTCATATTTTCAATTTTTCCTTTTTCACATGTCTTTCCACCTAAAGATATAATTTGGCCTGCTTTATTCTTAGAAAAATAAAAATAAAATTTACTTTGATCATACTATTCTCTCAAGCTGACATCCATTCCATTTCCCTCCTTTTCACTAAATTTCTTCATAATAGTCTATAAAGGGAAACCTGACTTTTGCATCAACTATTGATTACCTGGCCCTTTATAATCTGTTTTTCTCCTCCAGTACTCACCCTCAAAATGTTGACTCTACGATTATTAATGGATTTTTCTCAATTCTGACCTTCCTTTAGAACTCAGTTCTTTTAATCACTTCCTTGATATTTTCTAGTCCTTTGGTTCTTAGGATTCTTCTATCTTTAAATTTTATTTTTCATTTTTTCTTCAACATCTCCTTCCTCCCACCCTTTATTAAAGAGATACTTTAAGACTCTTTCCTTGGCAATCTTCTCTTCTCTTTTCACCCTCTTCTGTGATGAACTTTATTCATAATCAGAATTCTAATTCAGGCTCTCATTCCTACTTTTTTCTTTGCTTATTCCAATAGTATTTTCATTTACCTTCCTACTTTCAGCTTTCCCTTGTCAAATCCATAAATTTATTTTGAAAACACAGCTCTAATGGAATCATTCTACCATATAAAAAAGTCAATGACTACTGTTTATTGAATCTATATTCTTAGGCCAGGTTTTGAGACACACCACAATTTTTTACTAGGTCACCTTTCCAACCTCCTTTCAAGCTATTTTCTTTCACAGACTCTGTTAGTCAAATCTTCACAAAATTTTCAGTTTCCCCTCGTTGTTTCCTTATTTACATCATCTCCCATTCCTGGAATGTCCTTGTCACACCTATTTTTGTCTATTAATGTGATCTCAATGCATCTTTCATGTCCAATTTCAAATATTACTTTTCTGCTCCCCTGCTCCTCTACTTTTAATCCAAACTTGTCTTTTTCCAGAATTATTGTGGCACTTTGGGGTCCTTTTATGTATTTATCATATTCTCTTATGTGTTAAAGTTATTCATGAACATGGTTCCTCTCTCCTGCTAGATTAGAAACTCTTTGAGACCAGGAATCCTCTGTTTTTATCTTGGTAACTACAAATTTCTGGATTGTGGAACCCATATGTGACATGCCCAGGACAATTTTTTTTCTTTAAAGGAATAGATGTGGCTGGCATATGTAAACCCAGCATGAAAGGCCTCAAGGCTAAAGCAAATATTACATGTATGTATCAATCGGTCATTCAGTCACCAGTCTACATTCTTTTTGTTATGTTTATACACTGCCTAATTGACTTCCCATATTATGCCTGGAGCTTTCAAATATACCCTGAAGATAATGACAGAATATTAGCTGCCCTATTGGACATATAAGGCCTCTTGAGGACTTATCTATTTCAGAAGACGGATGCTCCCTCCCCACCCCAATAAGGAGGTGCAAGGCATAGGCACACTATATTGAATCCCTAGGAAGAAGGAAAATACAGATACAAATTTTAGTTTTCCTGGCTACCTTCCTTAGGTTGAATATATCAGAAAAGATACAGAGAAATATGTGTATCAGGGAATGCTCCTATAGATTCCAGGATGGGAGGTAGACCTACTGCAGCAAATCAAGGCTCTTCTCTAATCATCACTGTGATATTTATATAGTGCTTTAAGATTTACATAAAATAGTGTTTTATTGCATTATCTCATTTTTAATGAACTATCTCATACAAAGATAAAAACAAAATAGTCCCTGGTATCAACAAGCTTCCCTTCTATTGAGACCTATCTTTTTTGTTATTTGTTTCAGACTTCTTGAATAGCAAACACCTAAGTATTTCAATGTTTTGTCTCCAGGTAGTTAATTAAATATGACACTTAACATATTACTTTACACAGAGTAGCACTTAATTAATGCTTGTTATTAAATTGATTTTTAAGTTCCTCCTCATCTTTAAAAATCCTTTTGGGAGAAGTTTGTGAAAAGTGGATTTTTATGACCGAAATCTCCCTACTCCCCATAAAAATACTTCATTTCTTTTGCTGTGGGCAAAGCTCTTGTTGGGTTGCACACAAACACATTTGAACACTAAGCTTTAAAGAATCTGAATTCTTTATCAAAAAGATGCATTATCCAAAACAGTGCTGAAGGACTTATGACAAAGCATGTTATTCATCCCCAGAGAAAGAAATGATGGAGTCTGAATATAGATTGAAGCATACTATTTTTCACTTAATTTGTGCGTTTTTATTTGTTTTTTTTTGTTTCATATGAATATTCTCTCACAGCATGACCAATATGGAAATATGTTTTGCAAAACTATCCATGAGTTTATCATCTTAGGGAGGGGGGAGGGAGAGAGACAATTTAGATATTATAATTTCAGAAAACACATGTAAAATAGTAATGTAAAACAGTAAAAAAAATGTAATTAGTAGAATTAAAATATTAAGTTAAAAGAAAATGTATTAACCAGGAGATACACATTGTTCCAGAAGAGTAACATATAGTATTTGACCCTCTCTTCTAGGAGTTTATAATCTACAATAGTTAAGAAAATAATATGAAACAATATTTGAAGATAAACAGCTTCTCAAAGTAAGAGAGATGAGCAAATATACAGAAGAAACAGGATGCAAATTCAGTGGTAAATGGCAAGAGATGCTATATTCATTATCATATGATACATTGAATTTTCTAGAAGTGTTATCATAACATCATAGCTTTAGAATGGAAAGATAGCTCAAAGGTCATTTAGTTCAATTTCTTCATTTTACAAATGAAGCAGATGAGATCCGGAGAAATTAAATTATTTTAATAAGATCAGTCAGTTTTCAAGGTTCTGACTTCAAATCTAACACTTTCTCTTACACCATGCAAAGTTTAAGAAATTGGTCATCTACCTATTGGATAGTAGGATAGTCAAAATTTTTTCTATGCTTCTCTCAGATGAGAAGGAATCTGAAGTTTCTTGCCCTGAATCTAGCAGTTTAAAACTTTTTAGAATTTCCTGAATCTATTATGTGATTTGATTATTCATTTAATCATTTAGAAATGTGCTGGAGTCAGTTTGAAAATTCAGGAAAGCCAAATTTTAAATTTCTTGTGTGAGTATTTATAACTTGAAAATAAGCAAACTACTAACAATCAAGGCTTGATTTATTGTTTGGTGTCTAGAATGAAGAAAGTGATGGAGAAAGTATCGATAATTTGGAGGAAACTTAAAAGTTTGTTTTGCATGTATCCCTTCCCCTTCCAAGGAACTGGTCCTCAAACATTTACCAGCACATTCCTGTTATATCGGTTTTCTTTCGCACAACATTACTCTTTCTCCTTCTTCATTTCCCATGTTCTCTCATTTCCCAGAAATATGGAGATTAGTTGAAAGATTGCTATGCCCTGGTTTCTGATTTTTTCATCATTCAATGATCTTTAAATCCAATTAAGATGTCTTGACTTCTCAAGCTAAAAAAAGCTTTAAGAATTCCCCTTTAGAATAACAAAAATCAGAGCTGAGAATATTGTTGAAACTTTGCAAAAATTAGGCTACTTAGTGATCACCTGTGATACTCACCAATTGAATCATTCATTGGTTGCTATTCTTTTATTTTATTCATTTATTTATTTATTTATTTTTTATTCATACATTTATTTATTTATTTATTATTTATTTATTTTCAAAATGTGAGGGATACAAGAAAAGCTGAAGACATATTCCTAAATCCAAGAAATTTAGGATTGGAGAAAGCAATAATGGGTAGATGGCCATAATGGATTGAGTGTTTAAGTTAGACTCAGGAAGACCTAAGTTCGATATTACCTCAGATCTTTATTATTTATTTATTATTTATTAATTATTTATTATATGATTTAGCCTCTTAACATGCCTTAGTCTCAGTTTCTTTATACATAAAATTAGTCTAATAGCAACTACTTTATGGGGTTTTCATGAACATCAAGGAAAATAATATATTTCAAGTGCTTTGCAAATCTTAGAGTATCACATGAATGTAAGCTATTATTCTAATATCTAATGGTAAAGATGACATGAAAATATTTGATAACATTACAAGTATAGCCGGTGGTGTGTGAATTTAAAGGTTTGTAGGTTGAAGGCAAAAAAAGAATGGTTCTTGTAGTACCTGGACTATTAAAGGAAGAGAGGGGATCTTAATGTCTCCTCTTTAATTGACTTTTAGGAATGTTGGTTGACAAGATTCTTCTCAGTTTCTCCATGTTCTTCTTCCTTTGGACTGGACCCACTTCCTAATTACCTGGGGAGAAAACAATGAGAATGATAGTATGGCTTTACAGCCCAATCCTGTCCCAATCTGCAAAATGGAACTTTGCTTATTTTTTTTAACCTGGGGGGAAAACCCAGATTTTGTTTGGCTCTGTTTTGGGGGAAGTTTGTTCTTTAAATTATTAATAAGTCAACAACATAGGCTTCCTTCTTGATTTTAGCTTTTATAAGGTTTGAGCAAAAGGAATAGGGTACACAGAAAAGAATTACTTCCACCTTGATGTCTTATCTGAACTTAAGAAAGGAGAACTTATAAAATCAGAGCTCTATGTATCAAAAACCATTCAGTGACTTTATCTCTGCTTAGTAACCCTGTAGACAATTAAGAACACACGTGCCTATAAGGACACACATTAACTCAAAAGTAGTTAAGTTTGTGTTTTTACTCAGAGTGATTCAGCTTTAAATGACCTATTAAATTGGGAGTTACTAACATACTAAATAAATGGAGGAAATTTGGAGCAGATCTTCACCAAATGAAATCAAGTACACAAATATTTACTAAGCATCTACTAAGCATTTACTAAGCATGCAATAGATGCTGTGCTAAGTTCTGTGGATCCAAAGACAGCAAAAAAAAACCCAACAAAAAAACCTGTCTTGCCTTCAAGGAGTTCATAATCTAACAGAAGTAAATAGATAGCTTGCAAATGACTCAAACAAGATATATACAAGGTAAATTCAAGTTAATCTCAAAGGGAAGGCATTGACTATAGGTAAGATTAGGAAAGGCTTCTTATAAAAGGTGAGATTTCAGGTGAGTCTTGAAGGAAGCCAGGAAAGTCAGGAGGAAGAAAGAGAGAATTCTAGATATGAGGGAGAACAAGGAGGCCAAAATCAATGCATTGTAGAATTTGTAAATGCAGATAAAGTGAAGAAAACTAAAAAAGGTAGGAAGGGCTCAGGTTATGAAGAACTTTAAAAGCTAGAGTACTTTATATTTGACCTGGAACCAGTGGATTTTTTGAAGAACAGAGTGATATGGTCAAATGTTATTTAAGAATGCAAGAATCAGGGAAAGACATGTGGTGGAAAGGCCAGTCAGAGGACTATTGCTATTGCAGTAGTCCAAGTGTGAAGTGATGAGGGCATGTATCAAGGCCTTCATTATATCTAAGGAAAGAAAGGGTTGTAAATAAGAGATGCTGCTAACATTTAAGTTAAAATGAAAAAGACTTGGGAACATATTAGAAACATATTAGACCTGAGAGTGAATAGTTGCAAATTATATCTAGATTTTTAGCCAGGAAAGATGGTGGTACCCTGGATAGTTATAGAAAAGTTAGTCAATGTTTATTGACATTTATTAATAAAAATTAATAAATGATGAAGCAAGTAGGCATTTATTAATTATCTACTATGTTATAGGCAATTAGGAAATTAAGAAGAAAGAAGACTTTTGGGGAAAATGATGAGTTCAGCTTTGGACACATTGAGTTTAAGACTTCTATAGATGTCCACAGAACATCTAATTTGAGATATCCACTAGGCAGTTGGAGATGTAAGACACTAGAGGTCAGAAGAAAATTTAAGATTGAATAAATAGATCTGAGATTACTGAATTCATGGGAGTTGATGATATTACCAAAAAAACTAAGGTGAGGGGAGAGCTGAGATGCCTTAGAGGTCAATCACAGTTAGTAGATACAATTTAAATGAAGACCCAACAAAAGAAGACTAAGAAATAGTGTTCAGATAGTAAGAGTAGAGACTGCAGTGTCACATAGACCTGTAGAGAAAGGTAAAGAAGAATAAATTTTGAGAAAAACTTATTATATTTTCCAAGAAAGAGAACACTGATAGTTCAGGAGAGAACTTCCAGTTGAACGATGACAGAAGTCAAACTGAAAAGAGTTGAAAAGAAAGTGAAAGGAAAAGCAGCATTGGCACTAGTAATAGATAAAGAAGTAAATGGAACCATGAATCAGTTGCTTTTTTTTTTTTTGAGGCAGGGGTTGAAGCTAGGGAAACATGGACATGTTTGTAGGCAGCAAGGAAGCAACTAGAAGATACATAGACACTGATTAATAATTAAATAATTAATAATTAAAATGATTAATAAGGTGGTGATGATGGAAGGAAAATGAGATGGAGTCTCTGACAAAAGAAGGCAACAAAAAAAATAGAGTTAACACGTATCATATTTTCTTTGTCCTCAGTCACTACCTCTAGTTCGCTCCAGGTGCACTTTTAATTAAGGTAGAGACAGTGTCTCTGGCCTTTGATGACTGGAAGAGAGAGTGAGTCTGACAACTTTGAGCAACTCTGCCTCACTTAAATCTAATTTATGAACAAGTCAAGACATCATTAGTCTTCTTCAAAAATAAAGGAAGAACAATAGAAGCTTAAGATTTAGAATTCACTTGGTTAAAACTACAAATTGGTTCTTTAAAATGATTCCTATGAAAATTCAAATTCCCATCAACTATAGTGCATATCAACATATATGAAATAGCAATTAAAGCATGGTCTCCTTCCCCCTTTCACTACCAAAAGCCATTTCCATACAAATTCATCTAGTTGGCCTCATGGATAGAGTACTGGAACTAGAATCAGGAGGACCTAAGTTCAAATCTTGCTCAGATACTTATTAGCTATATAGCCCTGGGAAAGTCACTTAATCTCTGTGTACTTCAGTTTTCTCATTTAAATGGGAATAATTATAGCATTTATATCCTAGCATCCTAGTGAGATTCAAATGAGAAAATATTTGTAAAGTATTTGGCACACTGACTGTTACATAGTAGAAGCTTAATAAATGCATGTTTCCCTTCTATAATGAGTAACTGATTATATCAGTGAAGAGATTCTAAACATTTTGTGACTTCTGGGTAAGGTTTGTAGGGTTTTGATTGATTTTTGTTTATTTATTGATTTTTATTTAATGTTATTAATTTATTTTTCAATATTAATTAATATTAAATTTAAAATAAAAGTGTTAAATTTTCAATACTGAAACTTGTTATATTTTGTAGGATGGAAATAAATATTTTGAGGTTAACATCTTTTAACCTCAACTTCCTCATCTACAAAATTGTACTAGATGACTTTTAAGTTTCTTTGAGCTAAAAACTTGTGATCACCATCTCACTTGGGCTGACCTTATTTAAAGAAACTTGGTACAGAAGTGCTTTCATGTTTGCTCTGACCTCTTTGTCACTTGTTCTCCCAAAGAATTTCAGCTAGAGCAATCATATTTACTCAAAATGTAGAAAAGTGCCCAACTGATCTAAGGAATGCAAGTTATGTATTGACCATGTAAGATATGCATTTCCATATGGATTATGTAAATGTAAATGTAGATGGGCAGCATGGATAAATAACTTTGGAATCCAGTGCATGACTCTCCAAAGAAGATAATTTCTGCCTTGAGATGATAAGGAGAATAGTCATTCTAAAGCACTTAGGCTTTGTTTCATCTAACTTCACAAGGATTACTGTCCAAGAACATAAATTGAAGAGATGTTATAGAATTAAATTAGCTTACTCATCTAGGTGCTCCCTATGCTAAAAACAAAAATCGTAGCTCTAGTCCTTATCAGATGGATAAATGTAGATATAAGATTGACATAGACAGATGTAGACAAATATAGCTATAGATGAGACAGAGATTTAGATGATGTAGTTATACATATATTTTATGTAATATATACATTATATATAAATTAAGACTAATACAGAAATATATATCTATATATAACATTGCTATTGATTATAATATATATATTATGTATAATATATATATATTAGTTTACAATCAATAGCAATGTTAGGAATGCTTCTTCCTGGGTTAATGATTATAACTTTTATTCAGTAGTTCTTGAGTCTATGAACCCCTTTAAGAAGGTCTGTGAACTAGGAGGAAAATAATATCATTTTTTCTTTAGCCTCTAACTGAAATTTAGCATGCCCTTTCATTTCAAATGTAGGCAACAATTATTCTAGGAAGGGGCCCATAGGTTTCAACAGATTACAAAAAGGGCACCTGATATACAAGAAGGATTCAGAATCCCTCCCTGCAAATCAGAAAGAATGACATTTGAAGGGCTAGACTAATGCAAGCCAAGAATAATATGAAGTATTTATATAATATAGTTTTAAAATAAGCTTAAATAAGTAATGTCTCGTTTTATCTCACTCATTCAAATAAGTAATTTAATTTTTTTCTTTTCAAGGGAGCTTTACAGAGAGGCTGCCCACTTGCCCTCTAAAGCAAATAATTTGCTAAAATGCTCCCAAATCTCAAACCTAGTCATAATCCATGTGATTCAGAGGCAGTGTGCCATGGAATTAGTATCTGGATGACATGGAAGCATAGTTCCAATCACATCCTCCTTAGCTGGGCCCACACTCATCTGTTTAAAGAATAATCACACTGAAACTAATTTCCATATATACTCAGCATGGAATATGAATTCCTCACTTTCCATATCTTCTTGTCTATATTTTTACATGGAAAAAAATCACATCATAAGAACACCGTTGCTTTAAAGGGATATGCTTCTACTTTAAAAAATAACATCTGATGTTTCTTTTTACATAATTTTCATTTCCATATATACTACCTCTGTACCCAGTAAGCTTTCCCTTGTAATAACAACAAGAGCAACAACAGCTACAACAGAGAAACAAAACACAATGGCATAACAACAATAGCTGATAGAATATGTAGCATTCTGCATTCAGTTTCCTCCATCTTCCCAAGGAAAGCTGACAGGTTTGTTCCCCAATTCTCTTCTCACAATCAACTCTGATCATTGATATGATAAAGTGCTGGGATTCCTTTTAGTATTCTTTTCACTTACATCATTGTAGTCATTGTCAATTATTATTTTCCTGGTTGTGCTCACTTCATTACTATGCCTTAATTTTGGATGATACCCAACATGCTTTGATTTATTTCATTGTTTTTAGATGTCTCCTGTCTTAACTGTCTTTTCCTGTTCATAAAAATAAAACAGAAAGAGAAGCAAGGTTTTTATATTCAAAAGGACAGGTAAATGGTTTAGGAGTTTCGCAAGCAAATAAAGATAATGTGTTGAGGATGAAACTGGAAAGTAAATGAAACTTGTCTTTGGAGCATCCTCTTCCTCTCCATAGGGGCCTCATCCTGTCTCTCTGTACTTTTGATGGACCTGGAATCAAGAAGACACCAGCTTACACAGCCTCACACTACTAGCTATGTGACCTGGTAGTCACTTAACCATCACCTGCCTCAGTTTCCTCATCTATAAAATAGGAATAATAATAGCACAATGTCCCAAGATTATTATGAGGATCAAATGAGATATAAAGTCTTTAGGAAACCTGAAAGCACTATATAAATGTTAACTATAATAAAATAATGATATTGGTACTGAAGGTGATGGTGATAATGATATGATGATGAAACTACACATGAGAAAATGCTTTCAACTAATACCAATCAATTTAACTACTGAAATTTAAAGCCTGAGAGTTGTCTGGGGCCACTAAGAAATTTAGTGATTTTTCTGGCCATGGACATTCAGATCTGTCTGTGGCAGATGTGGGTCTTGAACCCAGGTCTCCTTGATTAAGAAGTCTCTACTATAATTGTAGACATTACAGATTGAAATGGGCCATCAGTAAGTGCTAGAGGAACCAAGATTTGTTGTGGAAAGGGATCTTATTCTCTCCCTTTCATTCTTTATTTTATTCATGAATAGATAGGATTACAACTGAAGTCTATTGCTATCAAGTTCACTACTTTTTTTTCTGCTAACCTCTAGGCAAAAGTTACACTAGTATTATTTTTAAGGATTTTGCTGATCTTTGAAGACTCTACAAACTCTCTGCTGAGCAGCATATAACACCTTCTTAACTAGGTCCACAGGAAAAGAAAAGTCTGTTTCAGTATTAATATGTGACTAAGGAGATAATTTTTATTTTAAATAAAGCAATTTCATCTGATAATCAAATTCAATTTTCCTGAAATATTAGTTTAAATTCCCTTGTGATCTAAATGAAATTGACAATGAAATGTGCATCTTCTATACTTTATGCCCACCAAAATTCCCTCTATCCATATCTTCTTTGTTACAGTCCTTGGAAAACCTCCCCCTAACTCTAGTCTATTTCAATCAGGTGAGAAATAAGGGGAAGGAAAAAGGGAAGTGAGAGCTATTGACTGATTGACAGATGGATGCAGGCAGTAGATGGTGGGGGGATTGGAGAGAAATCTGTTTTTCTTCTCTATAGAGTAGTCTTAAGAAAGAAAGCCATGTCATAGGACTGTCTCTCACCCATGAGAAAATCATGACTTTAGATCCTGATGTAGTGATAGTTTTCTTTTTCTTTCCTTTTATAACTAGATCATAAAATAATTTCCTCATGGGTGGTACAAAAGATTTGAAACTAGCTAGAGATTCTAGGAGTTGTATTCATGGAAAGAATAGCATTCTCTCTTTGTCCTGGGGAAGTCTAGGGAAGCTATCATGGAGTTCTGAGCTGGAGGGTGGATGTTCTGCTACAGGAAGAGCTTTGGAATTGCTCTTTGAGGCAAGAAAAAAAGATAATAGCCAAAAATAAAATGGAACCAGTCTGTTAGGGCAGTGCAATGGCAGGCAGACACTTTGAATGGGGATAAATGATTAATGTTGATGCAGATAGTTCTTCTTTTGATTGCCTTTACGTTTATTGTAGGGTCTCTGCTGAGAACTACTTCCCTTTGAGAGGTTACCACATCTGATGGGTATCAACACAACTTCCCTTTTATTCCCTTGTTCCCCTGCTATCTCAGCCTGCAAATGGCAGGAAGTTTTATCCAGTTTTTGGCTTGGTCCTTTTAGTCTATTAATAGCTTGTGATTTAATTCTTGCCTTTGAAATTGCTTTGTTTTAATCTACAAGCCATGACTGATTACTATTGTTTTGTATCGCATATTTGTCTATTGGCTGCATACAGGTGGTTAATGGAAGATGCAAGTGACTGGTCAGAAATTAGCCATCTAAGTTTCTCTCTAAATGTTAGAGAGGCCCATAATTGAAATCTTGATGAGATATTTTTATATGAGATGCTTTTCTGGCAATAAAAATGCATATATACAAATATATACATATATATCTGGTATTTATAAGCTTGATAAAATATTAGACAGAAGCCAGTTTCTATTGTCTATTGTAGTAAAAATCAGGTTGTTTTGAACTCAAGTGCCTTAGGTACAAACTCTAACTGTGGATGAGGGGAAGAAGAACCAGGGAATATAGGTAAGGTTCAAAGGAAAGATTAGACTTCTTATGGTTTCCAAGAGGGCGAAAAACAGATGTAGTCTGGGAGGAATCCATTGCACATGTTCTGCATTTTAGCCAAACTAGAATATAAACTGTTTCCTGAACTCATCCTTTCCTTTCCATCTTGGTACAGTTGTGAAAGTACTCTGTCCTTCCCCCACCAAAGTTATTCCATTCACATTTCTATCTGTTTAAACCCTTTTTTTCCAAAGCCTAAGGAAAATGCTACTGCCTCCATTAAAGTCTTTTCAAATTCTCCCCTATGGAAAAATACTGTCTTTCATCATATGTTCTTAGAACAGTGTCTAGATTTCCCTATTGTCTTTATCACATAATACTGTTTCATATTTATTTGCATGCATGTCAAATCACTCCCCCATTAGCCTGCAACCTTTTCTAGAGGAGAAAATATTTTTCTCCATATTTATATCTCTAGTCTCTAAAATAGTGTCTTTTCAATATTGAATTTTTGAAGATAACCAAACATAGAAATCACTTAACTTCTCTGTGCCTCAGTTTTCTCATTTTTAAAATGAGTGGATTAGAGTAATTATCTCTAATGTCTCTTACTGCTTTAAATATCATATTACAGTTGCTTCCTAATCTACTAACAATACAGGATTAGAAAATGGTGAATTTCCTCCCCCCCACCCCATTGGCTAGAGTAGGGGGATAGAGAAAAGGAATGGCCTGTAGTTAGGGGCTAGTGGACCACCATGACTAGAGTATGATGGCACTTTGGCACATAATGAAAGCCACAAATGTTTTTGCAGCAATGACTCTTTTGGGGCTGTAGACAGAACCTGGCTCAGGATGGAAATGGAAAGGGCAAGTACAGAGAGAGTATAGCACTAGATGATAGAAATTAAAAAGAAATGATTAAAGGGTCTTTGTTTAAAGCTATAGTTTCCACCTCACTTTATTCTTACCCCATTGGTTTAAGATAAGGGATTTTTGAAATTAGGAGAAAATGGAAACTCTTAAGAGGAAGCATAGTTTCATAAATCACTACTGATTTCAGTAATGTTAATCACCTATCAATCAATCAACAAGTATTTTAAAATTGATGTCAATAGTTTCTTATTTCCCTCAATGGAACAGGCAGTTAAGAACAATTTGTTTCTCCAGTCAAGATGGCAGCTGGAGTAGGAGTGTCTAGAGCCTGCACAGACACTGCATTTCAGGCCATCATTTGTCTTGACCTTTTTCTTACCACTGGATGTTAATGCTTCTGGCAGAGAGAGAGGCTGAAACCAGTGCATCTCTGCCTTACTAAAATTCAGTTCACTCAAAAGTATACACATCCCCCATGATGTCACTGGCCGTCTTTGATATGAAAGATGAATGAACTGGGAGTCAGGCATAGTGCTAGATTCTGGGGATACAAATAAAAAAGTGAGCTAGCTCTTGTCCTCAAGGAGTTTACTTTATAGGAGAGGGATATAATATGTTCACAATGAGGAAATACAGGATATATGCAAGTAATTATGCAGTGACAGGTACCAATAATAACTGAAAGAATCATGAAGAATCTATTGGAAGAAGTAGCACTTGAGCTAAACCTTAAAGGGAACTAATTGCTCTAAGAGGCAAAAGTGAAAAGGATGAACATTATAGGGATGGGTCACAGTCATAAAAGTAGTATGATTACAGAATATGGGTAACAACCAACAGGCCAATTTGGCTGCAATGTAGAGTTTGTGAGGAGTACTGTGAAAATATTTAAGTCACAGAAGAGTTTCTATTTTATACTAAGGGCAATGGGGAACCATTCAAGATTCTTGAATGGCATGTTAAGACTAATATCAGTTTTGCAACTACATGGAGAACACATTAGAGAAAAAAAGAGATTAGATTAATGGAGATCAATGAAGAACTTATTGCAATAGTCTAGATGAGAAGTGATAAGGGCCTGAACTACTGTGTTCTAGATATACATGTAGAGAAAGAAGCATATGGATTTATGTGAGAGTTGTTAAAGAGATAGAATATATAAAACATGGCAACTTATTGGATTGATGGAGGGGAGAGAGCGGGGGAAGAAAGAGGGAGAGAACAAAAAGAGAAAGAAAGGGAGAGAGAGAGAGAGGAAGGAGGGAGAGAGGGAGGGGAGAGAGAGAGAGAGAGAGAGTCTTAATTCAATAAATGTAAAAATGCTGGTTCAGCCTTCAGTAGAAATTGGGAATTTGGGAGGAGATAGATCTAGTCAATTGTTAACTGGAGCTTTGATTTACTAACCTATTGATATGACCAAGTAATTCTAGGTGAGCAAGATTGAGGAGAGGCAAGGTTCATGGACACAAAGGAAAGGATGTAGAGACAATTCATAAAGGCCAGACATTCCATAGGCCCTGAGAATTCAGATGGGGCAAAAATCAAGTTTCTTGACAGCTTTAAAGGAGCAATAGTTGTAGTCATGATTACAAAGCTAGCTTTGAAGTCAGGAACACCAGAGTTCAAATTTTGCTTCTGATACATAGCAATGGTGTGACCCTGGGCAAGCCATTTGACTTCTGAATACCCCAGGCAACTTTTTAAGACTTTAAGTATCAGAAAAGTTGCTGGCTTCCTTTGGTAAAGAAAGTTCTTAACGAGAGTTCCCTCCACTAATGGATCCACAGTTTCTATCCAACAACAAAAGTTGTATTTCTCCTTGTACATTGTATCATTCAAAGGTGCCTCCTTCCTATAGTGTGAACTTTTCTGATAACTTGAAAAGACTTGAAAGAAGGAGGCAAAAAGAAGGCAGTAGAAAAAGAATAAATGCCTCAATCTTCCCAGCAGGCAGTCAATCAAAAGAAATTACCTCCTTTACCCACATGAGAATGGATAAAGAGGCTTTCATGAAAAGACCCTCAATGGCACCTCCAAGTTAAGGTGAACTGAATATGGCCAGATATATTTAGTTTACAAATCATGTTTTTCTTTTTTTTCAAAAATATTTTCCTTTCTTTCTTGGTTGGTCAATTCATTAGCATTTACAACTACCATCTGATTTGTTAGCTTGTCACACAGATCTGTGAAGTAAATAAATTCAAAGGATCTTTGCACTAATTTTTTTTTTGTAAAGCTAAGAATCCTTTTGTAAGCAAAGAATCTTACAATCTATTTAGTAAACTGAGGGGCTTTTTTAGTAAGAAATTTCTTTAGGTAAAGCAAGTCTAGAATTTCATGCCTACAATTATAGCTTTTAAACTGGAAGGGACCTTGGAGGCAAAAGTTGAAGAAATAGAGACCCAAGAGAGTTAAATTACTTGCCCAAGGTCATACAAGTAGTGAGCAACAGAGGTGAGATCTGAACCAAATCCTTTAATCTACAGCTAGTGTTTTTTGTATTATGCTAGTATCTTTTCCCAAAGGAGTTGACAGTGTTTCTCTTTGGGGGCAATGGGCTTATTCAAAAACTTAATTATGATTAGAAGTCAAAAGATATGCATTCTTTTCCATGCCATCCTAATTTTTAAAACACTGAAGTATTAAAACACAGATATTCTGTGCCTGCTCAGTGTTTTTTATTGCCTTTAAAAAAAGTCTTCCCAAAGATTATCTGCACCCTCTTGTTACACCACCAGGTGGTGGACTTGGTTATCTGTACCCTTTTGGCTAATGGAAAGATAAAATTTGTTTTAAGAATTACCCTAAGATTTGCAAGCAAATGGAAAATAAGTGCCAAAGACCTGTCTTTTGAGAATAAGGAACATAATTAAAAATGAACTTCTTATCTTGAGAATTTCAAACTAAGGCTCTCCTTTTCAGGCTTTCTGTTGATACTTCCACTGTAGATAAACTTTTATTCATCAAAGCGATCCTGCTGATGCAGTCTCATCTCCTTATTCTTGACGATTCTTGATACTGAGTAGTCTAGCTTCCTTTCATTTCCCATTGACTAAAAGTGTTGAACATTTGAATCCAACATGACTTGTGTTAATATTTAATTAGTCATTGCCTCAAACAGACAGAGGAAGCTGCTAAGCAGAAAGGAAATCAAATGGAAGGCTTCTTTTCTGTTCAGCAATGTTCTCATAAATATTTGCCCAGAGGCACAAGATGCTCCATTTTTACATGAAAAAATATAAAGGAAGTATTAACTTTTCAGTATCCAGAAAATGCAATGAAGTTGTCAATAATGTTAAAAGCTAGAAATAAATGAAAGAAGCTCAATAAAAGATAAAGAAAGAAACTGCTGTGCCTGGGCCATTATTATTGACTATTCTTTTTCAAAAACATTCTGCTAACACATTGGATAAGGTCATATACGTTTCATGTTATGATTCATTTTCATAATTAACTTATAAGGCCTTTTGAGTTATAATAAATATAATTATGCCAGAGAGGTTATGATCATTCACAACTCATGATGAAAAATGCTACCCACCTCCAGAGAGAGGCTGATGAACTCTGAGTAAAGACTGAAGCATTTTCTCCTAATTTTTTTATTTTTATTGCTTTCCCCCACAACACAAGTAATACAAAAGTATGTTTTACATGACTTCGTATCTATAATGGATATCATATTGCTTATCTTCTCAGTAGGTGAGGGAGGGGTTGGAGAGAGAATTTGGAACTCAAAATTCAAAAGTGAAAGTAAAAAAAAAATCAAATTAAAAAAGACTGTTAAAAATAAAATAAAAAGAGAAAAATGTACCTGTGAGCTATAGTGAGATTTAGTTATGTCTGCACTCTCTGGCACCAATATGAAGAGCCCTCAGATATGATGTACCATGAAATTGTTTAAGGAAGAGAGAATAGACCTAAGTTGGATATTAAATAAATTAGAACTTTCATTTTGATCAGTAGTAGGATTAGGCCCATGAGTGACCACTTTACATTTAGCCTCAGAGATATAGGGAGACCAATTTTAGGCAAAAAAATAACATATTTGCCATTTATCTTATCTACCTAAGGCTCCTTCTTGACTTTAAGGTCTTTAAGGTTTACAAAGCACTTTTCTCACAATAATCTTATAAGTTAAGTACAATGAATATGATTGTCCCCTTTTATAGCTAAAGTAATAAAAGCACAGAAAATTTTATGAAGAGAGTTGAAATCTTGAGAGTGTTTAGAAAGTAATAGATCACACTTCCAGTTTGGTGCATAGTGAATTCCACCTTGTCCCAAAGTGATTTACCTTCATCTCAAATTCATTAGGAATAATGTAGTAAGATAATTGTGTTGCAGGGAACAGTTCCCAACAGTCTTCAATAGCAATAACAGCATTTATAAAGTGTCTACTATGTGCCAGGCACTGTGTTAAATGGTTTAAAATATTATTTAAAATATTATTTAAAATAATTATTTTTAAAATTATATTATTAAAATCATTATATAATTATATTATAAAATATTATCTCATTTGATCTTCACAACAACTCTGAAAAGTAGTTGCTATTAGCATGCCCATTTTATAGTTGAAAAAAGGGAAGCAAACAGAGGTATCAGCCTCAAACAGAGGTATAAACTTATTATTATTATTATGGTTATTGCTATCCACAACTTGTCCAAGGTTACATTGCTAGTAAGTGTTTAAGGCTGAACTCAAACTCCCAGCATTATATCCTTTGTGCCATCTAGATACTTGTGATTTTTTCTTCATCCAGAACTATGATGGTATCAATGAAGAAAATGCCAAAGCAAGAATTCCTTCTGCCAAGATGAACCAGCATCTTATGTCATTATTATCGTGTTGTTTTAGTCTTATCTGACTCTTTCTGACCCCATTTGGGGTTTTCTTAGCAAAGATACTGGAACAGTTTGCCATTTTCTTCCCCAGCTTGTTTTATAGATGAAGAAACTGAGGCACACAGAGTTAAGTGATTTGTGCAGTGTCTGAACATCTTATGGTCTTAAAGTAGTTCCTAGAGTACTAAGAATTGAAATGACTTGCACATGGTCATACAATTTCCAGATCACAAATCCGAATTGAATCTAGCTATTCCTGTCCCAGAGGATGCCTCTCAGTCCACTGAATCATGCTGCCTCTTGATTTGGTATTGTTCTTATTATTAATTTTATTATTTTATTTGTTTTGGTGGTGGTGTGAATGCAGATAGCAAGCCCTATCTGAACTTCATAGAATCTCAAGACAAAATATTCATTACCTAATGGTCAACTAATTGAAAACTCATCAAACCTCACTAGGCTGATCATCATTCCTCCTTCACCAAGCTCATCCTTCAGACTTTTCTAGCTTAGTCAGATCTGCCAGATCTGGTGCTCTGTTGGAATGGCCTATCAGAAACCAGCATTCAGCTACATTCATAAGGAACAATCAGCGTAGGAATTTAGTGATGACATACTTCAAAGTTTTAAGTATTATGATTTCCTTGATATAGGTATCCCCATTCACTAATACAGGTTGCAAGTCTTCTTGGACTTAATAGACTATTTTGGAGCTTTCATGGTCAAAAAACAATTATCACTTTGTGGCTGTAGATTAATAGTAAACTTCTCCAACTTAATCATGCTAATCTTTAGGCAACAGTTATCAATACAATCAATGACCAGTCCTATAAATAAAGTCTTTTAATCTCTGTAAGATATCACAGGTTATCTTCCACTGGCACTGTATTCAAAATCCAAGGTGACCTCTATATGCCAATGCAGTGATAGATTAGTTCAGTTTTGCCTTTACAAATATTTTGTGCATATTACAAATACATATTACAAAAATAATTTTAGTTGAGGCAAAGAGACTTGACAGAGGTCACACAGGCAGGATTTGATTTTGTGTCCTTTGCTTCTTTGGTGTATAATATGGAGGAATAATAACAACTAACATTTGTATAGAGCTTTAAGGATTACAAAGCATTCTCTAAACAAAGACTCTACCCAGACTAAAATATAGAAAGACTAGGAACCAGGTAGTGAATGCCTTTAAACCAAGTATTTTGTCAGAATCAGAATTAGTCTGGTACATATTTTCTTTTATGACCCAGAAAAACATGCATTTTCTGCATTTGCCTCTAAAATGCTTTCTTTGCAGAGGAAAGCATGAATAGTTCATTTTATCCATATTAAAACAGAGTTCCTATTGCTTTAGAAGCAGCAAAGATCTGGAAAAGAACAAAATGTTATTCTGTCTTTTATTTTAGAATTGCATAACTCCCTTTCTTTTTTTCTTCTCTACAAGGGGATGATTTTCTGGGTGGGGGATGTGGAGGCATAACTTTGGAAGTGAAGATAATATAAAAATAAAAGATATGAAAATGTTTTTCAAATAAAAGCACTGTCCAATTTATAAAATCGATAAGCTTTTTTTAATCCTCTGTTCAATGTCTAAAATTCTAAGCAAAAATTTAGATGGCATGTGTTCTCACTTTAGACTGTTCTCACAGTTTTATCTAAGATGGGAGTAAGACAAGGAAAATAATAAAACAAGTCTAGGAACTCTTTTTATTCCTTTCCCATTAAAATAAGATCTATTTCATAAAATCACATCTGAAAAAAGAGTTGAGTTACCACAGAAAGTCTTTTAATACAGCTTTCTACCCAAACACAAGACTCACTATAGGCATATCACATACATCAGTTACTGTGCATAATCCTTGTGCCAACAACTTATGATATGAAAGTCTCAAGTATTCTTTGAAGGATGTTTTCATATCTCTTGGCTCATACCTCTCACTTTGTCAGCTTTGGAAAATGTATGCATGGTAATTTCCAGGAGAGTGAGATTTATTTTCCACTTAAAATCACTCAGCACACAATATTACAAAAATATTTCCTTAAAAGGAGATAAACAACAACATAAGACTTTTGGATAAACATTAATTGTTCCCAAGGACAAATACAAACTTGGGAGTTATGTAAAGTCCTAGACATGAGGGATTCTCTGACAAAGGGTGTCCACAAATCTCTCACTTGCCTGCCATTCTGTGCTCATCAAAAGAGTAGATTGGGTACTTAAACCAAAGTGGTTTCCAATATTTAATATTAATTACATATTTTCTGGGGTGTATGGGGTAGTATCTCTGGTATGGAGGGCTTGTCGTGCCCTTCTAGGGCAGATCTCCAGCCTCAGACCCTCACCTGACTGACACCCAGCTCTCACTTGTGGCTCCCAGTAGCTGCTAGCATGCGGCAACGGTCACACCCCGGGCAACGGCTTCAACAGGCCGGCTAAACCTTGTGAGGGTAGCCATTGGGTATATGTCGACCCCTAGTGACCTAGGGCTTTGCTCACCCAGCATGTGAAGACTGCTTTGGCGGAACAGGCGGAAGAAACCAACAAGAAGGTTCAACGGCTGAGATGGCGATGCAGCAAGGCACTGTGGAATGCTTAGGGCGTGTTGGAGCACACGGCCATCCAATGCAGCTGAGGAAGTCTCCAGGTGTAACGACTTTTCGTGCCAATGGACCCAGGCTTCCAACGCCGAGAGAGTGGGACTGTCTCTGTGCATTGACTTTTCCACTTAAATCTTCAAGCACAGGTGTCTTTGTGCACAAAAACGCACAAAGACAATCGTCTTCCTCGGTTCCAGAGACAACCAACACAACACATATTTTCTGGTGTTGCTATATTTGTGAGGGTCATTTATTTAATTTGACCAGTGAAAAAGTCCTATTAATGCATTTTACCCTCTTTTTAACCCCTCTTCTATATTGATTGATTTCAGTCCATCACCATAAGTTGACTTAGCTGCCTGGCTAGTTTGCCCTAATAAATATGTCATAGATCTGTGTTGGTGGACCTATGGCATGTGTGCCAGAGAGTACCATAGGGGGCTGCTACCTTCCTTCTCTCCATGCATACCTGAGGACATTTTTTGCATGACCCACCCCTCTGCTCAGCAGCCCAATGGGAGGCTTCCTCCCTCCCTTGTCTGGAGTAAAGCAAGGGGCTCACATGCAGAGTGAAGGTTGTAGTTTGGGTACTCAGTCTGTAAAAGATTCTCCATCACTGTCATAGACTGTGCAATCTAATGGGTAAAAAAGCACAGTACTCTAAAGATTCAGTCAAATGTTGTACAACTATCAAGGAAGATAATAAAAACAACTTCACAATAATCTAAGGAAACCAACCAGAAGTCCCTAGATTATATTATAGCCTCTTGTCTTAAAACTCTACTAATGTGAATACTATTATTTTTTCCAGAGATAAGTGGACTGGACTCCAGGAAAGCTAATAGGATTCCCAGTTGAGGACTTTCAGAAGAATCACCAGCCTGAACATGAGAAAATCCACCTTGTACTATCTCTTGAATGTTACCCATTCAATGCAACCTGAGCTAGTTGATCTGTGTAACATTGACCTATACCTTTTCAACAATACAGCCCCAGAATTCTTGCTATATTACTATAGCCTACCCTTTCTGTCTTGATGGCTTTATAACACCATGTGGGCAATATTAAAATGTGATATTTAGCTGTGGTATTGTTCTGGTTCTAGCAGCTTATTCATTCTTACTACCCCCTCAAGAATACCTTTATGTGGGCTGAACTACTCCTCCTTACTGCTTGACCTTTTTCTCTTGCCATTCCATTAGCCTTTCCTTCTCTAGAGAACTAGTTTTCCTTTTAAACATACTTAAGTAATAAAGGATGCCTTTTTTAATACTAGTCAAGCCATTAAGATGTTCAGCTACTGCCACTGACTCAGTTGAAAGGAGGAAACCTGGTGAATATATTCTATCTTGAGAAGTTATAAAAATACTTCAATAACTGTCTTTTTTAAAGCTCCAAACTCCTGGCAAAATTATAACAACTAAATTCTGTATCTCTGTCTATGTCTTTCTCTCTGTCTCTCTTTAAGGCTAACCCTAATCAACTACTCAATTCTACATTCAAGCAATATTAATACAGTTTAGCAGTTACTTCATGGAGTCATTTGTGATCTCAAAAAATTAGGTAAACATTAAATAAAAGTATGAAGTTTTAAACTACATAGATAATGTCTCTTATGCTCCAAGGAAATGTTAGGTTTGGAAATAGGAACTCACACTGCATCAGGGAAGTGAATACTCAGCAGCCTCAGTCTTGCAATCTGAAAGGATTTTTAGCAGTACAAAGTCATCCCCAGATGACTTGTGGATAATTTACACATGTGCTTTAGCTTCTGAGTGTAGTAACTTCCCATCCATTCTTCCATGAAAGCTCTGCCTCTTCCCCTGCCACTATCTCTTTATTATTCCCTTGGGTTCTTGGCTTCCTCTTCCTACAAATCTAAAAAAAAATGGCAGGATCAGTCTTGTGAGTCAAAACATGCCTTTTCAGTTGCAAAGTCAGAGTAATTATCTCTGTTTTGGGGATGAATTCAAGGAGAACACTGGAAGATTTCTGCTCAGGCCATTAGGCATTCGTTTTTACTATCATCTTCTCCTTGGCATACCAAGGAAGTATTCATTTGGGAATCAAATGTCAGGGGGGTAGCTTCCTACTCTAGTTAATTATTCTTGATGATTAGGTGCTAACTTCAATTGATTCCAGATGATAAAGACTTCAAATGCTATGATAATTCTTTAAACATTTCAATTCTAAGGGTTTTACATCACTCTAGTTATGGTTCTGAATTTGAGGGAGGATAGAAATAGAAAAGTAAATTCAGTCCCACTGTAGTTCTTTCTTTACTTTTTACACCAAATGAAAGTCTTTTTTTTTTCAAATTTACATACCTTTCTAGGTCCAATATATCTTTTTATAAGAACTAATATTATATATGAAAATCTATGACCTCTGCTCTTGGGCTATCTGTGGGTTATTTTTATAAATATATATTACATAAAAAAGAAAATCTAATGAGTTGGTCCCAAAATATGGCACATACATTCAAATTCTAGCTAGATTTCTTTCTCTATGGATGAAGCTTCTATTTTCTTATTCAAAGGAAATATGAACTAGAACTAGAAGAAAGGAAAGAAAAAGGGGAGGGAAGGAGAAAAAGAAAGATAGGATCAGTTTTTGTCTTTTGTACTTGAAGGGGACCAGAATGACATCATGATGTTAAAGTCACTGTATAGTGTCTAACTTTGTCTGTTCAGTCTAATATGAACTCAAAAGGGTCTACCTTAGGTTGAGTACAAATAGTCTACATAGACATTAGGGATGGAGATATCTCTAAATTTTTGCATTTCACATTCTTTTGAGCTACTGCAATTATGACTTCTTAGATGTGGGTTTACCATGTAGGACAGTCTTGTGCCAGACATATCATCCATGTCTTATAATCAGTACCAAAGCTTTTCAGAGAGAATTTTAGAGTGAAAATTTTCCCTGTGTGAATTCTCCATTAAACAATCTTTTAGACAAAGGTGTTTGGCATTTGAACAGCATGGTCAGCCCATTAATGCACTCTCTGAAGTAGAGTTTGTATGTTTGGCAGTTCTGATCAAGAAAAGGGCCTCCAAGTCTAGTACCTAATCTTAACAAGTAATCTTTAGAACCTAAGACAATTCAAATGGAAAAGGTCCAGTTTCCTGGAAAGATACTGGTATACTGTCCAGATTTCAAAGGCATCCAACAATGAGGTCAGTGCAAATGGCTCAGTAGAACTTCAATTTGGTAGGCAGTCCAATACCTCTTCTCTTCCACATATTCCTTCAGAACCTCTCAAACACTGAGCTAACTCTAGCAGTGCATAAATCAACCTCATCATCTATGTGTACACACCTGGAAAGTACACTACCAAATAAGTGAACTTATCCAGAGCATTCAAAATTTATCCATTTTCTTCAAACAATGATTCTACATAGGGATTGTGTGGTGCTGGCCAATGGAGAATCTTTTTTCTTGGTGTTAATTGTCAGGCAAAAATGAACATAAATCGTAGAGAAACAATCCATACTCTGTTGCATCTCAGACTTAGAGGCTGCATTGAGTGCACAATTATTTGCAAACAAAAAGTTGTTCATGAACTCTCCCTCTACTTTAGTCTTGGTTTGTAGCCTTTTTCAGGTTAAATAATTTATCATCAGTGTATAGCTGAGCTTAAGGTCATTTTTGTCCTTATTAAAGGCATCTGATAATATCCCTGAAAACATCATGCTAAAAAGCATAGGAGCAAGCACATAGCCCTGTTTTACTCCATTGACTGAAAGGCACAAAAGCATCATTCATTATTCAGGACCCATGCAAGAATGCTGTTATGAAACTGGATCACAGTGTGTAAGGGAAGGAGAAAGCAAGCTAAGAAGGAGGAGAAGGAGAGAAAAATAAAGGGAGGAAGGGAGGAAGAGAGGAAGGAAGAAAAGAAGGAAGGAAAGAAAAAAAGGAAGGAAAGGAGGGAGAGGGGGAAAGAGGAAGGGAGGGCAGGAGAAAGGAAAGGAGGGAGGAAAATAATGGTTTAAAAAAAGAAAATCACAGGAAGACAAATATAAATGTTCAATTTATAAATATAAAGAACCACTTTCATAAAATCACTAATGAACCAATAGAAAACATCAACTCTAATAAAATAATTGGGATCTGATGTAAAATTTCTAAATTATTTTAATCAAAGCTCAGAAATATTGAGGCATATAGTATGCATATATTAAATTTGATAATTATTTTATTGATTAGATTGTACTAACATTTGCATTTCTATGCACTTAGAGAATAAAATCTCAAGTGTAATAATCCTTTTATAAATATTTATAAATCATTTTAAATATATTTTAGCTTTTTTTCCTAGACTCTTGATTTCACTGGGGAAGAGAACTTAAGGTATAGAAAACCTCTGACTTTTTTAAACCCACCTGAAGTTTATAGTTCCAAGAGTATTGTTTAGAGAACATAGAAACTAAGTAGCTTCCCCATCACACAACTAGCATGTGTCAGAAACACAATTTGAACTTTCTGATTCTGAGCCCAAATCTCTATCCATTATCATATACACATGTCTATTTACAGAGTAGAAATGATGTTAGCCCTACAGTTTTACAAAAATGATGCCACTATTATTCTCCTATGGTTATTTTGAGAAGGACTCTGGTCAGTTTCCATTATAGTAAGATCTGAAGATCAGTTCAAAATGTAGAGCTGATGCCAAGTGAAAATACTTTTAGATAAAATGCATATGGAAAAAAATCCCAAACAGGTCTATGTTTCAGTGTTTGTAAACATGCTTGGTAGTTTCTTGGTAGTAAATATGTCTGTTTCTGCATCCTTTCAGTATCTGGAAAAAAACAACAACTATTTTCTAAAAGTAAAACAGAACCTAATAAATCACAACAAAAGCACCACCTAGTCATGTGTCCCATATATCTGAAACATGGAAGAGGTCTTGGGGAAAATATGCATGCTATTACAATTAGGGCTGTTTAATTGTGCTCCAGAATATGTAGTGCAAAGGTATTATTTGTTGAGGAAGTTCTAATTAGAAATCCATTAAGAAGTTGGACACAATGTTAATATTTAAATTTTTTTTATTTAATTTTTTTTGTTTCAATACTCCCTTTATTTCCCTCCCTCCCTTCCACCTACCCTTCCTGTAGCTGACACACAATTTCATTGGGTATTACTTGTGTCCTTGATCAGAACCTATTTCAATGATGTTGTTTGCACTAGGATGTTCATTTAGAGTCTACATCCCCAAACATATCCCTTTGACCCATGTATTCAAGCAGTTGTTTTTTTTCGGTGTTTTTATTCCCACAGTGTTTCCTCTGAATGTGAATAGTGGTTTTTCTCATAGATTCCTCCAAGTTGCCCAGGATCACTGCATTGCCACTAATGGAGAAGTTTATTACATTCGATTGTACTACAGTATATCAGTCTCTGTGTACAATGTTCTCCTAGTTCTGCTCCTCTCACTTTGCATCAATTCCTGGAGGTTGTTCTAGTCCTCATGGAATTCCTCCACTTTATTATTCCTTTGAGCACAATAGTATTCCATCACCAACATATACCACAATTTGTTCAGCCATTCCCCAATTGAAGGGCATCCCCTCATTTTCCAATTTTTTGCCAACACAAAGAGTGCAGCTATGAATATTTTTGTACATGTCTTTTTCCTTACCTCTTTGGGGTACAAACCCAGCACTATGGCTGGATCAAAGGGCAGACAGTCTTTTAGCACCCTTTGGGCATAGTTCCAAATTGCCCTCCAGAATGATTGGATCAATTTACAACTCCACCAGCAATGCATCAATGTCCCAACTTTGCCACCCCCCTCTAGCATTGATTACTTTCCTTTGCTGTCATGTTAGTCAATCTGCTCAGTGTGAGGTGATAAATCAGAGTCATTTTGATTTGCATTTCTCTGATTATTAGAGATTTAGAGCACTTTTTCATGTCTTATTGATAGTTTTAATTTCTTTGACTGAAAATTGCCTATTCATATCTCTTGCTCATTTATCAATTGGAGAATGTCTTGATTTTTTGTACAATTGGTTTAGTTCTTTATAAATTTGGGTAATTCTAAAATTGGGTAAACCTTTGTCAGAGGTTTTTGTAATGAAGATTGTTTCCCAATTTGTTGCTTCCCTTCTAATTTTGGATGCATTAGTTTTGTTTGTATAAAAATTTTTTAATTTGATGCAATCAAAATAAATGATTTTACATTTTGTGATTTTTTTCTAGCTCTTGCTTGGTTTTAAAGTCTTTCCTTACCCAATGATCTGACAAGTATACTATTCTGTCTTCACCTAATTTGCTTATAGTTTCCTTCTTTATATTCAGGCCATTCACCCATTCTGAGTTTATCTTGGTGTAGGGTATGAGATGTTGATCCAAATCTAATCTCTCCCATACTGTCTTCCAATTTTCCCAAAAGTTTTTATCAAATAGTGGGTTTTGGTCCCCAAAACTGGGATCTTTGGGCTTATCATAGACTATCTTGATGAGGTCATTTACCCCCTAGTCTATTCCACTGATCCTCCTTTCTGTCTCTAGTACCAAATTGTTTTGATGACCACTGCTTTATAGTATAGTTTGAGATCTGGGACTGCAAGTCCTCCTTCCTTTGCATTTTTTTCATGATTTCCCTGGATATCCTTGATCTTATGTTCTTTCAAATGAACTTTGTTATGGTTTTTTCTAATTCAGTAAAAAAGTTTTTTGGTAGTTCAATGGGTATGGCACTAAATAAGTTAATTAATTTGGGAAGGATTGTCACTTTCATTATGTTAGCTCGTCCTACCCAAGAGCAATCAATGTTTTTCCAATTGTTTAGATCTAGTTTTTGTGGAGAGTGTTTTGTATTTGTGTTCATATAGTTCCTGTGTTTGTCTCAGCAGATAGATTCCTAAGCATTTTATATTGTCTGTGGTGATTGATTTTAAATGGAATTTCTCTTTCTAATTCTTGCTGCTGAAATGGGTTGGAGATATATAGAAATGCTGATGACTTACGCTCGTTTATTTTGTATCCTGTGACTTTGCTAAAGTTGTTGATTACTTTGACTAGCTTTTTGGTTGATTCTCTAGGATTCTTTAAGTAGACCATCATATCCCCAAAGAGTGATAGCTTTGATCATGGCTAATTTTAATTCCTTCAATTTCTTTTTCTTCTCTAATTGCTACTGCTAGTGTTTCTAATACAATGTTAAATAATAGGGGTGATAATGGGCATCCTTGTTTCACTCCTGATCTTATTGAGAAGGCTTCTAGTTTTTCCCCTTTGCAGATGATGTTTGCTGGTGGTTTTACATATATGCTATTTATTATTTTTAGTAAAGGCCCTTCTATTCCTATACTTTCTAGTGTTTTCAATAGGAATGCATGTTGTATTTCATCAAAGGCTTTTTCTGCATCTATTGAGATAATCATGTGATTTTTGTCAGTTTGCTTCTTAATATGGTCAATTATGTGGATGGTTTTCCTAATGTTGAATCATCCTTGCATTCTTGGTATGAATTCTATCTGGTCATAGTAAATAACCCTTGTGATGACTTGCTGGAGTCTTTTTGCTAGTATCCTATTTAAGATTTTTGCATCTATATTCATTAGGGAGAGTGGTCTATAGTTTTCATTCTCTGTTTTTGACCTGCCTGGTTTTGGGATCAGTACCATATTTGTGTTGTAAAATGAATTTGGTAGAACTCCTTCTTTGCTTATTCTGTCAAATAGTTTGTATAATATTGGGATTAGTTGTTCTTTGAATGTTTGATAGAATTCATTTGTGAATCCATCAGGACCTGGGGATTTTTTCTTAGGGAGTTCTTTGATGGCTTGTTCAATTTCTTTTTCTGATATGGGGTTGTTTAGGTAATTTATTTCTTCTTCTTTTAGTCTAGGCAATTTATATTTTTGTAAGTATTCATCCATATCACTTAGATTGCCCTATTTGTTGCCATATAATTGGGCATAATAGTTTTTAATGATTACCTTAATTTCCTCTTCATTTGAGGTGAGGTCTCTCCTTTCATCTTGGCTACTGACAGTTTAGTTTTCTTCTTTCCTTTTTTAAAATGGACTGACCAGTACTTTGTTTATTTTATTTGTTTTTCCAAAGTACCAGCTTCTAATCTTATTTATTAAATCAATAGTTCTTTGACTTCCAATTTTATTAATTTCTCTTTTGATTTTTAGGATCTCAAATTTAGTCTTCATCTGAGGATTTTTAATTTGTTCACTTTCTAGTTTTTTTAATTTGCACACCCTCCCTAATTTGTTAATATATGAACTCAAGTATATAAATTTCCCCCTAAGTACTGCTTTGGCTGCATTCCATAAATTTTCAAAGGATGTCTCATCATTGCCATTTTCTTCAATGAAATTATTAATTTTTTCCATCATTTGTTCTTTGACTAACCAGTTTTGGAGTATTGTATTGTTTAATTTCCAATTAATCTTTGATTTACCTCTCCATGTACCCTTACTAATTATTACTTTCATTACATTGTGATCTGAGAAAGTTGCATTTATTATTTCTGCTCTTTTGCACTTGTTTGCAATGTTTTTATGCCCTAATATGTGGTGATTTTTTGTGACTATACCATGTGTGGCTGAAAAGAAGGTGTATTCCTTTTTGTCCCTATTTATTTTTCTCCACATGTCTACTAACTAATTTTTCTAAGAATTCATTCACTTCTCTTACCTCTTTCGTATTTATTTTTTTGTCTTGATTTATCTAGTTTGGATAGGGGAAGGTTCAGGTCTCCCACTAGTATAGTTTTTCTATCTATTTCATTTTTGAGCTCCACTAGTTTCTTCTTTAGAAATTTGGATGCTATGCCATTTGGTGCATACATGTGGAGTACTAATATTTCCTCATTGTCTATACTGCCTTTTATCAGGATGTAATTACCTTCTCTATCTCTTCTAACTAGATTTATTTTTACTTTGGCTTTGTCAGATATCATGATTGCGACTCCTGCCTTCTTTTTATCAGTTGATGCCCAATAGATTTGGTTCCATCCTCTTACTTTCACCCTATGCATATCTACCTTCCTCATGTGTGTTTCTTGTAGATAGCATATGTTAGGAATTTGGATTCTAATCCACTCTGCTATTCACTTGCATTTTATGGATGAGTTAATTCCATTCATATTCAGAGTTATTATTACCAGATGTGTATTTCCCAGCATTTTGATTTCTACTCCTAGTCCTGCCTTTTCTTCTTTCACTATTTCCTTTTACACCAATATTTGTTTTAAATCAGTCCCCCTAGTTCCCACTCTTGTTTTACTTCCCTTTCTACTCCCTCCCTTTTTATTCCCCCCTTTATTTTCTTTGCAGTCTTTTTAAAACTATCCTCCCACCCTCTCCCTCCCTTATACTGCTTACCTCCCCACAAGTCCATTTGTTACCCTTCTACTCCCCTATAGGGCTCGATTTATTCTCTACCCCAATGGATTGTATTGTTCTTCCCTCTTTGGGTCAATTCCAAAGCATGTAAGAGTTGTTCCTGATTCCCACCTCTTTACCCTTCCAGTGTATTGATGTTCTCCCCCTTGTTGTTTTTGTTGTTGTTTTGTTTTGTTTTTCTTTTTTTCCCCTCTTTTTAAATTACTTTTTGATGGTTCTCTTGAGTTCTGTGCTTGGACATCAAATTTTCTGTTCAGGTCTGGTCTTTTCTTTACAAATTCTTGGAATTCTTCTATTTTGTTGAATGACCATATATATAGTCAGTTTTGCTGGATAGTTGATTCTTGGTTGTAGACCTAGTTCCCTTGCTTTCCAGAATATCATATTCCATACCTTTTGGTCCTTTAGTGTAGATACAGCCAGAGCCTGTGTATCATCACAGTGGTTCCATGTTATCTGAATGACTTCTTCTTGGCAGCTTGTAATATTTTTTCTTTGGTCTGATGGTTCTTGAATTTGGCTATAACATTCCTGGGTGTTGTCAGATGGGGATTAAGTACAGGAGGTGATCAGTGGATTCTTTCAGTCTCCACTTTTCCCTCTTGTTATAGAATATCGGGGCAGTTTTCTTGTATAATTTCCTATAATATTATGTTTATGCTTTTTCTTTTGTCATGATCTTCTGGTAGATCAATGATTCTTAAATTATCTCTCCTCAAATGATTTTCTAAATCTTCTGTTTTGTGAATGAGATATTTCATATTTTTCTCAATTTTTTCATTCTTTTGGTTTAGTTTTATAGTGTCCTGCTGCCTTGTGAGGTCACTTAATTCTAGTTGTTGTATTCTGGTTCTTAAAGACTGGATTTCATCCCTGGATTATTGATCATCCTTCTCCTTCTGGTCTGATTTTCTTTGGAGGTCATCTTTCATCCTCTTTGTCTCATCTCTCATCTCTTTTGCCTCTTCTTTCATGTTCTTTGCCTCATCTTTTTTCTTTGCCTCATTTTCAAGCTGGTTGATTTTGACTTTCAAGACACTATTTTCTGTTTCCAGATGACTTAGCTTTTAAGTTCTTTTTCCAATTGTCTTCAGCCTCTCTTAATTGTGTTTTGAATTGCATTTTGAGTTCTTCCAAAGCCTTTATACAATTTGCTGGGATTTCTAATTCATCGTTCGCTGATACCTCCCCATTTGTTCCTTTTGTTCTTTGCTTGTTGCCTGTACAGAAGCTGTCTATTGTAATTTCTTTCTTCTTTTTCTGTTGTTTGCTCATATTTACCCTTTCTTTGCTCCCCATATTTGTCTGTGATCTTGCTTCTCTCATTTTTTTGGTTTTGGGGCTTTCTGTCCATCTCCCTTCTTGGAGCTTTGACAGATGATCTCTCCCTGCAGTATGTGGGGGAAGGGTGTTGGATTTTGAGCTTCCCTATCCTCTGGAGGCTTTTGATTGGATTAAATTAATGTCCAGCAGTCTGTGAGGGAGGGGTGTTGGTGTTTGTACTTCTCTGACCTTGAAAGACTTTTGATGGGATTAAGGTAAGCTGGATTGGGCTGGATGTGCCCTGAGTCCAAAGCCTAAGGGAAACCTGGAGTAATATGGAGGGTCTCAGCTGCTCTGACCATGCTCTCTGCTCTATACTCCCTCTCCACCTCCTTCCACGCTCCCTGTGTTCGATACTGAGCCTGGCACAGCTCTGTCCATAAGGTATTCCTTCCAGACCAGCGCCTTTGCCTGCCCAGAGGTTTCCGCTAGCTCTGCAGGCTTAGTGCTCTACATGGGGGGCGAGGGGTCCTGGGACCTTCCTCCTGCTTTCCCCTTAAACCCTAGTGTTTCACATTCTGTCTTTTGGGGGGCGGTATGCCTTTTGGATTGAGTCTAGCAGAAGGGTTCCTTGGCTCTGTCCTGTTGTTAGGTTTGATTTTCAGTCCCCTAGGAACATTCAGTTTGTGATGGTAAGGAAGGGTTTCCAGTGGTCTGAACTTCTGCTTCTTCTAAGCCGTCATCTTCATCATGTTAATATTATCACCGCTAGGGGATCACTTCAGAACAATTCAAGTGCAGGCAACTTCTTTGACACTTTACTTTTATCTTATCATTATAAAGGCAACCAATATGATAACGTCCCAATGTAATTTTAATTTAATTAACCATAGAAACATTTCATAGTAAGTAGTTTTCTCCAAGCTTTAAACTGGGGGTTTTATTTACCATGGTTTTTTTTTACCTTTTATTAACTTTATTTCAACATAATTTGTTTCATTTCTAATCCTGTGTATTTTATTTTATGTATTTGAAAATGTTATCCTGAGATATAGTCCACAGGTTTCTTCAGATGCCAAATTAGGACAGAAAAAGATTAAGAATGCCTTGTTCTAAGTGAATAGATTAGTCTCTACTAACACTTAACAATAATTCCAACCAAATTTTACTTATATAAAAAACACTTAGAATTAATCACCAATTCTTTTTTAAATTAACTTAAGCCAGTTACTTTGGAGTTATATACAACTCTGTAATTTAAAATATTTGGCAACCTTGCCCTAACTTACCTTTCCTGGATTATTATACTTTACTCCTGTTCATGAATTATTCATTCTAGTAAAACTGCTTTTCTTGCTGTGTCCACAGAAGACACTTCATTTCCTATTTCTGTGATTTTATTTGGGTTGTCTTTAAAGCCTAAAATATATTCCTTCCTCTCCTCTACCCCCTATAATTCCTATTTCCTTTTATAGCTCAGGTTCTGATCTCCCCAATTGCTAATGCTACTTGCCCCTCCAACACACACACACACACAAACAAACACACATGCACACATAGACAACATATATATCTTGTATTCACTTACTCAATGCCCCTCATGGTGAGTGTGGAAAGGTCTTTACTAGAGGGGGTAGTATAAGTTATTATCTTATTATAGAGATGAAAATATTCTTGATATATGAACATAGGTTCACTTTTACTAGGGAAATACTACTGGTTAATTAATTAATTAATTATGATTTCATAATCATATTCGCTGACAAATATTCACTCTATGTGAACATGAAATATAGAATTTCAAAGTTCATCAATCTAAAATGTAAACTTAAAATCCATTTTATCAACAAAATTGGATTCCTAGTTAGCCTTGGTGACAAGAATTTTCAACTTTTTGAAAGACATATTTTCTTATCTGATGTGTAGATTCATAATTTAATTCAAAGATGTATGGAAGTGACTCAAGCTTTTGTCAGAATATGCCAGAGTTTAGGTAGAGAAAGTGGGTTATAGATAATGGAGAAGTATCAAAGGACTGCAAATTGAAATAAAGAGATTGATTCTACAAATATGGGCAAATGAGTTTTATGGTGATACCTGTGAAAATTCTAGAACAAAAGGAGTAATTAATTTCTAAAAATTAGAAAGGAAAGAATTGATCACTCCAAACTATCATGGCTTCATTAATTGCAAGATATGTGAAACTAGTCTCTTTTCCTTTTTGAGTAGGGCAACTTAATTAGTTGACCAAGGGATTGTGTTAATTAACATTATGGTATATTGACATATTGACATAACATTATGGCATGCATAAGACATTCTTTGGGTTATACACCCAGAAAATAAATAAATAATCAATCAATTACAATAACTTTAATTATTAAAAATACTCAATTGATTACAATAACTTTAATTATTTAAAAATACCCAAACTAAAACTTCAACAAACAATTTTTAAAATTAAGTAGTTTCCTTTAAAAAGCATAAACTTTACAAAGTAGTCTTCTTATCAAACCCTTCTTCCCTTAAAATATAGAATGGCATTTTCAGCCTCATCTTTTTAGCTAAAAAAAAAGTACTTCCTAACTATACCCAGCACCTCCCCTTTACCATCAATTTTGCCTTAGAGAATCACTTAAATAATTTAAGGTCAGGAGACCAGAGGCACATCCTGTTACATTTTAAAAATTAACATTTTGTCCTTCCTTGCTTGTACCCAGGAGAACCCCAGGACCATGTAATACCATCTAAGTCATGGAAATCAAAGTCACCAGAAGAATCAATGGGGAAAAAAATATCTAGTTGATTTTTCTTTGACCTAGCTACAGAAAACAGATGATCCTGGACAAGAATTAGGTTGGCATCTTGGGGATAAGGGGGAAGATGATGGACAAATCCTGCCCCAGACAGAAATGAATGAATGATGGACTCTCAGAGGTAACTGATGAATGGGTTCATGTTAGCATGGAAGATCTCTAGTGAAACATTGCAAGGCAATCTTTGGTCTTGTTTAATTCAGTATTTTAATAGAGGATTTTGATTTGATTTGATATAGGATTTTAATTTGACATGCAGAATGTACAGAGAAAAATCAAATAAACTGGGCCAAATGGCTTAACCATTTGATTACAGAATTGGGGCTCAGAAATAACTTATTCTGGAATGAAGATTCAATTTTAATAAGAGAATATTTTTTTTTGTAGAAGAATAAAAAAATTATACAAGTAGATATTTGAAGGATCTAACTAAAGAACATTCTATCTGAAAACACCTGGTGTCCATAGGGTTTGTAGGCCCAATCTGAGAGTGACATGTCAGCTAGAAAAATCTAATTTAAATTCTGACCTTTTAAATAAGGTCTGACATTTATCCACTACTTTATATATGTATATATATGTATATCATCTCTTTTGATGTTCATAACAACCTTGTAAGGTAGGTACTATAGATATTATTCTCATTTTATAGATGTGAAAACTGAGGATCAGGAAGATTCAATGACCATTGAATCCAGGTTCTCTTAATTTCAGGTCCACCACTAATTCCATTACACCAGTCTTCTATGGTCTCCAGTATGAGAGAGAGGACCATCTGTTTTATCTTGCACTGCTCAGATACATTTGGAGTTTGGTGTTCAATTTTAGGACCTAGATTTTAGGAAAGTTATTAACAAGCCAGAGAAGGCCCAGATGACAGTGACCAGTAAAGTAAAGAGATGCAAAACCATATCATATGAGAATTAATTGACAAAAATGAGTATATTTAACCTACAGAATATTTCATGGGGAAGGAATAGGATTATATTCTTTAAGCATTTAAGAATTTTTTCTGTAGAAGAGGGATTAGATTTATCCTGCCTGATACCAAAAGACAAGTAGTAACAAGAATGAATGCTTCAAGGAGACAGGTTTTAATTTAACGTAAGAAAGCATTTCCTAACATTTTGGTCAATCGCAAAATGTAATGGGCTATCTCAAGAGATAGGATAATTCTTAACTTTCATTATCTTGAGTCAGAAGTTATATTACCACTACTTATACACAAAAGCTTCAAAGTCCCTCTTAATTTGGGGGTTCAATGATTCTAAGATTTAAGTTGAACAACTGACATTGAAGGTTATTATTTAAATTCATCATAAATACCAAACTTCATAATCTGTTTTCTGTGCTTTCACCCATGATATAAATCCCTTTGAGATGCATTAGAGATCATTATTCTGCCTAATTTTCTTCTTCTCATCTGGAAAAACAATATTGATATTGACAACCTATCCAGTGTGTTGGACATACTTTTAGCATTCTTTCTAATTTCCTGTTTGTATTCCATAGACTCTGATGTCTTTTAAACATAAAAAGGAAGGTGTTAGAACAATGTATTAGAAATGGACTATTGTATGAAGAAAGTAGGAGAAATATCAGTGATCTGGACCCCAACCAAAGTAGCCCAAAGTAATCTCAGAGAAGTTACTTTTTTTTTGGTAAAGATATCTTATTTTACCAATTCCATGTAATAACAATTTTCCACATAATTTTTCTGAAATTATATGATCAAAATTGTCTCGCTCCTTTCCTTCTATCCCCCTCTCTGGATATGGTAAGCAATATTAACTGGATTATAAATGTTTTATCATGCAAAACATATTTCCACATTGTTCATTTTTATACGAGAAGAATCATATAAAACCAAAATCCCCAAATAAAAACTGAAATAAACTAAAGTGAAAAACAGTATGCTTGATCAGCATTTTGACTCTGCATTTTTTGTCATAAATCCTTCATAACTGTCATGGATCATTGTATTGCTGAGAATAACTATGCCTCATATTTGATCATTTCACAATATTGCTATTACTGTATACTATGTTCTTCTGGTTCTGCTTCTTTCATTTTGCATTGGTACATATAGATCTTCCCAGCTCTTTCTAATATCATGTTTTTCATTATTTCTTATAATACAATAGTATTCTGTCAACATCATAAACCACAATTTTTTCAGTCATTCCCCAAATGAGGGATATCCCCTTAATTTCCAATTCTTTGCCACCATCAGAGAAGTCTTTTGCTTAAGGTTTTTGATTCTTTTATGCCCCATTTCTCCTCTCTTCTCTTATTTTTTCCCTTTTATTTTCCTTCTATTGTATTCCTTTCTTTTAAACCAAAAAAGAGTCACATTTAAAATTGCAATATGTTAATCTGGATGGAGGTCTTTCTCTTAGTTATGTTGATTCCCTTCAAGTCATGTTGACTAAGCATGTTGTTATAAAACTCCTGGGAAAAATGACTCATTTCTAATAATCATTAAATCATGAACTAGGGACTTTTGATTACTATTTGTTAATAAGTAACTGATAACTATCCTGATGGAATCACATTAAACTAGATTAGACTGATTACAACTAATCAAGAATAAAATTATTGATTAAAAATGGGCAGGGCCCTACTTAAAATAGGATAGGAGCCAAATTATTTCTTATAATCTCTTTCCTGACAGTCTTCTATCATCATACCAGTTAATGCTCGATTCCCCAGTTTACCTTGACATTTTTTTTATATATGTTCATATTGTATCCCTAAGTAGAATACAAGTTCCTTATTAGCAATAACTAATTAATTTTTGTGTTCATGGACCTGATGCTAAGGAAAGTGCTTTATATTATCATATGTATGCTCTTAATAAATATTTGTAGAATTGCATTCATTGAATTTGGAAAGCCTTATCATTCTTAGTTTTATATAGTAACGGTTTATAGCAGGAAAGGACTACAGAAGTCCAATTTCCATCATTTTACTGAAAAAGAAACTAAGGGTCAGGGTGGTCAAATTATTTTTTATAGAATCTAATAGATTATAAATTTCTGAGGTAAAGTTAGAACTCAAGTCCTCCTTATTCCAATTTCAATACACTTTCCATAGTGCCATATGTTTTGGAGAGGTACTCCTGCTTGAAGAGTAGATTGATGAAGATTCAGAGTTCATTCTTTTATTAGCTGTGGCTCTGGACAAGTCATTTTACCCTGTGGGCCTCTGTTTCTTCATCAGTAAAATAAACTGGAGAAGGAAAAGGCAAAACTCTTCAATATCTTTGCCTAGAAAATTCCAAATGAGGGTAACAAAGTACCTTTTGGCAGTGGAGAAGTGGTTGGTGGCAGCATGCTGGGCCTTTTGGCATCTTGGCATGGCTACAGCTATTGTCTGATTCAGTGGTGAGTTTCTGGCTGAGTTTTTCCTCCTTTACTTTCCAATATCCTCTTAGAAGCCTCTAATCTCCTTCAGAGACCTAGCAGCTGAGATCTTGAACTCCCCCTGGCACAGGCCAGGTGGGAGAAATCCCATACCCTCTTCCCTCTTTCTCCTTAAAATCCTTCCCTCTATATTAATTAAAATTACCATAAATTTCCAGACTGACTTGGGCATTTTATTTGGGATTTTTTCCCTGGCTACCAATTAATTTAGATTTTAAGTCTCAACCCTAAAATTATCTCCACTACACCTATTAAAGTCATTTGTCTTTACAGTGTTGCTGTAATTATATGCTGTTCTCCTGGTTCTGCTCATTTCATTCTTCATTAGTTTATAATGAAACTTCAAAACTGTTCATTTTTACAACATGGGTATTATCAATTATAATTCTAGTTTAGCTTACTTCACTCTGCATTAGTTCATAGAAATCTTTCCATGTCTTTTTGAAAAGATCAATTTCTGATTTGTTATAGAACAATAGTATCTGAACCTATCCATATTTCATTAGACAAGTTGGAACAAAAGGGCAATATAAAAATAGAAAGAATCTACTTATCATCTCTTGAAAGAAGCAAACCCTCAAATGAAAATTCCCAGGAATGACATCACTCAAAATCAGAAAAAAATGAAAAAAAATCAAGTACCCAATAGAGGCACCACCATTAGGATGGCACAAGTTTTATTAGCTATCGATATAAAGAAGCAAAGGATATGTTATGAGATATTCACAAAGGCAAAATATAAAGGTCTACAGCTAAAAATATCTGTCTGAGCAAAACTGACTATAATAAAGAAGGGGGAAATGGATATTCAATGAAATAAAGGACTTTTACATATGTCTGATTTAAAAAAAATAGGAGCTAAAAAAGAACTTTGAAATTTAAACACCATAATCAAGAGAAAAATAAAAAAGGTAAATACAACTGAACAATCAGAAGGGACTTTATCAGTATGAGTTATTTACATTATAATGAGGATAAAGGTTTTTTTTTAAGGATTCACTTAGAATGATCAGTGCTCTATCCATTGTGCTGCCTAGTTGTCTCCAAAATTATTTTCTAATATTATCTTATTTGATCCTCACAACCCTGTGAGGTAGGTACTACTAACCAAAATTTATAGTGGAGGAAACCAAGTAGAAGTATATGTAGCTAATTTTTTTTCCCATAGGATTGCTACAAAGATATAGCTTTGTATGCTTAACACCATGACTTACATATAATAGATATTTAATAAATGCTTGTTGAAAATGAATTGTAATGAGAATACTATATAAAAGTTTATTGTTACTATTGTTTTATTATTATGATGATGGGGAAATTATTCTCATCTTGTCCCTTTAAAAATGAAAATTAAATACTGGGAAACAATAATCTGAGTCATGCTGATATTCATTGTGGATTTACAAAATGTCAGACCCATACCAGTTCCAACAAAAATCAGTGCTTATTCATCAACAGGTAAATATAGAATCAAATTACTTAGACTTTCCCCTTAAAAAAGGAATGGCTCGGATTGGGTGACCAAAGAGGTCTCTTTTTTAGACAAAGCCTATTGTAACAATCAATTTCGTGTACAGTAAAAACAAAGGCCACTTCCCATAGCTTCAAAGCCAACTGAGATATCATGCTATTTAGACACCTTTCAGGATGCTAGATATATACACAGGGTTACCCTCAGTATAGAGAATTTGCCAAGGTGTGAGGGGTTAAATTTTGGGTGGCTGGAGTTTTGATCAAAAGCCAGTGCAAAGTTTATTAAATGCAAAACACTTGATTTATTATTAGGAAATACAGAGAGGAAATAGGAAGGAGAAAAGTGAAAGTAATCTTATAATAGATTATAACTATACTCAGGATCCCAATCCTAACTAAATTTTTTTCTAGAAAAGTCTACATCTATCTGCCTCAGAGGGCAATATCTCCTGCTAGGCTTAAACCCTCACCTCTCTCACTACTCTCTCTATCTGATAATATAACCACTATAACCACATTTACCTTATCTACCCAAGTTAATCAATAATCAATAAGGTTATTAAGGCCTTAATTCAGTTCTCTGTCTCCAACAGTTCCAGAGAGAGCAAGCCACATACACTCCTCTCTCCAAGAGACCCAGAGACAAAAGCCCTTTCCAATGGTCTACAACTTATAAGCCATGTTTAGCCACACCCTTCTATAGGTCACCAACTGCCAAGTGGCACAACAGAGGGTCTCTAACTACCAAACTGCACAGCAGGGGTCTCTGACTGAAACATATTATTGCTCCTTTTCCAGCATATAAAAAAGGAGAAATTAATAAAAACTCTCTTAACAATGCCATTTTATAGGATTTTTCTTTGTGATTTTTACTCAAAATATGATTATTGATTTTCATACACAATTATTTAATTAACTAATAACTGGAGTTATTATTTATCATTAATTATGTGATTGTAACTTATAATATTGGACAGCTAAAAGAATTCCATAAAAGAGTTATACTCACAAAACTATTAATAAAATAATATATCCTAATTAAAGTTTAACTAAGTTATATTTAAATTCCTTAGAGGGCAGATAGAAAAAATTCCAGGAATTTACTGTCCTACTATTAATGCTATCTACCTCTAGAGAGAGAACTGGAGTAAGGATGTAGATGAAAACATATGGTTTATCACTTATTTATCTGAGTATATGATTTGGGGTTTTGGTTTAATAAGTTTATTCTCTTACAAAAATGAATGATATGAAAATAAGTTCTAGTGATAATATATGTATAATTCAGTGGAATTGCTTATCAACTCCAGGAGTAGGGAGGGAAGAGAGGAGGGAGACTCATGTAACTTTGGAAAATTTATGTATAAATTTGTTATGGGAATAAAATAAAGATTTTTAAAAGAGGACTAGAGAGGAAAAGAAAAAAAAACCATGTTCTCATTCAGTTTTGATTTCAGAAAGATATTCACTTTCTTAATATACCTGTATATAACTTTTTTCCTTGATAGCTTTATATTTTATGTATCTTGCCTAGAGAAGATAAAAATCATTATAAATATTGCCTTTGTTCAATATGTTCTTGAGATTCAAGCTTAAATCTTTAGTTACAATGATATCTTTGTATACAAGAATACTTTTATATTGATAGAGTTCAAATGATATGTTTATATATCATTGGAGAAAGAGTCAATGAGATAAAAGAGCTGATTTAATTCATTTTTAGTAGAATCACATGTCTTGATACCATCCATTATTGTCATTTAATTAATAAGATGTTTTTGTTTGATTTCTTCTATAACTTTGGAGTCGTAGTTCTATTGAGGATATGATAATAAAGCATATAAGGCTAGATAGAATCATAATGGGATTGAACCATTTTCCTTTAAAATATCATATTTTATATCTATTGTTTTTGAAAACTTTAAATAGAGAAGTGTTTCCTATATGAACATCATATGTACTTCAATATACTTGTATCTATTCTATATATGTATAATACATAGACAAGCTATTAGTATGGAACTGAGTCAAAGACCTTTGCAATGACCAGTAGAAGCAGTACAAATCTTACAATGCTTTCAGGGAATACATTCAATAATTCCTAAATTGGTGATCATTTATTTTTATGCTTCTGGGGTCTTTGACACAACCTTTTTGCTCCTCCATCAATACGTTGTCTTAATTGTAAATAGTTATAGAATTTTTTTTTTTTTGTAAAAGAGCCCATGAAGTATTTGTAGAAAATAATCCAAACTGTGGTTGTCCTATATTTTGTGCTCTCATCTTTGGGGAATAGATATGTGAGAACATATGGAGCACCTAGGTAGTGCAATTCTGGGTTTGGAGTCAAGAAAATCTGAGTTCAAATGTGACCTCACTTACTGAGTGACCCTGGGCAAGTCCCTTAATTCGATTTGTCTCAGTTTCCTCACCTGTAAAATGTGCTGGTGAAGGAAATGGCAAATCATTCTAGTATCTTTGCACTACTGAAAGATTTAAACAGCAGAATATGATAACTTACATAAAGAGTTTTATATAAATGTTTGCTGCGATGATGATGATGATATGATGATGTCACAGAAGAAGATCATAAGGAAAGGACAAGCTCAAGGAAAGAAAGTTATTTGGCATGATCCTTACTTAAAAGTGATTCACCTGAGATGTTTAACACCATCTCTGCTTCTCAAACATAGGATTATGACAAGAATTTAAATGTGGGATAAGAGTATATGAAAGAAATTATTTTCCTTAGGTTGAGATGTAGTATCAGACTTGCATCTGAAAGGTGGAATCAGACTTGCAGATGAAAGGAAATTTGTAAAATGTTTTCTAGTGCTGCTCTGAAGTATGTGAGACAATAATTATGGATATTTTTTGGCTCTCTCCTTACCTACTTGTTAGAGAAACTAAAATTACTAGTTGCAACTATTCTTTCATTCTTTAATTTTAATGGCACATGAAATTTATGTTTTTTGTTTGATTTAGTATTCTGTTACATTCTTGTAATGGGTACAAACACAGGGAAAAGAAGAAATATTACACATTCATTTTCTCCATCTCCTTTCTTGTTGTTGCTTCTTAAGGTTCTGTAGTAAAATTTTTGACTGATGTTAAATTATTTTGTTTTTTGCTTTGGCTCATATTACTTAAAACTTGCTGCTTTCAGCTCATTTGTTCTCTTCTCTCATTCTCTTTCCAATGGGACAAGCCTATAATCCTTTGCTGTCCTATTTGTCTGATGTTTAGGAGTAGTTGCATCACTTTAAACAGTAAATTAATCCTATTAATGATATTGCCAGAACAGCTACCATAACATTTTCAGTGTACTCATGTCCCCATTGTATATCTTCACCCTATCAATATTTCCTCTCTTTTGTCCTTTACTACCTTCCCTCTCCCCACACCTTATATTACTTCACGTTATGAAAAATGGACTGGACTTTGAAGAGGTTATTATGATAATTATTAAGATTTGCGATTATTCCTAAACAGAAGTTGTTTCCTAAAACAAATAGCCCTAAATCTTTCTTATCATAGGCATTGATTTTCATGTGTTACTGATTTTAAAGCCAACATTTAGTAATCATTTAGTTTCTTTAAATTTTTACTTATTAGTATTATCATTTCCTAAAAATCATATGATTAATTATATTTTTGTTTCTACTGAATAAAACTGAGTCTCATCTTCATGGGTCTTGGTAGATGAATGGAAGAAGCATCTTTTCATTTAAGTCCTATCCAGGTTTAGTCTTAATAGAATGGGAAAAGCAACTTGGCAACTCAGTTTTCCTGGAAACTGTGTTTCAGCTGCCTTAGAAATGAAATGACCAGCTATAGAGTCTCCTACTTCCACCCTATAGCCATGGTAAGAAAAAGACTTGTACAAGGTTCAGGAAATCAGGGAGCTATCCCAAACAATCCTGGGTAAGGTTCTTCCTATTCTTGCCCCTTCCTGTTTATGGCTACTTCCTTCCTGGGACTTCATGGTCTATAAGTGATAGAAATACTATATCCATGATCCAAATAGAAGCATAGTCACCCTTTGGTGATATAAACAACCAATGCACATTTTTAATGACCCACGTATCTTTGACAAGATCCAAACAGTCACAAATTGCTTTAAATTCCATTTCATTCTTCCTCGTTTGTAATATCCTTATCTCTTACTCTAAATGATACCCTTTTTTATTACACAGACTTAGTTGTTTGCATGTGGGTAGGAGTTAGCTTCTTGAGTAGGAGTCAGAGACTGGATGCAAATAGGAGATCAAAGACATTTTCTCCTAATTCATTAAAATTCACATTCTTTTACATCCTATTTTTCAAATTAATTTAAATAATCTCTATTATCATTGTAGCTGGATCTTTTTGGACACTCTGTCCATATTTATTATTGTTCCACTGTTCTGATGACAGTTGCACATGCTAGCCTAATGGCTAGCCAAAGAAATTACCCACATGTTCCCTGGAACAAATTGCCTGAGATCTTTTTGTTTCCAGCTCTGAGTCAGGTCTTCTGATGCTTGCAAACAAGCCAGCATTCTCTTTCTGGCTGGTCATTGGTAGGATGAATTGTGTAGAAAGCTGAGTTGGCAGCCCCTGGTAGTGTTGTACACATAAAGAGGATTTACAGAATGCATTGTAATTGAGTGGCACTGGTCTGGCTTCATTGAATCCACATTTTCTATCCATTGATTATTCTTTTAAAGCTGCCTCTGCCCCTAGACTTTCCTCCCTGTTGTTTGGTGTGTGAAATCCAGTGTTCTGTGGTAAGCTACATTTCTGTGTCAATCCATCCTTATGACAGTTCCAGAATGACTGGCAGTATTGAGATTTATTCAGCAAAGGATTCTAGTCTGCCTGGGTTATATAGTAGAAGCCACACTAGTGAAAGCTGCCAGATGGGCAAATGATTAAGAATCCCCCCCCCAAATATGTAGAAGAACTGAGTTCTGTCTTATATTTTGACTCAACTACTTGCATAATTTTCATCTCTACTCTGTTACGTGCAGAGCTGTACTAACTTACTTTTTAATTCTGTGGACCTATCTTTAGCCAAATTGCAAATTCCAGGCATATATTTACCATATATTTAAAAAAAATAAATACCTACCTTCTATCTTAGAAACAATACTGCATATTGTTTCCAAGGCAGAAGAGTAATAAGGGCTAGGCAATGGGTGTTAAGTAACTTGCCCAAGGTCGCACTGCTAGGAAGTGTATGGGCAAGACTTGAAACCAGGACTTTCTGTCTCTAGGCCTGGCTCTCTATCCACTGAACCATCTAGCCATCTCCTTACTATCTATTATTTAAGAAGTAAAGGAAAAAGGAAAAGAATCTATGTCCTAAAATATTTATAGCATCTCTCTTTGTGGTGATAAAGAAGCGAAAATTAAAGGGATGTACAACAACTGGGGAATAGCTAAATAAGTTGTGGCAAATGATTGTGATGTACTACTACTGTGCCATAAGAAATGATGAATAGATTAATTTAAAACATAGAAAGACCTACATGAAGTTATGGAGTGAAATCAGCAGAGCCAAAAGAACTTTATATACAGCAACAAAATATTTTTAGAAGAATGATTTATGTATTTCCATCTCCAGAGAAAGAACTGATAAATAAAAATAAGTAAGACATAGTTTTATATACACACATTTTTTTTTTGTCAAATGATACCTTCTTTAATGGTTGGAATAGAGGGTCGAAGGAAGTTACTCAGGTATTTCAATGGAACAAATTAATAAATACATTTAAATTTAAAAAGGTCAGGATTATTATTAGCATGTCATGCTGCTAATTATTGGGCCAAGAAAGAGTCTTCTTGGACCTGAATGTCTACTTGTGAATATGTACTCTCTTCTAACTGGAAATGGGATTTTTTCTTTCTTTTCCCTAAAATATCTGTGGTGACTGCAGTGGTTGTTGTTTTGTCATTTTTCACGTTTCTCTGACTCTCTGTAACCCTGTCTGAGATTTTCTTGGCATATTTTCCAATATCTTTTGGAGTGATTTGCTATTTCCTTCTACAGCTCATTTTTCTAGATGAGGAAACTGAGGCAAACACGTTCAAGTGTTTGCCCAAGATCACACAGCTAGTACACGTCTGAGACTGGATTTAAGGTCAGGTTTTCCAAACTCTAGGTATAGCACTCTATCTGCTGCATCAGCCAGCTTCCTTTTTAAGTGACTTCCTCAAGGTCAGTGGGTAGGAGAAAGAATAAAGCCCTAGTCCTCTTACTCCAGACCCATATTTCCTGTCAGCTCAGATGTAAAACTAGAGGACTTAACTAAATGACCTCTAGTATCTCCTCCAACTCTAAACATTTTAATTTAATCATCCTGTGAAAATCTTAATTAGAAAAACAGATTGTCATGATTATTTAACTCCACAAAATAATTTTTAGTTTAACCAAAAGATTCTTTTAGTAGCAATTCCCCATTACATTTCAGTGCTTGTTTATAGATCCTTTACTACTTGACTTTTGTGTTTCTAGTCACTAGTTAAGAAACTGTGTGTTTTTTATGAGAGCTTTTACTCTTTTGTTGGGGAAACACGATTTAATTATGAGACAAAAAGACAATGTAATGTGGGCTAAAATGCTGAACTTTAGGATACAGACTGGAGGCTGGATTCAGATTCCAAAGCTCTAAAATGCCAACTTAAGCCCCAAGTTCCTTCTCTTGCTTTATTATAGGCCCTAGGTTTGGAAGACTGAGAAACGCTAAAGAAGGGGCATACATTTCACAAAACCATACAGTTCCCTCAGATACTTACTAGCTGTGTGATCCTGGGCAAGTCACTTAACCTTTGTTTGCCTTAATTTCTCCTTTGTAAAATGAACCTGAGAAGGAAATGGCAAAGCAGTCTACTCTCTTTGCTAAGAAAACTCCAAAAATGGGTCGACAAAGAATCAGATGTGATGGAAAAGGTTCAACAACAAAGAATACCAGCTCAAGATAAGACCATCCCTTGAGCTATTGGTTTGTTTGTTTGTTTTTTTGCAAGGGGAAAGGAGAGGAAGTAGAAAAGGAAAGACTAATACAGAGAATTTGGAGTGATGGGGATGTTTTGGGGAGTAACTTGTTTGTCTAAAAAGTAACTAAAACTAAAGTAATAATGGATCCCACATAACTTTATAATGGACTGTAAATTTTAAAAAGCATTTCAAAATAACCTTATGAAAAAGATAGGGAAATATTTCTATCTTCAGTTTTTAAAAGAGAATAGAGATCATTTAGTCCAAACTTCTCATTTTGTAGATGAAGAAAATTTAATCCAAAGGGGGAAGTGACTTATTCATTTAAACTTCCATACTTCAGAGATCTGAAATTTCCTTTAAAAAACGTAGAACCAACACTTTTATAATTTAGCACCTCTCTGTGGGCAATGAGGTAGTGTAATGGATAGAATGCCAGGCCTGAAGTCAGGAAGATTCATCTTCCAGAGTTTATATCTGGCCTCAGACACTTACTAGCTATATGACCCCTAGACAAGTCATTTAACCCTATTTACTTCAGTTTTGTCATTTGTAAAATAAGCTGGAGAAAGAAATGAGAGAATCAAGAGAGGTGTAGCAGTAGCCTTCACAGTGGCAGCGTGGCAGATCAGGCTGAGATGATGAAGTAAGAAACATCTGAAGTCTGCCCACCACCCTCCAAATGACTACACAAGAACAAAAATGCCTTGAGATGAACACTAGAGTGGCAGAACCTACAGAAGAATAGGTGAAACAGTGCTCCTGCCCAGAACAACATCAATAGATAGCAAGGAGGATTCATCTCACCAGGGCATGAAGAGGGAGCTCTGAACAAGCCTCAGTGGAACCCAGATGCAATACAGCACAGAAACCAAGATAAAGAGAAGAAATGACTAGGTCCTAGGTAGGGTAAGATAGGAAACCAAAGCAATACAGAACAAGCAGCATGTGGAGGGAAGCAGCCCTGCATAAAATAGGAATGAGCTCAGGAAGCAATGGGAGGAACTAAGCCCCAAAATACCCAGCTTTCCTGGGAACTGGACAGAACCCAACTCTAAATAATTGAACTGAACAGCTACAAACCTCCACAAAGAAGGTCAACTAGGGCACCTCTGCAAAGTGCTCAACCAGAAGGAAATGACAAACTACACTAGTATCTTTGCTAAGACAACCCCAATTGGGTTCACAAAGAATTGGACACAACATGACTCAAAAATGACTGAATGTGATTTAAGAGATGATCATCTATAGTACATTCATCGCTGCATCCAGAATGATGATGAGTCTCTTTTCAAACAGTTACATTGGCCCTCTAACCTCAGCTCTGTGTTTGAAAAAACAAAAACCTCTCTGGTCTGGTAGAACTTGCCAGAGCTTGTTCTACATTAACTGGGGTTGAGACCCAAGGTCACATAGCTAGTAAACTGCAGGGACACTATTCAAACACAGGTCCTCTAACTCCAAATTCAAAACTCTTTACTAGCACTCAGGGGTTTACCCAATCACATAGTCAAGGGAGCCAAGAAACAAATTCAGGTCTTCTGACTTGATCTGTCTGATCCTTTCCCATTGAGTTTCTATGTATAATAAGGAAGTACAAATTCTTTTCATGGGATTGTTTCCCAGAGTTGTGATACATACTTCTATTGCAATGAAGTAAGGGACTTTAAACTTTAAACCACACTCACTCAATTTGATAAAAATTTTTAAAATTTATACTCTCTGCAATGTACTAGATTCCGAGAATGCAAGAAGTGTAAGCAATATGTGTCTTGCTTTACAACACAATGAACTAGGAAATATGTGTTAGATCATAATATATGTGGAACCTATGTCTTATTACCTGCCTTCTTGGGGTTGGGGGTTGAAGGGGGAGAGGAAGAGAAAAAAGAATGAGATATTGAATTTTGGACATAACTAATATGAGAGTTTGTTTTTCTTGGTTAAGTATATTTATTAAAATTTATTACATATTTATAACAAATCACATGTTATTATATTATCATGCTATATATTATATTATATTCTGTGTATCCATCCATCTATCTATAAATATATAGTAAAAATAAAATGGTATCCAAAAAAAACCCTAGTATAATTCCTGACCTCAAGCAAATTAAGAAGGAGATGCTTGGGCCAAAAAAAAAATCATTCAGTCAAAAGACTTTACAGAAAGTTGAGAAGAGAGAACACTTTTAGTTAGAGGAAGAAAAGACAGCTTCAAATAGCAAGTGGCACATGAATCAAACCCTTACTCATGTTCTCACATGTCAGTGTGTGCTCTGAAACTGGTGAATGGTCACAGAGTGAGCATCATAGTAGGCAGAGGAAGGTAGGTTTACAAAAGAAACTTCCACATAATTTTAATTTAATAAATCTTTATTAAATGCTCACTGTGCATGGAAGAATAGGAATAGGAATTGTCCCTTACAAAGATAAAAATCTAAGACAAAGTTTCTGCTCTTGAGAAGTTAGTTCTTGAATAAGGGAATATAATAGAGGATGTAAATACTTAAGTTTTTTTGTGAGGTGCAAAACACACTATTATGAAATAGTCTTTGTCCTCTCAATAACTCACTGATTTCATTAAAGAGAATTACACTTACCTCCAAAACACCATAAAATAAGTTCAGAAGATTTAACAAAGTTAGCTATCAACAAGTGCCAATTAATATGATGTCAACTGAATACATAAATTATAGGGGGAAAGCCGAGGCATTTCAAAGTCATGACTTCAGCTACTCAAGGTTTCCTCCTCAGAATTCCATGGCAATTTTAAATAACAGGAAAAAGCACATTTCTGCCATATGAATTTGTTAGATAATATGTCTGCTTATTGTTAAGGCAAACCTATTGCTTGACATTTTGTTGGATATTAAGTGACAGTGTACTTGGCTTTAAATAGCTTAAGTGCCTCAGAACTCCAGAGGGAATCTTAGACTCTAATCTTTCATCTGGAAGCAATTGGATATTTCCTTAATCAAGCTGCAGAAGGCTATAAGACTGCAGGATAGTTGAAAAGGTTCCTTATCTTGAGGTAAGTAACTTTAGAGGAAAAAGAATAGCTACAGATTAATTCAGACTATTCATTGAAAGAACAAATTATCAAACTGAAGTGTAAATACTTTGGTCAAATAATGAGAAGACACAACTTAATGGAAAAGATCCTGATGTTAAGAACAATTGAAGGTAAAAGGAGAAGGGGATGAAAGAGATAAAAAGGATAGATAGTGTCATAGAAGCATATGAACTCAAACTGACTTCAGGAGATAGGACAGAAGCACTTGGAATGTTATGGTCCATGGGGTCATGAAACACTGGACGTGACTCAGTGACTGAACAGCAACCCATGAGATGTATACAGAATTGCTAACCTTTGACATGAACTTCCCAAATGTCATTTACTAAGCAGAAGGTAGTCAACAAGGTGTAAGTTAAGAGATGCCAAAACCACAAAGATTAGCATGGCACAGGTACCAGAAGACTTTGATTTGGATGTTTGCTATCCCTAGTTAACAAACCTTCACAAGTCACTTCAACTCTTTGGTCCTCAATTCTCCCATTTGTAAAATGAGAGGGATAGTTAGAAGATGTCTAAGGTGTCTTCCAGTTGTAACTTTTATGATCCCATCATTCTTTAGTCTTCATCTCTGGGCTCCATTGTGTAAAAATGGAGGTTCCTGAGGTAAAAATAAAGGTTTACTCCACTGATTTTGATGGCATATCAGTGGAGTAATCAGAGTGCTTCTGGAGAAGGATCTGTATATGAGGGAGAGAACTAATACTTGAATAGATTAGCCTCTGCCCTCCTCTCTCCTCTCCTAAGAGAGAGGCAGTTGTCTGAGGTTCCCTGAGGAAAAGGGTAGTCAAGAATTGAAGATAGGTCACCCCTTATCAACTAAACCCAAGGATGGCCTCAGTTCCTCTGGCAAAGAGAGCTTTGGAGACAAGCCCCCTGTGGAGGTTTTGCTTCAGTGGGGGATGGTCCTAGTGACTCTTTTTTGATCTTGGATCATGTACCTATTCAGATATCATCAAGAGGCTTGGCAAAATCTGAATGCTGTTGTAAGATTTAATGAAGTATCTATAGATATACTGGGTGATGGAAAGTGGGGTTTGGCTACCCTATCACCTGAGCAACGAGTTTTCACAGACTCAGGTTTCACCGACCTGTCCCATCAACTAAACAATCCCACTATTATTTTATGTATCTATCTGGTTTAAGAAACTATAAATAGATAGGTGAAAGAAGGCAGGACGGGGCAAGGGAGCTGGGCTCTCTTCTCCATGAGTCCACAGCCCCCCTTTAGGGTTTGATATATTTTCTCCCCAATTGAGAGGTGGTTGGAGATATCAGACAGATGACAGGTTGATGGAAGGACTTGAATGCAGGAACAAGATGGTGGCTCTTGGTGAAATCCTCAACCCAGGAACAGGTCTTGCCAGGTCAAGAACTCAGCTCAAAAGCCCAGACAATCCCTTTAGATCTTTCTCAGGTCAAAATCCTTTCTCAGAATCCTTTGCTCTCCAACCAATGCTCTCTTTCCCTCAGCCCTGATGCTAAGGTTCCAAAAATCTCTCATTACACATCATTACACCCATACACACATCATTACAATTGTAATACCTACATTTCTCAATCCTTCAAATTAAGTTTATGTACCTAAGAACCCTATAAAATGCTAATGTTTGGTTTAGATGAGATTTTCAGTTTTTTTGTGAGGAGGGACTAAGAATAAAGGGCAGCCAGGTGATAAAGTAGATAGAATCAGGTAGCTTGGAATCAGGTAGACTCATTTTCATGAGTGAAAATCTGGCCTCAGACTCTTACTTTGACCCAGGGCAAATCATTTAACCTTGTCTGCCTTAGTTTCTTATTTGTAAAATGAGCTAGAGAAGGAAATAGCTAATTGCTCCACCATCTTTGCCAAGAAAATTCCAAATGGGGTCAGTGAGAGTCCAACATGACTGAAAATGAATGAATGACAATCAACTATTAATACCCAAACTGAATTAGATTAACAGGCTGACTAGTTACCTAGTAGAAAAATGACGTTATCAGGTGCTGGACAGGTAAAATTGGATTGGCAAAAAAAAAAGTCTTGATCTGGAATATGCCCAGTGGGAACACTCTGGGCTAATGGTTCTCAAATATTTTCTATTCACTATATAGTATTCTTTGGCATGAGAAATCCAAGTAAACCCTTTATTTGGAAATAATATAGAAAAGTTGTGAGACTTTAGCATTAAGTTTCCATCTAAAAAGGGTAGCTTTGGTTACCTTTGCAAATTCATTATCTGATATTGAATTGTTTTGAGATTGGGTCATAAGTATAATGGACAAGTTCTGTTTGTTGTTATGAATACTATGTAGAGCAGTTAAAGCTTGAGACTGGACTAAGACTTTTAGGACACCGCTATTGGAATTATCCATAAAGTTTTTCTTCTCAGTAATTATATAACATCAAAAACTTTGCAATATACCTATGACCCCGGGGCCTTTGAGAAGCACCACTGGATTAGGACAATTAAATGGAAGGCCCTAGGCAGGCAGCTGACAGCTGACAGACTTTTTCTGAAGGCTGACTAAAAATGAAGGAGGAGGGAGAAATTGATCCACACATTTCCACTTAGCAAGATTCCACAGAGAGTAGAAGGCTCAAAAGAATTTTTCATCTGATACCACCAGCATGTTACTATCTTTCATTTCAAGCACATATGTCACAGACTTGGGGAATGACCAGATTTACTGACAGATCAGCACATGGGAGGCCCCAGAAAATAATAACACTAACATTAAGCAATTCTATCAAAAGTTTATTCTAATCTTTCTCACTGTTTCCCATTGTGTGGGCCCCAGTAGGTATTCTCCAGTTTTGTTCTCCCAAGTTGCACTTTTATCCTCAGCCCCACTGATTATATGCACAAATTCACTGCCCATCAATCATATCATTCAGTTCCTGTAAAAGATAATTTAATTAAGCAACTTCAGTTTATATTCACTATTTTATACCTTTTATATTTGTATATAACTGTATATTCTTTGCATGTAATCCTATTAGATAATCAATATTTTAGTGATAAGTTGTAAGTAATAACCCAAATTATTAATTGACTAATAATTATATATCAGAATCATCAATCAGTAATCATATTGGGAGTAAAATAAAAGAAAATCCTATGAAATGTCTTGGGAGTTATGTGGATGCCTTCAGCACATTATGACCTTGGCTTTTGCCATCTTTGGAATTGATGATTACTTTATAAAGTAATGTATTCTATATATTATTCTGTATATATTCTATATAGAATCTTTATTCCATAGAATAAAGATAAGAAAAAAATTTGACTTACTTGAAGAAAGAAACCTCCTAAAAGATAAAAACTTTGGTTGATTTTTCTGAGAAGAAATATTAAAAAGATGATTCCTCTCTTTAAGTGGTGGTGGTGGGGTCTGTGTAATCTGACTCCATGTATACCAGTTGATCCATCAGCTCTAGGTCTTTAGCCAAACTAGGACAATACTGGAACTTGACATTTTTCCATTTATAACCTTCTAGAATAAACTGTCAATATGATTAAGATGTCTTCCTAGGATTTATTTTTTGTTTTTACACTCCACTGGTATTTCTGCAGCTCACAGTTTTTAGCATTTTTCTCAAAAATCAAATATTTCAAGTATCAACAAAGAACCTCAGAAGTTACCAAGGCCAACATGTGGCTTGTCACTTAGCCCCAAATGCCTAGCTCTTACTGTTCTTCTGCCTTGGAACCAACACTTAGTATGGTTAATCACAAGGGTTAAAACAAAAAGAATTCTACTCACCTTTGGACAAAGATGTGATGAACTAAATATGCCCAACATGACACAGATATGTACCTTTCCACAACATACCTACCTAAAAAGTGACAATCCAGCTTTTGTTTGAATAACTCCACTAAGGAGGAATCAATTGCTATTTTGGGCAGTTCATTTTGCTATTAAATGATTCTAATCATGAGTAATCTTTTCCTCACATTAGACCCAAACCTGCTTTAATGCAACCTCATTGTCTATCTATACTTTCTATTGTGGTATTCCTTCCCATTCCAATTAGCATTTCATTCTTCCTGAACTTCTCCTCAGTTTCCAGAAGATGGCATCATTCATTTCCTTTTCTAAGTATACCAGGGCAGCTAATACTATTTCCCTTTTAGGGCCATTTTGAACTTTTAAGTTGACTTTTCTAGTACTGGCCTACATGCCAATAATTCCTTTTAAAATTTATCATAATAATAATGAGTAGAATAGTTTCAGAAAAACCTGAGAAGATCTACATAAATTAATGAAGAATGAAGTAAGCAGAACCAGGCAATCGTTGTATGGAATAATAGTAATATTGTAGTGGTATATAATTGTAAAAAATTTGTCTACTCTGATAAACAGTGATCTAAGAGAATACTAAAGAATTCAGATTGAAAATACTATTCACCTCCAGAGAGAACCTGATGAACTCTGACTACAAATATATTTTCCCACTTTATATTTTTCTTGCTCTTTTTTGTAACATGATTAATATGGAAATATGTTTTGCATCATTTCATATGTAGAGGTGAGATGTTGCTTGCCTTCCCAATGGATAAGGTGGGAATGAGGGAAAGAGTTTGGAACTCAAATACTTTTGAAAAAGTGATTGTATATATGCATATATATATTTGAAAAAGTATATAGCTATAATGAAAACCTAGCATTATATAAAAGGGCTCCTCTAGAAGTTTCCTCAATAAATAAATAACTAAAAAAGTAAAAAAAATATACATATATACACATAATAGTATATGTATGTAAGTATATATATACATATATATATATATATACATATATATATATATATATATATATATATATATATATATATATATATATATATACTAGATTTGTTGGATCCACAGACCCAGTCAAACTTCTCTGAGACTCTTGCCTTACAATCTACCTCAGACTCAGGAAAACATTTTTTTTTTTACATTAAGGACACAGTCTTCTGGTGGTCTCATCCAGTTTGTGATCCCTGGATCATACCTGGTAGAATGAAATGTGGCTTGGTCTTCTTGGCACAAACAACAGTTCCACCACAGAAACTTTTACCTAGACAGCCAATAGTTGCTTCCTGGTCTGCCAAGAAGCATCATTCAGATTAGCATCTAGGGAGTCTATAGCTGCTAATCAGGAAGAAAATTTTGAATTGAGTCTGTGAAAGAGGGAACAGTTTTGCCTCCTTTTCCCCTGTCCAGTCTCAAGAGTGCTTGTGCAAGGCAATGGAAGTTGGCCCAAACAGGAACAAAGGTGACTGTTCTATGAGCACCGTTTTTAAGAGTATTTAAGTAACACATATGCTATATATTTTTAAATTTTTATTTAATTGATTAATTAAGAAAAATTTTCCATGGTTACATGATTCGTGTTCTTTCTCTCCCCTCCTCCCACTCCCTTCTTGTAGCCAATGCACAATTCCACTGGGTTTTAGGTGTGTCCTAACACATATGCTATGTTAAAATAAAGTTCTGATTATATTTCATCCATTCTTAATAGCTAAAATTTATACAAATGAATTCTTTTGCCCAGAGTTATGAGGTGGAGACTGAAACCAGGAGGATCAGGATGATAGCAGACCTTCCAAATCATGAAACCATGAAGCTGTCCTTTGTGACCCGATAGAAGAGTATTCCAGAGGCCTTTTTGTAACAAGACCAATTATAGTAAAACAAAATTAAGTTCTAAGGGGCAGCTAGAGTCAGGCCTACAAATGGGAGGTCCTAGGTTCAAATCTGGTCTCATACTTCTTAGCTGTGTGACCCTGGGCAAGTCACCTAACCCTCATTGCCTAGCCCTCACTGCTCTCCTCTCTTTGATCAATACACAACATTGATTCTAAGATGGAAGGTAAGTGTTTTTAAAAAATATTAAGCTCTAAGTTGGCATTTCTCCTTTTCTGAAGTCTTCCTAGTCTCCTCAGGGAATGATAGATTTCAAAGAAGTATGCCAAACCATCCAGGAATCAGCTGTTCCATGAACTTCTTAACAAGTATAGTATAACCTAGATAATAAAAGCTAGCACAAATAGCCTAGATACAAAATATTCTCTCATGGGAGGTAGATCTCCAAAATTCAACCCATCATCAATTGTTAGTGATAAGTTTCAAAACTAATTAAGTTAGCTTTGATCTGAGAAACTACCAACAGTTTTTAAATACTTAGTAGCTGTATGGTGTAACTAGTTCTGCTATAGCAACATTAACACCACATAACAGATAAACCTATATGGTTCATTACCTTATCTAGAATTTCACTGGGAAATACCAGTATTTTGCTCTTTGCAGTTAAATCTAAGAGATAAATTCAGTTTCACTCCCTACAAATAATCTAAAGCTCTAAGGCTTCCTCCACCTCATAGAATATTTATTCACGTCTTTGCTACATGAATAGAACAAAATTTATTTCAAAGCATGTGTAGAACAAAGAAGTGTTTAGCAATCCTACAACCCTTAAGCCAATAGTGAATAGTGTTCACCCCTTGTTATATTGAGCGTCATTTTCTTCTTTCTTTCATGATCCCTTCCTCTATTCTTCTTTTCCTAAATTAGAGAATCACCCCATTCTCTACAAGACAAACACAGCAATAATCGGTAAATTCAGTCCTACATGCACTGAAGTCCTGTTTGCCATATTAGAATCTATTCCCCATTTCTCTTCTTTCTCCTAGGATTGTGATTCCTATAACTTCAGGAGCTTTTTGCCATGGCACTGGAACAACACTACAATAATTCAGTGAGTCTTTGAGCTAAAAAGTCTCTAAGTAAGCACTTGTTAACCCCCAAACTTTTACTTGGTACTTTTTTTCCTTTAGCCCCTAGCATCTCAGAGTATGGAATGCTTCTTTAAGCCTCTCCATGATGCAAGCTTAGCATGTGGCATCATGCATTCTGCCCCCCCCCCCCACTTTCACAAAAGGGTAAAGAAAAGGAGATGGCTCAAGGAGAGTCTCCTTGGATTTCTCACATATTCTCACTACACCTCCTTCACAAGTTTCCCAAGTCTGGTTTTGCCTACACAGGAATGTAAACACACACAAACATTCAGGAAAGATTGTAAGCACTACAGTTGTTAAAAACAAATAGCTTGAAAGATCCCATGGAAGTTTCTCTGGGGGAAAATAAGAATAAGTGCTCTTTTATTTAATTAGCAGTTATTCAGTTTTAGAAGAGCAGTTTGCATTACTATTTTTAATCATCTAAAGAGTCTATCCATATGGATATAACAGTGTATTCAGTGAGAGAGCCCTTAATAAAATTCTTTAACTACCAAAATAGTTGTGCAGAAAACTAATCTCTATAGATTGATCCTATCATATACCTGACTACCATTCTGTTTCTGGGAAAGAATGTGGCTTGAGGAAAGCTTGCCCTATTTCCAATGAATAATATCTACTATCTGAAAATTTTAAAAGGATGCTTTGATTCTTTATATCAAAGGCAAAATGTAAAAAAAAAAATCAAAAAATTGTTTTCTATTTGTTGTCCATATTTTCAATAAAAACATTACCAATGATAAAATTGAATCAGAATTAAAGAGGTGATTCACTACTTTACCAAATGGCTTAGATGAAAGAACATGCTGATTTTGTAAAATTGGGGTGTATGGGGTGCTCAGGGAGGGGTAATATCTCTGGTATGGAGGGCTTGTCGTGCCCTCCTAGGGCAGCTCTCCAGCCACTGACCCTTACCTGACACCCAGCTCTCACTTGTGGCTCCTAGTAGCTGCTAGCATGCGGCAGTGGCCACACCCCGGGCAACGGCTTCGACAGGCCGGCTAAACCTTGTGAGGGTAGCCATCGGGTTGATGTCGACCCCTGGTGAACTAGGGCTTTGCTCACCCAGCATGTGAAGACGGCTTCAGAGGAACAGGCGGAAGAAACCAACAAGAAGGTTCAACGGCTGACAAGGCGATGCAGCAAGGCACTGTGGAGTGTTTAGGGCGTGATGGAGCACAAAAGACAACACAGCCATCCAATGCAGCTGAGGAAGTCTCCAGGTGTAAAGACTTTTCGTGCCAATGGACCCAGGCTTCCAATGCCGAGAGAGTGGGATTGTCTCTGTGCATCGAGTTTTCCACTTAAATCTTCATGCACAAGTGTCTTTGTGCACAAAAACGCACAAAGACAATCGTCATCCTCGGTTCGAGAGACAACCAACATAACACTCTGGTAACATTGGAATACTTAAACTAAAGGGATTCTGCACTCTATTGCAAATATGAATAGCATGGAAATGGGTTTTGAACAATGATACATGTATAACCCAGAGGAATTGCTTGTCGGCTTCGGGGGGAGATGGGGGGAATTATGAATCATGTAACCATAGAAAAATATTCTAAATAAATAAATAAACTAAAGGGATCTGATATAGCTAAATATGATGGTTAGGCTAATCCATTATTTTGGGTAATTTTGTGTTAATATAAAGTGAACATATTTCAGATGGCTGTCAAAGGTGAAACTTGACAAAAGGGTTAATAGAGGAAAATCTCCTCTAAGATAGTATTAGTTAGCAGTGTTATGGTGCTTGTTAATAAATGGACCACTTCAGCCATTCTGCTTTTTTTTGGAACTATGCCCAAAGGGCTTTAAAAGACTGCCTACTCTTTGATCCAGTTATAGCACTGCTGGGTTGTTCCCTAAAGAGATCATAAGGAAAAAGACATGTACAAGAATATTCATAGCTGCACTCTTTGTGGCAGCAAAAAATTGGAAAATGAGGGGATGTCCTTCATTGGGGAATGGCTGAACAAATGATGAAATACTATTGTGCTCAAAGGAATAACAAACTGGAGGAATTCTATGTGAACTGGAATGACCTCCAGGAATTGATGTAGAGTGAAAGGAGAACAATATACACAGAGACTATGTACACTGTGGTAGAATCATATGTAATGGACTTCTCTGCTAGCAGCAATGCAATGATCCAGGACAATTCTGAGGGTCTTATGAGAAAGAATGCTGTTCACATTTAGAGGAAGAACTGTGGGAATAGATACACAGAAGAAAAAGAACTGCTCACTCACAAGGGTCAATGGGGATATGATTGGGGATAGAGACTCTAAATGATCAAACTAGTGCAAATATCAATGGTATGGAAATGGGTTTTGATCAATGAAACATGCAAAACCCAGAAGAATTGCATGTTGGCTATGGGAGGGGGATTGGAGGAGGGCTAGGAAAGAATGTAAGTCTTGTAACCATGGAAAATATTCTAAATTAATTAATTAAATAAAATTTTTAAAAAATAAAATAAATTGATCACTGATTTACCTCCATTAATACCAAAGATCCCAAGAGGATATTCATTTTATAGGTTTTGGGAAGCACAAAACAAAGAACAGAACAGAGGAGATAATAACATGGGCTTGAGAATGTATGATTGGTTAACAGAGATGAAGTTCAGGGAATAACATGATTGGTTGGAAGTTTGGTAATCATGCCTAGCAAGGACCAACGCCATATAAGACTAACAAGTGTCCATTATTTAAGTCCAGGTGCTAGGTCAAAAGGTAACAGACCAGTCCTTTTTGGACAGCAAACCAGACATCTTTGAAGGACAGCTTGGCAATGTAAAGATATCAGGCAGGTCTTCTTTTATATTTACTCACATTCCCCAAGGTCACTTAAATTCCTTGAGGCAAGAAAAACCAGATTTTTAAACTTAACCCATTATTAGTCAGCTGAACTCAAAGTTCAGAGAAAGAATCATGATTTAAACAGATACAGAACAAAATAATTAATTATAAAGAGAATCATTAAGAAAACGAGATAGGATCAGTCTTACTCTTCTCAGAATCAATGTGGGATAGGAATATAGATCCAGATCAAAACCATAATAGAAAGATAAGAAAGAAAGGAGAAATTAAAAAAGACAAAAAGAACTGGGTTGTAGTGAAAATGAATGGAGAATAGAGAAAAAGAAAGAAGTAAAAGAAGAGAGTGGAGAAAGATATATATAAGGAGTGGGAAACAGATAAGAGAAGAGGACAAAGTAAGAATAGCAGAGAATGCTGAAGGGTAGAAAAGGAAAGAAGATAACAATAAAATAAAGAGTTTGGGGCTAGGGAAATGAAAGAATCATAGAATATGAGTGTTGGAAGGAAGTCAGAGTTCTTCTAGACCAGGAGTTCTTAAACTTTGACCCTGTGGGCAGTTTGGTGAAATCTAAGGACTGCTTCTCAGAATTATATTCCTAAATGCAAAAATGAAATAAATACCTTGAATTTATAAAATACAACATATAGGATTTTAAAAGAAAAAGAAATATATTAGAATGTAGTTATCTGATTTTTAAAAAATGGATATTCAGGTTATAGAACCTCTGACCTAGTCCACCACAGGCCCCAAGAATACCCTTTAAACTCACATCTGTATGGAACAAGAAGGCTGATTCTGGGATAAAAGTTCTAGAAATTGTATCATTGAAAAGAACACCTATTTTCAAGGCAGAGGAAATGAGTTCTCAACCTACCTCTGATGCTTGCTATCAGTTAGGAAAGTTACTAAACCTCCCCCAACCTCAGACTCCTCATTTATAAAATGGAAACATTAGGATCCCTTTCCAGTCTTTATCTATGATATTATGATCCTATGACTGAAAGAAGCAGAAAGACTAAAAGAAAATCCCCCAAAATATGAAACATGAAACTATCCTGATAGAAAACTTTATTCTACAGCTAGACAGAAAATATATATAGAGGTGATGACAGGGCATCTTTGTACTTTGTCACCATGCCAAAATGCTTTCCTTATTCACCTCTGACTTTTAGAAGAACCCATAGTTTTCTGTAATATTCAGATTATGGACTATGTCCTTACCAGTCACTCCAGCCCCTGGTGCCCCTCTTCTCTAATGTAACTTTTTATCTACTCTGCATTTATCTTGTATGGGCTGATTTTTAAATGCTGTCTCTCCATTAGAATGTTAAGATGGGAACTATTTTTGCTTTTAATTTGTATCCTCAGCACTTAGCAGAGGGCCTGGCCCATAAAAAACTCTTAAAAGAAATGTTTATTGATTGGTTCTTTAAATTCAACTGACTGTTTGTTGATTGCTTCTTTCTCCAATTCATTTATTGTCCAATTTTATTTCTAGCATGGCATGTATCCAGATGCAGACTTACTTACTTAAAATGAATTCCTGGACTTGCAATGATCTCTTTGTTCCTCTATCCTTTCTGTTTCTTCCTTCTGTGGAGGCAAAATAGATAGAATTGTACTTTCAAATACTCACTTTAGTTGCATGTATGATACTGTGACATCTTTCCCCAATTCAATATTGCCTTTGATGATCCTTCTAACCTCATGCACTTTTATTAAAATGTAGAGACACACAGTATGCTTTGCCCTGGGCCCAACATAGGCCCTGATGAACTTCTACAATTGTTCCATTTCATGCAATTCCCCTTTCCTGGAACATCCTCCTTGTTCCCCACCACCAATTCAAATGTTATTGATTGTTCAACATCCAGTTCATTTCCTGCCTTTCCATGAAACCTTTCTTGAACATCCTGCTTATGTCATATTTTTCTTTTCCAACAGACGACATTGTCTGTAGCATTTGTTTGCCATTTATTATTTGCTGCCCACTGCTGTAAATTATGTTTTGTGCTTGCCTCATATTTGCAGATAGGCTGTAAGTATCAACAGTGAGAGTAGAAGGACCACAAAAGTTTGGCTGTGTACTTTGCAGTTTTATCTCTCATTCACTTTACACCTATTTTCATACTCTGCTGTGTATTTAACTTAATTTTGATGTTGACGACATCTTATATCTCATATGTAATTTCTTATTCCTTATTCAATCTATTCTTTTTCAAAAGACTGAAAATTTGTCAGTAGGCTTGTCTCTTAAAGATTCAGTTCAGACCCCAAAATGATAACACTACATAAGAATGAATATTAATTGAGATTTTTCTTTCTGACTTTAACTTCATCTATGAAGGATAATCTCTTGAGCAAATTACTGAACCTCCTCCTTCCTTCTGTCATAATTCAAATAGCATTTGAAGGTGGACAAAAAAAGTCTCTGCCCTCAAGGAGCTTATATTTTATTGGCTTAGGATAAAAAATGAAGTTTAAATATCTTATTAGTCAATAATCATGTATGACCTGTGATTATATTGACCCTATGATCACTAATATATCTTAACATGTATATTAGATTTTAAATATAAATGTTATTAAATATAAACAACATTAAATATGCTGTTTATTATATTAAGTGTGTTAAGATATAATGTATAACATATAATATTCAATAAAATATACATAAATATTAATGAATATAATAGATGTCTTTAATATATTATATATAAAGATATTACATTAGATTTTATTTTGATATGTTAAGATATAATCATATAAATATGTTAAGACATATTAAATATTATAGCTTGATATATTAATATACTATGAGATGTTTTCATAGACCATGCATAATTAGATATTTATATTTATAATATTATGATTAATAATATATCATTAAATATATTAAGATATTACATATTATTTTCCTAAGATGTCTTCTCTCGGGGTTATGCCATTTTTTTCACATTTTGATATTTTTTCTAATAAAGCTAAAACCACAAATAATATCTTGCTAGCCACATCCACTTTTCAATCAATTTATTTCAAGTTTTACATTTTGACATGCATGCAGTGCCACAGTGAAAAGAAAGAAATTGAGCAGAGATGAGAGGATCTACCAGTTCTACAGATTATATGAATTATCCCAGCACAGGCTTGGACAAAGAATATCATGCAGAAAGACTATACTTAACTGTGATAGACTGTTAAGTATTAGACTAGTTTTGTGAGGCATATTCAGAATGGATTCTGATGGAGGTGGAAAATAATAAAAGCCCTCATTAGTAGTATAGAGTAGATAATCATCTTGTTTTTATCAAAATGGTATGGCTATTTGTTCCTTGTCTGACAGACATTTTAAGTTCAAGCTGAATTCGATTAAATAAAATGTGCCTAAATGAGGGAATATGATAGACTGTGTGCACAAATGGAGCAATAATACACAAGTATTATTATTATTTTTTTCTTTTCTTTCTTTCTTTCTTTTTTAATTTTATTCGGTCAATTTCAAACATTATTTCTTGGTTACAACAATCATATTCTATTCCTCCCTGCCCTTGCCCCACCCGTCCCATAGCCGACATGCAATTCCACTGGGTATTACATATGTCCTTGATCAGAACCCATTTCCATGTTGTTGGTGTTTGCACTAGGGTGATCATTTAGAGTCAACATTCCCAGCCATATCCCCTCGACCCATGTATTCAAGCAGTTGTTTTTCTTCTGTGTTTCTATTCCCACAGTGTTTCCTCTGAATGTGGATAGTGGTTTTTCTCCTAGATCCCTCTGAGTTGTTCAGGAACACTGCATTGCCACTAGTGGAGAAGTACATTACATTCGATTGTACCACAGTGTATCAGTTTCTGTGTACAATCTTCTCCTGGTTCTGCTCCTCTCACTCTGCATCAGTTCCTGGAGGTTGCTCCAATTCACATGGAATTCCTCCACTTTATTATTCCTTTGAGCACAATAGTATTCCATCACCAGCAGATATTTGTTCAGCCATTCCCCAATTGGAGGGCATCCCCTCATTTTCCAATTTTTGCAACCACAAAGAGTGCAGCTATGAATATTCTTGTACAAGTATTTTTCCTTATTAACTCTTTGGGGTACAAACCCAGCAGTGCTATGGCTGGATCAAAGGGCAGACAGTCTTTTATCGCCCTTTGGGCATAGTTCCAAATTGCCCTCCAGAATGGTTGGATCAATTCACAACTCCACCAACAATGCATTAATGTCCCAACTTTGCCATATTCCCTCCAGCATTCATTACTTTCCATTGCTGTCATGTTAGCCAATCTGCTAGGTGTGAGGTGATACCTCAGAGTTGTTTTGATTTGCATCTCTCTGATTATAAGAGATTTAGAACACTTTTTCATGTGCTTATTGATAGTTTTGATTTCTTTGACTGAAAATTGCCTATTCATGTCCCTTGCCCATTTATCAATTGGAGAATGGCTTGATTTTTTGTATAACTGGTTTAGCTCTTTGTAAATTTGAGTAATTTGTCAGAGGTTTTCGTTATGAAGATTGTTTCCCAATTTGTTACTTCCCTTCTAATTTTGGTTGTATTGGTTTTGTTCTTACAAACCCTTTTTAATTTGATGTAATCAAAATTATTGATTTTACATTTTGTGACCTTTTCTAAGTCTTGCTTGGTTTAAAATCTTCCCTTTCCCAAAGGTCTGACATGTATACTATTCTGTGTTCATATAATTTACTTATAGTTTCCTTCTTTATGTTCAAGTCATTCACCCATTCTGAGTTTATCTTGGTGTAGGGTATGAGGTGTTGATCCAAACCTAATCTCTCCCACACTGTCTTCTAGTTTTCCCAGCAGTTTTTATCAAATAATGGATTTTTATCCCCAAAGTTGGGATCTTTGTCTTGTCATAGACTGTCTATTATTATTTTTAAATAAGCCACAAGTTTTATTGCAATGTGGCCAATTGTGTGTGTGTGTGTGTGTGTGTGTGTGTGTGTGTGTGTGTGTGAAGTTTGATCTCAAAAACAATGTTCCACCTTAATCTCTTTCCAGGCATAAGTTTCCATTATAACTACATTATTCAAAATATCATTAGTGCTACAAGACTTATATGGTAAATACTTATCTCCTACTCCTATTCTGTAGTATACATTCAATGGAAAATAAAAAGGCATTAACTACTACTTTACAAATATTATTTTTAATTATTCCATCTCCTTAAGGTAGGTACTAAATGGTGGCCATGTAGAAGAGCATGATAACAAATCCAAGGGCATTACTAGATAAAATTATAGTAGGTTATATTTGATTTTGGGTGCCTCACAAATAAATACCTTTTCTTCAGAGTAGACATATAGTTCTATTGATTGCAACAGACTTGGGGTCAGTTGGGAATTACTGAGTTCAACTCTAGCCTCTGACATTTGCTAACTGTATGACCATGGATAAGTCACTTATTTTGAGTTTCAGTTTCTTTGTGAAATGGGAAAAATAGTATCTGCAATACATATCTAACAGCCTTAAATGAAATGATTGTGTAAAGTACTTTGCAAATTTAAATCACTATAGTAATGTCAGTTGTTATCCCTCTTTATATAGTATCTTTCTCTTTCCAATGGTGCTGAGGGTCTGTTTACTGCTGACTGGTAGGTATTTCAAGTTCCACTCTGCAATTCAGAACATAGGTGTTCTCTCTCCTTATGGAGGCATTTATTCTACATTTATCTCTATTTCCCTCACAATCAGTTTACATACATTACTGTCCCATATATTCAGGCCTTTTAAAATGAAATTAATCTGAAAAATAAAACAACAATTCTATCCCTATGCCCCCAAGAAGTCCAAAACAAAAAGGCTCTATACACGTAGAAGTAGTTATAGAAGCACTTGTAGGTAACAGCAACAGCCTAGAAAAAAGATGGGTGACCACTGATTAGAGAGGGCTGAGCAAAATTTGGCATATGAAATTTAAGGAAATATCAGCATGTCATAAGAGAAGAGGAATATAAAAATTTCACAAAAAGAGGATAAATCTTATTCAAGTTATTGTAAAAAATCAAAGAAAGCAGAATTAGGAGAATAATCATTATAAAAGTGTAAATAAAAACATTAAAAGGTCATAGGACTTATTAAATGCAATGGGAAAATGTAGCTTTAGATAAGGAAATATACTTTCTTTTGTTGTGGGAGAAACATACCCAAGTCTGTAGCAGGGTCTCACCCCCAAGAATGGGAGTCTCAAATTCTGTTCAATCCAGAAGTAAGAAAATAATTTTATTTGAAGAAGAGTTTTATGGTGGTATAATAGCTTAATAGCTAATAGAATAGTCTGGGAGCTAATCAGGTAGCCTTAGGGCTGATGGCTAAGTCTAGGGGTTAGTAGAGTAGCTTCTCTGGAGCTGATGGAATCATAGCTCTCCAGGTGGGATTAGCAGCTCCAAGTGTGGAAGAGCAGCTCTGTAGACCTGGGCTGATGGAGTAGCAGCTCTCAGAGTAATGGGGTGGGCCAATAGTTAATGGAGTAGCAGCTTTAAGCTGAAGAGCAGCTTCTGCACTCTGTGAATCAGGTCTTGCATATTTATTAGTGTCTGGGAGCTTGTCATCTACCATTCCAGAGAAGTCTTCACCTGTCCTAAAAAACCTGGAGAAGGGGCATGGCCAAATCCAGGGGGTGGTGTGTTCTGGGGTTTGACATGCAGGTCATGGGGAATAAATAGCATGTACAGGTTTGGGGGATTCTTCTGGAATGCCAGAGTCCTCACTGCACAGGTCCCTTGTTCCCTCATTGTCTACCTTTTTATCATTTGTCACTATGGGAGAGATCTCGCTATCCTTATGGAATGAAAATGTGTGTGTGTGTGTGTGTGTGGTGTGGAACATTGGAGGACCACAATAGGTAATTATGTCTTACAGTTCTGAACTAAAGTAAATATAGAAAAATATGAGTAATTAATAAAACAGATTAGGCACAAAGCACAAAACCAGTATAAAATATTATAGAATCAGTATGGGTGATTGATGACAACGGATCGCCAATACAGATTTTGCAGTTTATGCTTGAGTAATGATGTAGTTTATGTTTAGCTAGTGCTAACTGATGATAAATGCAAGATTTCAGAGTATAAGGGTCCTGTTCCTCTTACTACCCCTCACTGACCACTGTCAGCCCCCATCACTTCCCCCTAAAGGAGAAGTGAATATGTTATGCTTGTGGAATGTGTCATAAACTTTAGGCATGATGGTCACTTCATTTAATTTGTTTTAAGTGGTTCTTATTTGGATAATGAGGATAGATGCTAAGGGTAGAATATATCTTGAAATTATAGTAGCATTTTAAAAAATGTATCAAGGAAAAAGGGAAAGGAAGAATTAAGAAAGGACAGAAGGAAAAAAGAAAAAGAAATAATCACTTCTTTCAAATCCAGGAAATGAAATGGGAGAAGTATGGTTGGGGATAATTAGCATGCCTTGGAAGCAGAGTTTAGGAGAAGAAACAAAATATATGCTTTGAGCTCTTATCTAAAAGAGGAACAAAAGTAAACTGAAATCCCTTCAATAGATAAATCCTAGGAAGAATTGGCAGAGACAACCAGATGATAAAACTAGAAAGAATTCCAGGACAACTAATCCAGACCTCCAGTAGGAGGAATGGAGGTGGGGTCAGGGGTGGAGGGGGGAGCTTAGACAGTTAGGTCAGGAAAGGATCACAGAAGGAGAAGGACCAGTCATGGAAGAATGTCAGCTTTTCTTCTGCAAGATTTCTACCTGAATCATGCTGTTTTATGACTTGGGTACACAGACATACCTCCTATTTCCACTATACTATCAATTGGGTGCTGAGGAAATAAATGCTAAGGTAATAATTGTTATCATTGACTTCATGTGTCAACTCTGATGTAGGGTTATTTCCAAAAGAAGTCATTTCTGACTTTAACTGAAATAATTAATTTCTAGTGGTAGGGTTTCAAGCAGCTAAATATATTAATTAATTGTTAAAATAAAGATTATAATCTGGCTTTCCAACTCAGATATAGACCATCCAGAACTCATAGAAATCATGGTGTACCACAATAGTATACCCAACCAGATAAATAAAGAAGCCCTAGAGAAGCTCATATACTCCACATACTGAAAGGGAGACACTCTGTCAAAGTAAAAAGAAGCAGCAGGGATCTAAAATTCTCTTTTCCACTAGCCAGGAGTTTGAATGTTAACTAGCCTAAAATTTCTGAGATGCCTTCTCTCTCCTCTCCTCCTTCTGCTCCCAACACCCATTAGTTATGAATCAATACCAGCTCTAAGGGTCTAATCTCCTTGTTCCCTGACAATGTCTGGCCTTGCTGGGCTTAGATAAAAACAGAATAAACACTCTCCACACTTAAAGTGGTTTGAGAAGAGGATATCCCAACCCTTCTAGCACCCTAATGGATTGCCCAAATCTACCAGAAGGCCCAGATCTTTTCAGTTTCCATAAAGTTCTCTGACTCCTGGTTTTTATAAATATTACCGAGAGACGACTACTACTACTACTACTACTACTACTACTACTACTACTACTACTACTACTACTACCCCTCAATGAAAATGGCTTTTTTTTTTTTTTGCTACCCTGGAGATCTATTTTCCTTGTATTGGATTGTTAGTATTTTGAACTTCCTTGAGCCTGTGTTAAGATGACAAGAAGCATCGACAGAAAGCATCACTGGTACTATTAGGTTCACAGGATTATGACTTGGCTGTCTATTCCTCAAACCCAGGATGATAGTTTCGGCTGAGACTGATATTGTCTGTGACAGATTGAACATATTGCTGGAGTGGGAGATTGAAAGGAATCAGGATTTTTTAGTTTAAGAATCTGAGGTATGTGGGAAGTTGCCAATTGGCACTCTGTGTTTATTTCCCCAACCCTGAATCCATTGGAAACTCTAAATTGGAGGGCTTGAAACCTGGGACTTGGAACCTATTCAATTAAGAAGCTATTTTCTAAGGACATGAAAGTCACTGACAGGAATTAAAATTTTGGCATACAATTTTGTTCTAACAATAAAATTCTATAGACATAAACTCATTTGTTAATTTAAAAATAACAATCTACAAATCAAGATAGCAAATGGCATTGAAATTAATTTCTAAGTTGGAATTTTTATTTCGTGGACTTATGCAGTGCAAAAGGGTGAGCTTTTGAATTAGGAGACCTAGTTTTGAATTCCAGCTCTGCCACTTTTGACTTTGGAAGGAGGTATTAAACCTCTCTTGTTTTCAGTTTCCTTATGTGTAAATTGAAAAGGTTAAGGTTAGGTTTGAGTTTTTAAAATTTAAATATCAGTTTTTTTTTATTAATCTGAACTTGATATTTAGAGCTTCTTCTAGTTCTAAAAATATGTGATTCTAGCCTGCCCCAAATTGGATTATGTGATTTGGGGCATGAATGATAAGGTCTGAAAATCAATACAATCTACATTAAATGAGCAAATGCCAAATATCCACTCCATTGTCTACTGTGAAGACAATCTAAAATAAAAAAATTACATCATTGTTGAATTTCCCAAAAAATAAAAAGCACACATGCTTTTAGTAACAGCTAGAGGGATCAAAGCACAGACTGAAAAACCCTGTTCAAAGGAAAACTCCAAGAGATCCTACTTTCTTTCAATGAACAATTGGGAAGATAAAACTTTCAGGAGGGGAAGGATGATTGTTTTATTTGATGCTGCCTTTCTGGTAAGATAAAGAATAAAAAAAGGATGAAACTAAGTCAGATAAGATCTTAGGATGGAATTTTAAAAAAGTTTTTATTTTAACTGAGAGGTAGTAGGGATATAGAGCTGAGCTTAAAGCCAGGAAAACCCGAGTGCAAGTTCCATATCTGACATACACTGGCTGTGTGATCCTGGGCAAATTATTTAACTTTTTAGTGTTCTAGGTAATACTTTTTTTGAGTTTTCAGAGAGGATTTGACCTTCAACAATAGAAATTTCTCATCTGGGAGTTCTCAATGCTAATGAAATCATCGGTCCATTTCCAATCATATAGAATTAAGTAACATATCTAAAATTATAAAAAAAGAGAGTCTATATTCTCTTGAGAATGGAGGTTAGTGAAAAATGCTTTTGCTTCTTTATTTAAAATCCTTGTCTTCCATCTTAGAATCAATACCATGTATTGTTTTGAAGGCAGAAGAGCAGTAAGGGCTAGGCAATAGGGGTTAGGTGACTTGCCCAGATCCCACAGCTAGGAAATAGCTGAGGCCACATTTGAAATGAGGACTTCCTGTCTCTAGGCCTGATGCTCAGTCCACTGAGCCACCCAGCTGCACCCATTTCTGTCTCTTCTAAGGCAAGAGAGAGGTAGGAGAAGTTGCTGAGAAAGTGCAATTTAAAAAGGCAATGTGAAGAAAAAAACCTTTATTGGGTTTGAAATTCAGATTTTTTGTTCTTTTGGAGGGGATTTAAATGTTAATTTCTTATTACTGCTAATTTCTATTCTATACTGTTAGCTTTTTTAAAAGTATAGAATAAATTCAGTTTACCCAGCTTTTCTTTCTCTCTCTCTCTCTCTCTTTCTCTCTCTCAACTTCCTTTTATTCCCTTCTGTTCATTAAAAAACTTCACTGATTTTTTTTCATTTGTTCTGTTTTTTTTTTTCCTTTGGTACTTCTATTACTAAACTTCCTTTTCTCCTCAGTACTGTCCCTATCCTCATCATCAACTTCCCTGGGCTGTTGTTTTTTTTTTAAGGTTGGTTGAATTTGATTTGGCATTTCATTTATTCTAATTTCTTATCTTCAATAGCAATTCAGGTTAAGGTAACACGTCAGTGCTGATGTTAGATTTAAATAAATAAAAGAGGTTCATCAGGTTTTGTTGCTGACAGGTATGCATAAGGCAGAAATGTAGACCAGGGGCTTAAGAGAGATGGCCTTTCTTTTTTTGCTCAACTTGTGTCCTTCCTCTGTTTTCATTTTCATTGCAATCAAAGAGAATTGTGGGAGTACAATCTACTTTACCTCTCCAGGTCCTAATGGTGTTTGTGTGTTTGTGTGTGTGTGTGTGTGTGTGTGTGTGTGTGTGTGTGTGCTTGTGCACATGAAGCCACAAAGAATCAATGAAATATTTTTTGGGTATTCAGAGTAACAATCATCAGGGCATAGAAGAAAATTGGAAGGACTTTTTTAATAGTAAACTAAATAATGTTTGGATGTCAAGGATCTTGATCAGACCTAGACAAAGGGAAACCAGAGATACTAGAATTAATCTGAGCCTAGTTCTAGGACATGTATTCACTTTGATTTGTGGTTTGGTTGCCAGTTGAGGTCAGTAGTAATCAGTCAATAAACTTTTATTATGTACCTACTACATAGATGATAATACACTAATCCTTGGAGGAAAAAAAATGGCAAAAGACAGTTCCTGCCATCAAGGAATTTATAGTCTAATAGAGGAGACAACATGCAGGTAAATATATACAATACAAGGTATATTCTGGATAAATAGAAAGAAAAAAATAGCAGAAAGAAAGCAATGGAATTAAGAGAAGGGGGCGGGGTGTAGGTGGCTCAGTACATCAAAATCTAGGCCTAAAGACAGGAGGACTTGTGTTAAAATCTGGCCTCAGAGACTTCTAAGCTGTGTGACCCTGGGCAAGTCACTTAACTCTCATTGCCTAGACCTAACTGTTCTCCTGTCTTAAAACAAATCAATAGTATTGGTTCTAAGATAGAAGGTAAGAGGGTTTTTTTTTTTTAAGAGAAGTAGGTTAATACTTTCAATAATGGTTCTTTTCTGTCCTAAAGATACCACACTATGTCTCCTCTGACTCAATAAAAGACTTTGCTTCAAACTTAATTTTTCAAATTAATTTTTTTCTTTTTGTTTAAATGATTTGATATAGCAGTTTGCAAGGAAACGTGATAGGTTTTTCTCCTTTATGCCAGATATACTTCCTTTCTCCCTCCCTCTCTTCCTTCTTCCCTCCCTCCCTCCCTCTCTCCCTTCCTTCCTTCCTCCCTCCCTCCCTCCCTCTCTCCCTTCCTTCCTTCCTTCCTTCCTTCCTTCCTTCCTTCCTTCCTTCCTTCCTTCCTTCGTTCCTTCCTTCCTTCCTCCCTCCCTCCCTCCCTCCCTTCCTCCCTCCCTCCCTCTCTCTCTCTCTCTCTCTCTCTCTCTCTCTCTCTCTTTCTTTCTTTCTTTCTTTCTTTCTTTCTTCCTTCCTTCCTTCCTTCCTTCCTTCCTTTTTTCTCTTTGTCTTTCTTCCTATTTTCTTTTTTTAATTACATGTAGACAAAAATTTTTTATCATTCATTTAAAAAATGTTGAGTTCCAAGTTCCTAAGCAATTTGATACAGATTAAACATGTATAGTCATGCAAAACATTTCTATATTAGCCATGTTGCAAAAGACAATGCAGACCAAAAAACCCCTGCCAAAAACACACCCAAGAATAATAAAGAAAGTCTTCAATCTTTATTCAAACTTAGTCAGTTCTTTCCCTGGAGGTGGACAGCCTTTTTCATCATAAATCCTTTAGAATTATTTTGATATTGTAGTACTGAGGATAACTAAGTCATTTACAGCTGATCATCATTACAATATTTCTATTAACTGGGTACAATCTTCTCCTGGTCCTACTCATTTCACTTTACATGAGCTCATACAAGTTTTCCCAGATTTTCCTGAAAACATCCTTATTATTCTACTCCCTTACCTTTATGTACCTGGAAAACCTCTCTGGGCCCCAGTTTCTTTATCTGTAAAATGAGAGGATCAGTCTACTTATCTCGAAGGTTCCATTTAGCTCTCAAGTCCTAAAAATTTTTCTTATTATCATTATGCTTCCTCCTTGACATCTCTTCATTTACTCCTCTCTTTTTCCACATCATTTGAGTGTTCCATAAATAATGAATGAATGAATGGATTCTGGCTAAATGACTAGGAATTTCTGAGGTCAGATTTTGATTGTATAACACATCCTTTGATTGTTTGGCACACTTAATACAAATTTGAAATCTGTGAAGGCTTATCTATAATTCTGAACATATATGGGCCTTGAAATGCTGATTAACTAAGCTATCCAGTTTTTTTTTATCTTATTTCAACAGACAGATAATACAATCTGCTGTATTATCAGTTGGATAGCAATTAGATGAAAATGTACTTCCTTTAAGTTTTATTGAGTCATTCTCACATCAGATCCCATTGTTTTTAAGAGACTAAATAGAACTGTTTTGAATTCTAAAACTGCTCACAATTGAGAAGAGTTAGAAAAAAATTTTGGAAAGAAATCTTCAGGAGAGTTTATGAAAGTAAATTTTAGAGCTGAATTAGCATAAACGTCTCAGCAGAAAAAGGTTTACTGTCAGATAGGCAGTAGAAAGAGCAAACACAATTAAAGGTGATGCTGCAGCTGTGAGTCCTACAAATTTTAGGAAAAGGGAATATACCATAACTCCATCCTTGGGCTAAACCGTCACCTCCAATCTTATTTTATATGTATATTTCCTGAGGTCAGTACAGTCTTCCATCTAGAAATAGAGATATATATTTTAGTTCAAAGAAAAGCCAGATACTAATTTTGTTTCATGCTGACATCTTTTTCATTCAACACCAAAAACTCATTTCTTCAAGTGTTATAGAAACCTTCCTTGTTATTGCTGAATTATATTTATAGTTACACTAATTGTATTTAAGAATTACTATGTCTTTAAAATTGTTACATATGTCCAGTTTGATTGAGAAATAAAGCACAGTGAATGTTGACTTTCTCCATACAATTATATGGTGTAATAATGATAACTGGCAACAATGATGATTACTCAGACATTTCCCAGCATTCCCTTTCCTTGCCTCTAAGCAGTTAGTAAAGATTAAACAATTTTTTAAAGGCACAGATGAACTCATTTTTTATTTCAAGGGTTGCTTATGTAGTGATAGGAGAGAAATCTCTACTATGAGTAGAGAGGAGCTTGTCATGTGGTTCAAAAGAGAGGCAGAATAGACTTATTTAGCCTCTTCTACCCCAAACCTTCTCCAAGGGAGACTTCCATTAATGACAAGAGAAGAGCAAGAGGTTGAGACAGGAGACTACCACTCTGTTCTCTTCTGAGAGAGGTGGGAACTGGGCCTGAAGTCTATCTATCAGCTCCCCCATCTAGTTGATGTGATCAGATTTCATACAACTTCTAATCATTTTGTCATTTGGGAGGATGGGGAAACACCAAGCTTTATGTTCTAAAGCTTGTTTCCTTCCCCACCTAATACCAGTTCCATAATGAATACACATAACAGATAGCAAAGAAATTCACTTATCCAAATCATAGGAAAACCAAAATCAGAGAAGCTATATGTAGAAGAATATGTATAAGATAATACAGCATGAAGGAAGTCTACCATTGGGAGTGAGGTAATAGCTCAACTGAGAAAGAGAGTGCCAAATCTGTCTAAGGGGAAACTTTCCCAAGATTCTTGTGCATCGAGCTGGGCATAGGAACATGACAGAGATTTCCAGCTCTTCTCAGGTCTTTCCTGATTCTCTTCCTTCATCAATCTGAAGTGGAATTAGCCTGCTCCATCTTCTTTCTTGAAGTTGGAAACAAATTCGATACTGGAAGAAAACTTGAAACTTTGATCAGTATCTAAAATGGGTACCGCTGAGAAGTGAAACTTTCTGATTCTCTAATTCTGTCTGACCTGTAGGAAAGAGGATTTATGTCCACCAATAAGAAAAGAGTCTTATAACAATGGGCTTTGGGATAGAGTTTATGATTAAAAATATTTTTACTTTCTATGTGATCTTGAGATAGTTACTTCATCTCTCTGATCTTCAGTTATTTCATCTGTAAAATAAAGTGATTGTCAAGCAAAACAAATTCCATCACTGGTCATATACAAATTATTTATTTACCTAATTATCTATCTACTTAATATCTATCTATCTATCTATCTATCTATCTATCTATCTATCTGCTTATCTATCCATCTATCTTAATATTTGTATACATATATATCTGTGTGTATATATGTAAATATATACACATTATATATACATTTGTGCATATGTCTTGTTCTGAATTCTTATCTCTGTCAGGAGTTGGATAATATGCTTGATCTTGTTCCTCTGGAGTCATGGTTGATAATTGCAATTATTCATAGTTTTAATAGCTTCCATTTGTTTTTACAGTGTTATTTTATAATTAAGCCAAATAATTTGTTTTTCCTTTCTTTTTTTCCTCTGTAAGAAGGTAAGGGTTGGGAGAGAGAGAAAATAGTTTTTTTGTTAATTAAAAACACACACACACACACACACACAAAAGAAAGGTATGGGGAGATGCTACAAATGTGGAATTTTGTTTAAGGGAGATCGGTGTATTGTTAGTTTTGACTTTTTCCTTTATTACAAGAGGACTCTAATGCAATGGGGTAATTTTGGAAATTTTGATACATATATGATAAGATTGATACATATGATAACATATAAGAACAAAAGATATCCGTAACACTTTAAAATAAAATAAATAGTTAGGATAAGATGATTTCTAAGTATCAACCAGCTAGAACATCTTAACCATGGTTTGCCACATAGTATTAGATGAAGGCCCCTGTGACATCATGGAAAGAACAATAAATTAACAGCCAGCTCTAGTCTGTTCTGCCATTTGCTACCTGTCATTGTGGACAAATCACATAAACTTTTTTAAGCTCAATTTCCCCATTTATAAAGAAGATACTGATAAACTAAATAATCTCTAAGATTCCTTCAAGTTCTAAGAACTAAAAGGCTTTGAAAAGAGTAAAGAGTAGAACAAATTAGAGATATTATTTCAAACATTATAATACAATTTGGTAAATTTTGTTAGGAGGGTTGATAATCCTAGTATTGATTCATCTTGATCCTGCATGTCTGCAGGATGACAAACATTCAATTGAATTAAATATCTATTGGGGAAGCTAAGTGGCTTGGTGGATAGAGTGCCAGGCCTGGAGACAGGAGGCCTTGGATTCAAATCTGACCTCAGACACTTCTTAGCTGTGTGACCCTGGGCAAATCATTTAATGCCACCCCCCCCACCCCCCATTGCCTAGTCCATATAGCTCTTCTGCCTTGGAACTAATATACGGTAATGATTTTAAGCCATACAGTAAAGGTTTAAAAAGAAAGACACTGGGGATTCTGTGAGGCAAAAGTAAGGGTGAAGTACCCCACCCCTCCATTCAGGTAAGGGGGAACCATCTGCACAAAGCATCTGCACATGAGAGATGGATTATATTGTATATTAGCTAGCAGATCAGCATGACTTCAATGGAAAGTACCCAAAAGTTAGTTATAGAAACACACACAGACACACAGTCACACAGACACACACACACACACACACACACACACACACACACCTTTATCTTCTGTCTTAGAATCCATATTAAGTATTGATTCCAAGGAAGAACAGTAAGGGCTAGGCAATTAGAATTAACTGACTTGCCCAACGTCACACAGCTAGGAATTGTATGAAGCCAAATTTCAACCCAGGATCTTCCATCTATCTCCTATCTACTGAGCCACCTGGTTGCCCTAAAAGGCAGTAATATTGGCTAGAAAAGGTCAAATGCTAACCTGAGAATTGCATATATTATTTTAGGAGAAACACCGAGCAAAGATTCTGAATAGGACAACATTTAGGAATATTAATGTGTATTGTGAAAAGTAGATTGGAAAGGGAACAGGCTAGATACATTTCAGGGAAGGAATAAAATAGTGTAGTATTATCTGAATAAGTAGTTTTCAGTACATCTAGAACCATCTTGCACCCCTTTCCTCCCACCATTCATAACTATACAAATGTTTTAAAATCACCATATTTTGCCAGATGAGGGAAGATTTTAAATAAATTTTCACAATAATTGAAAGATGACAAGCAGAATAATTTCCAGGCCATTAAATATCTTCCCAAAAATATTTGTGAAGTATTTATTTGGCCAGTGGTTCTATCTTGGTCTTTTACATATAAGAAATTGATTTGATGTCTTTTTCAGAATAGAAATATATGTTTGAGAAGTAGCCTCTGGAAACATTTACCTTGCTTAGTGGGATAAAATAGGAGACAAAAGAGAGAATTACAGAGAAGGAGTGGTTCCAACAGTAAATTTTGGAGGTATTGACTTCAGCATCCCCTTGCTACATGTATAAAAATATTTTGTGGGCTCCATTGCCCTATTGTATTATCCCAGGCATAGAGGTCCAAAAGAGATGTGACCATAGTTTATAGGAAACAGTGCCAGAAATGGAGTATAAGTAGTAACTGTGTCATTTCCTGCCAGTGGAGTCCTAGGCCTGTGGCATCAAACCTATGTCATATGTGCCAGAGGGGGCACTCAGAGCCCTCTCTGTGGGTATGTGTATTATAGCCCTAGCACAGAATTCACCAGAGTTCATTACCAGAAAGCCAGAGGTATGTGGGGCCTGGGTGCTCCCTCCCCTTTCCCTCTCCACATGTGCCTGAGGACATTTTTCACAACACTTATCCCAGTAAAAGGCTCACCATCCCTGTCCTAGGCTATAGAAGGTTTGTTGGTTGAGTGAAGGCTGTCAAAAATGCTTTCTTTTCCTAGGCATCAGGGAAAGATGTAGATGAAGAGAAGTGTCTTTCCTTTTGGCTTCCTGAATGAAACATTGCTGTCATCCTTTTAGTCTTCAAAAAGAATGGATTGATCACACTCAGGAATGGCTTTACTGGTATGAGACCTCTGTTTATCAATGCAGATGAATACTTTAGCAGTTTCTAGGCATATAATTTCTTGGGTCCTTAAAAAGTTAAGTGACTTGGCCACATATAGTATCAGAGGCAGTTCATGAACCCAGGGTTTTAGGACTCTGACTCTCTAGTATTCTATGCTTGCTCTCAGATTCTAAATATTTCTATAGCATTTAACATACTAGTTCTTAGCTTTGGATCACAGAGTTGAGCTTACATGCTTTCAACTCTAATATGTTGGGGTTTTTTGGTATAAGTAGTCCTTAGGTCTCATGAATGTTTTTGTCTTCTGTTTATGGTTTGGTATCATACATATATAAAAACATAGGTCTTTAGGGTAGCCAAAAAAGTTGAGTTGTCCATTATTATTCTGATTGGTTTAAAGGGAGATGCAATGAAATTATGTATGTAAAATGGTATAAATTCTTAAGTGCCTTATGAATATCAGCTAATATTGTCCCTTTTCCTTTCCCTTTCTTGGCAACCCTTGGGAAACTTTTGTTGATATTTTAGTGGTGATTGTTTTTTTTTTTTTATAACTGAGGCATTGTCAAAAAATATTTTTCAAGGCTTTACATTTTATTTTACACACATGTATAATCAAGAAAACAGTGCTGATCACACCTTCTACATGAGACTCCCTGGCCATAAAGCACCCTGTCAAAGGATAATAGTATTAGAAGATAGGAGGAGGAGGAGGAATGGGTTACTCTAAGCTTTACTATGAATTCACTGTACAACTTGGTTTGGGTTATTCTTTTTTAAGTTAATGAAGGAAAAATAAAAGTCCTCCTCAGGCTATGCCACAAGATTGTCTTTTGCAGTCATATCTATCTATCTATCTATCTATCTATCTATCTATCTATCTATCTATCTCTCTTTCTACATATATATATATATTCAGTCATCTTGTTGGCCTCAAGGATGCAATTTTAAAATTATGTTAAAATTATGAGGCTCTATGGTCTAATTTTTCAGAAAAATCCTTAAGGGCTTATATTATTTTATCTAATTTTTTGTCTGAAAATTATGTTGATGAGACATGTCTGTCTCAGAGAAACACCTTTTTGAAAATCAATAGAGGGTCAACTAGCTGGCTCAGTGGATAGAGAGCCAGGCTTGGAAAAGGAAGTTCTGGTTTCAAATCTGGCCTTACACATTTCTTAGCTATGTGTCCCTGTGCAAGTCACTTAACCCTCATTGCCTGGTCCTTACCTCTCCTCTGCCTTACAACTGATATATAGTATTGATTCTAAGATAGAAGTTAAGGGTTTAAATAAAATCATTGGGTTTTTTTTGCTAAATTAAATGAAAGTATATATGAACTAGTTGAGCTCAAAGTTTAATGGAAGGGTGATCTAGATTGATTTTAGGATTTTGCAAAGACCCTGAACTATTCTCAGCTTCCCAAAAGTCAAAGAACTATCTTTTAAAAATACCATCATTCTACCAGTGTTGTCATATTTCAGTGAGATATGAGATGCAATAGTCTCCAAGGAATTAAAAATAAATATCACACAGAGAATCATGTAGGTATGACTACATGATGCTGTAGAATAGCCTTCTCTCCTCTCTAATCCTTTGCAAAGTGGCACTTTTATAACTCCCTGAATGTTCTCTGGGCAGACTCACTCAAATACACTGGCAGGTTGTAGAGGGTAGAGAGGTAGACAAATCAGTCATGATTACACACTTTCAGGGTACTAGGGACAATAATTGTGGGGAAGTACAGTTCTACTATAAGACATTGTAACTCCTGAGCCCCTATCAGTGTGTTTCATACTGACACAGAGTAACAATGACATCATTAATTCTTAAATATAACACATCCACACCCACACCAAGATAAAAAAAATACCTGAACCCATAAACCAGAGTCCCATTCTTTCATTAATATAAAAACTGTCTGGGGGGTGGAGGGCGAATTAAGGAAACCTATTCACAGAGAGCATCTTTGGACTACATGTCTCAATACCCTTGGTCTTATTGTTGACCAAATCTGTTCCATGGATCTATTTAAGAAAAATCAGTTTTCTGTTATTTGCTTGCCTTCTGAAACTCAAGTTATGTTGCTAGGCAAAATTGCTTCTCTATTACTACTGGGCCTCTGAAGCACTATCAAGCTTTTAGTAAAGCTATATCAGCATTATACTCAGTGAAACAGGAACACTAAGCCTGAAGTCTGCTCCTTTTCAGGTCTGCTCCCTTAACTGGGCACTGAAGAGCATACAAACCAGATTAGCCAGCCCTTCATACATCAGGATTCTGTTTTCTCCAATAACAGATCCCCTCCTTCAGTCCACATATCTCCAAGGGGAAAACAACAACAACAACAACAACAACAACTGTAAAGCTTGTCATTCTTTTTCTTCTTACCCCTCTTAAGCTGTTGAGAGCAGTGAAAGATAACACAGACACTCCTAAGAGGTTTCTTCTCTCTTAAGCTCCAGTTAATGGCAAAGAGCAATGCAGCTTTTCTCTAGCCAATCAGCTCTTGGCAAAGCAGTACCTCTCTTCCATTTAGTACAGTACCCAGGGAAAAAAAAAAGCTAGTCTCTTTCCAGACAGCTTTATCAACTCAAAGCAGATACACTTCTCTTTGTGTCCTGGAATTTGGCTTTTGGGGTTTTGATTTCTCCAAATAGTTTTTTTTTTAATAACTTTCTATGTCTTCTGTCCGTGATTGCTGGTTATTTCTGTGTTTAGTTTATGCCATATGATATTAAACTGGTTTTATAACTCTTTACAAAGATGGAAGAAAGGAAGGAAGGAAGGAAGGAAGGAAGGAAGGAAGGAAGGAAGGAAGGAAGGAAGGAAGGAAGGAAGGAAGGAAAGAGGGAGGAAGGAAGGAAGGAAGGAAGGAAGGAAGGAAGGAAGGAAGGAAGGAAGGAAGGAAGGAAGGAAGGAAAGAGAGAGGAAGGAAGGAAGGAAAGAGGGAGGAAGGATAGAAACATTTTATTAAGTACCTACTATTTACCAGATCATGTACTAAGCATTTTACAAATATTTGATTTGATCCCTACAGCATCTCAGGGATATAAATGTTTTGATTACCCCCATTTTATAGTTGTGTAACTAAGGTAGACAAAGATTAAGTGACTTGTCCAATGGTCACGCAGTTAGTAAGTGCCAGAGGCTGGAGTTGACTCAGGTGTTTTTGAATCCAGGCTTATTACTCTATTTACTATATCACCTACCTGCCTCTGAGAACACCAATTATATTGAAACAAAGATATATCTTTGCCATACTAGTTTACAGACCCTCTGAAGTCTATTAACAGACTTCCATAGACCCCTAGATTAAGAACCCCTGCTGACTAGTACTGCCTAATATGTTCATTGATACTATGCCAAGTTCTGGGCAAGTAGCAATCAGTAATTAAAGGAGAAATAAATTGTCCTTGAAAGAAACAAGGAGAATCTTTTAGTAGCAGGGAATGTATGTTTAGCATCTGGGCGAAAGAGATAGCCATAGAATCACTGTGAATGAAAATAATGAAAAGTCCACAGTTTATAAACATTTTCTTTATTCTTTTTTTTATATTTTATTTGATCATTTCCAAGCATTATTCATTAAAGACATAGATCATTTTCTTTTCCTCCCCCCCAACCCCCCATACCCAACGCGTAAATCCACTGGGCATTACATGTTTTCTTGATTTGAACCTATTGCTATGTTGATAATATTTGCATTAGAGTGTTCATGCTTTTCCTCGGTGTTTCTACTCCCATAGTTTATCCTCTGCTTATGAATAGTGTTTTTTTCTCCTAGATCCCTGCAAATTGTTCAGGGACATTACACCGCCATTAATGGAGAAGTCCATTACGTTCGATTATACCACAGTGTATTAGTCTCTGTGTACAATGTTCTCCTGGTTCTGCTCCTCTCGCTCTGCATCACTGCCTGGAGGTTGTTCCAGTCTCCATGGAACTCCTCCACTTTATTATTCCTTTTAGCACAATAGTATTCCATCACCAACATATACCACAATTTGCTCAGCCATTCCCCAATTGATGGGCATCCCCTCGTTTTCCAATTTTTGGCCACTACAAAGAGCGCAGCTATAAATATTTTTGTACAAGTCTTTTTGTCCATTATCTCTTTGGGGTACAGACCCAGCAGTGCTATGGTTGGATCAAAGGGTAGATGTTCTTTTATCGCCCTTTGGACATAGTTCCAAATTGCCCTCCAGGATAGTTGGATCAGTTCACAACTCCACCAGCAATGAATCAATGTCCCTATTTTGCCACATCCCCTCCAGCATTCATTACTTTCCATAGCTGTCATGTTAGCCAAACTGCTATGTGTATGAGGTGATACCTCAGAGTTGTTTTGAGTTGCATCTCTCTGATTATAAGAGATTTAGAACACTTCTTCATGTGCTTACTAATAGTTTTGATTTCTTTATCTGAGAATTGCTATCCATGTCCCTTGCCCATTTATCAATTGGAGAATGGCTTGATTTTTTGTACAATTGATTTAACTCTTTAAAAATTTGAGTATTTAAACCTTTGTCAGAGGTTTCTATGAAGATTTTTTCCCAATTTGTTGTTTCCCATCTGATTTTAGTTACATTGGTTTTTTTTGTACAAAAGCTTTTTAATTTGATGTAGTCGAAATTATTTATTTTACATTTTGTGATTCTTTCTATGTCTTGCTTGCTTTTAAAGTCTTTCCCCTCCCAAAGGTCTGACATGTATACTATTCTGTGTTTACCCAATTTACTTATAGTTTCCTTCTTTATGTTTAAGTCATTTACCCATTTTGAATTTATTTTGGTGTAGGGTGTGAGGTGTTGATAAATTCCTCATGTCTCCCACACTGTCTTCCAATTTTCCCAGCAGTTTTTATCGAATAGTGGATTTTTGTCACAAAAGCTGGGATCTTTGGGTTTATCATATACTGTCTTGCTGAGGTCTCATGCCCCCAGTCTATTCCACTGATCCTCCTTTCTGTCTCTTAGCCAGTACCAAATTATTTTGATGACTGCTGCTTTGTAACATAGTTTGAGGATTGGGACTGCAAGGCCCCCATCATTTGTGTTTTTTTTTTTCATTATTTCTCTGGTTATCCTTGATCCTTTATTATTCCAAATGAACTTTGTTATGTTTTTTTCTAAATCAGTAAAGAATTTTTTTGGGAGTTCAATGGGTATGGCACTAAATAGATAAATAAGTTTGGGTAGGATGGTCATTTTTATTCTATTGGCTCGTCCTATCCATGAGCAGTTAATGTTTTTCCAATTGCTCAAGTCTAGTTTTAGTTGTGTAGATAGTGTTTTGTAGTTGTATTGATATAGTTCCGGTGTTTGTCTCGGGAGATAGATTCCTAGGTATTTTATTTTGTCTAAGGTTATTTTGAATGGGATTTCTCTTTCTAGTTCTTGCTGCTGAGCTGTGTTGGAATTATATAGAAAAGCTGATGACTTATGTGGGTTTATTTTGTATCCTGCAACTTTGCTAAAGTTGTTGATTATTTCAATTAGCTTTTTGGTTGAATCTCTAGGATTCTTTCAGTAGACCATCATGTCATCTGCAAAGAGCGATAACATGGTTTCCACCTTGCCAATTTTGATGCCTTCAATTTCTTTTTCTTCTCTGATTGCTACTGCTAGTGTTTCTAGTACAATGTCAAATAGTAGAGGTGATAATGGGCATCCTTGTTTCACTCCTGATCTTATTGGGAATGTATCTAGTTTATCCCCATTGCAGATGATATTAGCTGATGGTTTTAGATATATACTGTTTATTATTTTTAGGAACGATCCTTCTATTCCTATGCTTTCTAGTGTTTTTAATAGGAATGGATGTTGTATTTTATCAAAGACATTTTCTGCATCTATTCAGAGAGTCATGTGGTTCTTGTTGGTTTGCTTGTTGATGTGGTCAATTATGTGGATAGTTTTCCTAATATTGAACCAGCCCTGCATCCCTGGTATAAATCCTACTTGATCATGGTGGATGACCCTTCTGATCACTTGCTGGAGTCTTTTTGCTAGTATCCTATTTACGATTTTTGCATCTATATTCATTAGGGAGATTGGTCTATAATTTTCTTTCTCTGTTTTTGACCTGCCTGGTTTTGGAATCAGTACCATGTTTGTGTCATAAAAGGAGTTTGGTAGAACTCCCTCTTTGCTTATTATGTCAAATAGTTTGTATAGTATTGGGATTAACTGTTCTTTGAATGTTTGATGGAATTCACTTGTGAATCCGTTGGGCCCTGGGGATTTTTTCTTTGGGAGTTCTTTGATGGCCTGGTGGATTTCATTTTCTGATATGGGATTATTTAAGAAATCTATTTCTTCTTCTGTTAGTCTAGGCAGTTTGTATTTTTGTATATATTCATCCATATCACCTAAATTGATGTATTTATTGCCATATAATTGGGCAAAGTAATTTTTAATGATTGCCTTAATTTCCTCTTCATTGGAGGTGAGATCCCCCTTGTCATCCTTCATGCTGTTAATTTGCCTTTCTTCTTTCCTTTTTTTAATTAGATTGACCAGTACTTTGTCTATTTTGTCTGTTTTTTCAAAGTACCAGCTTCTTGTCTTATTAATTAAATCAATAGTTCTGTCACTTTCGATTTTATTAATTTCTCCCTTAATTTTTAGGATTTCTAGTTTGGTTTTCTGCTGAGGTTTTTTAATTTGATCACTTTCAAGTTTTTTTATTTGCATTTCCAATTGATTGATCTCTGTCCTCCCTAGTTTGTTAATATATGCACTCAGGGATATGAATTTACCTCTGATTACTGCTTTGGCTGCATCCCAAAAAGTTTGAAAGGATGTCTCGCCATTGTCATTTTCCTCAATGAAATTATTAATTGTTTCTATGATTTCTTCTCTAACTAAACAATTTTGGAATATCATATTGTTTAATTTACAATTAGTTTTTGATTTGGTTTTCCATGTACCATTACTGATCATTATTTTTATTGCCTTGGGATCTGAAAAGGCTGCATTTATTATTTCTGCTTTTCTGCATTTGCATGCCATGTTTCTGTGACCTGATGTATGGTCAATCTTTTTGAATGTGCCATGTGGTGCTGAGAAGAAGGTGTATTCCTTTTTGTTCCTGTTTATTTTTCTCCATATGTCTATTAACTCTAATTTTTCTAAGATTTCATTCACTTCTTTTACCTCTTTCTTATTTATTTTTTGGTTTGATTTATCTAAATTTGATAATGGTTGGTTCAAGTCTCCCACTAATATGGTTTTACTGTCTATTTCTTCCTTCAATTCTCCTAGTTTCTCCATTAGAAATTTGGGTGCTATATTATTTGGTGCATACATGTTGATTAGTGATATTTCCTCATTATCTAAAGTCCCTTTTAACAAAATATAATTACCTTCCCTATCCCTTTTGATCAGGTCTATTTTTGCTTTGGCTTTGTCTGATATCACGATTGCCACTCCTGCCTTCTTTCTGTCAGTTGAGGCCCAGAAGGTCTTCCTCCATCCTTTAATTCTGACCTTGTGGGTGTCTACCCGCCTCATGTGTGTTTCTTGAAGACAACATATGGTAGGGTTTTGGATTCTAATCCATTCTGCTATTCATCTATATTTTATGGGTGAGTTCATCCCATTCACGTTCAAAGTTATGATTGTCACTTGTATATTCCCTGGCATTTTGATATCCTTCCCTAATTCTAACCTTTCTTCTTCCGCTCTACCTTTTAATCCAGATTTACTTTAAATCAGTCCCCCTTGTCCCCTCCCTTGATATGTTACCCTTTCTAGTCCCTCCCTCTTTGTTCCCTCCCCCTCCCCCCTCTTCTTCCCTTTATATTCCTTTATATCTAAATTGTCTTTTTCTGGCTTCTTGTAAGATTTTTTCTTTTGCTTGAAAGCTTTGGAATTTGGCAATTACATTCCTGGGAGTTGTCTTTTGGGGATTTAGTGTAGAGGGTGTTCTGTGAACTCTTTCAGTGTCTGTATTGCCCTCTTGTTCTAGGATCTCTGAGCAATTTTCTTTGATTATATCTTGTATTATGATGTCGAGTTTGCTGTTTATTTCTGGCTTTTCTGGTAGTCCAATTATTCTTAAATTGTCTCTTCTCCCTCTATTTTCGAAGTCTATGACCTTGTCAGTGAGATATTTTATGTTCTTTTCTAATTTCTTGGCCTTTTGGCTTTGCTTTATTAATTCTTGCTCGTCTTCTAGTTGCCTAATTCTGACCTTCAAAGCCTGTTTTTCCTTTTCTGTTTGGTCAAACAAAAAATCTATTTTGTAGATGTGTGAATTTCTTTTGCATTATTTCCCACTTTTCCTCCCAGAAGGCTTCCATCTTTTTGATCATTTTCGATTGAAATTCTTCATGGGATTATGGAGAGTTTCCATTTCCTTTGGGAGGTTTCAGAGCATTTGCTTGTGTTTCCTCTTCTATCTCCTCTGTATTTTGTATTTTTGCTCCATAAAATGTGTCCAAATTCGCCCCCTTCTTCTTGTTTTTCTTGGAGTTTTGAGGCTTTTGTGCTTCTGTGTTTTTTGCCATCTCTATCTGAGTGGGGAGGAGTAGCTTTTCTTATCTCTGTCTGGTGTTCAGAGGCTTTAGACCTAGGCAAATTGTCCATTCTATGCAGTTGTTGTTCTGTCTTCCTGGGGAAGCCAGGAATTGCTGGTGTTTCCGTGTTACTGCCCTCCTCAGTTCCCTCCTGATGCTTCTCCATTGCCTTACTTCCACGCTCTGAGGCTGGCTTCGTACTCTCTGCGAGGGGTTTCTATGCCTTTGCAGGCCAGAAGACCCTGCACTCTGGGGGGCAGGGGGGCGTGGCTTCCCGGAGCTCTGAGGGCTCCTGATAGGATTAACTTCTGCTGGGTTGAACTGAGTATGCCCTGAGGCAGGGACCTTCCATGAGACTTGGATGGAAGGATTCAGCCAGGGGGTACAGGCTCCCTCCATCTCTCTCTGTTTCCCTGCTGTCTGTGTTGGGTGACCCCGGGACTGAGTCAGGTTGTTTTCAGGAAGAGGCCTTCAGAATAGCCGGCCCTGAGGCTCTGAGGTTTCCTCTGCTGCCTCAGACTTAGTGCTCTGAGTTGGGGGGGATGGGTCCTGGGACCTTCCTTCTGCCTACCCCTTAGGTCCAAGTGATCTCGAGTTCTGGATTTTGGGGGGCCGTACCTTTTGATCCAGGTCCAGGAGGAGGGTTCCCAGGGTCTATGCTGTTGTTCGTTTTGAATTTCGTTGCCCTAGGAGCATATAGTTTGAGATCGGTAAGGAAGGGTTTCCGGAGATCTGAACTTTAGCTTTCTCTAAGCCACCATCTTGACCGGAAGTCTCACACAATAGGATTTTTAATGCCTTTGATCCAGATACTGTTCTTTCAATGATTTCTTTTTTAAATTTTATTTTATTTAGTCAATTTTGAACATTATTCCTTGGTTACAAGAATCATATTCTTTCCCTCCCTCCCCTCCCCAACCCCCTCCCATAGCCTACGTGAAATTCCACTGGGTATTACATGTGTCCTTGATAAGAACCTTGTTCCATGTTGTTGATGTTTGCAGTAGGGTGATCATTTCGAGTCTATATCCCCAATCATGTCCCTTCTACCCACGTAATCAAGCAGCTGTTTTTCTTCTCTCTTTCTACTCCCACAGTTTTTCCTCTGAATGTGGATAGTGTTCTTTCTCGTAGATCCCACCAAATTGTTCAGGATCATTGCATTGCCACTAATCTTCCAATTATTTCTGAACTAGATTGCATTAACTTTGGGAACAGTTATATCACAATACTAGGTGTATGATTATATAAAGTGATTAGCAAATCTTAAGATACTATATAAATGTCATCTGTCAATGTATCAAAACAGGCAGTTAGGTGGTTCAGTAGATAGAGAGTAGATAGTCTGAAGATGGGAGGTCCTTGGCCTCAGACACTTCCTAGCTCTGTGACCCTGAGCAAGTCACAATCTCAATTGCCTAGCCCTAACCATTCTGCCTGGGAACCAACAATTAGTATAGATTCTAAGACAGAAGGCAAGAATTAAAAAAATGTATCAACAATCTATTCTCCATCTTGAACACAGTTGGAAGTGAGGATAATAGTGATGATGATTGTTGGGATTATATTAGCATTTTTAATTATAGTGAAAATAATGGCCCTCTTAAAAGCACAGATCACTTTGTCAATTTGCAAGTATAATATGAAAGACTAATAAAATGGAGGAGATTGAAAGAACTTCAGAGATTTTCTGGTACAAACATTTTGTTTTTACTGATGAGGACCCTTCCTGGGGCCCAACAAGATTAAGTATCATAATTATTTAGTAAAAGAGTTGGAATTGGGACACATGTCTTCAAACTCCTACCTCATTTCTTTTTTTTTTTTAAATTACATCCTGCTGCTTCTACCTTATTCTCATCTCTGAAGGATTTGTTTGTATATCTTGGATACCAAACCCGAATCAGGTAAATTAGAAACAAAGGGTTTTCCCCTTTGACTACTTCCTTTCTTTTCTAGGGGCATCAATTTTGTCTATGCAGAATCGTTTCAGTTTCAAATAAAATTATCTATTTTATCTTTTGCAATTTCCTTTGCTTAAGAATACATCTCCTACCCATTCCTGTGAGAGATATATGATGTTTCTCTTTATTTTTATATGATCTTTAATAGTAAGATTATGAGTCTATTTGGAACATATCATTGAATGTGAAGTAAGGTGTGGGTTTAAGCTGAATTTCTGCCAGACTACTTCCCAATTTTTCCATCTGTTTTTAGCAAATAGAAAGTTTTTTCCTTAGGTAATTTATATTTTCTACTTTTTCACACATTATATTATTGAGGACTAATATTTCTGATTCTCCTTTGTCTACTCTATTCCATTAATTTAGCCCTCTGTTTTTTAACTTATATTAGATGGTTTTGATGAGGGCTACTTCATAATAAAGCTTCAAGTCTTGAAGTGCTATTTCTCCTTCATCTCTACTTCTTTTCATCATTTCTCTGAATTTTCTAGATCTTTTATTTTCTCAAATGAATTTTGTTGTTATTTTATAAAGTTCTGCTCTGGCTGACTATTGAACATAAATGAATTAGTGTGGATTTGTAAAGGAAGTTTAGAAGTATAGATCCATTGACTATGTTGGACCTTGGGAAATCCAGTCTAAAAGTGCAAATAGATTTAGTATTCAGGAGGAGGTGCTCTCTCTTGGTTCTACTCTCAGTCTACTCTTCAGTTCTCTTTGTCATTTTCCATGTTCCGCTCCCATGTAAGTATGGGTGGAATGCAAGGCTCTGACCTTGGCCCTCATCTCTTCCCTTTCTACATTTTCTCTCTTAGTGACCTCATCCATTCCTATAAGTTCAATGGAGAAAACAACATAGATCATTTCCAGATTTCAATATCTAATTTTAGATGATTTCTTGAGCTCCATCTCCATACCACCAATTGCTAATTCGTTATTTTTGACCAGATATTCCCTAAGCATATCAAAGTAAATATGTCTAAAAACAGGATTCATTAATTTTGGTCCTAGGACTTTCCTGTTTCTTGCATGAACACCACCAGTTATATTCACTTTGTAAGCCTCAAAGTGCTGTAGAAATATAGCTATTAACTCCTTACTCTATCCCACATATCCAATCAGTGGTTAGTCTTTTTGATTGCATCTCCATAGCCTTTCTCACACCCATTCCCATTTCTCCACTAACATGGCCATTACCTTTGTTCAGAACTTTATCACCTTTCATCTAGATTATTGGAATGAATTTCTGATTAGCTTCCTTGTCTTGAGTCTCTCCCCTTTCTTATTGTTTCTCAATATAGTTGCCTAAATGATATTCCTAAGGTATATATCTAAAGATACCCCCCTGCTTAGCAAGCTTCAGTGGCTCTCTATTTTGTTAAGGGTAAATTTTAGGGTTGAGACTGAATATATTTTAGTAGTCGCCAGAGATTTAAATTCTAAATTCCAATGAAATATTCGAGTCAGAATGGAATGTTATGGTGGTTTGTTTACAATAGAAGGAAGAAATTAAGAATGAGGGAGAGAGGGGAAAGGGAAGTTCTTCTCCAGCCTAACCTGAGCCAGGGGGAATTCAGAGGCCTCAGCCAAGTGGCCTTACCAGAAGATTAAATCTCCCTTGACTTCCAGTCACAAGGCTTCCTCCAAGATGAGGAGCCTCTTTGGAGGCTGGTGCCTTCAGAAAGCCAGGGAAAGAGGATTCAGCTTTAACACTCACCACATGGTTACCTAAGGGAAGCAGTCTGAGGTTCCATGCACCACCAAGTCAAGTTCTACCACCAAAGTTGACAAAAAGTCCCTCTCATAGGAAGTGACATATAAAGGCAATTCTTTACATCACTTCCTGTGTCTCACATGTACCAATGGTGGCTTAAACTTGACTTAGGACAGCCAAGGGGGTCAGTCAGTTGTTTCTAATTTGTCACTTTCTAGCACTTGCAGGTCATAGACCATCCTCCTCCACAGTTAATCCTTAAATGGGGGTGTATACATTCCTGGTTGCTAAAATTCTAAAGACCAAGCAGGGTGGAGTAAATCTAAAATTCACAATTTCCTCTAGGATCAAGTACAAACTTCTCTTTTGGGCATATAAAAATCAAATACAGGTTGGCTCCGATTACCTTTCCAGAAACAATATATCATTCTTCTTCGTTCATTCTATGGTCTTCCCAAGCTTGTTGATCTTTATGTACGTATGACATGTATGGTATTTTATCTCATATCTCTGACCTTTTGCACAGGTTCCTCCCTCCCCTATCCATGCCTGGAATGCCAACCCTTCCTACCTCTTAGATGTTCAATCTTCCTTTGACATCAAGCGCAGAAGCTACCTTCTATATGAAACTTTTCCTAACCATTCTAGATACTAGTGGGGTAATTACATGAAAAGTGGATAGAGTACAAGGCCTAGCAGCAGGAAAACTGATCTTCCTGAAAATTTGGCCTTAGACACTTATTATCTATGCAATCCTGGACAAATCCTTTCACCCTATTTGCCTCAGTTTCCAGCAAAATTATTTGGAGGAGATAATGCCAAATCACTCCAAGACCTTTGCCAAGAAAACCAAAAAAAGGGTGACAAAGGGTCAGAAACAACAACAAAAAAAGACTGAAAAAAGATACTAGTGTGCCCTCTGAAATTACATTGATTTTGATTCATATAATTTTATATAAACTGTGTATAGATTGTTTCCCTCCACAGAATGTAAGGAAGAGATGTTTAATTTTTTGTCTTTGTATCCCTAGAATTTAACATTACCAGAACCATCTCCTACAGAGCCTAGAACATAGTAGGTCCTTAATACATGCTTGTAGATTGATTGGCCCCTATAATAAAGACCAAAAGTGTAACAGATTGTGATTAGTTATGCCTGAAAATTATCAGTAATAAATATTAAATTAATATCTCTTAGGGCTGAAATCTTTTAATGATAAAATGTGTTGCTTATTTTTCATTAAGAAATATTTATTTATTGGTCTTATGATATACCCTGAAAGGGAAATATCTTGTGATTCACAGGGTGCCAGGGAAAGAAAAAGTGCCAAAGAGGTTGAAATTACAGAAATAAATAAATACAGAAATAAAATGAAATAAGAAATTCTATTTTCATTGCTTCCTATTCTTTCGACCCCCCAGTAAGAGATTGCCAGAAGGTATAAGATTGTTTACATACTGCTACCACCTTGTGATTTCATAAAATGGCTCTGGCTGGAGGGGAGGGGAAAAGAAGGAGATGTCAGATAGCAAGAGAGACTGCCCTGTGCCAAACTCTGAATTCGTTGATTTCATATTAGACAATAACAATCCTCAGAAGAGAAATGCTTGCCTGAAACTCCACCCAGTGAATCAGAGGAATCTTTGTACATCTTTTTGTTATGACACAATTCCTTCCTTAAAGTCACAGCAAACAGTTGTAGGTTAACAGCTCCTGCATTCTGATTGTCAAAGTAAAGCCAAAATTATATTTGTGTTGTTCTTTGTTTCACAGTAACAACATCATACAATTTGTACTAGGAAAAAGTTCCTCTATTTTATAATAGTTTCTTCGTCATCTTTTCCATTCATTCAATATATAACAGGAAATGTTTTTTCCCCTCAGTTGCACAGCTAGTTTTCTAGTTTAGCAGTTCACGAAATTAATTTTTCTTCCTATGATTTTATTGTTTTATGGTTTTTAATGTATGAAATTGAATCACTGTTTATTTTAAAAATATTTATTATCTTTTTTTAACTGATAAAAATTATTTGTCACATTAGGGAGTTAGTCCAATTAGGACTCACGATTTCCAAGCCAGTTGATGGATTATTAATTTCCAACAGTTCTCTTTTTCAGTAGTGGTTGTTAAACATTTTTGTCCTTGTACTTTTACCTATAAAACATTTTACCTATAAAAATGGATGTGTCAGGGTTAGAGATTGAACCTATAACTTTACTGGTTTATGTTAGCACAGAGATTAGGAAACACACCTCCAATGCAAGTTAGCACTTTCTCTAGAATTTATAATCTTGAAAATTTCCCCTTTTCATAAGCAAGACAATAAAGTAAGGAATACTCTGAGCTCTTCTAATCCACTTCTAGAAAGCAACCAAAAACCAAAAATGCCTCAAAATAAATCTGAGAGAAGTAAAACTAATAGAGGACAGGATGAACCAGTGCCTTGGTCTAGATCAGCATAGAGGGACAGCAAGGAGAGCCTATCCTTTTGGAATAAGAGAAAGAAAGAGTCCAATGAGCCAGGCAGGCACAATTCAAGCAACAGGGGGAGGTGAACAGTCCAACAATGTCCAGCCACAGCAGAATAGAGTAGAGCACAACAAGTGGCAATTAAAGTGAACAAATGCAGGCCTCCCTACATAAGGCCAGCCAGGTCACACTTGAGAAGTACCCATTCCATAATCCAAGAGGTAGCTGAGGCACCAAAACAAACTACAGTACAAACTCAGACTAGCACTCTCTCTACCTCAGGAGAAGAGTTAGCTCAACATATAGGCAAGCTTGTTAAAATAAAACAACCAAATGAGTAAAAGACAAAGAAAAAGCCTGACCCTGGAAAACTATTTCAGCAACAGGGAAAAATGAAATGCAGACTCAGAAGAGAACAGCTATGAAAAAATGGAAATGTATGAAGCCTCAGAGGAAAAATGTAAAAGGATGTCAGACCTGATATGAACTCCTAGAAGAACTTCAAAAGGGGATCATAAAAGAACTGTTTTGGTCAACTATATTTAGGGTTAGGAATAAAAGGGTAACAAGCTAACAATTTAGCAGACTTTATCTAATCCAGGTGTGTAATGTTAACAGACTTTACAGTTAATGTTCTTGTGGTCAGTAATGGGAAAAGGGCTTCAGTGTAGATGCTAGACCTGAAATTCCCCTCAGGTCTGCCCAGATCAGTCTCTGTGAATCTGCAACTAGAAACAACAATTAGAAATAATTGCAGAAATTAAGGAGATTTAAGCTTTTGGTTTGAATTCACTGTTGACTATGACTGAATTACTGTCATTATTGTGTGTCTGTAAAACTATGGGGCATGAACCCCACACATTTTTACACACCTGTGCATAATAAATCATTTAACTCATGGTTCTTCTAGTGCCTATGTTCCTTTTCAGTTTCTTCTCATTCATAATCTCTTCACAGGAATTAATTAAGAGGATATTGTAATAGCCCAATTGAAAGGTGATTGGGGCTGAACTAGAGAGTGGTAGTAGAGAGAAAGGGTTAGATTTGAGGCATGTTATGAAAATAGGACAAGATTTGTGACCATTTGGCTATGTGTGTTAAGAATAAAGACTATGTGACATTGAGGTTGTGAATCTGAGTAACTAAAATGGTAATGGTTATTCTAACTATATATAGGGAAGTAAAGAAGAGAGATGGATTTGATGGAGAAAATAACATAATCAAAGAAGACAAAACACATTAATATAGTGTAATTTGAAGAAGAAGAGCATAATTCTGCCTGGAAAATAGAGAAGGCTTCACAGAAGCCTGAATTTAGTAGTGCCAGATATAGAATGGGATTGGATATAGAAAAGTATCTGCATAAAGATGATTATTGAATCTATGGGAATGGTCATTATTGCTAAGAAAGTGGAATGAGATAGGTACAAAGAGGTCAGCTACATTGAAGAAGAGGGAGGAGAAAGCATTGAGGTGGTTGGAAGGGTGGGGAAAAAAGGAGACAGATTGTAGACATAGTTTCTCTTGATAAGCATATTTATTAAAATTTATTACATATTTATAACAAAGCATGTATATTATTATGCTACATGTTATATTGTTATATATACATACATACATACATATATTAACTCATAAAGAGGGGGAGAGGTCAAATAGGATGAGAACTCAAAAAGTTCATATGATTATATTTATAATTTTTATTTTTATTTAGGTAGTACATATATGATATAATATATGTTAATATGATTAACAAAGAAGACACACTGGTTATACTAGATAAAAAATCATAGAGCAAATAATGGCATGTTTCAATTTGCATTCAGATTCCATCTGCTCCTTCTGTGGTGGTGGAAATTCTTTTTTTTTTTGTATGAGTCTTTTGGAGTTGTCCTGGACCTTGCCTTGTTGACATTGGTTAAGTTATTCACAGATGATCTTCATATGTTATTGTTGTTACTGTATATAGCAATCTCCTGTTTCTGATTACTTCATTTCATACCACTTCATATATCTTTCTAGGTTTTTTTGTGATCATCTTGTTTATCATTTCTAATGGTGCAATTTCATTGCAATCACATACAACCACATATTCAGCCATTCCTCAATTGATAGACATCACTTCAGCTTCTAGTTCTTTGCTACCACAAAGAGCTGCTATAAATAATTTTGTACAGGTAAGTCCTTTCCCCCTATTTTTATTTGGGATACAGACTGAGTAGTGGTATTTCTGGGATGAGGTTATTATGCACAATTTGTTGGCCTTTTAGGCATGATTCCAGATTGCTCTCCAGAATGGTTGTATTGGTTTGCAACTCACCAGAAATATATTAACAGCCCAATATTTCCACATCCTCCCCAGTATTTATCATTTTCCTTTCTGGTCATGTTAACTAGTCTGATGGGTATGGAAGGTATCTCAGAGTTTTTTATGTACAGTTCTCTAATCAATGATGATTTGGAACATTTTTTTCATTTGATACAGTTTTATTTGAGAATTGCCTGTTCATAACCTCTGACCATTTGTCAATTGGGAAATGCTTAGTGGTTTTACAGTTTTTACTCAGTTCTCTATATATCTGAGAAATTGATCCTTTGTCAGAGAGACTTGCTGTAAATATTTTTTCCTAGTTTATTGTTTGCCCATTAATCTTTGTTGCATTCTTTGGTTTGTGCAGGAACTTTTTAACTTAATGTAGTCAAAGTTATCTCTTTTACATTTCATAATGTTTTCTGTGTCTTATTTTTATCTGAATTCTTCCCTTATCTAAAGGTCTGGCAGGTAAACTATTTTGATTTGTTTATGGTATCACCCTTTATTTCTAAATAATGTATCCGTTTCAACTTTACCTTGGTATATGACATAAGGCATTGTTCTATGCCCAATTTCTGCCAGTTTTCCTATTTTTCCCAGCAGTTTTTTTTTTGTCAAATTGTGAGTCCTTCCAGATGCATAGATCTTTGAGTTTATGGAACACTATGTTACTATGATCATTTACCATTACTTGTTGAGTATTTTAATTTAGTCCTTTGGAGTACTATTAGAGTCTTCACTCTATTTCTTAGCCAGTAGCAGATTATTTTGATAGTTGACACTTTATAATAAATTTGGGATCTGGTCCAGTATTTATAATTTTTATATTAATAGCAAAACCAATTAAAATCATGAAAAACATTCCTATTTCAGTTAAAATTTTTAAGCATAGGAATTGATGGACTGTTTCTTAATATGGTAAAGGGAATCTTCCCAGCATTGTCTGCAATGCAGAATTATTAGAAGTTTTTCTAGGAAGATTGGGGAAAAACTAGGATGTCTGTTATCATTATTATTTTACATAGTTATAAAAAAATTCGTTATATTATTAAGAAAAGAAAATGGTGGGGAGAATAAACTCAGATAAAAATGTTAAAAATTACTTTTGCAAGAAAAAGCAATGCTATAGTGTTCTAATAAAAGAAACCTAGAGATTCAATTGAATATATTAATTGAAACAATCCTTTCCATGAAGTAATGGAAAACAAAACAAAATAAAATAAACCTTCATAAATCACTAAGCTTTCTGTATTTTACCAAAAAAAAATGAGAAAGAAATAGAAAGGCATACTTAGTTCAAAATCATTACAGAATCTACAGAATATATTTGTATTCATTTACTATAACATATAGGCAAAAAGGTAATGTAGTAAAAATGTGGTATGAAACATGTTTTTAGATATAACCAAAGCGTAGTGAGGGCCTGACCAAGAGTCTAGTCAATATGACCAAATATCACATATTTAACAAATACAATTTCCCATATGGAAAAAGCTAGAAACCATATTTCTGGGAGAGTTATAATGATTTAGAGAGATTTAGAGCATGAATATTTTGTAACTGGTTCTGACTTGCCAGCTACATAGCAAAAGGGAATTACTTTGGTTAGCAATGGAGCCAGAACTGGGGATATATCAAAAGAAATTAGGAGCTTTGTTACTGGTATACTGAGTGAGTAGGGTGTATGAGATGTTCTCAGAGGACTGTGCTCAATCAAAAAGTATTTATGAAACCCATACTATGTGCCAGGTTCTGTCCTAGGTACTGGGAATACAAATATAAAGAATGAAACAATCTCTATTCACAAGGTAATTACATTTAATAAAAAAGACAAGTTCATATACAGCATAAATAGAAATTAAATACTGTAAATACAGTTATAGAACTGTATAGAAGGTAGTTAAAAAAGGTAACTTTAGAGGAGGGGCAAACAGATGGGGAGGATCATTAATGACTTCATGCAAGACAGAGCTTGACTTTAAAGAAAGAGGGGAACAGTAAATGATAAAAAGACATGGGAAGTACTCAATAAAAAGGAATATAGACAGATAGGAGATGAAATGTCCCATGTAAGGAGCAGAGAGAGACTAGTTTGGCTGATTTGAAAAGGATTAGAATGGGAATTAATTTTCAGTGAGGCTAGAAAGATTAGTCAGGGGTAATGCTAATTATCTATCTTTGAAACTATCGGTTCCCAGGCAATTCTCAGATGAGGAAATTAAACTATCTATTGTCATATGAAAAAAAAATGGTCCAAATTAATTTTGATGAGAAAAATGAAATGTAAAACAACTCAGAGATACCATCTCACACCTATCAGAGGGGCTAAAATGATCAAAAAAGAAAATGATAAATGCTGTGGGGATGTGGGACATTAATACACTGTTGGCAGAATAGTGAACTGATATAACCATTCTGGAGAGCAATCTGGAACCATCCCCAAAGGACCATAAAACCTTTGACCCAGTAATGCCACTACTTGCTCTGAGTCCCAAAGATGTCAGAGATAGGGGGAAAGGACTATTTGGATGAAAATATTCATAGCAATTCTTTTTGTAATGGTAAAGAATTGGAAAATGAGGTAGTGTCCATCAATTGGGAAATGGCTGAATAAGTATGTTGTGATTGAATGCTATTATTCCATAAGAAATGATGAAATGGTGAGTTCAGAAAAACCTAAAATTTGCTTAACTTACATGTTGCAAAGTGAAATGAACAGAACCAAGAAAATAGTGTATACAGTAACAGAAATGATGTATAATGATCAACTATGAAGGACTACATGATTATCAACAAAATAAGGTTCCAAGATAACCTCCAGGGACTCACATTAAAAAATGCTACTCAGAGTCAAAACAAACAAACAAACAAAAAACTGTTGAAGTCTGATTGCATATCAAAGCACACCATCTTTTGCTTCATTTCCTTTATGAGTGTTCTATTATATGTGTGATATGTGTCTTCTGTCATGGCTCCAGGAAAAATATATTGCATGAATGCCTTGAATAATCTAAATCAAATCAGGGAGGGGGATGAAGAGGAAGAGAAAAAAATCTGAATAGCAAAATGTCAGAAAACATTTGTAAATGTAATTGGAAAAAAAAAAAAAGTATCTGTTCCTCCTTCACAGCTCTTTTCATTTTCCTTAGTCAGAATAGGTTATTTCTTGAACTTTCTTTTTAATCTTCTCCTGCTTATAACTCATTCTTTGAAGTTTACTAGTGAGCATTTCTTCCTCAAACTCTACCTGTCTCTTTCCTTTCCCTGTTCCTACCTATTTCCCAGTTGATTTTAATACATTTCTACTGTGTGAATGTATGTATATGTATAGGCACAAGCCTCCTTTTTCTAGGTTAGATATAAATAAGATTTAATAAATACTCACTTCCTTTATCTATCCCCCCTATATTTGTATACTCTTTTCACATTCTGCAGTTATGAAAAGTAGTAAATTCATCCCTTGCTCATTTCTTCTGAAGCCTATTCCTTTTGCTCTCTCTTCTTTCTAATGGGTAAAAACTTTGTTACTTTTCCACAGTTACCCCTATATGGAGTGTGGACTTAAGTAGGCAAACTTGTGTTCCTGCCATCCTTTTCTGCTTTATCTGAGAATGTAACAGAAAATAATTCTCAAGATGAATATGCATAAATTTGAAGGCAACTTTGAGAGTTTGATAAGTTTAGAAGTCCTAATTCCATTGAGAAAGGCATTTGATTATAGCAGATTCCAGAGCACTTAACTGTAAAAATGATCAAGTGGAAAGTTCAGAGGTTAAGATTTGAAGCAGTGGTAATGAAGAATTCCAAGGAAAAAGGAAAATGCCTAATCATAAATATCAGAAATTGCTTCATGTTCTGATAAAGTTTAAATATCATCTTCCCTGTAGATTGTAAGAGAAATTATAAGTTGTTAATAAAGTCTGTTCTAGTTATATGTACTTACAAGTGTCCTGTGTTACTATTGCTTTTATATATGGGAATAAATTATCTGTTCCATTCTCTATTCATGTTGTACACTGAGTAATTTTTTTAGCCCCCCCCTGTAATGGGGAAATTTAAGGCTTCTGGGAGAGGTTATAATATTGTAATGGCTACAGGATTTATGTAATATTGAACAATGGCCGCCAAGGAATGTACTTATGAAATTCCTAAAATGAAACACTCAAGTCAGAATAGAGTTTATGGAGGTTTAATCACAATGGGAGTAGGGAAAAGAAGAGGGAGAGAAGGAGAGAAGAGAAAAGGGAAAGGGGCTACTCAACCTCTGACCAAGGCAGAGGGAGTTTTAGGCCCAAAAGCCCAGGTGGAAAGAATCAGTCCTTAACTCACGTGACCGATCTGAAGGAAAGCTGTCTGCGGGCGTCCTCTCTGTCCAAGCTCCTCACACCAACCACCTTCTCGCTCTCCCCCACAGGAAGTCCGCAAATTCCAGGGGCTGTTCCCTACCTCACTTCCTGTGTCTCACAAAATCCAATGGTTGGCTCTAGCTTGGCTTAGTACAGCCCAGGTGGGCAGTTAATTATTTCTGATTTGTCATTGACTAGCACATGCCCATGTAGTGTGGGTGTGCACAATTTTTGGGTGCTAGACCAAGATGGAGACTTTTAAAATTCACAATCCCCCCTGATGATGATTGGGAGACTAGTCTCCCCAATTGATCACTAAACATAAGCATACTGCACCCCAAAAATTTCTAACTATAAGTGTATACAAAAATTTTTTTTTTTACTAAGTGGAAAATTATAATAGCTGTAAATATGGGGAAACAGAGGAGAGAGAAAGACAGCAAACCAATGTTTTGCTGGGCGCATTGACAAAAGCCAATTAGGGGGCAGTCCCCTTTGGCATAAGAGTGTACATTAAAAAATGTTCAATCAACCACACCCCAAGGTTCATTCTGGATCTTCCTGTAGTGAAAAGGTTTAGATATCTTTCTGCAAACATTTCATTCTCTGGATTCAGTTAGCAAGCTTCTTCTCTGAAGATTTATCTTGAACAAAATTTAAATCTTGGATTTGATGAAATACAATCCCCCCTGAAGAAAGTGTTGAAAAAACACTGAGTCCAGCTGAGGATTCAAGTTTTAGTTGTGGGAGTGTGTGAGTTAATTCAAAAGAAAAACAAAACAATATGAAAATAAAATCAAAAATCAAAATCAAAAGAAGAAAAGGGAAAAATTAAGGGAAAAAATATAAACCTTTTATATATGCATATTTATATTAAAGAAGAATTCAAAATCAGTATCAAAATCAAAAAATCTATGTATACAAAATTTGAAAAAGCAAGAATAAAAAAAAATTTTTTTTCCCACAGGCCCCTGTATTAGGGTCCAGTTAAGTAATTTCTAATCCCACAAGTCTGTAGGACAGAATGTAGCATATTTTACTTCCCCATTTGCAGCCAAGGCTACAGGAAGTTGCCATACTATAGGAGAGAAAAAAGAGGACCAGATTTTTATTTTATATCTAGGGAAGTGTTATTCCCTCGTCTGATTTTACCTTCGTTCTCAGGGATGGATGGAGCCAGGATGGTAGCCAACCTTAGGTACTTGTCTGTAGGTATTTTCACGAAGAGTGTGGATACAGGGAAGGCCTACATCTTAACGTCTGTCAAGTGTCGCAACCCCGAGTCTCACACTAGGTTCAAGTCCTTAGTATTGGCTTAGAAATGCATTAATCTTAGACCTGTGAGCTCTTTTGGCATTATCCAGGTTATCTCTGTGCTCCTTTTTTTTTATCTCATTCCTAGAATCAGACACAAAGATTAATCATAGTCCCACAACAATTATCAATAAATGGCAGGTTCCCATAGTCTAAAGCTGTTTGGGTGCGTATTAATAATAACAACAAGTATATATATTTAAACTAATATTGTAGAATAAAATTTTAATATTGATCATATGTACCTTAAGTACATAGAAATGAGAAAAAGGGAAAAAATAAAATAATGTAAAAATAATAATAATAATAAAATAAGGAAAAGAGAAAAAAGGAAAAATTAAATTTAGGAATTCAATGTGTCAAAAGCAGAATAAAACAGTTCCACTTGTCAATGGGTAGTTATCTCCAATGTATGTATAGGATACAGTCAATCAGTCTCAACAGAAGATGCTCTCTTTACATGAGAACAGTGAATCCAAGAGTCCTTTTCTCCAACCTTTATAGATGTTGGAGTAGTTAACAATATTTGGAATGGTCCTTCCCAGGAAGGCTGGGTTGCTCCTGTACGCTGGAAGTTCTTAATATAAACTTTGTCTCCTGGGTTCAGGTCGTGAAGTGAGAAGTCTAGTGGTCCAGCTTGTACTGCAGCTCCGGATTCATGTAGTTCACGTAGTTTGTGCTGTAACTCCTGTATATAGGAAGCAATAGTAATATCTCCCCCTAATAGCGATGTATAAGCCGGGGAGAAAGTCTTAGCCTGTATAGGCGGATGTCCAAAAAGCATCTCAAATGGTGAAATATGTAAGTCTCCTCTAGGCCTGCTTCTAAGATAAAATAGGGCCAGAGGGAGAATTTCAGGCCATTTTAAATGGGTCTCAGTGCATAATTTGCCAATCATAGTTTTAAGTTCTTTGTTCATCCTCTCAACTTGGCCTGAACTCTGGGGGTGATATGGAACATGGAATTTTGGAGTTATCCCCAAGCAAGAATATATCTGGTTTAGAACAGAATCAGTAAAATGACTCCCCCTATCGGAATCAATACGTGCTGGTAGGCCAAAGCGAGGAATAATTTCTTTTAAAAGCACCTTAGCAACAAAAGCCGCTGTGGCTCGGGCTGTAGGAAAGCTGTCTGCGGGCGTCCTCTCTGTCCAAGCTCCTCACACCAACCACCTTCTCGCTCTCCCCCACAGGAAGTCCGCAAATTCCAGGGGCTGTTCCCTACCTCACTTCCTGTGTCTCACAAAATCCAATGGTTGGCTCTAGCTTGGCTTAGTACAGCCCAGGTGGGCAGTTAATTATTTCTGATTTGTCATTGACTAGCACATGCCCGTGTAGTGTGGGTGTGCACAATTTTTGGGTGCTAGACCAAGATGGAGACTTTTAAAATTCACACCCCCCCCTTTTGGGGATGACTTTTGTTAATTTATTGATAAGTAAAATTGTCCATAAAGGTATTGTGGGAAAAGAAAGGACTTAAATAAGACAAGCAGTGAAAATAAGGTAGCCTGACCTCAATCATTGGAGGCAGGACACTTGGGACTGGCCTAGGTCCATTCACAAACTTGAGAATGGAGGAACAAATCAGAGAGTAGGAGTTGTAATATACTATGGAAAGAGGAAAATGGAAATGGAGCCTCTTCCTTCTAAAGCAGGGACAGAGTGAGAGGAGATTTTGTTGTTTAGCCAGAGGAGAGAAAGAGGATTGATGTTGTCTTTTCTCCCTCAGTCCTCTCTGACTAGACCCCCTCACTATGGCTGCCTTCAATTCCTACTGGCCAACTTTCTGGGAGCTTTGTTGGAAGAGGCTTCAAGTGGTAAGCCTCTTTCTTTTGGAGAGAGAGAAACCCCTTCTCTTACCCCCTCAATTCAGGCTGTCTTTTTTTTTTTTTTTAAAGGAGGAACAACTCATTTATGAAATCTTGGGATGGTTACAGTTTTGTCATAGGCATTGCATACCTCCTACAAGATGACTTTCTTTTTTTTTTAATTTTAAACATTATTTTATTTGGTTATTTCCAAACATTATTCACTGGAAACAAAGATCATTTTCTTTTCCTCCCCGCCCCACCTCCCACCACCTTTCCCTCTCCCGATAGTCGACTCACGATTCCATTGGTTATCACATGTGTTCTTGACTTGAACCCATTTCCCTGTTGTTGGTATTTGCATTATTAGAGTCTCTCCTCAGTCATATCCCCTCAACCCATGTATTCAAGCATTTGCTTTTCATCGGTGTTTTTACTCCCACCGTTTATCCTCTGCTTGTGGATAGTATTTTTTTGATCCCTGCACATAGTTCAGGGACATTGCATTGCCACTAATGGAGAAGTCCATCACCTTCGATTGTACCACAATGTATCACATTGTGTACAATGTTTTCCTGGTTCTGCTCCTTTCGTTCTGCATCACTTCCTGGAGGTTGTTCCAGTCTCCATGGAATTCCTCTACTTTATTATTCCTTTTAGCACAATAGTATTCCATCACCAACATATACCACAATTTGTTCAGCCATTCCCCAATTGAAGGGCATCCCCTCATTTTCCAATTTTTGGCCACCACAAAGAGCGCAGCTATGAATATTCTTGTAAAAGTCTTTTTCCTTATTATCTCTTTGGGGTACAAACCCAGCAGTGCTATAGCTGGATCAAAGGACAGACAGTCTTTTATCACCCTTTGGGCATAGTTCCAAATTGCCCTCCAGAATGGTTGGATCAGTTCACAACTCTACCAGCAATGAATTAATGTCCCTATTTTGCCACATCCCCTCCAGCATTCATTACTTTCCATAGCTGTCATGTTAGCCAAACTGCTATGTGTGTGAGGTGATACCTCAGAGTTGTTTTGATTTGCATCTCTCTGATTATAAGAGATGTAGAGCACTTTTTCATGTGCTTACTAATAGTTTTGATTTCTTTATCTGAAAATTGCCTATCCATGTCCCTTGCCCATTTATCAATTGGAGAATGGCTTGATTTTTCGTACAATTGATTTAGCTCTTTAAAAATTTGAGTAATTAAACCTTTGTCAGAAGTTTTTATAAAGATCTTTTCCAAATTTGATGCTACCCTTCTGATTTTGGTTACATTGGTTTTGTTTGTACAAAAACTTTTTAATTTGATGTATTCCAGATTATTTATTTTGCATTTGGTGATTCTTTCTAAGTCTTGCTTGGTTTTGAAGTCTTTCCTTTCCCAAAGGTCTGACATGTATGCTATTCTGTGTTTGCCTAATTTTCTTATAGTTTCCTTCTTTATGTTCAAGTCATTTACCCATTTTGAATTTATCTTGGTGTAGAGTGTGAGGTGTTGATCTAAACCTAATCTTTCCCACACTGTCCTCCAATTTTCCCAGCAGTTTTTATGAAATAGTGGAGTTTTGTCCCAAAAGCTTGGATCTTTGGATTTGTAATATACTGTCTTGCTGAGGTCGCTTGCCCCCAGTCTTTTCCACTGATCCTCCTTTCTGTCTCTTAGCCAGTACTAGATTGTTTTGGTGACCAATGCTTTATAATATAGTCTGAGATCTGGGACTGCAAGGCCCCCTTCCTTTGTATTTTTTTTTTCATTATTTCCCTGGATATCCTTGATCTTTTGTTCTTCCAAATGAACTTTGTTATGGTTTTTTCCAAATCAGTAAAGAAATTTTTTTTGGAAGTTCCATGGGTATGGCACTAAGTAGATAGATGAGTTTGGGTAGGATAGTCATTTTTATTATATTGGCTCGTCCTACCCATGAGCAGTTAATATTCTTCCAATTGTTCAAGACTAGTTTTAGTTGTCTGGAAAGTGTTTTGTAGTTGTGTTCATATAGTTCCTGTGTTTGTCTCGGGAGATAGATTCCTAGGTATTTTATTTTGTCTAAGGTAATTTTGAATGGGATTTCTCATTCTAGTTCCTGCTGCTGAGCTGTGTTGGAGATATGTAGAAAAGCTGATGACTTATGTGGGTTTATTTTATATCCTGCAACTTTGCTAAAGTTGTTGATTATTTCGATTAGCTTTTTGGTTGAATCTCTAGGATTCTTTAAGTAGACCATCAGGTCATCTGCAAAGAGTGATAATTTCCTCTCCTCCTTGCCAATTTTAATGCCTTCAATTTCTTTTTCTTCTCTAATTGCTACTGCTAGTGTTTCTAGTACAATGTCAAATAGTAGAGGTGATAATGGGCATCCTTGTTTCACTCCTGATCTTATTGGGAATGCATCTAGTTTATCCCCATTGCAGATGATATTAGTTGATGGTTTTAGATATATACTGTTTATTATTTTTAGGAATGACTCTTCTATTCCTATGCTTTCCAGTGTTTTTAGTAGGAATGGGTGTTGTATTTTATCAAAGGCTTTTTCTGCATCTATTGAGATAATCATGTGGTTCTTGTTGGTTTGCTTGTTGATGTGGTCAATTATGTGGATAGTTTTCCTAATATTGAACCAGCCCTGCATCCCTGGTATAAATCCTACTTGATCATGGTGGATGACCCTTCTGATCACTTGCTGGAGTCTTTTTGCTAGTATCCTATTTAAGATTTTTGCATCTATATTCATTAGGAAGATTGGTCTATAATTTTCTTTCTCTGTTTTTGGCCTGCCTGGCTTTGGAATTAGTACCATGTTTGTGTCATAAAAGGAGTTTGGTAGAACTCCCTCTTTGCTTATTATGTCAAATAGTTTGTATAGTATTGGGATTAACTGTTCTTTGAATGTTTGATGGAATTCACTTGTGAATCCGTTGGGCCCTGGGGATTTTTTCCTTGGGAGTTCTTTGATGGCCTGTTGGATTTCATTTTCTGATATGGGATTATTTAAGAAATCTATTTCTTCTTCTGTTAGTTTAGGCAGTTTGTATTTTTGTATCTATTCATCCATATCACCTAAATTGGTGTATTTATTGCCATATAATTGTGCAAAGTAATTTTTAATGACTGCCTTAATTTCCTCTTCATTGGAGGTGAGATCCCCCTTTTCATCCTTGATGCTGTTAATTTGCCTTTCTTCTTTCCTTTTTTTAATTAGATTGACCAGTACTTTGTCTATTTTGTCTGTTTTTTCAAATTACCAGCTTCTAGTCTTGTTTATTAGCTCAATAGTTCTGTCACTTTCGATTTTATTAATTTCTCCCTTAATTTTTAGGATCTCTAGTTTGGTTTTCTTCTGGGGGTTTTTAGTTTGTTTGTTCTCAAGTTTTTTGATTTGCATTTCCAATTCCTTGATCTCTGTCCTCCCTAGTTTGTTAATATATGCACTCAGGGATATGAATTTTCCTCTAAGTACTGCCTTGGCTGCATCCCATAAGGTTTGAAAGGATGTCTCGCCATTGTCATTTTCCTCAATGAAATTATTAATTGTTTCTATGATTTCTTCTCTAACTAACTGATTTTGGAGTATCATATTATTTAATTTCCAATTTTTGATTTGGCTCTCCATGTACCCTTACTGATCAATATTTTTATTGCCTTGTGATCTGAAAAGGCTGCATTCATTATTTCTGCTTTTCTGCATTTGAGTGCCATGTTTCTGTGACCTAGTGTATGATCTATTTTTGTGAATGTGCCATGTGGTGCTGAAAAGAAGGTGTATTCCTTTTTGTCCCTATTTATTTTTCTCCATATGTCTATTAACTCTAATTTTTCTAAGATTTCATTCACCTCTTTTACCTCTTTCTTGTTTGTTTTTTGGTTTGATTTATCTAAATTTGATAGTGGTTGGTTCACGTCTCCCACTAATATGGTTTTACTGTCTATTTCCTCCTTCAATTCTCCTAGTTTCTCTATTAAAAATTTGGATGCTATACCATTTGGTGCATACATTTTGATTAGTGATATTTCCTCATTGTCTATACTCCCTTTTAACAGAATATATTTACCTTCCCTATCCCTTTTGATCAGGTCTCTTTTTGCTTTGGCTTTGTCAGATATCATGATTGCAACTACTGCCTTCTTTCTATCAGTTGAGGCCCAAAAGGTCTTACTCCAACCTTTAATTCTAACCTTGTGAGTGTCAACCCGCCTCATATGTGTTTCTTGAAGACAACAAATGGTAGGGTTTTGGGTTCTAATGCAATCTACTATTTGTCTATGTTTTATGAGTGAGTTCATCCCATTCTCGTTCAAAGTCATGATTGCCATTTGTGGATTAGCTGGCATTTTGATATCTTCCCCTAGTTCTGACCTTTCTTCTTTAGCTATCTCCTTTTGAACCAGTGATTTACTTTAGGTCAGTCCCCCTAGTCCCCTTCCTTGAGATGCTTCCCTTTCTAGCCCCTCCCTTTTTATGCTCCCTTCCCCTCCCCCCTCTCCTTCCCTCCCTTTTTATACTTCTTCCCCCCTCCCCCTCCTTAATTTTCCTTTCTTTATTGCCCTACTGGATAAGATAGAATTCAGGATCCCACTGGATCTAGATGTTCTTCCCTTTCAGATTTGATTTCACTGAGAGTAAGGTTTAAGTAATTCCGCTTCACGCTCTCTTCCTCTCCTTCTCATATGAGAGTTCTTCCCCTCCCCTTCCCATGTGTATCTTTATATGGGAAAGATTATTCTATTAGGTCCCCCCCTATTTCTTGAAGTAAATCTTAGTGTTATCAAAGGTTCCCCCCTCCCTTTTCCTTTCTTTGCCCCCACTTTCCCCAAATCTTCTTAATGCCCCAATCTTTTCCTATGCATGTTTCTTCTAACTACTCTTATGATGCATACAATTTTTGAGAGTTACACAAAACATTTTCCCCACATGCTAATATATATAATTTGATGTAAATGTAGTCCTTATAGAAGAGAGTTTGACTTAAAGAAAAAGATAAGATTTATCTCCTTTTCCCTTTCTTTCATATTTACCTTTTCATGTTTCTCTTGCTTTTTGTGCTTGGATATCAAATTTTACACTAAGTTCTGGTCTTTTCTTAGCAAATGATTGGAAATCTTCTATTTTGTTGAATGCCCATACTTTCCCTTGGACGTATATAGTCAGTTTTGCTGGGTAGTTGATTTTTGGTTGGAGACCCAGCTCTCTTGCCTTTCTAAATATCGTGTTCCATGCTTTGCGGTCTCTTAGTGTGTTAGCCGCTAAGTCATGTGTGATCCTTATGGGAGCCCCCCTATACCTGAAGCTCCTCTTCTTGGCTTCTTGTAGGATTTTCTCCTTTTCTTGGAAGCTCTTGAATTTGGCAATTACATTCTTAGGGGTTGTCTTTTGGGGATTTAGGATAGAGGGTGTTCTATGAACCTTTTCTATTTTTATTTTGCCCCCTTACTCCAGAATGTGGGGGCAATTTTCTTTTATAATTTCCTGTAGAATAACATCGAGTTTATTGTTTATCTCTGGTTTTTCTGGGAGACCGATAATTCGGAGGTTGTCTCTTCTTCCTCCATTTTCCAAGTCTGCGACCTTTTCAGTGAGATATTTTATGTTTTCTTCTAATTCATTAATTTTTTGGCTTTTCTTTATTGATTCTTGCTGTTTTATGATCTCACTTTCTTCGAGTTGCTTAATTCTGGTCATTAGGGACTGGTTTTGCTTTTCAGCTTTGTCTGCCCTTCTATTGGATCCTTCCAGCTCTTTTTCCAATTGAGTAGTCTTATCTGTCAGACTGCTGATCTCTTTCTCCCATTTTTCTTTCCAGGTTTCCATCTTTTGGATAAGTTCCAGTTTGAGATCTTCCAGAGCTTGTTGATAGTTTCCATTTTGGGAGGCATGTTCTGATTTTTTTTGGGTTTCCTCCTCATTCTCCTCTTTTCCTTGGGTACTTCCACCATAAAAGTTTTCAAGTCACTTTTTTCCCTTTCTTCCTGGAGGCTTGATTTTGGGCCATGTGAGCCATCCCTTTGTTGGTTTTATTCCCCTTTCCTTTTTGGTCTGGGGTCTGGATGATATGGGTGGGTTTTCTGTGAATTTAGGTTGCCTCAGGCTAGTTCTTCCCAGCCTCTGAGGTTTCTTAGAGCGCTGGGCCCCTGATCACAGCCAAACTGCCCAGGTGTTCAGCTCTGCCCAGATAATCAGCGTGTGGCCCACCCCTGGTGTTTAGCTCCGCCCAGATGCTCAGCGCAACCTCCCCGAGTAGGGCTCCCTGGGCCCCCTGTGCTCAGCGCAGGATTATCCCGTGAAACCGCCCTGAGACATTTTTTCCTGGTAGTCCCCAGATCCCAAGGACTCTGGAGTGCCCCCCCAGACAGAGATGTTCCCCACTCACTCGCTGTCCGAATGAGCGCTCTGGTAGCTCACTCTGGTTTGGTGGAGGAGTTGGGGGAGGGGAAGGGTGGCTCAGTTCACGTTTCTGTGCAAGCTTTTCCTCCTTCTTATTATAGTGTGGAAATGTTCAAACCCCATATACCTTTGCCTCTGTGGGGTACTGGGGAGTACTGGGGAGTCCTTCTGTTTCTCCAAAGGTGATTTTTATGCTCCTTTGATGTAGTCTATTTCGTTCGGTGCCGGGGAGAGGAAGCGTGTGGAGTCTAGATTACAGCCATGATTACCTGGAAGTCTCAGGCTGTCTTTTAATGAAGCTGGAGTCAGTTCTGGGTCCTAATGACTGAGTTTATTCAAGGGAAGCAGGAAAGGGACAGGGCTGATGAATGGTAAGGATTGAGATTCGGGAGGGAAAGAGGGAGAGGGGGTCTCTATCTAATTAACACCCCTTCCCCCAAATTTAGGCAGCTCAGATCTGATACTCTGAACCCTGGTTCAGAGTAGAGGGACCCTAGTTTCTTGACTGGCACAGCAAATGTCCCCAAGATCAAGGTTCAAAAGGAATTGTAGAGATCTTCTTTGTGGACTGTTTGTCTCTCAAAGTCCTTGTCCACTGGTTGGATTTTGGGAGGATTCAGAATGAGGAATTCAGGGAGAGAAAGATCACTGATTTTGAGATTCAGTCAGAGTCCAAACCCCCTCCCCCCCTCCTCTGCCCAGGTACTCTCAGCCAGGAGTCTGTCTCAACTGCCTGAATCAGCTTTTTCTCTCCCTCCAAGATTCCAAGTTCCTTTTTGCCCATCCCCCCTTTGCTGCTTTCAGGATTCTTGTAGCTTTTCCAAGCTTATTCCCAAAGTTTCCACATTTCTCTCTCTTACAGAGTAGTACTAATTATCCCACCTCTCTGTCCAAACCCCTACCCCTGTTCTTCCCCACTCCCACATTTATTCTGTCTCTCAAGGGTAATTTAGCTAATAAAGCAAAACAAATCACAAACTGGCCCTAAACACGTATGCCTCATTTGCTGCAAGGTCTTTTAATTAATTTTATTGTGCATTCTAAAATCAGGACCTCTTGAAGTCAGTTTGAACTGGGTGCAAAGTGTTAATGCAAAGAAGTTTCTGAACCAAAAATAGTACTGCAGTCCAGCAGTTTGGATATACAGGTCTTCAGTTTTCTCTAAGTGGAAAGATTCAAGACATACCAAATCCACTTATAGGAATTAATAACAAATATCTATTTTTGATTAAGTACCTCTGCTTCTGGCAAGCACAGGCCTAGCTATGGAAGCTCTCCTTCAGTTTATCATTTTAGCAAAGGGGCAAAAATAGGATATTTCTGGCAGTTAATTTCAATTTTCAGAGTTCTGAGATAAACATTCAGAGAATGCAGATTTTGTTCAGGTCAGGGTAGGGATCAAATCCTGATCTCATTGACAGAGGAAATTTCTAAGGTAGACAAGTCCTTCTCCCAATACTAGCTGGCGCCTTCTCTGCAGTTTATAGTCAGAGAGAGCTGGCAAAAGTATAGAGAGTTGCTCAGGCACACACAGTCAATATGCCTGACAGGCAGAGCCTGAAGCCAGGTCTTTTTGACTCCCAGGTCAGCCCCTATTTCCCCTATGTCATGTTGTCTCTTTTAAAAAAAAGACATTTTTCATATTTAAAACCACAACTTATCTCAATGTTATTAAATATTTGTTGAATACTATATACTTAGTGCCAAAAAAGTTATTTTTCTGAATGTTATTTTAAAAATAATTTACTTTTTGGTAGTTAATGTTTAATCTAGGTGTAGGGCACAGGAGATCTGCTATACCTTGCAATCCTGTTTCTAAGGAGACTTTCTATGAAAAAAGGAATTAAAAAAAAGAAATTTTAGGGGTTTGGAGACAGAGTCTATGCTTCTTTAAAGGGCTCCGGATAGGAAAATAAACTCACTTTTAGCTGTCGGTAATGCAAATAACTTATCTGAAAACCCAAGACTTAAGAAGAGAACAGTAGAAGAGAAGGGACAACAATGATTCTGGACTGAACAACAATGAAACAATTTAGCACTAGAGGACAAAAGAGGAAAAATCTGCTTCGGTAGGAAAGGAAGAGGCTGGTCAATCACCCCGATAAAGGAATATCATCAAATCAGGACCTTTCTAGAAAAAGAGGAGGAAAAGTAGAGACCAAAACAAAAATTCTTATTAATATTCCTCAGCCAGTGCCATTCCCGAAAGGAGGCCAATGACTCAGGGCTCTGTTAGAGACACCAGGTTTCTTGTTTTAAGAGTTGTGTGAGTTGGCTCTGGGCCATTTTAGGGTCCTTTCATTCCTCCAAGGTTCATTCCTCCAAGAGAGATTTAAATGTATTTGGCCATATGGTGGAGTTGCTGATGATCAAAGCTTTGTCCAAACAAAGCTTTGTCCAAACAAAGCAATCAATACTCAAACAAGTATTTCCACTTTTGAGGCTCCCCTCTCCCTCGCTATTCTCCCCAGGCCGTTTAAAAATACCCCACCCCTACCCGCCGTCCCCAAAGCAGCAGCCGGTTGGGTTTTTCAGAGCAAGCCTTTCTCCCAGGACTGAAGCTCCGAGACAAGGAAGATGAAGCGAGGAGGCAGTCACCCCTTTGCTGGAACATTTGGAGTTACAGACTACA